>NC_139297.1:631876-1263753 GCF_051103115.1 Cordyceps javanica
GATCCGTCTTTCCGGCTCGGAAAAGGCGCGCCAGCTCGATCACTTGATTGCCAGCGCGGTGCAGGATGCCGAAGTGTACTTTAAGCTATGCTCTACGCCGCTTTGGCTGCGTCTTGTGTACGCGGCTGCCAGGGCCGTCTCTCCTGCCGCGGCCGACCTGCTCGCCCGTCGCGTGCTTTGGGTGCAGATTCGAGCCATGTTCTTCCGCCACGATACTTGGGAATATCGCGGTCGCTGCACTGTTTTCCGATTGCGGTATCCCTTTCTCAATGCACCGGACTGGGTCATTAAGTTCGAAGAATGGAGTGAGCACTATGCATCGAAGCAGTTTCTGCGCCTAAACTATTGGCTTGGGCACGTATGTCTTGGAATGGAAGCCGAGTATGAGCAGTACACTATTGGTACGAGTATTTAGTACCATTTGAATACGTATCATTAACATTTTATATTTTGTCTAATCTGCTGGCGGATAATCTGCCGTGGCACAAATCACCAAAATTCCATATCTGTCAAAGCACTGTGAAACATTCAACTAGAAGGGGCTTTGACAAGCTTGATGATGATGCCATCAGGCTTCGCGCCGCTTTTATCATATTCGTCCGTATTGTAAAGAGGATTGCTGGTGTTTGCCGTGACGCCCATCTGCCCGCCATTCTTTCCGTTCTGCCCCTTGTCCGCTGAATTTTTGCCTCCATCAATGGCGGCAGCGAGATCCTCGTAGAGAATGGAAGACTTCTCGCGGTTGTTGATGTGCTTGGCGAGGGCGAGCACCGTGCCGGCATTGGCTACTGGCAGTGACCACTCGGCGCAGTCAATGGCCTTGGGCATGGTTCAGAACTTGTCCTGGCCCTGGTTCTGGTCATTCAAGAACCGGAGGTACTCGGCAACGTACTGCACATCTTCGGGGTCCAGGTCCTGCGACTGTCCGCCGCCGACGCCGTAGCAAATCTTTTGCGAGCCTTCACCGCAGGCGGCGCGAGGTAGGACTGCGCTGGCCGAGACGAGCGAGATGAGGCAAAAGCAGGTGACTGTGGGCGAAAGCATTTTTGTTTTTGTTCTCCTTTTTGACTACTTTGCTGATTGTAATGATGGGATGAGAATGGGTTGATTCGTATAAAGAGTGGCGAGTACATTACTCTGAACGTACTATTTATACATGTCGTCTAGGTGCAGTTTTGCAACATCTACCCTCACCTCTGGCAGACTCAACTCTTCAGCATGAACACGATACGTTACTGCAGATGGCTAATGAGGCTGAGCGAAAACGGACAGTGTTGCGAGATTTCCATACTCACACGTAACGCAGCGCTTCATGAGACCTGAAAGGAATTGCTCAGCAGGTGGCAGCCTGGCCACAATGCTACGGCATGTAATGCTCTGCATAAGCGTGCTGGCGGCGGCTGTAATATAGCATATAAATTTTGTAATTTAGGACAGAACCATTTAGGAAGATAATCTACTATTATTGTATTCTAACTAATAAGAGGTTAGGGAACCCTACGAAGTTATTACTACCCTCTTCGCCTCCGAATCTTATGATAGATAGCTCCTTTCTGGAGGCGCGCTAGAACCTAGGAACACTCCGAATTATGACGCTCGCCGAGCTCGAGGCAGAGCCCTACTGCTTAATTGATTTAGCTCCGGGGTAGCTAGGGTAGTCATGTAGCTAGGGTGGCACCTTATTATTAACGCTGACGGCTTCGTCACGCAGCGCGGCGCGGGATAGGCCAGAAGCCGCATAAGAGAGGGAAGACCCCACGGAGAAGAAAGACGCAGATAAAACATAGCTACCTGGTCGCCGACCGTATAAGGAATGGTTAATCTATGTGCTATATCACAGCCGCCCGTGCTAGCAGCCTTGTCATAATGCACTCCTGCATGATGTTTGGCAATGGTTCCCATATTTGGCGTAAACGTACTATATTTCCAACCTATCAAGAGCTTTTTTTGGATTAACAGGATGTCTTCAATGTCTAAATCTGGAAAACGCTGCAGATTTGGCCGAGTTCTTGGCCGAGCGCCGGAAAGCCCCCCCCTTCCCTTGCCACCTATTCTGAATCAAAAAGGCAGTTTTGGGGGCTGTTGAGGTTCTTGACCATGAGGCAGGCTTCGGCGAACTAAGTCCTCTTTGCTCGACGACTGAGGACTGTTTTGCATGATACATGTACCGACAATAACTGTGTGTGGTCCAATACGTGGGTTGAAACTGCGTATCTTAATAGAGGATATGTTCACCTGCTCTGCAGACGCTCATCCAACTCGTAAAGATTTAATCATCGCCGTCTTCCCGGATACTCCCCAGTACGTCCCCACACATTGGAGATAGGTGCCATGCCCCGACTTTTGCTGCCCCCGTCTCTTCAACCCCATCTTCTATCACACACTAAAAAGAGGGCTCTGGAGGGGTCGCGGCTAGACGGCACGACGATGTCACGGCCACCTGCATATCTTTAAAAAATACTAGCAAGCTAATATAACGCCGGCCACCCACTTGCGGGCTACCCAATAACGCCTTCAACCGAGATATTCTACTATTATAAGAATCGCATTTTCTCGCCCCAAAGAGATTATATTATTATTCTTTATACTATAGTATTATTATAAGCTAATATATAGAAGAAGACCTTTAAAATACTATTTAAGATATATTATTGTTATTTATTAGCTTAAGATTACCATTATCCTTGAATTAAAGTTAATAAATACTTCTAAGTAAAGATTTCTTATTTTTAATAGCTATAGGAACTATTATCTAAATAAATTCTCATTTCAATAATATTTATTTTAATAATTACTAGAATATACAAGGTAATAAGTAATAATAGAAAGTTATAAGTATAAAGGCTTAGAAAAGGCTTAAATATACTTAGAGAATTTATAATAGAAAAGTTCAAATAACTAAATAATATTTATTTACTTAACTATAGAATTATTATAAAATATTTTTAAAGAGACTATAAGTCTATAGAGTACTAGTATAATACTTAATATTATAAAATTGTTCCTTAGAAATCTTTATCTCTACTAGTATATGTATTAATATAATATAATACTAGTTACTTAATAGCTCTAAAGAAGAATTAAAAAAAAATAAAAAATATAGCTAAAAAGCTTATAAAACTAAAAAAGAAATACTCTTCTAGAATTTTAGGCCACTTAAGCTATTATAACATTCTTAATAAGTATAAAAATATTTTTTCTACCTCTTCTTCTTATAAGCGCCTAGCGTTATACTCACTCGGTATAAGTAATAACTACTAAGATAGGTGTCCGTGGGCAAACCGCGGAGGTACCCATCCAGGGTAGCTGGCGCGTCTACAAACGGGTGCGCCAACCCCCCAGAAATAGACCTCAGGACAGTGACACACAGACGTTCCCTGCTTTCCTGCATTCTCAGACGTAGGGGAGGGAGTTGTTCGTTGTTATGATGCCATGGTTATCGGTGAGCGCATGAACCCCTCCTCCACCCCCCGCCTCTTCTCTCCGCCCACTTAAGACGTCGGTGGTTGAAGGCGGGTTTCCGTTCGTTCCCAAAGACCAAGCTCGACGACCCTCATACGGAGGGTGTTTTTTAATGTTAAAGAAAAAGAGGTGTATGGGAATGAATATATAGTCTTTCATTGATGTACGGTATTAGCGTATGGTGAATGCTCGTTATAGACTAGAAAGAAAGAAGTAGAAAAAAAAAAGAGGGAAACCCGACGACGCCCAACTCCGTGCCAATGTGTGTATGTGCAAACTTGATGAGATAAAGGAAAATATAAGAAACCAAATAAAGCAAATCTTCGACAACAAACGGGCTCGGCTTTGCTAGCGGGACCTCGTATTTCCAACAGCTGTTGCCTTTAGTGTTAGTCTCACGCTTAGGTGCTGGTAGTATCCATCAATTGATCGTATGGGGTGTACGTGTAAATGTTGGTTGGCTGCCACTGGTCGAATGGCAAGCTCATGTGCGGGTCGTGCTCGCCGTCAAACTGAAAGAGTAACTCATTCTCAAAACCGTCCAGGAGTAGATTCTGGTGCGAAGAGAGGCCAGAGATATCCTGGCCCATCATGAGGCTGTTGGCCATGTACCCGTGCTGCTGTTGCGCCTGTAGGGGCAAGTTGGCAAAGCCCGGAATCAGCATGCCCACTCCGTCAGGCTGCTGCGGTCGGCGGCCCATGGTGGCAGAGGCAGACGATGGCTCTGGGACGCCTGTGAGTGGCCAGCGCGGAGCCAAGTCGGCAGCGTTCGATAATTGGTGAAGTGGAGGCGCGGGGCTGTTATTGGATGGACCGACCACGGGTCGTAGGATTGGTGCTGCGCTTTGGTGATGCTGATTGCCAAATTGAAGCGGTGCGGTATGCAGGTCTTGCCTCGGTTGCGGTGGTTGGCTCGTCTGGTAATGACTGAGATAGGAGCGGTTTTGCGCCTGTTGGTGTTGTGTCGGCGATGGATGTGGCTGATGTATTTGGTTGGCGTAGTGTGTGTTGGCTGGCAGTTGTCCGTGAGCGCCGGGGGCCATTGAGCTTGGAATATGGTCGTTTCGAGGTGCGCCCATCGTCGCCGATACGATACCTGGTTGTGTGCCAGGTACAGGAAGGGCTCTGTCTGGCATGGCCGCTACAGCAGCCACAGACTCGGCAGACTTGGAGATGGGCGGTGGCAATTGGTTGATGGCCCGCGGGATAGGGTCCTTGCCGTCATCCATGCTCCCCTCTGTTGTAAGCAGCGTCGACTTGGGATTCTTGAAAAAGTTCTCCAAGGACTCGGCCCAGCGCGAAGCCAAAGGCCATACTTCTTTACTTTCATTGAGAATGCTGATTGTTCTCTCGAGCATCGCGGGTCCCTTTTCCGCAATGGAGGGGTCAGGGCAGATTTCAGGATATTTACATAGGTAGGTTGAAAAAAGGCCGCAGCTGTAGACGCAGAAAGAGGCGATTTGCGCGCCTACGCTTTCGTCGGGTGTGCGGTCTGTGAATTGGGCCTCAATTTGTTGGTAGAGCCAGCGGACATTGCGAAACAATTCCAGTGACAGTGTTGAAAAGAAGACCTGCTGTCGAGCCTCTTTGCGCTGGATCAAGTCGACAAGATAGGGGCGCCGAAGCACAATGTTGCACAGTCTCGTCATCATGGTGACACAGAGATAGGCCAAGTCTTCTCCCACATTCTTGTATCGTCGGAGCAGCTCGTGGCTGAATAAATGACTGGGCGGGAGAGAGGCTTCCCAGTCGCTCAAGGTTTTCGCCATCTTGGAAAACTCACTGTTGGAATCCCACGGATTCGAGCTGCGGATATCATACACAGCGCGACGACCTACAGTTCCCCAGAGGTTGTGTATCTGCATGAGAGTAGCAAAGAGAGATCGGTTCTTATCAGTGATGAGAGCGGGGTTGTCATTTGCGGGCTGGGTCCCGGCCAACGCAGCGCGTGAACCTGGCAGGACACCATTGGCAAAGTCGTCTTCGTCACAAGGTAGAAGGGTAGTAATGTCGGAAGCGGACAGAGCCACTGGCGAGACTGGGCCGGAATGCAGGTTGTCTTGGCTGTGGAGCATCCATATTGTACGACGAGCCGACTCTGCTACCATGATTGCTTCTCGAGTTGGATTGTTCAGCTTGTACGTCTCTTCCCGATGCAGCATCATGAGAGTAGCCATGCGAACAGCAACACCCATGTTCATCTATGTCATGTCAGTTTCGTGAGTTACGCGAGACCGAATGGGTGCATCTAACATAGCTTTTGTTTCTCAAGCCGCTCCCGTGCTGGGCAATGCTGAGTAGATAAAAGGCCTGGCACAGCTCGAGAGAAGGCTCGGCATATACCCGTTCGAGTGCTATGCGGGAGGCACGCTCCATGAAATACTCGGCGGCTTTCACGCCAGTGCCATACCGGGCGCACAGAGCCGGGGTCATACGGGCAGAGACGCTCAGTATACTCAGCAAGAGAAACAAGTTGCACGAGTGCGGGCTCATGCGAAGCTTTTCGGGGTATTGCCTCTTGGGGAGGAAGCCAAGCTGGAAGTAGAAGCGGGTAAAGCGGTTGACACCATCGACGAGCTCGTCGAGCGGAGGTAAGCCCTCCCACGAATCAGCAAGAGGCTCCTCTGTGCGCTTTGCCTTGGCAGCGGTGCCCTTGGGCCGCTCAGCTCTGGTGCGAGGGTGGCGGTAGTCACGATCAAGGTCGGGCTGGCCGCGAGAGGGGAATTCGCTGTGGATGGTGGGGTCATATCAGCATCTGATATTTCTCATGGTACATCTATATCGTGCCACGGTCATGTTGTATCCATGTCCATCCATGTCCGTGTCCACTGCGCGGGTACGACGGGCCAGTGCGACTTACCACTCCTGGGCGAACTCGGGGCCGCTTTCCCGGCATGATTTGCAAGGCGGCTTGCCCTTGTCATGGACGCATTTCCTCCTCAGACGACGGCAGCTGGGGCGTGCGGGCAACGTTTGATCAGCACGCCAGCACGGCAAAAGAAGACGACGAGGGGACCCGGGCGGGCAACGGGGGTGGATTTCGGGCAAGTGGACTCACGCGCGGCAAGCGATGGCGGCTCTTCGCTTTATGATGGGCTTTTCGGGCTGAGCAGGGGCCGCGGTGGATGTTGACGGGCTGGCGGCGACATGGGCGGCCGGTGAGGTGGACGCAACGGACGAGGCAGCCGTGGAACCCAGGGCCGAGCTGGCGTAGGATGATGCATTGACGTTGGGGTCCATCACGGGCGGCGACGGCTCCGACGCCGAGACGAGACGATTCAACGCCCGCAGATCCCTTTTGCTGGTGCCTCTCCAGACAGATGAGCGTGTGAACAATGCTTGACCTGCCCAACGATCAACAAGGCTAGACTGTGGTTCCCTTGGTGTTGTTTGCTGGTGGTTGGGAGGGGCACACTGAGATGTTGCCTGCCGGAGAGGGTTCTTTACTGGTACAGCAGCAGCAGTAGGTAATCTGTAATCTGTAGGTCGGTAGAGGTACTCCGTACTCCGTAGTTAGGTGTTAGGCAGTTGCCTAGGTACGGTACGGAGTAGTTGCCGAGCACAAGGCGCCGGCAGTGAGCAGCACCCTGCACAGGTGGGTTCACAGGTACCCTCTGAGGGGCAGTTTGGTGCAGAGGTATTTTGGACTGCTGGAGACTTCACTGCGTAGCAGGTACCTAAGTACCTACCTCTATGGTAGAGGGTACTTAATAAGTAGGGGACCTACCAGACCTTGGCGCTGCCACTGGCGGCAGGCAATGAATGGGCTTCAGGCTTCAGCTCGATCGTTTCACTGATGTGTGGCGTGCGCTGAGCAAGATCTTCCCGATAGCGCGGCTGCAGGAAAAAATAAAAAACACAAAAGCAAGTTGAAATGGGGGGAAGGCTGTGCGAAATGACGTTTTCTTTTTTCCCCAAAAGTGCGGCCGCCCTGCTCATTTTCCAAAAACTCAAAAACCTTGACAGGAATTGCAACCCTGTATAAATCCCGCCCGCAGACAAGGGCTCTCGCAACAAAAGTTCATCACGTGATCTGCACCACTAGCGATGGCGAGCTACTTAACGAGCGAGAGCCGGTCGCCGTCTTCACTTTGGCTTATTATCCCTACGTACTTGTGATTGTTAGCTGAAAAGGGGGGGGGGGGGCTCAATTCAGGAGTTTTCTCTAAAAAAAAAACCAACCACACGTTATATTTTAAAAATAGCTACATGGCCTGTCTTGACTCGGAATGTTGGTTCTACTGCACCAAAAAATCTGCCCTGATCAATTGAGCCGTACAAACAAGTAGCGGATGGCAAGTGGCGCTTTCATGGAATAGTACACACGACTTGACCTAATGTGACTTCGTATTGGCATCCTTTAGCGACTGATCGAACGCGGCATGGAATTTGACGACACCCTGTGGGCACTCGCCTCCATCCAGCGAGACACTCATAAAGTAACGTGGTGGCACGCCTTCCAGCACCAGGCCTCTGCCTGCCTCGAACCCGAACTTGTTGTATAGCTCCGGGTTCCCGAGCAGCACGCAGCCTTGCACGCTCTCCAGAGTCGCCAGGCGCCTCAGGCCGTCCTGGATGAGCATGCGGCCGATGCCCTGGCGCTGCCGACCAGGGGTGACGCTGATCGGGCCGAGACCGAGCCAGACCCCCGTCTCGATCGCGGGCGTGATGGTGACGGGGGAGAATGCGACATGGCCAATGATAGTGCCCGCAGGATCGGACGTGTCGACGGCGACGAGTGAGACGGTGAGGGCGCCCGCGCTGCGCAGGTCGTCGATGATGGCAGCCTCGCTTGCCGTGGAGTCGGGAAACGCGGCTTTCGTGAGGGCGTGGATGGCGGGACAATCGTCAACCGTTTCGGAACGAATAGTGATGGTCATGACGCAAGATAGTTTTGCAATGTATCCGTTTTCTTATTGCATGCGGTTGAAGTTGGAAAAAATCGCTAATCAAATTGTAAAATTGACAGTTGTGTTCAATTTGGAGTCGTATGATAGAAGCTGTAGGTTATGTGTGAGTCACGGCCGCCGAGACTAGAGTCTCCGCTTGGATTTCCTTTGCAGTTTTCACATGATCCGTTCTGGTCAGTACAGTTGATTCAAATTCGCTGTTTTATTACGCCTGGCAGCAATGCTAACTTCTCTCCCTCACTGTCGGGATAGAAAGGGGGCGGTGCATAGTCCAAGTATGTTTGGACGATAGGAAGGAAATTGTAGGCGAAGCACCCCCAACACTAAACAGAGAGATGCACAACCGAACTTTTTTTCAACGGCCTAAAAGACTGACTGACCTGAACTAGCTCAAAGGAGGTGCGTATATAGACGGCAACAGTACCTGTACCATTTATTTCCACCCGTCCGAGTGATCTCTCTCGTGGTCATGACGGATGAATAGGCGAAAACATTACATTCTGCGGGCGAGTTGGCTTTTAGAAATGCCAAACTTGATCCAGACCCTTTTCGTTAGATTTTCAAGCATTGTCTCAGACACAAAGTGCTTTACTTTATTAGTACCAGTAGGTATCCAAAGATCCAACTATTTCCGCACCAGGATGTAGTCAAGGCACCCTCCGCCTACAACAATGGTCAATGGCGGGACTGCCCGGCCTGGGACCCTACTGCCCTGAACGGCTCTGCCCATTGCCAATGATCAGGCTGCTCAGTTTTTTTTTTCTGCACAGATGGGTACGCACTTTTAATCATTGTAGTTGGGATGACACGCATCATCGACACATTCCTATTAGAAACATAGACGTTGCTATCCTGGATGCAATGCATTGCAGTTGCACCACGCACAAGCTTAAATCACCCTCGTGAAGAAGAAGAGAAAATATATGATATTTGAAGTCAGGTCTCTGGTAATATGATTTCCCTTGTGATCCTGCCTGCGGCTCTGGGCGTACTTGACGAATTCGTAGCGTGACGCGTTCGGTGGCGGGCATCACGCGACATGAAGAGTCAACCGGTTACATTTCCAACCAGAAGAGACCCAGAGAGGAAACCTTGTGCCAGCTATGTCAAAAGTCTGATGAGCCCAAGCCACCGCCAACTTATGCCGATTCGCTGGAATGTCGCGTCAGAACTGCATTGCCGCGTCTGCGGCGACAACCGAGCTTCAACTGCGGCGCCGGCGACTCGGTCCCCCGTAATTGCTGCTGCCCAAGGCATTCTCCATTGTCGAGGCGTTTAGCGTAAACTGGAGGGTTAACATGACTTCGCTTTCTTTTTTCTTTTTTCTTTTTTTTTTGAGACATCTTGCAACGTGCATCTTTTCAGGTCTCAGTACCGCGATATGCAAGTGCCTTTGTAGTTGATATTGTCCGTGACCTTTGTTCCGCATGCATGTCCGCCTTGATTTAAAGTCGTACCAATTGCAGCCTTTTAGAGCCGGATTCCAAAATTAGGCAAGGCCTGTAGATGTGGCAGATCGTGCCCCGCAAGGCGCTGCACAATTATATAATATGGTAGATCGTAGCGCCAGGTAATTACAATGTGACAGATGCCAGCCTGCGCTACAAGTAGAGAGACTCGCAGGCCTACGCTGTCTGGTTTCACCACCATCTTCTTTCCACATGCACCGCAAGCCGAGTATCCAGTTTTCGACTCCCATACTGCGCTGATTGCCGCCTGCTTACTATTCAATGTTCGCTGGCCGAATTGGAACCATGAGTCGTTCAATTCTTCTCCTCCTTCTATTCGCCATCCTCTGTTACGCGACTGACAGGCGGGAGGAACAGCCGCAGAAGTGCAAGAAGCTGCTTATACGCAGAGAATGGCGAAACTTGACGAATAATGACAAATCTGCGTGGATAGGAGCCGTCAAGGTGCGCCCCCTCTTTTCCCTCTCTCGCCGGTAGCACGCATTTACTCATGAGGCCTACCAGTGCTTGGCTAGTATACGACACCAACGGCTGTCCTTGACCAAGAACCAGACGGTGCTTGAGGGCAAGAGGAGTCTGTACGACGATTTCTCCTACTCGCATGCATCGGTGGTGTACAGCGCGCACAGAAACGCCTACTTCTTGCCATGGCGTGAGTTTTACCAGCCCATCGCTCGCCCGTCCTCCGCCGTCACATTCTAACAGCGCTGGCAAAGACCGATGGTTCACGCACCTGTTCGATGCGTCTCTGCGCCGCAATTGCGGCTACACAGGGCCGACGCCGTACTGGGACTGGTCGCGCGATCACGCAGACCTGTTCCGCTCTCCCGTCTTTGACGACTCGCCGGAGCACGGCCTCGGCGGGACGGGCGACTGCGACTCCTCCCCAGCGACCGACTGCACCGTCACCACCGGCGCTTTTGCACCGTCCGGCGGCGGCGGCGGCGGGAGCAGTAGCAGCAGCAGCAGCAGCAGCAGCAGCAGCTTTGAGCTGGCCTGGCCGATCCCACATCCGCTGCGGAGAAACCTGACGCTGCTCACCGGCTGGTGGCCTCACGAGACGCCGCTTAACAACACGATAGGGCCCGAGTTTGTGCAAAACACGACCGAGCACACCACAGGCGACTTTTACCGGTTCCGGCACGCCATGGAGCTGATGCACAACCGCATACACAACTTTGTTGGCGGCGACTTTGCTGGAGACTGCCCAAAAGCCCTGCCAGAGGAGGACTGCGACGACACGGCGAGCAGCTTTACGCCCAATGACCCGCTGTTTTGGCTGCATCATGCACAGCTGGACCGCTTGTGGAGTGAGGTGCGTCCCGTTCGCTCACGAACCCCCCATGTCATCCCCTTGGCTGTGCATCTCCGCCCCCCCCCCCCTCCTGTCTGACGCAGAACGAGACACTGGATGATAATGTTGCTAACTTGAGTTATGCAGTGGCAACGGCGTCACCCATCCAATTTTGGCGCCTTTTCTGGCATGCCCCTCACGCCTCACAACATGACCGATCCGCGATACGATCCCGAAGCACACGTGGATCATCGGATGCCGTTTGACGTCCAGAGTGCGCCCATAACGCCGAGAATGGTTCTGGATACATCCAACTGGCCGCTGTGTTACCGATATGCAGAGGAGGCGTGACAGATGCTAGACAGAATGGAAACCGTGGGTGTTAATTCGTTCTCACGCCTCGGCCCAGTCGTTCGACGTAGAGCCGCGTGAAGTTTGTGACGTGAAGCAAACGCTGCATTGCCGCATCTTGAGAGTTCGGACACGCACGATAGAAGTTCATCCACTCTAGATGGCAGTGAACTGTATTTCGGATTACATTGAACACAAACGTGTTTATCTTTCCTTCATGCACTTTACAGAAACACATACTACCCTACAGCCTCTTTAATCATCTTGGACATTTCAGGTGTCCACCGCTCGTGATTGTTCTCCATCCAATCATACACCTGATGCCAGTCCCGACAAGTATGAGTAGTTCCCACGCCCGAAGCAACTGTATCGCCATTTGCCAACTTGGTAGTTGCCCCCCACTCCAATGTCGTGTCGGCGGCACAGAGAATGCCCTGCCGCAGGTAGTGGAAGCAGTGCTCCGTGTGGTCGGATCCGTCGTCCCCGTTGACGAGCATGGCGCGTATATGGTTCAGGCAGTGCAGCTGGTGCCACATTGACACGTCGAATGCTTGGGGATCCTCGCCCAGGAACACGAAGCCGGTGCCTGGTGGCCGGAGCGCGTTCCACTCGGCCGTGGCATTGGCGCCCTTGAGCTTGTAGTGGACGGGGTCGTCGTGAAAGTCGACCTGGATGGTGCGGACGCGGAGCGGGAGCTCCCGAGGATGGTCGCCGGCGAGGTAGCCTGCTCGATGTTAGCCCTGGTCCAAGTACGGCAGGATCCTGGAGTGCAGAGCAACACTAACTGTACCGCCGAGTCCCGCGCATCAGGATGCGGAGGGAGAAGACGAGAGCACTTAAATTCAAGGCCAGGCATGCGCCGAGCGCTGCGAGAAGGCCGAGGCGAACGCCGCGCGATTCGACTGTCAGCGATTTAGAAAACATCCCGGCATAGTGGTAGTCAGAGCTGGTGTGTTGGGGCGAGGAGAAAGAGACGATGATTTTCTGTTCACTGGGAGAGGGTTAAACAATGATGAGCCCGTTGATGACGTCCTGAATCTCACTCGGTGGTCACAACGTGGTGCTCCTGGGCGGTGAGGAGAGGATAGCCGCTGCCGAGACAATCAATTGTCGATCCGAATAGCTCGTCAGAGGCGCGACGCACACGCAATTCAGTCTAGAATCTCCTGCGCAATACTATCACACTGGTGTGACCATCGCCAAGAGATAGACGGCAGCGGTTACTCCTTCAACGTTGATCGGCGCGATCAACGACTACATCTCACTTTCAGCTTCCCGTTGAATGGCCTGATATCTACGCTGAAGTGTGATACCGATTTCGGAACTTTTGTGCAGCGGATCACACCCTCTGCAGTACAACTCATGAGACATGTATGCGAACCTCCAAGACATGTAGGAGAAACTCAAATGCACAAGACATGCATGCACGAGTCTTGGCCTCTTGGCCTCTCTTTGATTGCCCAGATGCAGCGAGGATCTGAGATACCACATCTTGACCGCGATGCAACCCGCAGCTCAGACGGATCAAGAACACTTGATGCAGTCCAGATCACAAGAACACATAAATGTCCCTGACGGCCCTGAAGAGCTATCTCCTACACACTTGGTTGAACAAGAAGAAAAACATCAATCTACTCATCCATTAAAAAAAAGCCTACCAAAATGCGCTTCAGTACTCTTGCCAGCTTTGCCAGCTTCGGCCTGACTATCCTTCCAGTCCAGTCCGCGGCGGTCCCCGCTGCCGATTTGTCTGCCCGCGGCGAGCAGCCAGCGGTCCGGGCCCCTGAGACTGACACGACCGAGAAAAGACACTTCTACCGGCTCGGTGATGATGTCGAGAAGCGACACTTTTACCTTCTCGGCGATGATGTCGAGAAGCGTGATGTCGAGAAGCGACATTTTTACCTTCTTGGCGATGATGTCGAGAAGCGTGATGTCGATAAGCGACACTTTTACCTTCTTGGCGATGACGTCGAGAAGCGTGATGTCGAGAAGAGGCACCGGTACCGCCTTGGTGATGATGTTGAGAAGCGTGACGTCGAGAAGAGGCACCGGTACCGCCTTGGTGATGATGTCGAGAAGCGTGATGTCGATAAGCGACACTTTTACCGTCTTGGCGATGATGTCGAAAAGCGTGATGGTGCCGAGAAGCGACACTTCTACCGCCTTGGTGACGACAAGTCAGTCGAGAAAAGACACTTTTACCGCCTTGGTGATGATGTGGCCGCGGAGAAAAGACACTTTTACCGCCTTGGTGACGACAAGTCAGTCGAGAAAAGACATTTTTACCGTCTCGGTGATGATGTGGCCGCTGAGAAGAGACACTTTTACCGCCTTGGCGACGACAAATCAGTCGAAAAAAGACACTTTTACCGTCTTGGTGACGACAAGTCTGTCGAGAAGCGACACTTCTACCGCCTGGGCGACGACGTGGCCGCAGAGTGAGAAGCTGGATTTTTTCTCCATGGACTGAAGTGGGATACACCTGAAGCCAAGATGTTGTCCTAAGTCCCGGTTTTCAAATTGAGAAGAATTCCCAAACTGCTGTAATTCGTTCGGTCGGCGGGAGCTGCAACCTATCAATGTTATGACGTCTCGAAATGAATTCTCTTGCTATTTGTATTAGATCAAACCGAAATTGAATAAATACAGCCAATGAAGTAGTATCTCGGGCGCCTAATCTGTGCATGTGTACTATGCTCAGTCTCTCCACGACTAAGATACGACTGCGAATCATT
This sequence comes from Cordyceps javanica, assembly GCF_051103115.1. NCBI lineage: Eukaryota > Fungi > Ascomycota > Sordariomycetes > Hypocreales > Cordycipitaceae > Cordyceps > Cordyceps javanica. The sequence continues at coordinate 646,101 of NC_139297.1, forward strand.
GACATTGTTGGAAACAATGCTTCGTCTTGATTCTCCATGTAGGTCGAGGCTGCTTCGTTTTTTTTCTTGAGGGCTACGTATCCATATCTTTCAGTATATGTGCGAGTAAATTGACGATGAATCTTTTTATCGGGATAATTTGTATTTGGCATCAAAAGCGTAGCTGTTGCTATGAACCAAAGAGAATAGACCAATGTGATTGACTCATTCCAGCTCCAATGTGTATACCGCGCCGAGAGAATCTCGCGTCCAATCCATGTCTGCCAATATCCACGACCGACGAGCTTTCGAGCCACACTTGTGGGCTTTACAGGTACTCATCCGGCATCGGAATAAGGGTTTCGTTGTTAGCCGCACACATGGCCAGATGATCTTCCGGCAGTGCATCCATACCCAAATTGACCATCTTGACGTCAGAGCACTGTCTTTGAGTCAGTTTCAGCTGTGAAATGGGCCGCAGGAAGAGACTGACATGGTATTCCACAGTTCCCGTTTTCGGATCGCTTGCCTCGAAGTACATGACTCCAATCTCGCCAGGGACGGTCTCGAACGGGATAGTGACGTTTACGCAGAGCTGCCCGGACGGCTGGATTGGAACATCCTTGAAGATGAGATGCTGAAAGTCGTCTCTTTTTCTTGGGACCCTATGCTTGGTGTACAAGGCCGTCACAAGGTCTCCAGGATAGCCTGAGAACGACAGAAAACTGCGGGAACTGCGGGCGTATTCCTGGGGACTGTGAATTATCTGCCCTTTTCTGTGTCATTCAACGCTACCGGCCCAAGAAGAGAGTGCAACATACTGCAGAAGGGATTATAGCGGTCTAGCTCTGGCCGAGTCTTGGGGTTTGGACCGCGGGTCATCCACGGGAACTGGACGTGGAAGCCGGCGTGCGCGGCAAATGCGGCATGGGCCCAGGGGCCAAGCAGAAAGGTGACTGCGGCGAGGAGGGAGACCATGGTTGACGACTGCTGCCCAAAACCAAGCGGCGGCGTGGAGCGAGCGCAAGATGAAGTACTCGGTACGCCCAGACGATTCAAGTCTCTCTCCCGGGCCTCTCCTGCTCTACCAGTCAGTGTTGGTGCTATATGAAGAAAAAGCACAAATAACGAGCGATCGACAGTCCCACACTCTTCGGGGGCTAGCATCTCAAACTACGGGCCGGCGATCGCGCAGTCGATCAAACCAGGCGATCTGCGCAGCCGCTGAATACGACGTGGCAACCCCGTCCCATGTCTTACCTGTACGCACAACGGCAGGCAACGAAACGGCAAACGTGAGTATGGAGACTGTCTGACCGTGCAGTATAGCTGAACTGACACCGGCCCAGTAGTCTACATAATCTCACTCGCTTTCACCTCTAGAGGAGCGCCCCCCTCCCCATCCTCTCGCTGCTCACTCTGCCATACACTTTCGACCTCCTCGTCGCCATGGCTCCTTTCAAGGAGAAGCCCGACTCTTCGCAATATCAGCGGCTTTTGCTGCGTGACGACGGCGATGGCTGCAGCACGCCTTTCGAGAACCGCGCCTCCTCCGACGGAGACCACTCGGCCGCGTCGCACCAAGGCCTGGACGGTCTCGCGCCATCCAAGCCATCCCAGCTGCCCAGGCTCATCCTGTACTTCTCCTTCGCCCTGGCGCTCCTATCAGCGGTGAACATTGCTCTGCTTCCCGCCACACTAGCAAGGTACCGAGACTACCCGCTGTCTGACTCTGACCTCGCTGCGCTCCCGCACGGCGCCGCTGGTGTGGGGTTGGAGCATGTGGCGGATTTCATGCCCCCTTCCCCGGTCTATCGATACTCTTGGCCAGATAAAATCGCACGGGTGAGCCGGAAGATGAAGAGCGCCGTGTGGGGACCGGGGATGCAGGTCTATATCACTGTCGAGGTGCGTTTCTCATGTTTACTTTTTGGCCCCGGTCTGCTCGCTCAGCCAGTGCTCCATGCAGTATCTATGCCAGCCACGTTGTCTGCAACTGCTAATCTAGCCGCAGGATTCCACAATTATGCGCTTTCCCATTCCCTCCGATGGCGCGAATACCTGCCTGCTCTCTTGGCGAGCGCCACCCGAGCTTTCTGTGCGCTCCAAAGATCTTACGACCAAGGGAGACATTTCAGAAATCGAGATATGGCAGCTCATCGCCCCCTCGGCCACCTCGGCAAACACCCCCTCTAGTATAGAGGAGCTCGATTACGACACTCTGTCGTACTCGTCACTGCCGGTGCGTGGTGAGCTGCTCGGCGTTCTTGACCTTACACAGAGGCCCAATAGCACAACTCGCGAGTTTGCCTGTCCAGGCGGGGTGGATAATCTAGTCGTAGAACTACGGTGCCAGCGGGTGGCGTGTCATGTGGGCTTCATGCAGCTTGATATATCACCGATCCTTGGCTTTGAGCTTCTGAGAACACGGTAATAAGCGGGCCAGGATCGCCATAGACCTTTGATCAACAGTCGTACTTGCATATGCTGTCAAACAAGGGACAGAGCAAGGTCGCGGGTGGTCTTCAGCCCATGATATATAGTGTGCGATGCCTTTGGCAGATAACTAGCCCGTGAGACAAGTTTCGAGTATATATACTTTATACATACCGTAATCCTCTCATTTATTATTCTATCCATACCTTGCAAGACAAATTCGTTCGTTGCGCAATCTCACCCTAGCCGTCTGGTGCATGCTACTACTCCATCATGTCTACTCAACTTGAGACCGAGACTCTCGCCCGTCTCTCTTTACACAGTCCAGCTCATTTTAATATACAAAAGTCCCTTACCGCTCATCGCCAGCTGCTTCTCCAACATTGGAGTATCTCTTCCAGTTCCAAGGTGCTAGAACTTGGATGTGGCCAAGGCGACTGTACCACCGTGCTTGCCAATGCTGTAGGTGAGCAGGGGAAGGTGGTTGCAGTAGATCCCGCAGCTCTGGACTATGGTAGGTCTTCTCACCTCTCTTGTTCCATTTTGCTGTCGCAAGCAGAAGCTGTCTAACGAATCACTCCTGCAGGTGCCCCTCATACACTGGGGGAAGCTCAAGGTCACATCTCGCAAGGCCCGCTGGGGAGCCGGATCACTTGGGTGCAACAGTCCCCTTTAGACTACCTCTCGTCCCTGACCCCCTCCTCATCCACCGACACGGCCTTTGACGCGACAGTGCTCGCCTACAGCCTCTGGTACTTCTTCTCCCCCGAGCTCATTCTTTCCACATTTCGTGCCATCAGGCAGCATAGCAAACGCCTACTCCTGTCGGAGTGGTCATTGGTAGCCTCGCACCCCTCAGCCCAACCTCACTTGCTGGCTGCGCTCGCTCAGGCCGCATTGGAGTGTCATCGTCCCGAGGGTAGCATCTCGCATCGGAATGTCCGCACGGTGCTGGGCCCGAAGCGGCTGACCGAGCTGGCCATGGCCGCTGGGTGGCAACTAGAGAGCGAGACTAGCCTACAATGCGGAGACGAGCTGTTCAATGGACAATGGGAAGTTGGCAATTGTCTTTCTTCCGACTTCCAAAGCGACTTGGAGACGCTGGTGAGTGATGAGAGGAAGCGCACGGCGGTGTCTGCGTTGCGGGATGCATGTGCGGCAAGTGTGAAGGTTGTCGACGGTGGTCGGAAGGGCATCAAGGCCATGGATATCTGGGTCGCCAATTTTATTTGATTGAGCGAATTGAATTTACAAGCCCGGCTCATGGCTTTACTTTTATGTTTGTTTGTAAAACATCATTTGCTCTGTCAGATGAGCCGACAGCTTTAGGTAGATAGACTCGAACACAACGGCATATTCGCCAAAACTCCCGATTGACAGTTCTAACAGACAGCAATACTGAGAAGAGAAGGTCAGGATAGCATTATTCAAACCCATTGTATATCTCCTCTATAATGTTCATAATGTATATGGCATATATAATTCATATGGTGGTGCGCCGTCGAAATTTTAACTCGCCATCTGGCCCGTCAAACGCGTTGCATCCACCCCGGGAACTGGCAAGTTTTGTTCGCCACTGTAGTGATTTACGTCGACTTCATGACGCTCTTGAGTCTGTGATGTCATTAGTAAGTGCTGTTACAGATCAAGCTTATCAAGACCTACCTTCTGATGCCTTCCGTGACAATTTCAGGGTCCTGGGTATAGACTAGCCTGTACCAGCCCGGCTTGTTGGCATGCTCCTCTCTGGGCTGCACAAACACGCCCGCCACCAGCGCCTTTTTCGTAAACGCAAACTCGGCATTGGCCTCGCCGTCCAGGCTCGCCGGCAGGTGCGCCGAGAGGTCGATCCAGACGAAGAAGCCCGCATTGGAGCCCGGCAGGAAGGGTATCCCGGCGGCGCGCAGCTGCGCCGCGGCGTGGGCGTGGGCCGCCTTTGTGCGGCTGCGCATCGCGTCAATGTACGCGCGGCACCACGCGCGGTCCTCGAGCAGCGCGCAGGCCATGTTGAGCACGGGGCCCGACGGCGTGTGGAAGCGCATGAGGTTGTCGAGGGCGCGCAGCACGGGCCGGCTGCGGGTGACGAGCGCGCCGAGCTTCATCCCGCCGGCGGCGAAGTCTTTGGCGAAGCCGTACTCGACGTGCAGCAGGTCCTCGTCGATGAGCCCGCGGGGGTCGATGGAGAGCATCGACGTGAAGGGCACGGCCTCGGGCTCGTCAGACTCGAAGACGGAGCAGGCGTAAACCTCGTCACTGATGAGATGAATCTGGTGGCGCTGGCACAGCTTCATGAGCTCGACCAGAGTGTCTCGATGATAGCATTGGCCTTGAATCATGAGTAGTCCGAATGCGAGACATGGTATTTGGGATCAGACGTACCGAGAGGGTTGTTGGGATTGACGATGAGGATCGCCCTGACCTTTGTGCCCGACGCCGCGGCATCGGCAAGGGCTTCCTCGTACTTTTGGATAGCGCCCACAGTCAGGCACGTTTCGGCGTCCGTGTCCGCGTACAGAATCTTGACCTGCTCGCGGTTCGTAAAGTCCAGCTCGAAACGTCCATAGATGGGACGGTTGAGGAGGATTGCATCGCCGGGGTCGGCCACGGCCCACGCCAGCATGTCATGGAGCGCGGTGCACGAGCTGGTCGACCGAATATGCGCCGGCTCAATGGGGAGGCACGGATGCAGATACTCTGTGAGGTGCGCAGCCAGCGCTTTGGGAAAGCGGGCGGTAGTGCCATAGTTGAAGTCGTTGACCTCAAACGTGACCTGAGTCGGCTGTTAACGATGCAAGTCGCACACCGACTAATGAGGGGACTCACGTTGCGGTTCACAAAGTCTCGAATATCTGGCACAACCAATCTCTGTACGAAATTCTCAGTGAAAACCCCTCCCTTTGCTTTTACGTTGTTCGTCAAGTGTCTTCTCGGTGACCGTTTTCACTCACATTCTCAGCTAACGCAAAGGAGATCACGCCGGCTGGGTTCGTATCTTTGTCATATGTCTGTCTCGTGGCGAACATCCAAGGCGCACTTAGGAACTTGGCTGTGGCCTGCGCTCTGGTGGAAGTTATGGCCGTCATGGTAACTTTGATATTTATAGACACGTCTGATAATAGTGAGTAGACTGAGTTGTTCATTGTGAAAAAGAGTCGACCGTGAATTGACTCGTAGATCGACGGGCCCGACAGAAGTGGGGAGGACGCCGTGCCAGGATATAAGACTGCGCACAGCCAAGGGGCAGCCCGGCTTGCTGGTTGAGCAGATATGAGAGAAATAAGCAACCTAGAGATATGGTATCTACGGAGAAGAGTCTTACTGTGGTTTCCATACGTGAATACTCTGCCCACAGCTGGCTATGTGGTGCAGCTCGAGACCAGTTGACCGACCATTACCGAGACTGAGCACCGTGATGTCCTGGCGTGACCCACCTCGAATCCACGATGAAATCCTTCAAAAATAAGGTTGGTTGGTAGTGGTGTGACAATATATAATGCTTTGCATGTACTTCGTGCCAGTATTTGAATACATCTCATGGGTATGCTGTTAAGAAGGCTTGCTCGACATCTACCCAGTATGGAGGGCAGCCCTGCGTATCTGGGGCTGGATATAAAAGCATTTCCAGCAAGGAAGGAGGGCGAATGGCAGATGAGCCGGTAGATATAGTAATATACATAACAATGCAGAAATGTCTTTAGCAACATGAAGTATAAGAGACGTTTTTCTCTCATTCCATCTCTTGCCACGGTTGACAATGTACGTGCCGCTCGCTGGCAATGTGGCCAACGGTTCTGCCAGCTGGCAGTCAGATAATCTGCAACAATGCAAGACGGCCGTCAATCAAATGCAAACGGCGCGTTTGAAACGCGTAGACGGCGCTGGACTATTGCAGAGGGTCGCGATGTCTTCATCTTCAAACGCCGCCGCAGCTTCAAGTCCGATCAGGTCGTGCGAGCCCCTTGAGCACGGCTACATACACCAGCCTTCCTATTCTTGTTTTTCGTTGTCTCTTATTCTTACCCCAGAATGTTCTATAGTAATCAGAGTAGGCTTCCATCTACGCCGTCTTGGCATCTATCCTCGACTTTCAGCTGACACGGTGCAGTTTTAACCAGTACGCAGTATGGCGTTTCCACCATTTGGTATGCATCCTCAACGAAGCACGTTCCTCTTACACGGCTGATAACCGCCCCAGGCTCGTTGCCACCGTAGGAAAATCACATCAGAAGCGCGTCACGAAGAAGGCGATCCAAGATGTCAACGTTCCGCGCGCCTGTGGCAAGATTCTCGACCCCGGCGCGCCTCTGGCCCTACGCCTACAGGGCAATCTCCTATACGGCGTCTCTCGCATTTTTGCCGACCAATGCGGCTATCTCCTTTCCGATACCGAAAAGACGCAGAGCGACATGATGACATTTTTTCGTGCCATCAAGTCAAGTCACCTCGATCTACCAAACACCAAGACCAAGTAAGCCATGTGAACAAAGTCGCCACGGCATTCAGACGGCCGATTCTCGTTTACCCAACTGTTAACTCTGTTCCTCCGCTTCAGGCGCGTGAGCATCACACTGCAGGATGACCCCAACTTTGATCCCATGAGCCAGCTTCCGCCACTGGATCTCAGCATCATCGACGCTGAATGGCTCGCCATTCCCAGCCAAGGCTCTGCCACAAAGTTCTCGCAAATGTCCCCCCTCCAGGCTTACACGAGCAGACGAAGTTCCGCCGCCCGACAGACGCCGCCCATCAACCTTGAACTGCCGCCGTCGTCGCACTCGCCTGCAAGTTACAGGCTGCCCTCGCATCTCGGTCAGAGCAGCTCCCCATACGGGAAAATAGGCCGCTTGGACGACGGGCCAGAGTTTCTCCCTACGCAAGAGGATGATTTTGCCGCCATCGGGGAAATCGGCCTCAATTTTGACGGTGACGGCAACCTGGTCGAGTTTATCGAGGAGGAGCCGGAGCTGCCCCCCTTCTTCGGCGACACGCCCTCCAACGTCTCCCTGCCTGTCGCTGGAGCGCAAGAGCTGCAGCCTCTGCATGACTTTCTCGCGATGGGTGAGGAGCAAGTGCTCCCAGATGCGGAGGCCTTTCCAGCCCCAACTGCCCCCAAGACGAGCGACCATGTGGTGGTCTCCGGAGAGGACCGCGCCATCACCACGTTGGAAGTCATGCAAGTGGTGGCGCCCGCAAAACGCCGCAGAGTCACCAGGCACGTTTCCATGGTCGACGAAGAGATTGCCCTGTCGCGCAGCGAGCAGAAGCATTGGCTGCATGACTATGTCGACATCATGGCCGATGCCACCAAGACCCGAGACAGCACCACACCCGCACAGGCCAAGAAGAACGCACTCGCTTTTCTTCTACACAACGGTCTCGCCAACGTGGGCCTCACGTCTCGGGTGAACGGCGTGGACCATCCCCTCGCCGCCGCCTTCAGTGGCTGGAACGTCCTCTCGCAGCTCAATCCCGACGCCTTTGGTCAGCCCGAGCCCGAGACGCCTCATCGTTCCTCGCGCCGCCGCAAGTCTAGCGAAGCGTTTGTAGACGACGCTGCGCCGGACGAGCAGCGCCACGTCCGCCCCCGACATGAACCAGACGACCTCGCCGAAACGGGTCGTGGCCAACACTTTGATGAGATGCTGCCGCCGCCGCCGCCATCCGGACTCCACAGCGAGCACGACTCCTACTTCGAGACGGGCATGGACGCGCTGCCCCCAATGGACGACCACCACTCGTCCTCCATCATGCCTTGGAGCCGGCCGGGCTCCGCCGCGCCAGGCTCGTCCGTCCGCGGCGGCGCGACTGCCCCCGGCAGCGCGCAAAAGGCAGCAGCCCCGAGCCCCTTGCTGCACAAGAGCACTAACCTCCTCCCACTGGCGGCTCTCGACCGTCACAGCGACCCCGCCGCGCCGGCAACGCCGTCCCAGGTGGCGTTGGACCTCTCGGTGCTGGACTCGTCCATGGACATGGACCCTGTGCTCGACTTTGACGATGCCGCGTACGCCGGCCTGGACGGGGCCAGCCAGGCGTTTCTCGACTACGCCGCCAAGCGCGCCGTGCTGCACGGCGAGCAGGCGGAGGAGCCGGAGGCGGGAGACCGTCGCTGGGTCGACTTTGAACATATCGCAAATCCGCTGAAGCACGACGGCGCCATTGCGGCGCAGGCTTTCCTGCACGTCCTGGCACTGGCCACGCGAGGCGCCCTCTCCGTCCGCCAGGACAATAACGCGCAGGGCACGCAGCCGTTTGGCCCTATTCACATAGGGATCGACCTCTCCCCGGGCAGAGAGGATTAATCATTGTCCTGGGTTGTTAATTTTCTCTTGTGCCATTTTTGAATTTCATTATGAATGCATTTGCTGTAAGCGATAAGGGGCTCGTTCATACTGACATGATCGGTTGATATTTTTCGGGACTTCTTTTTTATGGGGGCGAACAAGAGCAGAAGCTCCAAATGGGTTCGACGCATCAACGCAAATATGTGACAAGGTTTCTCGCTTTTCTTTACTCTGTTTCTCTGGGGTTGGGGGGTGGTTGGCAGCACTCATCTATCGATTTTTAAAAAAGACGCATCGGGCAGGTGGGAAAGGATCTTCGTTGGGTTTTGATATCGCGACACAGGACGCAAATATTTAGCTACATATATTACTGAGCAAATACAAATGTGATTCAATATGCAACCTATCACAGGAGGAAAAGATGTTGATGTCATTACGTTTATTCATTAGTGCATATGTACTACGGGCATGCACATCGACTAGCTGTCAAATACATCTTCGTCGTCATTGACGCCCTCGCGGTCCTCAAATACGAGGTACTCGGCGGTAGCTTCTTCCCCGGCGCGGCCAGTGAGTTTTTCCCAGGCCTGGCGCACAGGCTCCAGTGTGGCATCGCGAAAGGCCAAGTCCAGCACTGGCGCGCCAAACGTTACAATGTCGTCGTCGCCAACGTCCAATGAGGCCAATTTTGCACCCCTCTGTTCGTATTGTAGCTTATATAGCACCTCGGGGGCTGCTTGTCCCTCGGTAGCAGTAGCATGCAGGAGAGATGATAGAGCCGACTCTAACAGAGCCTTGGATGACGCCGTGGTAATGGTGCTTAAATAGATGATACCTGACACAAATGTGGTCAGTATAAACGCCAATAACAATAATTGCAGAAAAAAACAGATGTGTGAAATGGAGTGTCGATCAGGTTGTCAGAAGATTGATCGTCATTGTAATTCAGACAATGTAGATAAGTATTCGTAAGGTGTATTCATCCGGACACTGAAATTTGCCAACGCAAAAGGGGGAAAATAGTCTGCAACTTACATTGACCGCGCGGGCATTCCCCCGTATCGCTTGAGTGCACCATGGCATATATAGGATAGTTTGAACTATGCCCATTGCTTTCGGACACAGAGCCTGCGGGGAATGCCACAACGACGGCAGAGGGGGTTGGAGACCCTTCTACCCTCGCTTCGAATAAATTTTGTAGAGCAGCCCCAATCACAGCTGTGGTTCGTGTTAGACAAACACCGTCTTCGGGGCTGCTTTCTGAGCTCCGGAACACTGCCTTGGCTCTCACAACCATGTCATTGGAGAGAGAAACATTCAGCTTTGAAGTCTCATCCTCACACTTCGCAACATGTGTGATACCTGTGCCGAGCATGTACACAGCACCGCCGACGGCTGCAGCCCGACATCCGACCTGACACACCTCGGATAAGCCACCCCATTTGGGGTAAACAGCGGCGAAGCCGGGGCCGAACACGCCCATGGAGCTCAGGTGGCGGTTGATGGCCACCAGTCCATCCTCAACCGCAATGTTTCCATCAAGGCTCAAGGTCAGGGTGACTATGTAAGACTGCAGCGTATCATCCAGTTTGAACTCGGAGCCCAGAAACCCAGCAAGAGGTTTGTCAGCGTGGGGCTTCCAAATCTCAGCCTGTGGCTCCGACTCATAATCAAGAACAAACTTGAGAAACTTCATCAACAACCGCTTGGCTCGGACGGGTATCGCTGTGCTCGAGAACACGTCTTCTCTGGTAGACGGAATGCGGACGAGCGTTGGAGTCGCCGCGTCTCCCGAGTCCACGGCTGCAGACTGGAAGATGAAGAATGACCCGACGGCCTGAAACTCAATCTGTCGAAAGGCCTTGGAGGAGACGAGCTTACTGAGAAGCTCGGACCGGGCGTGGATGAGCTGCGGCGCGAGGGCCAAGCTGTAGGCTCGTGGTGACGGCGCATCGTCCGCCTTGGTCACCTCGGCGGCGCGGAAGAGCCCAGTCGCGTCGGGCGACGCATGCTTGGCGGCCCAGGCATCCGCTTCCTGAAGACTGAAGGCAGCCTCATTCTCTCCGTAGTAGCCCTCGGGGTCGACGTGGAGGATGTTCTTGCCTGATCGCGAGAGAGCTCTTTCGACGTTCCAACACGGCGTCAGTCAGAAAATTTTCAAGGGTTCTCCATGGCAGACACCTATGCGCCTATTTGATGGAATCCAAGCTTACAGGGCAAAGAGAGACTGCTGTAGTCCCGTGCCGCTGATAACTACATCCCAATCAGTGTCTGAGAGGGATTCCATGCTTGCGCAGGGCCAGCTGTGATGAAGCGAGGTGGAAGAAGGAAAAAAGCGACGTGGGAAAAAAAAAATGGCTAGAAATTCTGCATGCGAGGCCACTCGGTGAAGTGGAGACGGTGCCTCAGGCTGTAGTCTCCAGTGGCCCCCCCTGCTGGACTGGCAGCGCACAAAGTTCGTCGCGCGCAGTGGGAACTGGCGTCTGATTTTTCTCTTCTTCTCTATCCGCTCGCCTCAAATTATCCTCCGCGGCGTCTTCGGCCACTGGCCCGTGGCGCTGCGATCTTATTTGAATTGAGTGGTAGAGTGAGCTGTCGGCCGGTATCTACTGCCCTAGAATAAAGTCTGAAAGGGTGGTTCGAATGGTTGATACATTTCTACTGCCAAACTACGTGTTTTGCTGGGGCCATACAGCCGGCCACATCATTGTAGCTCGTACTCTGTGAAATGTTGTTGGTAATCCGGATTACAAACGGTATTCCGATTGGGTATCATGCTAGTTTCCATTGGTGCTATCCTAGACCGACATGGCATCGGCGAAGTCCTTCCAGCGGTTCTCGACAAAACCAAGCAGCTGCTTCGACCGCAGATGCTTCGGCGTCAGCACAGTGCCGCCATGCTTTGAAATTGACAGTATACTCGTAGCTCCTCCACTGCAATCCGCCACCACCGTGAGCGTCTCGTCACAGAGCGACTCCTCCAACGTGTCCGGGTCGACTAGCACCCAATACTTGCCTTCGGTCGGGCGATCCGTTTCCTTGCCAGTGAAGACGGCCGCTGTGCAGGCAATGGGGAAGCCATTGATTGACAATGGTTTCGGGTCCTTTCTAGAGCAGACGACTAGTTCACTATCCGGGTCGTACCTTGCTCGCGGTAGTTTGGTATCACGCAGAGCGGCCAGTGTCGCAGCCCAGGCGGCGTCCAACTGGTTTCCGTCGAGGGAGATGAAGAAGATGTCAATGTAGAGCACCCAGTAGGCAATGACTTGGCGCTCGTCGTTGAATTCATCTTCGACTTCACCGTCGGCATCTCGCATTTCCTCATCATCGGTCGTCGGGTTTGCCGTTTGTGTGTGCCATATGCGAAAGTCGGCGGCATCGAGCAGCTTGGAGCTGTGTAGTAATGAGTAAACTCTTGTGCTAAGCGTCTGAGCAAGCGTCGAAGGCGGGCCGCCCGGCAGGTTCTGAGGGGAGGAGCCGGTAGCGAGTTCAATATTGGGGACGAGTAAGTCGTAGTCGCGCAGCTCCGACTCGGAGTTGGAAGCGCGGTAGTTGGGGATATTGGTTGTCAGGATCGTCTCGCCGCGGACGCCGCAGATGGCCGTTGTGTCACCAATTCGCACCAGCGAGCTTCCATGGGCGTGCGAAAGCGAGGATAGATTGACCTCGGGCTTGCGGCCCTCGTCTGGGGCCCGACCATTGCTTCGCGCGGGGGGGATGTCTTCGTTGGACGGCTCGAGATTGGCGAGCAGGTACGGGTGCGGCGAAAGCTTCGCAAAGGTGGCGCGCGACAAGCCCGCCTCAGCCATCGTTATCGCTTAAATATTATGACAAAGTTCCGAGAGAGTACGCAACGCGGAAGCTTTGAGGATACGAATCAGGGTGAAACGTAGGAGCTGGATTGGATGCCGTCTAAAAATCGGGCACGCTTTCGTTGTGCAGAAAACTTCAAGTATCGCTGGAGTGCCTGGTGGGCTAGGTGGGGCCAAAGCTGAGCACATCGCAGTGACGCAGGCGAAAGAACAATTTGTGTATTGTGTCCGTTGGAAGTTGATTTTGGCACGAATTTTGGCATTCGATTTGGAAATCCCACCATTGTGATTTTGTCAAAAAATTTGTATGATTTATGCGATTGTTTGGCAGCGAAGGCGTGGGCTTGACCTCTGAGGCACTGCAGTAGAGAAGATAATCGGCGAGTTCAATAGTACTCGGCGTTGAGTGCCAAAAGTAACCCTTGAGTATACATAAAAGCTATCCCGAAGTTAGATAGAACGCTCATATTCTAGTTTTTTGAGTCTCTGGAATCCATCGATAAAAGTGAGGGCAAGCGTCTGCTGATGTGATGGAGAAAAAACAACCAGGTATAAGAAGCATCTCGTTCTCTGGGGTTCGGTTGTTACTACATGGATGTATAAGCGAAGTATTGCGGCAAACCTAGCCCCAGTTATATCGCGAACTTTTTTTTTCTCGTTTTTGAAAAGGAGAATATCTATCCGTATACCGTCGCGATTTGTTCCACGCTTTCCTTTTGTGAGTGAGGGGGAACACTCTGTGCCAACAGACTTGGTAATTGGGTGCGCATTGCTAAGTGGGCACTCCGAGTGTGATACGCCGTGCCGGCGGGAACTCCGAGATGCATAAATCTGCCAAATTGCTAAAACTTTCAAGGCTTTCTCCCATGATATCTTGTGGATATGCGGCTTAATGTTGCAACCTATTATTTTTTTTCTTATTCATTTTTTTTTTCTGCTTGTGATATAGACAGGCCATGACCTGTCTGCAGACTCAAACAGGCAACAGGCAAGCAAGTCTCTGCACCGACGCCACTAATGCAACGCTGTGTTGGTTACAAAAACAAAAGGTCCAAGTCAATGTCTTATAGTCCAAGTCAAATGCTGACGCCACCACTGCCTTCCATGGATAATCATTACTTTGTGTAGACGTTGAGAGGATGCTGTCTCCGAAATGTACCCTCCTCCTATCCCGACCCTGGCTTCAGCGGAAAGGGAGCGTGTGGATCGCTAATTGGCTGGCAGCTGGCCAACCACCATCCCAGCCGCCTTGAGCCAATCATAGCGCCCCTATAGCCGCCCGTTTGCTCTAGCTCCCGCCACCCCCAATTTTCATCAATATTCTGACCATCCGATTGTCTGGCGTCTGCGTCCCGGATCTCTCTCCCCTCCCTCAGTTTATGAAGCACTATGCCGTTGGCGACATCCGTTTACATCACCAAATGGCTCGATATATCACTTTACGCAGCCTTGTCTGCTGCTTTCGAACCGCTGCTTCATTTCGTGCCGCCATCCGGATTTCATTTCTCCACTCGTATAAATGAATTGACCTCTTACCCCTCTCTCTACGAACCCAGTACCTTGTACGGAGTCGGAGTACGGATACGGGCACATAGCAGTGTTCACATCTAGGTAAGGTGTTCACATCTCCGTCACAGACGCTGTCATCAACTACTTACTCAGTCGGACATGTTGCTCCAGGCGCAATGCTATCGAAGCAATAGGGGATAGACTACTCAGATCACGACGCTGCGCCATTGTCTCTTTTTCATGACGACGTTGACATAAACTATTCATCAGATACGCCTCGTGTTTGCGACCCCAGGATCGATCCAACGTCGCTAGTCACAGTCAAGCAACACAATCGCCTTAACGTCCTGCAAGTCAACAGGCCTCTATTCCGCATAGGCATGGCCTTCACACCATTCCCGCTGACTACTAAGTTTCTGCAGCATGCAAGCCTCGTCACATTCTGCCATCGCGACGTCTGCCATTCACCATTCCGCACCGCTACTCTGTGTGATGATCACTTTGCCAGCCCCCCTGCAGAGTCCCTGGAACCCTGGACTTGTCCAGCCTAGCAACACCCATCCATCACGTTAGCTCCGCCCCTCTCAGCCAATCTCGACGCGCTATCAGCCGCTGAGTCGCCTCGGCCAGTTGGCCATGCATGTCCGACCGTTCTCGACGGAGCCATTCATGTCGCTCCCCGGGCCCTCGTCACATTGTGTCCTCACCAAAAAAGTGCTACCTTGCAACTCAGCAGCCAGCATCCGGCCTAGTTGGCCCGCCCCAGTGTAATCCTCTTAGCATCCGATCTACTAGCTCCTCTGCTATGCCCGTTGCCTCCGCTCCCCAGCATGTCTCTGAGGGTCTTGAAGCCCAAACTCTCATATATTTCTCTGTCTAGCCACACCCCGTTCATCGTAGCTAGCCCTTCATTTTTATTCCCAGAGTCCCACCAGGTCTTCTGCTACCCGAACGTCTTTGCATGACGGACTTCGTCTTGCGGCCGTCCCAGGCTGTCTTCCCCGCCATCAATTTTGCTCGGATTACCCTCCGGACCCAGCCCCCAAACTGTCGCAGTACATGACAACCCTAGGCGGACCAGCTCAGGTAGAGCGCTGCACCAAGCAGTAACAAAAGCATCCGGCGCAAATCGAGAACGTCGAGTCTCGAACGACGCCCGGCTACTCCTCAAATAGACGTGCCGCTCCTGCATCGGTCCAAATAAACCGAGCCAAAGTCGCTGGTCGAAATGGCTCCATCTAACCAAGGTCGCTCCGTCGTTCATGCAGTTCAAGATGTGCTTGCCAGCCTGTCGAAACGAATCAATATACCCCTCACTCCAACAAGTCCGCCGGGCCTCGTACAGGCTAATGTCGTTGACCCATGGTCCAAATCGGGAAAATATGGTCTGGGTTGGACCTTCTTTGCGCTCGCCCTCGTTTTAGCCGTCGTTGTCGTGCGCGCATGGCACTTTTGGCAAGACAAGATCCGGCAGGCCATCTATAAGCAAGAGTTGGAGAACCATTACAGAACGACGTACAATGTCGATTCGGAGGTCTATCTCTCTGCACTTCGAAGCGGCCAAGGGACGCAATTCTTCACCGAAGGCCCCCATACTGGCGAGAAACAGTTTCGGCCAAAAGCGCATTTTTCTTCGGTTGGCATCATCAACGACACGCTGGCTTTGTTTCGATGGATCTTTTACAGGCCCATCCCCGATATCGTCATCTTCAAATATCGCTTCACGTTTTCATCACTCGCCGTTCTGGCATGCACATTCATCGCAGTCGTGTTCGTCACGCTCTATTGTTTCCTGCCGCAGCCTCTGTACTGGCAAAGCATTCGGTTCGGCTCTCCCCCACTTGCCATCCGATCCGGCATGATCTCTGTGGCCCTGACACCTTGGATCATTGCCACCAGCATGAAGGCCAATCTGTTGACCCTTATCATTGGTATCGGTCCAGAACGGCTCAACGTCATGCACCGGTGGCTCAGCTACCTCTGCCTGTTTCTGGCGCTCGTTCACATGATTCCATTTTATATTCAGCCCGTCTGGAAAGATGACGGGATGAAAGTATTTTACAAGCTCTTCCCCGACGGCACCGGAATCATCTACGGTACGGGCATTGCCTGCATTGTCCCTCTCATCTGGCTTTGCGTAGCATCGCTGCCCTGGATTCGCAGAGTCGCGTATGAGACGTTTGTGATTCTACATATCCCCGCCGGCATTGTCTACACAGGGCTGCTGTTCTGGCACACGAAAAATTTCCTCATGTCCTGGAGTTATCTGTATGCCACCCTTGCCATCTGGTTCATCTGCTACATTATGCGCTTCTTTCGCCTCAACTGGGTGCGGCCCTGGCGGCTGTCCTTTATGGTTGGTGATGAAGCTGCTGTTACGCTCATGGCCGAGAACTGTATCAAGGTCACAATTCCCACGCAGATGCGCTGGCGGCCAGGCCAGTACGTATACCTGCGTATGCCTGCCATTTCCGTGTTCGAGAATCACCCCTTTACAATCTCCTCCCTGTGCAGTGAGGATTTTCCCTCCGAGTACGGCGAAGACTACAGAGACTGTGTTCTTGTCTTCCGCCCTTATGCCGGCTTCACAAAGAAAGTCCTTGACACGGCGATGCAAAATGGTCCCTTCCACACGTACCGCGCGTTCTTGGACGGACCGTATGGTGGCATGCGGCGAGACCTCGCTGCCTTTGACACCTGCATCCTGATTGCCGGTGGCAGCGGCATCACGTCGCTCATGTCACAACTCTTGAACCTCATCAAACGCATGCGCGATGGCAAGGCCATTACGCGCAAGGTGGTCGTTGTGTGGGCCATGAAAAAGATGGACTCGATGCAGTGGTTCCGAGACGAGCTGAGCCTGTGCCGCGAGTCGGCGCCGCCCGAGAGCGTGACGTGCAAATTCTTCGTCACCTCGGCGGTGCGCGACCGTTACAACTTTGCCAACGCCGAGATGACAGCGCCCATCAACGGTGGCGCGGTGGCTTCGCACAAGCGCCAGCTATCACACCTCCTGCACAACAAGCTCGACGGCTTCGTCGCGGGTGTGGCCTCGAAGCGCAACTCGGCCCTCATCTACGACGAGGCCAAGGGCGACCCGGAGCGCGAGAGGGAGCTGCGCGCTGAAAACGAGGACAAGATCACCGCGCTCCCTCCACAGAAATACCTGCAGCCGCACGCGCCCCATCACCACCCCGCGCCGCCCCCGGCGCAGCAGCCACCCGAGCACGACGAGCCTCAGCGGCTGCTCAACGCCAACGGCTTCCCGATCGACAAGAAGCCCGACCAGGACGAGCACCTCCCGCCCAGTAAAGACACAGAGTTCCACTTCCCGCCCCTGCACCGTGAGAATCCGCCGCACTTCAACTATGCACCGGCCGCTCTCCGCGCGGATCTCGAGGGCGCGGCCGCCCCGCCACCGGTGCACCCCCCGGAGCTCGCACACCTGCGCGTCGGCAATCTGCCTGCGGCCGGCGCGCCGCGGCCGACGTCGACGTTTGGCCCACCGTCCGGGTTCGACTTTGGCTTCCCCGCGACGCCGACCGAGTTCCAGAAGAACCTGATGCGGTCGGCGTTTCCCGTGCCGCACGAGATTGACGGCGGCTGGTCCCTCGAGTACGGCCGGCCGGAGCTGGGCTACATGCTGCGGCAGTGGGCGACGGGCGGCGCCGACGGTCGCGGCATACTCGGTCGTCGCACTGCCGTCTTCGTCTGCGGCCCGCCCGCCATGCGCGTCGGCGTCGCCAACACGGTCGCCCAGCTGCAGGCCGAGATTTGGGGCGACGACGAGCTCGAGGAGATATTCCTGCACACGGAGAATTATGCCCTGTAGACCATTCTACCAAAGACGGAAAACAACTTTTGAATAAAAAGAGGTGCTCGACCCTTGTCCACCTTTTTTTTTCTTCCCATCTCACGTACATGTATATATTCTGTCCCGTTGTATTTACCCCTCGATGTTTTTTTCCCCTTGGAACGGGAATGTTGCCAAAAAGAAGGAAGAAGAATAAGCGTGGGACAGTCCTTTTCCGCTTTGTTTGTCTTTCATCTCAGTATATATACCACTCCTTTTATGACACGAGAAAAAAAAGAATATATGCGTCAAAACCTAACCATTATTAACATGCGCCTTGTTTTTTTGGTCTCACCAAGACTCTTTGCTCGGGCGAGAACGTTGCATAAACTCGGAGAGCAAGGCCTCTTTTTTTCTTTTTTTGTAAAATTGATTGAAACATGCTTGATATGCAATGTCGCTTAATTTGATACAAAAGTAAGTAAACCAAAAAAAAAGTACCTGATACAAAAACAAGACATACAAAAAAAACATCCCCAATCTCCGTCATGATACAATTCAAGCCATTCGCCGATTCTACCTGTCAAAGGCGTATGGCGCCCCCCTAACGTGTTGTCCATCATGATGATATCCGTTCGTCATGGCTCCTCGTTCATTTGGTCTTTGATGCTACTAGGCATTGTCCTGGATGGTCGCAGGCGCCGCGGGGCTGAGCGCACCCGTACCGGAAGGCTGCTTGGTACGTAGGGTAAGGGGGAAAGGGTACTCGTCGGGGTCTTCCTCGGAACTGTTTGGGGGGGAAAAGACGGTCAGTACAAGTTCAACGTATGAATACAATCATATATGCAATGGTACGTACGGTAGCTTCCAGGCGACATAGTCTTCGGTGCTTAATCCTTCGCGGCCCTCTTGCAGGCTCGCAAAGTCACCCGGGGTCATCATGCCCGCACGGTCCTTGGGAGAGCCTGGTACGGAAAAGGGGCGGGAAATCTTTTGCTCGACGCCGGGGATGTAGTCCTCCTCAGCGTCCTCCTCGGCGCCAAAGGAGTCCGGGTAGGCGCGGCGCAGCGCGAGCTGGCGAGCCTTGACGTACTCCATTCCCATGCGCTTCCAATCGAGCAGGTCGGAAAGGCGCTCGGTGCGGTTGCGCTGGTTGATGCGTTGGCGGCGCGACTTGCCGCAAAAGTCAAACATGTGGCCAGTGAGCTCATTGACCGAATCGTCGACGCCCTTTGTGCGGCGGTCGACAATGTAGATGCCATAGTCGCTCGAGTTCTCGATGAGCTCCTCCATGTAGCAGCCAAAGCCCGAGAGGTTGGTGGTGATGCTGGGGACGCCCATGACGGTGCACTCGGCGGGGGTGTAGCCCCAGGGCTCGTAGTAGGACGCGAAGACGCCGAGGTGGCATCCGCGAACAAAGTCATCATAGTCGAGTGGCAGCACAGGATTGGCCGAGTTGAGGAACTCGGGGTGGAAGACGACCTTGACGCGATCGGTGGGATGGTTGAATAGCTGCACGCGGCGGATCTGGTTGAGTACAGGGTCCTCGTGATCGTTGAGCATGTTATGGGTGACGATCGGGGGGAGACCGTGCCTCTTCATGGCGAACAGACGGCGACGGAGAAGGACGCGGTCCTGGCTGGAGATGAGCTCCTTCTCGTCGGGCATGGGATCTCCCTCGTGCCACTTGAGTGAACGCTCGAATATGCGGCGGCCGATGCTCTGCTCAATGACGTGCGTGGTGTCGCGCAGCGACTTGATGACAGCCTGGCCCTTGAGGGCCTCGACGGTAAGTGAGGTGGTCTTGGCGGGCATGATGATGAAGGCAACGACAGTGATCTTGCTGCCGGCGGATTTGAGGCGATGGTTGAGGCGGGCGAGCGACTCAATGAACATGTCGACACCCTTGTTTCTAAACTCATAGCGGCCGGCAGTGAAGACGTAGATGGTGTTATCGGGCTCGAAGTCGTAGTGGCCGTAAAAGTGTCCGCGGACAAAGTCGTGAATCTTTTCCTTGTAGACTTGGTGCAGGTTCTGGAACTCGTGGACGGCGGAGAATTTTGTGACGTTGAGACCGTTGGGCAGGACACCGTCAGGCTTGCGCTTGAGCAGATGCTCCGACTCGAAAGCGGTGATGTGGGAGACGGTGGTGAAAACGTCGCACGAGTGGGCGGCAGCACGCTCGATGCAGTAGCGATGATAGATGCCGCGCTTGCCGGCTTCGGCGTCGACGTCAAAGTTTTGAAGGTTGTTGTAAAAGTCTACGGAGCCGGCGCAGAGGTATCGGCCGAGAAGGGTGGCGTGGGTAGTGAAGATGGTGGTGACATCGATGCGGCGCTTCTTGGTCAGAGGCAGGGCGACGCCGGCCAACCACTCGTGGAAGTGGGCAATGACGGCCGTGGATTTCTCGTGGCACACAAACTGGGCATGTTAGCAAATCAATTTTTGGTGGGTAGGATAGTGCAGTAGCATACCTCTCCGAGGAACCAGGCTACTAGATAGCCAAAGACGATAGCTTCGTTGGTCTCGTCGTCGTTGGGTGGCGAGGGGATGCTGGCAACGTTCCAGAGATCGCCCTTCCACTCGTCCAAGTAACCGTAGGCCGTCTTGGTGTCGAAGAGCAGGACGCGAGGCGCGCCCTCGATCAGCCAGCGGCCGTACATGTAGCCAATGCCACGGTCCTTCATTGCCTGGAGGGTGGCAGCGAGCTCGGGGGTGTTGGGCTCCATCTCTTCCACCTCGACAGCAGCCTGCGGCAGGGTTAGCGGACGCGCGACGATCAATCTGGAGGCCGCGTCTTACCGATTGGTGGTTGAGGGGGCCGAGGAGGGTATAGCGGTCGCCATACTCCGCGGTGGTGACGGGAGCCTTTGACTTGATGACGGAGTAGATGCCGCCGACTAGGGAGCGAGGCAAGCAGGGTTAGCAGGGCAGCCGGGGCCAGACGGGCGCTGAAGACTGGGGAGGGGGAGAGAGAGAAGCAGTTACCTCTGTGAGCAACCTCGGTGGCGATCTCAAAGAGGAGGTGGTTCTTGACGTCACGGGCTGGCTTGTCACCCTTGGAGGCCATGGCGACGATATGAGGGGAGCAAGCCGACGAGCGCGCTATTCGAGTACGATATGTTGATTGCGTAGCTGATGCTTGAGGTCGAAGTTGAGAGAAAGCCGAAGCCTAAGCCGGTCCGGTCTCGTGTCGGGTCGGGTCGGCGGGTTGGAGTCGAGTCGAGATGAGGGGGAAGCTGACGGGACGCAAAAAGTGTTCTGGTTCCGGCTTTTGCAGTGGGAGGAGGAGCTCTATGTGCGGATGCGGAACAATGCTTCTCGGCAACAGGTGGAGCAATTGGCGGATTAGGCAATGAGACACAATGGAAACCAGAACGAGGCAAAAAAAAAAGAAGGAAGGAAAGAAAGGATTGCAGGCCTGATGTGAAGTAAGGACAAGAGGGAAAAGAGAGCAGAGAGCTTGACAAACGCAGTAGAGAATTGAGGGGGGGAGGCGACGGCGCGGTGCTGGGGGTAGCTGTCGTGGCTGGGCTTGTTGAAGCTGGACGGAGGCTGGCAGCAAAGTGGCAGGCAAAAAAAAAAAAGAGGGCAAGACGAGCCAATGGGAGAAGCTCTCCACCAGCCCACGAACCACTTTATGACGTTCGAGCTCCCCCAATTCAGCGAACCACAGCGCCTGGAAGCTACAACTTTTAGCGGAGACCTGGAGGGCGGGTCTGGGGTATTTTAGCGCTTTGCAGCTCGTTGTACCGGTACCTTTTTGGAGACGGCATTTGCTCAGTACCTTGCCCGAGAAACCTCGTGACTTGGCTGCTGGTCTGATGTTTTTGCTTGTATCTGTACTTTGAGCTTACAGTCCTTGGTCTTTGAATACCTGCCTACCTTGGTAGATTACCTTGACAACTTCCCCCAAGGCAGTATAGCAACTATAGAAAGCCCGAAGCTAATCCGTAGATTGATTTAGTCAATGTACGGAGTACGAATACTTGCTCTGCATTTCTCCGCAGTTCTCGTCATCTTTCCCCCGTTGCTATTACTGGAGCATCGTCGTCGTCCGTCTCGCGCAGCAAGGCGCGGCGAGCAATCGTCTCGTCACGGTCGTGGCAAAGTATTTACTTTGCGGGGAGAATCTCTGCTTTTTCCATGGCAGTAAGCGCTACTTGACTTGGTACATTCTTCTCGCTTCCTCTCAGCTTCAATCTCGCTTGTCCAGTTTCGGCACAGCAAGAACAAGCCTCGATTCCTGCCATCCAATCACCAATTCGTTCTTCTTCGGTTTGAATACAAAACTGCTCTTCATTCAATACCAGCCATCTATCCACTGATCTCTACTCCTGCCTTGACCACATTACCATCATACCCTCATTTCTCTGGCAGTCATCCCCCCGAAGCACGACTGATCGCCGGACGCGGCCGCCTCCCCCGCCCGGTGCTCCTAGCGCCAGCTTCTCCGACCCGGCTCCGGCGCATCGGGGTTGGAGGGGTTTCGTCTCGACAGATTGTTTCCCTTGATTCCATCGTGCACCTTGGTGGCCTACATGAATAAAGTGAATATCGTATTCTGGGGGTAGTGTTTTTTTTTTTTTTTCACTTCTCGGCGAGGTCGAACACTTTGCTTTGGCCAGGGCTTTTGGTTCCTTGCCAACCGTGCAGACAAGTAATTGCCCTTCTCGGGCTGATGGCGGAGAAATGTGGTAATTCCAGAAAGAAGATGACTTTTGAGAGAGACAAACCCCGTTCTTCAACGGCCTAGGAGCCCCCCTATAGCCAGGCCCTCACTCTCCGTGGTCGTATCTCGAGGCGTGCCACACATGAGTTTGTGCGTTGCCGCGAACCCAGGGCGCATCTTTGCAAGTCAAGGTAGTCTGTATCTGCCTCTCGGATGTGGCATGCTTTCTTCGCCAGCCTGCGATGACTATTAGGCCAGCCAATCAAAAGCGCGGGCAGGTCATGTATCTTATCAGCTACACAGATCGATCAAAAACCAACACTCGGCCAACACCGTGCGAAGGCGATGCAGAATATCGAGCAAGGCGCTGAACCATCATAGAAGGGCCATCACCTACTTTCACTACCATGCCCTCTCTCACCTGTTTCTCCATCTCGTCTTATCGTGTTTATTACATACTTAGACTCTCCAAGACACCGTCAACTCAGTCCCAGAGACAAGTCATCAATAGTACAACTCGCCCTCGGGCGTATCATGTGGTCAGGCACTTCTCTCCGGAGAGCGCGGGCGCCCATTATCCGTCTTCACACCACTATGACTTAATAATCTCACCGAAGGAACACATACTACAAAACGAATCGCATCATCGACTTTTGTTCCCATATCACACTTTTGTTTTATCATCGGCTAGCGCAAACACTGCCAGTGTCAGACATGAAACACAGTTCAGTCCCTCTCTCTCGCCTCCCCCGCGCGCGTCCACTTACAGTCAGCTGGAACTGTTCTCTACCTTTTTTTTTTACACCAGCGGTCATCGTATCAGCAGGCGAGAACTCCTGGGGCGTATTGGTCTCATTCATGCACACTTTATCTAGTCAACTTTCAGCCCGGTTCGAGCCATCAGCGACCTGTTTTTGCCCGGACCATCCACCCACCCCTCCATCCCGGGCGCCGGGACCGCCACCAACACAGTGTGCTTTTTTTTTTGACCAGGAGAAAGCCCGCATGACTCCCCCCCTTCCCATCGGCCGTGCATCGGATACACATGGCGTTGCACTGCATCGGATAAAATAAAAATCAAAGATTGTTAACCAGTAATGACGGGTTTGGTGCAACCAGCCATCTCCTCCAGTAGGCGTTTGACGTCGGGCGCCCCGCAACTGCAATCTCTCAGCCTCCCTAATTCTGCACGGTGACGAGCGCAAGAAAAGAAAAAAAAAGAAAAAGGCACGGCTGACAACAGAAGGCTGCGTCCGCAAAAGAGCCCTCCGAGAAGCAACTCCCAATTCCACCGCGGACGCACAAGATTTCAATTCCCATCTGGCATTGTTTTCGCATCTTCCTGATCGACAGCGTTTGGTAATCTTTTTTCTTTTCTTTCTTCCCCGCACAGGGGCAGAGACCATCACCGGCCAGCATAATATTAGTAGAGGTTATCAAACCGCCAAAAAACCCCAGGTTCAAGAGAGCCACGTTGCCACGATGCCGGGTTCTAAGATTGCAATCTTCCTCCTGCCCCTGCCCCGGCTCCTCGAGAAAGTGGTCAGGTACCGTTCTTCCGCATCACACTGTGTGACAAGAAGAGCGTACTAATAACGAGGCTTCCAACTTGCCCCCGGGGTCTAATCCAGGTGGCAGGGTAACCACCTGCCACCGCACGGCCCCTTACCCAGTATTACCTAGACCAGTTTGGCCGCCCAGGAACCAACGTCCCCTCCCCTGCCCAGCCCATGGGCGTTATTGTTGCTCAATTGTGTTACCCCTGACTATCCGCATGCACATCATTGACTTGCTCTGCCGAGAGGGGGGGGCGACCGGGGGGAGGGAGGACGAACTAATCCCATGATCAGGGCTTGGCGCATTTTGGGAAAAAAGCCCATCTCGTTGTCGACTAGGGGTGCTGGTCAGTAATTTCGCAGAGAACCCATAAAATCTCGCCCGTTTTTGCAAGGGTAGCTCGTGAGGACGGTTAATAAGGAGAGGGGGGGGTCCCTTGTCCGGTGGTACTCAGTATTGTTTTATACAAATTTCGTACAGCTGAGCAGACGCCACGCCTGACACGGCTGACACTCATCCATGTTGGAAGAGAGAGAGTGTGTGACAGCAACCCCAGCAACGCATCGTTGGCCAGTTGGCTGTTGT
This sequence comes from Cordyceps javanica, assembly GCF_051103115.1. Classification (NCBI taxonomy): domain Eukaryota; kingdom Fungi; phylum Ascomycota; class Sordariomycetes; order Hypocreales; family Cordycipitaceae; genus Cordyceps; species Cordyceps javanica. Next base: position 670,725 of record NC_139297.1, read on the forward strand.
TCCTGATAACATGCCATTCCTGGGATGGTTCGGGGGGGGGGTCCCCAACGACCGAACGGATGGTATAGTAACCTGACGCATCAGCATGTCCCTGTTCGTGATAAAATGCCAGGAGGTCAATAACGATGAAGGAAGGGATGTGGGAACCGCAAGCAAGAAAAATGGAAAGTCGGCCAATACTTGTAATGACAGCTGCGCACCGTGTAAAAAGAAGGACATTCCATGAGTCTTCTCTCGCCACCTTTTTTTTTTCTCCTTGATGAGACAATTGCTGCTTAATAACCCATTTTCGCCCATGTGTTGTTTCAACCGGGTAATGGAAGAACAAGTCAGCTATTGGCAGGGACCCATACGGAGTACAATGAATGACTTGAGACATTGTTTCTGGACATGGTAATCTCCTGTCACCGTTTACTGATACATACTGGTAATATTCCAGAGCTTCCTCGAGGGGATCGCGTATTGATTGACTTGGGGAGCGTCTCGGGCAATCTCCTATAACCGTATACTGATACGCAATGACAAAAGGCGTCGGGCGCGACTTTCTACAGAGGCTCCATGAGTATACTGTGTACAGCGACCGCGCGCGCAAGTCATTCTTGTCATTTCATGGGGGCTTGACTATAACGTTGTCTGCTTATTTTCTATATCCTCGTTTTTTTTTTTTTTACTTTTTTTTCTTTTTTGACTGTTACAGAGCGGCAATGCACTTGGTAATAATACGTAACGTGGTGCAATGTAACAAAGGGCGAACCGCCCGCTCAAGGTTCTTTTTTTTTTCGGTCCAACTCAAGACGCTGCCAAATAAAAAGATCAAAAATCATATTCCTTCTTCTTCTCTTTCTCACATGCTCCTCGTAAGAAAAAAAAGAAGAAAAAAACGTCAAACGCTCGGCACCGAAAAGGGAAAGGCCGCCGCCGGCCGGGTGTCCTCGGCGTACCGACGCCAACTAGCCGAGTAAGGGGGGCAGGTCACTGACTAAATAGCTACCTAGCCGCGCGAGCAAACATGGGTAACAAGAAAGAAAGGAAGAAAGAAACGGCACCAAAAGAAAAAAAAAAGAAGGAAGGAAGGAAATACGGGTCAAAGAAGGATGACATCACCAAAAAAGAAGATGAGCAGGGCCAAATCGGTCGGAACCACCTTTCCATTGCATGTACACAGTGTAACCGGTGAGTTTTGACAACAGAGAGAGTGTGTGTGTGTGATGGAGTGCGTGAGAGTGAGAGAGAGGCCAAGGCGAGAACCCAAACTCTTTTTTTTTCAGAGTGGAAAGAAAAAAGACAGCCCGGCAGACAGATGGGCTAAAGCAGGATGAACACACCACGGACCTCTTCGTGTGCCGTTGATCTCCGCCGCCGCCGTCGCCGCCTCGCCGTTGCCGTCACCAAGGCGGCGCTTTGACGGGGCGAAGCACGTGGGAAATACAGAGCGTAAACTCGGGGCGAACAGACCTACCAAAAAGAAACAAGGCCGGAAAAGACAGAGATAGAGAGAGAGGGACGGACGGACGGACGGCAGAGTTGAAAAGAAAATTTCTCATGACCTCATCATCTACCGGCTGTTTTGCGTTTGGAATACCTGGGCGCTTGTTTCGCGCCCGCTGTTCGAGGTCATTTCCATGGATTACGGGTAAACTGGCCCTTTCTCTCCACTTTCGTCGTACAAGAATACTCAAGTGTGTACTCCGTAATCTGTACGGAGTAATCCATAGCCCATTGTCATCTTTTTTTCCTTTTTTTTCTTTACAGTTTGGTTCCTGGATCAAAGGTGTGGGGTTCAAGCTTTTTCTTTTGTTCACATTGCCTCGTCCCCAACGAGAACCAAGTCGAATTTGTCCATGTACTAACGAATTGAAGAAAAAAAAAAGGTTATTGTGTGTATTGCATCTGAAAAAGCAAGAAAATCAAGTCGATCCTTTTTTTAAATCTCAAGCAATTTTTTTTTTGAGAGACAAAAATCCCCCATCATCGTATCATGCATGCATGCGTGCCGCGCGCGCCAAATCATGCCAAGTGTGTGTGTGTCTCCATCAAAGAAGAGGGCTTGCATATACGGGGGGGGGCAGCTTGGGCAGACAGGAGGTTGGCCGCTGAAAAAAAAAGGGCTGCATGAATACGAATTCTTACAACCAGCCCAAACCCAAACCAGTTGCCGATAACTTGGAACGACCAGACACGACTAAGAAAAAAAAAAGAAAAAAAAAGAGAGAATGCCTAACAATTACACACTGTGTTTTGTACTTGATGTCTGCATCTCGACAATGTTGCTCTGCGTCAGTTTTGCCTCGACTTGAACATCATATTTGATTGGATTTTCCTGAAACAAGAGAAACATTGTCGAGTACCGATAAATAGGCAAGCCTTGTAATGTGGGCTTTTTGCACTTGGCAATCGCCCATGGCCGCCTGTATACTAATAAGTAAAAGGTTGTCGTCAACACCACAAGAAAAAAGAAAAAAGAAAGAAAAAAAGGCAGCGCAAGAGAGAAAAGGAGATGGACAAGGAGATGGATTTACCAATTCAGCAGTTTTTCTTTCTCAACCTCTTTCCTTCCAAAGCACATGTAATTCTCCAAAACCGCTTGTAGCGCGACTACGGCCGAGAAGCTGACCTCCACCCCCCCCCCCTCCTTGCACAGCTGGCCAAGGGCTCCGCAGACGTCATCGGGCATACTGTCCTTTCTATTAAGCTTTTTTTCCCATCATGCCCTGGTGGGAGCGAGTAAAGAGAAATCACACGCACCCACACACACATACACACAATACGCGCAGTAGCTTTTCTACCTTTTTCCTTCTTTTTGCGCTTCTCCTGTTCTGGAAGGGGGGGGGAGGAGGGGGGGCAGAGAGATCTGTTCTATTGTTAGGAGGTAAGCAAGCCACACGGATTAGCCGATATACCCACCACGTTTCTACAGCCGCGTGACGGAGAATCGACACGCCATGTACCAAGAATAGCATGCACTCAGTACAAGTAGATAGGATGCACCAAGTACAGCACAAGGGAAAACAAACAAGTCTTACAAAACCAAGTCAAAGAGTAAAGGTCGCGGCTGCGAGTCAATTCGAATCTACCAATTCGTAGGCGCCCAAACCGGGTCACCTGAACAAAACGCCTGGCCTGTCTCGAGGCATTGTTACCCAGTAGTCATTCTTGTCCGACAAAAAAAAACCAAGCCATAAGAATTATAAAATAAAAAATAAACGCCTTCGAGAGCCCGTAGCCGTAGCTCAAATCCGAAACCTTGCACATATCCGTGCTCATATCCCGTGTTCCCACTGCACTGTCCTGTCCTGTGTGCCCTGAACGCCAATGAAGAAAAGAAAAAGTATCATGTCGATTAGAGTATAAAGAAAGAAAATACCAACCAGCGCCGCAAAAAAATGACCGCCATGAAGAAACACAGAAAAAGGACGACTCGTTATCATATAGTGATTTCAGAGCAAACGCTTATGCGCGAATGCTCATCCGTCTGCCCAGGGAGAAGCCACGCAGGCCGTTCTTTGCACTGCTGGGGGACGTGGGCGTCACGGGTGTGGGTTCAGGTCCGCTCTGCTGAGTATTCTTCTTGGCGGCGGTCATGATGTCTTGGTACTTGACTGGACTGGCACATGTCGAGGTGGGCGAAGCAGACTCGTCCTCGGGCAAATGCTCCGTCGACTCTTCGCCGACTTGCTCCATGTGGACAATGTCGTTCTCGCGGGTGGCTGGGCTCAGAGTAGGCCGGCTGCGCTTCTTGACCAGGCTGCTAAAGGCGCGAGAGAACATGGCGGTGGGCGTCCTGGGTGTCTTGACGCTTTCCGTGTCGTCCTTATTCGAGGCAAAGGGGTCGACCTGTAGGAACTTGGGGCGGCGCTTCTCCAGCTCCGTCGTCATGCTGCTGGAGCGGGGCGGGTGGTTGAGGCTGTGCGTGGTGGAAGACGCGTTGGAAGATGTAGAGCGCATGCGGCCGAGGGCGGGCTCCGTCGAAGCGGTGCGCAGCACAGAGTCATGCGAGGGGCGGCGACGGAGTGAGGTGAGGGAGGAGCTGCGGCTGCTCAGGTTGACGACCGAGGGCTTGCCAGAAAAAATGACGGACACGGCACGGGCAAACTCGGCTTGGACCGAGTAGCCGTCGAGCGACTCCTCGCTGTCCGAATCAAACGAGTCGAGGTCAGAGAGGTCGTCAGCCGAGGACGATCCATCCTCCTCGGACGAGAGGTATATGATGTGAGGCGCGGCGTGCGTGAGGACGAGGCGATCCTCGGGCAGCTTCTGCGGGAGCGTGGCGAGGAGTCTCGAGGCTCGCATGGCGCTCTTCTGGGGTAGAGCCGGCGCGTCGACGGCGGCGGGCACGCAGGACTCGCTCTTGCTTTGGTGTGTCGTGAGCATGTCGTCGGCGTTGTCGTCAATGACGGGGCTGTTGGTGGTGGAAGTAGAGGTGGACGTGGTTGATTGTTCAATGGACAAGGAGAGTGAGTGAGGACGAGGTGAGCTGCACGTAGACGAGTTATAAGTCGAGTCGAGCTCCGTCGCGGTGTGGTGATCTGGAATGCAAGCGGCGGGGAGCGTGGCAGGGTGTGGTAGGTCGACGAGAGACATGTTGACGTTGAGGAGCTCGCCGGCGGGAACAAAAAAGATTAAACGAGACTAGTGCCGCCGGACGATGGTGTAGTGTGGTCGAGATGAAGCCAGACACAAGTGTATTGTGTGACGGGTCCTAGCACACCTGGAGGTGATGCGGGTACATCCAGGTGTAAACGGGTAGGCGCCGCTGGCGAGACGCGAACAAGTCGAGTATGTCAATGATCCAAGTCCCCCCTTTGTTTGCGTATGTTATGACCCTCTGTAAGCAACCCTCGTCCTGGTTGGAGACGAAGAGACTTGTTTAGAATGGCGAATGAGCTGATTTCGGGGTGTATTCTTGTTTGTGGGCGGTAGGAGCGAGTCGAACGGTCGAGAGAAAGGGCGTGTAGTAAGTAGTACGAGAGAGAGAGAGAAAGGAAGAGAGAAGGAAAGGAATGCAAGTCTGAATAGAGAACAAGGCAGTGAAGCCTGCCAAGCAGAGAAATGAAAAGAGAGGGCCCTTGCGAGGAATGCAAAATGTTTGAAGAGAAGAAATACCAGGACGCGAAAGATCGAGGGCTGGGAAAAAGGTGGCAGGCAGGCAGGCAGACTGGAGGGGTGGGCTGTATATCAACGCTGGGTGCGCTGGTTAGATATGCAGTCCCACCGGCTGGTATGCGGTGCGGGTGCGGTTTGGTGGTGCAAGAAACCGTGCCAGAAAGAAACGGCCACGCACTGTGTACTTGCGGGGCACTTTTTTTCTGGGTCGGTAGGGGGGGGATGGATAGAGAGAGAGAGAGAGAGGGGGACCCTGGTCGGGAAGAGCAAGGAGTTGCGCTAGGGAGCTTGGGAGCATTGGTGTGGTGGGGGGGATTTTTTTTTATTCTTTTTTTTTGGTATCTCTTGGGAATAAAATCCAAGTAAGTACTGAGTAGCAGATTAATTAATATGGGAAAGAGAAAATCAAGTGATGTGATTGCTGTGGACCTCAGCCAAGAGAACAAGGGGGGGGTTCTCTCTTCGCCTCCCATCAACCCATCACCAAACACCAGTTGCCACAGTGTGGCTGCTCTTTTGCCCATGACTGGTCAAATCAATGTTGCCAACGAGCAAGACTCGGGCCAACAAGGCCATCATCTCATCTTTTCTTTTTTTCTTTACAACAACTCATCTGTCGCAGACTCTGTAACAGCAGACAACACCTCAACAGACCTCTATACTGGTAGCATTCCTTGTAGCGAATCCGTCGCTTTACCCGTCGCAGACTTGCTTCATCACCAACGCCACCAAATATCTCTTCTTGCTGCCCCAGATGATTCGTCTCTTTTTTTTTTGGCAACTGCCTCGCTGTTTCAACTGCCCTCGCCTCCTCCTCCTCCTCCTCCTCCTCCTCCATCAATCCGTTTTCCCCAGGGCGTAGTGGTGCCGCTGCTGAAGCGCCATGTTGCAGCCACAGCCACCTGCGGGAGGAAAAGCAAAAAAAAGGAGAGAAATAAAAAAAAGTAAAATGTTGACCTCAAACACGAACTTGCTTGCTTTTTTGCCATGCGACAAGATTTAGATTCACTGAAAAGAAAAAAAGAAAATTCTCCGTTGCAGTTTATCCTGCTAATTTTTCCTTTTTTCCCCCGCAAAGAACAGACGTTGTCAGATCAGGCCATGCTTCCTTTTTTTTTTCCAACAGTCTTTCTTTTCCGATCCTATCGAAAGGGGAGGGGCTACTTGCAGGGCACGAGGTCCTTTTAGTTTTTCAGTAGTTTTTTTTTATTGGAAAAAAAGGCCACTCTGGGAACAAGATCTCAGCGCAGCCTTGTTCTCATGGGCGTTACTGTGCCTGCATCCAAGCTTCGGCGAGTTGCCTGGATAGGATCTACGACATGCTCTCGTCACACACACACACACACTTTTCAGCCTGTATGAACGAGATCGAGGATGATTCACGTGAGGAACAGTAAAGGCACGTCAACCGAGCGAGCAATGTCTCTCTTTTCTTTCAATCTCTTTTGGTGTCACACCAATCAATGCAGACAAGAAGATCTCGCCGCAACGTGCCGACACAAGAATGCCTCGAATATAATATATAGAGAGGGATATTACCTATATCCAGCCAATGCTAGCAACAACCGGCAGGACGCCCACTCCAAGATGGGACTGCCATGCTACATTGCAGCGTGCCATCGAAACCCACTCGCTCCGACAATCATGATTTTCCCAAGCCGCCACCCGCCAACACGTTTTCCCTTTACCGCCTCTTTTCGCTCAATTTTCTGGTAGCCGTAAAGTGCTCCGGGCATCTCTGCCTTGTACCCAGTGTGTCAGCGTGCTATTCTTGATTGAGTGGCATCGTTCGTGCTCTTCTCTACCCGCCCTCTCTTCCCATCAGCTTGGCCAAAGGGCGTCATAGTTACCAAAGCCTCTTCACCAATGGAACGCAGCCATCGACTCGACTCCCCCTCCTTGTCCCTCTCTCCTTGGCTTGGGGGCACACCAGCCTGCCAATCAAGAACTGTCACAGCTCCCCCTTGCTGCTGAACGTGTTCCCGCCTGACCTAGGAGGCTAGGAGGAGGGGGGGGTCCAACGCCGACACTAACTACTCGGTAACTAAGTAGTCTCAACACCAAAGGGCGAAGAAATCCGTGGTGGTAGCTCTACTACTAAAGAGTCGTCGGGAAGCAAACGCTTGTCAGCGAAAGAGAGGGGTGGGGAGATCGTCGCTGCACCTTCTTCACGATGGCGGACCAGTCCACGCTTCTCATTGGAGGTATGCCTGGCTTCGCTCAACGCCCTCCCCCGCCGCGCAGCAGCCTACCAAGGCGCTTCCCAACGTTGTCAGTTATCGCCTTTTTTGAACTTTTTTTTCTCTTACTACCCGTTCTCGTGTTTCCCGGTAATCGCCTACATCTTGCATGACGAAAAAAGTAAGAAGAAAAAAAATTTGCGCTGTCCACTTGGTTTCTGTTCATGCTATAAACGGAGTACACTGCCACGATGAGCAGCTCGCCTGACTCTCGCGTACTCCTCTAGTTCTTAGCTGGAATGCCGCCGAGCGGCGTTCTGCGCTGGCTTGAGTATATGATCCCTGACGCTAAAGTTCGCCTAGGCCAGGTACAACCGTACATGACGGAAGCCAAAATCCTCCTACACCGGCCGATACTACCTTGCTTGTGGTCTACAGTGCTAGTACCAAGTATTGGTCTCTTCTCTGTCTTCTCTGTCCACTTTCCGCCTTGCCTTGCCTTGCCTTGCCTTGCCTTACCTTACCTTGTACGCGGTAATTGAGTGGACTCGAATTGCCTCAGATCTTCCCCCGACTCCCCCCTTGGATTCATTGAGCATTTCTACAACACTATAGTCTAGACAGGTTTTCAGCCGCCCTGGGAACTTGGGGTTGCTTTTTTCGGCGAGCAGAAAGGAGGAACAGCTTTGGAACAACTGGAACATCTCGTGCCCAGCATCCACATCAAGTATCACTAACGAGTGATAAGCCCACAAGCGCCGTCTTTCCTTAGCATCGCACATATGATTCAGTGTTTCGAATAGAAGGCAAAAAAAAACAAGAACGAAAGCTAAAAAGGAAAGGAAATACGATAAAATAAAACGCAAGTCAATAAGAGCTGAGCCAAGTGGGCGCATTGAATTAAAGGAACATATGAGTCGGCAGCGCTGTCCCGTACTCGTTGTGCTTGTTGGAGGAGGGGGGGGCCTTGCGGGTTCATTGTCGCGATGAAACTCGGAATGGTTCGCACAGTGCATTGCGATAAGGCATGCAAAATGGTTCCATGCAAAGAAAAAAAAACGAGTTCCATGACAAAGAAGAGAAAGTAAAAATTTCTTGGAAACAAATTCGTTCCCTCTCACTAGCGCAAACCCGTACAAACTTACTCGTAAGTAAAGTAGGTAAGTAGCCCATTTTCTATTCGCGGCATCGTATTCTTGAAGCCAGTCAGAGCCCTTTCCAAGCTAGGTCGTGGCGGCAGGGCGGGCAGCGTCGGCGTCGGCGGCGGCTCACTCATCACCACCGGGATACACCATTATTGTAACTGTCACAGTGTGCTTCTTAATAAATGCCAGGTTCTGTCGCCCTCCTTCCCATGAACCCCTACTCGAATCATCCCGCTTGCAAAGGGAGGGGGGACAGTCACGTTCCCGCCATGAGCATCTACAAAAAAAAAGAGGTCCTTGTAACGGTAACCCTATCAACTATTTCCCCAATAAATTTGCTGACCACTTTCTCTTTTTTTTTTCCAATTCCGTATCGGACAGTGGCCAAGAAAAAAAAGAAAGAGAGAGGAACACTACTTGATAAGAACCGCTGACCTTGGGGCTTTGGTATGCGCGAGACGGGCTTGAAACAAAGGACGGGCTCGAGGGCTGAACCAAGGACGACTCTCCATCCATCCGTCCATCATGGTTATCAGGCTCTTACAGGGCGGAGGCCGTACCTTTGCAGCCAACGTGCAAGACTTTGTTTTACAGAGTGGCAAGCTCCTCCATCATGGTTCTTCTTCTTCTTCCTTGCCTCGAGTTTCTGTTTCTGCACCTGCAGGAGCTCAGGTTTCACACGTTTACTTTACCCCCTTGGCTGGCTCTTAGTGTGCGTGCATCCCTTTGGATCATCCTTTTTCCATTGGCTTTTTTTTTTCGTGAGGGGGGGATTCTTAGTTTTCCTTCTTCCTTTGTTCCTATATAGCGGCAACCCTTTGCGCGGGTCTTTTCTTTTTTTCTTTTTTCTTTTTTCGTGTCAGAGGGCGGCTGTGTCAGAGGGCGGTTGCAATACAGAGGAGGCGGGTTAGAAGGAGGGAGAAGAAGGGGGCGCCAACCGTTAAGCCCTCCCTACCCCCCCCCCCCCCCCCCCCTTGCGCAGCAGTGCCGTCGCGTGGGCGGCAGCGAATTTGGGCTCCAAGCTGTGGCAGCCTATGTAAGTACGGATACTCCGTATCAGTACGGAGCCGAACGGGCCTACTTGCGGAGCTGGACGAAACCATATCTGTCACTCGGCGTGTGTAGAGTTCGTCCGAACAAATCCTTCTCAGTAAGGAAGTAGAGATTGAGGCCTCGACGCTCGGATCTAAAGTTACCATGTGCGTCGCTATAGAAACTACGCTTTTTTTTTCTTATCAGACTGTAATTTCAAAATGCCCACCATCTCGGCGGCCTTTTTTCTTTCTTTTTTTTTTTCTTTGCTCACTTTGTCTTTGGCTCGTTGGTTCTTGGAGTGGTGCACTTGCACTCTACTCATCAGTGCGAGAAAAGAAAAAGAAAAAAAAGGGAACAAAAAGGGCATAATGTGCTGTGTTCCTGCATGTAGCAACCATCTTTGTCTAATACACTCGGTGTTGCCAGTTGTAAAACAAGCGCACAGTGCACGACCACCAGTACTAACTAGCAGGTAAGTCTATCGTTGCGTGTGGTGTCGCAAATGTCGGAAAGGGTTACAGGTGCTATCCAGTGAGCGTGGGCGCCAAAGCTCGCCGCTGTTTCTGCCCGTTCCCAGGCTTGGCTTGTTTCTTTTTTTTTTTCTTTTTTTCGTTTTTTCTTCCAAATAATCGGCAATTTTTTTGCTTCTCAATTTGGAATACATGACGATGGGATTTGCATTTCTCACGCGGGGATTATGCCGGTCTTCTTTTCTCTTTTTTTTTTGCAACTCGAAACTACTGCTCATCCTTCCAGCCTCGTACTGTATACACAGTCAGACAGCGTCAGAAAGTATGCCTGATCGGCCACTACTAATAATACCCAAAAAAAGAAAAAAAGGCAGCGCCCGAAAGGCTAGCGCCACAGTGTTGCAAGTGCCGCCCCGACCATGGCGTCATACCTTTGGGTCGGCGAGGGAGGAAAAGGCTGTCAAGCCACACGTGACACGTTTGCGGCCTCCCCCAGTTGCACGCACAAGCCACAGCAACTGGCCCTTCCTCTCGCTAAGTAGTTAGTCCCCCACGATTGATGGAGGGGGCACCAGCCACAGCTTTCGAACCCCCCACCACAGCGCCAGGGGAGATCCCCAATTCTCCACTCGAGCCGCACGTGGACCTTGACGAGCAAGGTACTGCACCTGTGGCTTGCCTTCTGTGGCTAATGCTCTTGCCATCCCTGGCTTCCTCCCCTCCCAGCCACATCACTTTGCACCCGGGCTTCTTCCCAGCCAACCATTGATGCATCTGCATAGTGCATGACGATGCAAGCAGGCAAACGTACTAACAGTCCGCAACCACTCGTTTCTTCGCCACGCGACGATCATGAGGTTGGGCGGTTTTCCGGTTTTTTTATTCAAACAGGATCAAGAGCTTCTCGCTCTCCCTTGACCTTTGTGCCTGCATGTATTCCCCAACCACTTCAGCACTGTGTACTTGCACTCAACGCGCCGAGTCTGGAATGCTCGTCGTACCAATATCATTCCAACCTGACGCCTTCCTGCCAAATACGACCTCCCCTGAGTCGAGCCATGACACGTCGTACTTTAATACTTACACTTTTACTCTGTCCGTGTAAAGCTGTACAAGCGTCACGCCATCACCACTCCATCTTTATCGAGAAAGTTTTTTCTCTTCTTTTATTCTCATTTTTCCGTGCTTTTTTATTTCGTTTTCGCGTCGCCTTCGTTGACTGTTGAGCAAAGACATCTGTAGCCGCCCGTCCATGTCCCCTTCACTGTTAACCGCCCATATGTACCAACAACCATGCAAATAGAAACGCCAATCCACAGAAAGAAAGAAATAAAGAAAAAAAAAAAAGGGAAACCATTCTTAAAAACCTGTCTCGCAAAGCAACGAGCTAATCCTGGACTGATCTGGCGTGTCTTGGTCTTTGACCGGGGGCCTGCTTTTTTTTTTCCCTATTCAGGCTTTTTCCTTTGTTTTAACCTGCGACTTTGTGGCTCACCCATCGGTACGGTCCAAGACATTCTTTTTCAGTTTCGCGACCAATATATCCACGTTGCATAACTTGACGCGCGCCCGCCACGCCCTTTTTTCGTTTCTTTTACCGAAAGACAAGGCGCAGCGAAGGTTTGGCAGAGAAAAAGGTCTCGCTCGTGACGCCGTGTAGCCTGGGTCGGTTCAGGATGGCACTCAAGCATCTCGCTAATTGGGCCACATTCTCAAGCCTTCTTTATTGCGGAGAGAACACGCAAAGGCTCACTAATGTAACCGCAGTTGTACTGTCTTGACGTTGGCTCCAAATGTGACTTCTCCAAAGGACTGGTTCGTGACAGGGACAGAACCAGTCACCAGGCGCGACGCGGTCACCCCTTTTGCACAAATTCATGTCATAACCGAGACATCGTAAAAGATCTCTCACATTCTTTTTTCAAGGTGGCAATGCTTCCTCCCTTTTCCCTGGCTTCCAGTCAGATGGGGGTCCGGTATACAGTCTGGACGTCAATACTCGACAAGGGGTAAGCAACAGCCTTGGTAAAAATCCTCTGGGCTTAGGGTGTGAATGATTCTCACTAGTAAAAGTGCGAGAAAAGTCGAAATATTTTTTGCACAGATTTTGAAGCATGGCAAAACTGCACGTCTTGGAAGTGACCGTGAATATGTAGTACAGGCAGCAGCCCCGCAATCACGGGGCATTGTACAACCAACGGGCTTGCCAACTCGTGCTCTTGATGGCACAATGCCAATTTTGAATGCACTATATCATACCCCAAAGAGCATCCCCGGTGATTAGTTTTCCTGCTTTGGTAGTGTGGGGGGATTGAGCGACGACATCAAGGCCCTGCAAAACACCGACTTCAATGCCTGCGAAATGCAGCTGCCTCCTGTGTGGTTTGAGTATTGAAGATTACACCAGTTCTCATCTAGAAGGTTGGACCCATGAATATCGGACAGGTAAGTGTACACCGTCTGCGCATTCCACTTCGCACTCACACGACCAGTCTATCGAAACGACGGCCGCACTTTCGTCAGTGGCGTTGCGCGATATGACGGCGATCCAGTATGGCGCGTGCCAAAAGACCCGGCTCTTCGATGGGACGCAGTGCAGGATGAAAACGGTTTGCTGAAAGTTCCAGTCATGAAGGCTCCTGCCGTCCACGGACTTCACGGTTTTGTTCTTCACGACGCCTGCTGGAACCTTCTGCAGCGATTCCCTGGGGCCAGCGACCTCTCGCTGGAGCGTCTGCTCAGCGTATGCGAGTCCTTGCCATTCCTGCTCTGGCTCAATGGGCTGGGCTGGGGTCACAACTACGAAGGCCTGTTCAGGTATTGGCCAGAAGGCTTTTACCCCTGGCTCGAGCAATTCCGAGTTACAGGCCCAGATGTGAACGGAGTAATATTAGGAGCACTCGCCAACCCCTTCAACGGACCAGGGATTGGGGCCACACTATCCAGTATTGTGGCAAAAGCTCCAAGTCTTAAGAACCCGGGTCGGCCGTTATTCAGTACAGACTGCTTTTCTCGCCTTCCATGGGAACTCTGTCAAATCATTCTCCTTCTGCTTCCCACAAACGACGCTCTGAATCTTCGTTTGGCCTCTCGAGTTTTTCTACCTCTATTTTCCATCATTGCCTTTTGGCAGTCACGCTTTCTTCCAGATGGCGAGAGGGGATTTTTATTCGAAGCTCGTGATAAAAGCATCTACAATAACCTTGGTAAACTGGTGAACCTCTATCGCCTTACCCGACGATCAGTTGCGGCCCCGGATATTCTGAATCGAGAGCGAGTGTGGCATTTGGCACAGAGGTTACTGGTTCTGACAAAGCCACCATTGATATGTAACATATCAGGAACACAAGCAGATGACCTGGATCCGCAAGGATGGCACTCGATTTGTAGCATGGTAAGGATGGGGGACTCCTCGAGAGGGGGCATAATACGAGACATTCCGCGTTATCCAACCACGACCATTGAGATCAAAGTGCCGTCGGGAGCTGTCAGGGTCGGCATCGCCGTAGTTGACACTGGCGTATGGGATTATGTAACCGGAATTCGACTGATTGACCAATCCGGAAAGTCTGAATTCGCAGGCTATCTATTTGAGGAAAACGAACAGTTCTTTGATGTAGTGGCTCTCCACGGATTGAGAGTGGCGATGGGCCGGAACGGGTTGAGAGCGTTACAACTCGTTGGTCCCGAGCAGCATACAAGCCGGTGGGCAGGTCGCACGGAAGAAGTGCCGATATCTGAGCGTCTCGTGGTCAACAGGCAAATCACGAATCTAAGAGTGACACTCGACGTAAGTAAGAAGTCCTCGCTTCATGCGTAGCGGCTGCTTTTCTGACATGAATTCGGCAGGGGTACAAGATCACAGCGATAGCTGTCCATGCGAAGCAGCCCGATGAAGGAGAAAACATGGCTGCACAGGCTGCATCTCTGAGGCATACAGAAATATGGTACCCCGATATTCCCCCGGAGAACTTGCTGCTCAATGAAGACTCCTTCATCGGCTCCGACACTCCGAGCACCGTCTACGAGCCCCTTTCCTGGATCCTTTTTGGCGGTGATCGAGGCGATAAACTCCCTTTTGTGCGGGGCTTACTCTATACTCACGTCGACGGCCTCCGGGGCTTGCAGTTTGAATACGATGACACTGCCGACGAGACGTGCCGCGACGCTAGCCCGGTGAGACTGGGCCACTTCGAGGATCGCCAGCCGCCGTTCAGTGCGCCGCTGCTCTCCATTAAGGGCGCACGCGGAGAGCGCATCTGTTCGCTCTCTATAGGCCTCGCATCTCTTGAATATGATGCACGCCCGGGGCTTTTGCGCCATGGGCATCCAGAGCATTTTGCTGTAAGAATTTCATCGCCACTTCGAAACAAGTGATCAAGATACTGACACGATGGCCACCAACGATAGATTACGACTAATAAAGGAAGAATCAAAAAGATTGGCAAGCGAACTGAGATGATGAAGATGCACGAAATAACGGTTGCCTCTGGAACAACCATCACTGGCCTGTACGGCCATTTTGTGGGTTACTAGAGTGTACTCAGATATGCTACCTATACTAATACTGTACAGGACCTGGAATGCGGCATGGTTAATATCGGCGTGATTTCGGAACGTCTTTAGGACCTTGCTATGCTCGAATGTTGTGAGAGTTTATCTGGTATAAACTGATCAGCTGTAAATGCTACACCTTTGGTCACCACCCGATGCGTTAAGATGTCAGGCATACAAGCATAGGGAACTGCAGCTTCCACTAGTTATATACAATACACATGGAATGAGTTTGCTCCTGTAAATGACCAGTCTTGAGTTCAGATCGAGAGGAGGGCAGTTTCGAGCTGCATCAATGCACTGTTGTGCCTTTACCGCTTTTCGAGAAGTCAAGTATCATCCCTGGAGCTCTTAAATCGGCGGGCGTGTATGGAGTTTAGCACGACAACTACTGACACTCATCAGGCCAGCACTAGCGGCTCAGAAGAGTGGACTTCCCTCTCTAGCAATGTATACTTGGCAAAACTCAGCATCTTCTGCAGAGTTGGCGTCAATTCCGGCCATGCTTGGCCACAACAATGGAGATGAAGATTCCCTCTGGCCCCATCCGTTATTGGCATCGCAATGGTCAATACCAGCATTCGGCACTGTATCACAGGCATTCGAATTATCACCAGTAACGGCAGAGAGGAAACATTCTCAGGTTACTTATGCTCTGCCATGCGACAAGATTCAGATTCACTGAGAAGAAGAAAAGACAGTTCTCCGTTGCAGTTCGATGTCGTGACATTGCATGGCTTTCGGGTGGCGATGGGCCCAAGAGGAGTACGGGCCCTGCAAGCTGTTGGTCCATCTAGAGAGACATGTTCTTGGGTAGGACGTACCGGAGAAGTGCCAATATCTGAACGCCTCATATCAGACAAAAGAGTTGATCGCGTGCGCGTTGCAGTCGATGTCAGTCGAATTCTCCTAGAATGGTAACGTGTTTCACTATCTGACTTTTACCATGGGGATACAAGATTACTGCTTTGTCAATACATTACGAAAAAGCTGATGAAAATGACGTGTACCGGCCAGGGACATTTGCTTGCGTCATGTAGCAATGCGAAATCCCGAAGTACCGCCTGAGAACTTGATGCTCAATGCCAATTCCTTTCCCTGAGTCTACCATGTACCAGCCGCTCTCGTGGATCAAATGTGGCGGGCGACAAGACAAAAGTCTAGCTCTCGTTCAAGGTGTGCAGGTGGCATTCGACGACCGTCTAGATGGCTTGCAGTTTGTGTACGAGATTGCGATGTTCCAGAAACTGAAAACTCTACTTCTGAGCGACTCAGCTGGTCTGGCCGCAGGATGATGGAAGAGGCGGTCTTCTCTCCTATTGACGGGGCCGGGGGTGAACGAATCTCCATCTGTTTCTGTAGGCTTACATGTTCTACGAGGACAACAATCTCCCAAATCACCTCCGTCATGGCATTATTCGGTACCTGACAGCGAGAACTACAGATTTCAAAGCCTCTACAGAAACGAGGAATATGCTAATATAGCCCATGCTCGAGCAGGTGAGCACTAATTTTGGCAGAACGACAATCCATGGCGACAAAGAAAACAACCTACGGATGAAAACAATCGACATTGCCGATGGTACAACAATCACCGGTTTTTATGGGCTTTTCGTAAATTCAGACACTACCCGGAAGTCGGAAATAATACTTACATGTATTCAGGTCTGGGGAGATGGGGTGGTCAATTTGGGAGTGATCTCCGACTATCTCCAAGTCATGTCGATAAAGGTTTCTTGGAACTCGTCAAGAGCGTCCGGCGTGTTGTGACGTTGCATACCAAGTGCTGTGTGGCCAAGGACCACTGCGTTTCTACAGGGAGCTCAGCGTCGAAGAGTTGTTCAATTTGTAGGCGGCAAACACATCACAATAATGAGGGTGGTGAGCAGAATAGTACTGCGCCAATGGTGCTTCTATATTTCATCATGCTTTTATTTTCGTAGCTACGCTCATCAGAGGCAATGCCCGAAGTCTCGGGTGCTTATCAGGCGGACGGCAGCTCCGCCACGCGGTCTCGGAATGTCTTTTCCGCCCGTGTCCAGACGCCAGCCGTTTGGCGGTCCTTGAGCTCGAGGAGGCTGGGGAGGAGCAGGCCGGAGTACTCGTCGCTGGCCTCGCGCGCAATCATGGTGGGCAGGTGGTCGATGGCGATGATGCGCAGCTCGGGCCCCTCGAGCTCGCCCGAGGGCGCGACCGTGGGGCTGTCAAAGGAGCTGTAGCCGGCGTAGACGGGGATGGGGTTGTTCTCGCTGTTGGGGTCGCAGCTGACGTCGCAGATGACGCGGAGGCGGCGGTCGGGCGTGGACAGCGTCTCGAGCGTGGTGAAGGGCGGGACGCGGTGCGCGCCCAGGTACACGCAGTTGACGAGGATGTCGGCGGCCGTAATCTCCTCAAAGGGCCCGCCCTTGGCCGTCTCGGGCAGATCCCACTTGACGAGGGAGGCCGCGGGGACGCCGGCGGCGTCGCAGGCGGCGGCGGCGCCGTTGCCGCACCGGCCCAGCGCGCCGATGATCATGAGGCGCGGGTACTCGCCCTTGTTGAGCGGCAGGGCCTGGGCAATGGACGAGCGGACGAGCGCCATCAGGTCGGCCGCCGAGTCGAACGCGGGGACGGCAGGCTGCGGCACGCCGGGGTGCAGCAGCTGGTGCGACCAGGACAACAGGGCGAGCGCCGTGCCGGCGTAGCCCGCGCTCCAGCCGAACGCGGCGACTCGCTGGCCCTTGTCGTTGACGAGGAACTCGAGGTCGTACAGGATGCCGTTGCCCTTGGCGAAGCGCGCGAGCTCGGTGGCCCAGCCGTCCTGCTTCTTGAAGCAGTGGTGGAAGTGAATAAAGTTGTGCGGCAGAGGTGCTGGTCAACGGTGTTAGTCAAGGGACGGGTCGACCCCCCCTCCCCCGCCAAGGGTCCTCGTTCACGTACAGCCGTCCGTGGGAAGCTCCTTCAAGCCCAGGATGATGTGGTCCAGGGGCGCCTTGACCCATGAGCCGGCAGGGATCATCTCAGCGCCGACGGCCTTGAACTCTTCATCCTTGTAGATGCGGTCCGCCGACTCTTCTACGCGCAAGACGTAGCCGGCGTCGATGAGAGCCTTGGCGGTCTGAGGCGACACTAGTAGGGCGGTTTTTGTCAGCTGTGAGCTTCTGGGTGGGCGATTTTGAGCCTACATACAAGGAGATCGCCTCTCGAAAGGCTTGGTCTCGGATCTGAGGTGAATGACAGTTGCCATGATGGTGATGCGATGAGTGGAAATGATCGAGTCGTGAGAATGTCGATTGAAAAGCTTTGCTTGTAAGTGATGTAAGTGACTCAGCATCCCGGCATCGGTACATTCGGTCTTCCCACCGATGTCACGTGATGACAAGTCGGTGCTGATGCCGGTAGCTACTTGAGAGCTAGACAGCACTGCAGATGTAGCGTAAGACTTTGATTTTGGAATACTGAGACTCTATCCTATAGTGAGAGAAGAATTGGGATCTTTATTTGTCCATTATGAACACTGATGGTGTGATGTGGCGGAGATGACTACATCGCGAGTTTATTTCCGCGTCCCAGCTACCCTAGATGTTACCTTCCATACTGACCGCGACGATAATCGCACAGTACGATTTAAATCGATAGATGGTGTGCAATTTAGCGAGTATCTCTATTATTTTTTGGGAAGTCTACAGTGCCATTATCTTTTTGCCCGAAAGCGTTCTTGAGCAGGGAATCTGTCGCTTACAAGTTTTTCTGCTATGGAGTTTTGTGGCATTGTTAGGTGTGAAATGATTTTCAAGAACAAGAGAGCCCTGGCAATTCTGGTTCCGGATTTTTAACCAACGATTCAATCACCATTCCTTCCATCAAGGCACGTTGCAAGGAGAGCCAGATCAGTGCACAGCATGTCAAGCACGCCACAACACAGACTCTAGCAACTGGGGAGTTGATTAATCCAATGATCCTCTACTACTCAAGGTGGGAGAAGTAGGGAACAACTGGCTGTTGCTCCTGACAAGCAAAAGAGAGTTCAAAGGGTTTACAAAAAGATGTGCCTGCGTATTTTCGGGGCCAGTTGTTGGGGTCGCGACGACGACAGCGACGCCCCCCTTCCCTCAGCTCCTGCTGGCACGCCCCTCAAGGGTAGAGGCCCCCACGATCATAACACAAGATTAGGGCCATCTGCGGCAAGCCTCTCTGGGGTGGTGGTCCGTGTCTGTGACTACTGGTAGTATCTGGTGTTGCGGCGCTTTGCTTTGGTCTGACATGGACAAGGGTTGGAGAAGCCCAGAACCTAGATGTCTTGATGGGGAGGAGTATGTGTTGTGTGTGGCCGCCGTTGAGACTGGTTAATAGCGTCGGCTCTCCGTAGAGCTCGCGATTCAGATGCGATGGCCGTTGCCATGTATCGGCCCCTGATTTGCGTCATGCGTCGATGTTAAGTAGGAGCCGTAACGATTTCCGGAACGATTTCCGGAACGGCTACGGATACTCCCTTGGTATTTGGAACGACTGACAGGATCATCAACAATAAGCGAAAGCCAGTACCACGAAATTTAGTACTTTTAGTAACTAATTTAGTATTCTTAGCAACTAATTTAGTACTTTTAGTAACTACTTTAGTACGTACTAATTACTAACCCTAGTTATATCTCGGCAACAGCGGAGGCATACTCCACCTTTAACCGGGCTAATAGGAAGATAACGATCGCACCTTCACGGACCCATTCTCAGGCCGTCATTGTTGCCATCATCCGAAGACTCGATTCAACGATGTCGCTCAACGACCCTGCACCTGTAAATGACGGTGAACCGAAGCGTGTCATCTTGCGTCTGCGATACAACGAATTTGAGGATGATGACAGCTCCCACACCGATGCTATAGAGGCGTACTTGAAAGCAATCGGGAGAGGGATGGATGAATGCGGACCTCTGGGACGACACTTTCCGCACGTGGAGATGCGTCAAGAGTACATGGAGAACAATCCTAGAGCCTCGTTCCACGTCACGCTAGACATGGAGGTGCACGCGATTAGAGAGCCAGACATGAACAAACTGCCGCACGAGATATACCGTGTTCGCCGCGGAACAGATGGAACGCTGTACGTTGTCTGTGACCCAGTTCAGGCGCGGCCGATGGGATTTTTTATTGTGGACGCAGAGCGCTGAAATTCGTGATAGCACCGTGTCCCGATTGCCTGATACGTGGTTGCTGCAGGCGCGGCAGTTCACGGATAACATGTATGCCTGGGGAAAGTTTTAGCCCATCTGCCGATGCAGATGCAGCGAGGAAGGGCCATCAGCAAAGGAACTCTTGGAGCGTTTAGATGTCTTCGTTCGTTCAATACGTGCGACAACCCCTTCCGGAGCTAGCCAACTTTGTGCTGTTCACATTTGAGGGATCTTTGGGAGTTTGGAAATACTGGCCAGGCAGCCTGTTGCGCAGTCACGATCAATCATCGAGGACTTGTTACCTGGAAATCGATGCTGGGCTATCGACCTGGCTTGCTATGGGATCCGATTCAACTACCCTCAACTACCCGTGCCACCACCCAACATCCGCTCAACTAGATCAGTAACGTCCGTCTCCCTATGGCTTCCACCTTGAGCAGTGATGGATAGCGCTGAGGCTAACGCTACGAAGGCGGATGGCCTCGATAGGCGCTGACCTGGGGAGGCTGCTGTGTCTGGGGAAGGGCATCTGGCATTGCTATCGCTGCTTGTGCATGTCCGCACAGTGGACATCTACCAGCAGCCGTAGCGGAAATTTGTCAAAACGTGGGCAGCCGTGATTTTCTGCCAGGGCTCCCTTCCTGGCCATTTCGACCTCAGCCGTCGGCTCATGCAGAGTTGCGTTCATATTCAAGAGACCCGCTTCAACTCCTAGCGGCCTTGTCCGGTTTGGGAGTGCTCGATCTTGCATCATCTTCTCTCTCAGGGTAATAATCGAGCCACCAAGGGTTCTCGGACCATGGCGCGTACGTGACTTGAGGGGCGGGGCCAACATCCACACCAAGAATACGGCTGACTTCGGCCCAGCCATTTGAACGATGTGCGAACCGCTCATCAGGTGTCAAAGCCCGCCGTGAATGATGGTTCAGTGCTTGAATGAGCCTCTCCGCTTCCCACATGCCAGCGTACTCAGAACCGTGCTCGTCGGCCAAGCGCTCCTCCAGAAGGCGGAACCAGGACCCTTCTGGTAGACCGTGAGCCATCCTCTTAACAGAAAACAACTCCCAGTAAGGAGGGAAGAAGCCACTGGTCTCCATGTCAATAATACCAGAAACTTGCTTATCTAAAACCATTATGTTACTCCAATCCAAGTCACCGTGGGTGAACACGTTCGGCATGCCGTGCAATGCCTCACACCTAAGCCGAACATAGTCTACGGCGCCATCACACCAAGTATATTCCTTTATTCGCTCCATAGTGAAGTCAAAGCTATCCCGTAGGCCTGGTCGAAGAGGCTGCCGGTCTAAAAGGGCAGCTTTTATGGAGGGAGATTGTAAACGGCGAAACTGGCCGATAAGTCCAACCACCTGGTCTGCCAAGTCTTCCCTCTCCGGAGAGGACAGGCTAGGCCAGGCATATTCGAGTGTGACTCCGGGCACCTTTTCCATGATAAGGTGCTCGAATCCGCTCGTCGTATAGAAGTCGTAGACACGGGGTACTGGTACGTTTGTTTGTTCTGCGATGAGCTCGAGGTTCCGCCGTTCTGCAAGGAGATCAGATCGGCCATGTCGCACAGATTTTCGAATCGTCTGATCTTCTTGGACAGAGGTCTCTCGGTTAATAATGCTCCCGTCTGAGAATGGATGCGCTATTTGACGTAGCACCTTGACCACTCCATCAGTAGAAGGACGTAGTTCGGGGAACTTGGCCTTGGCTAGGTAGTCGGCTGTTGCTTGGCGCCGAGTTTGAGCATTTGGTGCATTGACAAAGTACAGCCCGTCTGGCACTGGTTCATCGCGGAAATCGACCATGGTTTTTACTGTTGCTCTGTTTGATAGCAGCATGAGTTGAGAGGAGAGTTGGGAAGGCATTCACGGAGCGGTCCCATTTAATATGCAAGATGGTTGCCTAAAAGCAAACCAAGTACCCATGTATTCAAGGCGGTCACTCCTCAGACCTCCTTTCCCATATTATACGAGGTGTATCGAAGGACTCTTAATAGGCAAAGAGCTCAAGAACTCGACAAGGGCTGTTAGGGCATTAGGATTAATAATAACGTTTCTAGCATATGAAAAGGCCAAACCACAGGAGTATCATCTACATTTTCGTGGTCGGCTAGAGGAGGAGCTTTGGTGGGCCAAGGAAGCACTATTAAAGTCCCAAGCTCCTGTCAACCACACGTTACCCCGAACCTCGACAGGAGGGGGCATATGGGCAAAGATAATCGCCTCTGAAAATTTCGACGCACTCGAGAGCGCACAGAGCTGTGGTGACGTTGCAGGGATCGTTGCAGGGATCGTTGATGGGGAGTGGGCTTGCGCTGCCACATGCTTTTCAATTCGCCAGTTGCGTTGTTGCCTGATGCAGATTTTTACCACGGCAAAAATTACTTTTTTTTGGTTCCCTGTTTTAAGAAAACGGCCAGGAAGAAATGGCACAAATTGTTCGGAATAGCCGATTACAGCACAGGTTTGCGTTCTGCTGCGGTCATGATCTTATGGATCGGGATGGGTTTCTGGCCCAGGAGCTATTTATCAAACACCACATCTATCGGCTCCGCTACTACTCCGTACAAGCGAATCCTCTTAATTAGGTTACGGAGATTAACTCTAATGCCTAGTCTAGGCCCACAGATATAGAATGACTACGTTATTAACCTCGCGATTTAATTTTGATCGACTTGACGTAGAATTTGCAGCACTTACGGGATACCTATTCTTCATCACTAAATGGGCTGTCACTTATCGTCTTCTGATTCATACCTTGGTGATGGGTAGTATTCCGGATCGTCCGGTGCACTACGCAGGCCATCCGCATCAGACTGCTCGGTATGGCGGTTCACCGATGACGCCCTTGGCCTCTTGATCTGTCGGGGCATCTGGCTCATGGGCGGCTGCTCGTCACATGTATCCTCTCCTGCGTTCGAATTGTTGGCAGTCTTGTCTGGTGGGCTTGTCTGGTGGGCTTGTCCCGGTACAGATTTGATCGTCAACCATGTCAGAGGCCTCCGAGCCTTCTGAACGCTCTCAATCCTTCATCGCTGTTGTCAAGCCCGCGTCTCATTGGCGAGGGCTGGCGTCTAATTGCGAGGGCGAGGATGGAGTTCTGTAAGCAGCTCAAAACAGAGACTGCCTGCGGCAATCTGCCTCCAGGAAGCGCCAGCAAAGTAACACGGTAAATTTCGGCGAGAAAACAGCGCTGGAGGGTTGCGACAGCTGCTCGTGGACGGCAAGCCGGCGACACGGGCAGGAGGGAGTTCTTTATAGCTGGCGCGCAAAGCAGCGATACGCTAGTAGGGGCTGGGCGGGTGCCGGAGGGGAAGGCCGCGACATCGAGATGGTATAATAAGGGAAGGATATATTAAATTAGCCAAGGCCTATGTATATAAATGAGTATTACTTTCTCCTTATTGGAATTTTCATACAATAGCTTAAGAAATCAAATTATATCCCATTATCTTATTATATTTCTCTAATTTATATACGTAATTGAGTATATCTCTCTATATTGGTATGCTCAAGCCTACCTTCAACGTGACACATCCTCAGTCAACGAGCGCTAACCCAAGTATTGAAAAAGTCCAGTGCGGCATTGGACTTTTGCAATATTTGGGTTAGCGCAATCCCCGCGCTGCGAGCGACTACGGTAGAAAATTTCTCAAATACGGAAGGCCTGGCGTCTGAAGAAATGCATACCATTACAACCCCTGCCTTGACTATGCAAGATGTGCGTCGAGCAGGCGTGACATCTGTGGCGCTCTTTGTCACTGAGACCTCGATCAAACAAGGTCGCGGCCAAGTCCCTCCGGCACATTTCTTCATACATCAAGAACAATGAAACGCAGGATTCCGTCCGGGGAGCTTACGGCAATGACCAGCGCAGACGTGCGGTTTCCTCGGCGGAGATTTTCGATAGCCGTGGAAATCACATCGAGATTACCCGACCTGCAGCCACAACTGTATAGCTATGTTGCACAGGAATAGCGGTGAAACGCAAGTGTAAAATCTTTACAGGGGTAGAACTCTATGTGCAACGAACCACTGCCGAACAGAAAAAAAGGAAAAAGAACAAGGAAGAAACCTCGGCCGTCTTCTCTCGTGGCCCTGCCATAATTCGCTGCAACCCAAAACGGTGTTTTCATGCAACCGCGCATTTTTTCATCTTCATCTTCCCAGGGAAGGCAGTTCTCGCTCATAGGTATTTCTAGTTTTGATGGAAGCCCATCAAAGTGGTGGACTGTGAGTGCTAGAAGCAGACTTGCCGCGGTAATCCAGCAGGATGTGCGTCGGGGCCAAGCGGCGCCACGTCAGTCGAAAAAGCTTGGGCCAGATATCGTAGCCCAGCAGAATGTCGGCATTCCAGAGCAAAGAAGCCGGCCATTATGCGACCCAGACCAAGATCGTCAGTGAAAGTCAAAATGAGCCTGCCCAAGTAGGAAACTTGACAGGGCCGCGCACGCATGCGGTGGAGTGGGATTAGAGTGGGCGAGTAAGTTTTGTCTAGACCAGATGGCACAGCGAAGCAGACGAACGATCGAACGTGTGCGGGTTCCCGGAGCCGCTGCATCCCGAAAAAAAACAAGGTAACTGGGATGTGTGATGTCGTGGCTGCTGTCAGGCGGAGGGCTCCGCGCCGCGACACGACTTTGCGGGACGCGGCCATTGGTTGATGGCAGAGAGGCTCATTCAGCCTGCAGCTCTGAAAAAAAAAAAATTGCACCTCTCGTTGGACAACTCGGACACGGAGTTGCAGCCTGACATATCCTCTGTCTTAAAGCACCCCTGCGTGGCTGAGCCATAGTCTGGCCACAGAAAGACCGTCCCCGCAAACCCCAAAGAAGCCGAACATAGTTACATGCAATGCATAACGAACTTGCAATGCATAACGAACTTATCGACAGGGCCTTGCGGGACCTGATGAACAGTACTTGCTGCAAGTTGGAATTGTCAAGCAATGCCTTGTCGGTACGTGGTCGGCCAAGGCATCCGAGGTCGCCGGCCATGATATTAGCAGGACCAGAGACTGTTTGCATTTTTGAAAGGCGCCGGGTTCTCCTGATGATTAGAACAAGTCATTGGAATACCTACATCCCACGAGGTACTCCCCAAAGGAAGGCCGTCCCAGTGGAATCAAAGTAACGAGCTAATGCAGGACTGCAACAGCTCAGTGACCTAGATGCATGACGCTAGCAAAGCCACCTTTAAGATACACCTTCTCTACGTGGCAGTCGTCCAAGCCCAAGCAGGGCGCCTTTGAGAATGACAGGGATGTTTTGTCGGAAGTTTGACGGGCGGAGAAGCAAGATTGGGCTTCGCCCAATCTTGCATATTCAGGTTTGGGCATCGTGGTTAGATCAATATAAACCCCCTGGTGGCCCGCCGACAAGTGCTTTGGAAAGCTTGACCTGCAAATATAAATAAAAGAAGCAACTGGTAATACTGAAGAAGAAAAGTCCTGACAGATTTCATCAATCATACATACTCATAAGCACATTGTAATGAGCCAGCCGCACCAGTCGCTCTACCTGGGCACCCATCCTCCAGACGACGACGATTTTCTCTCCGAGTGGGCGCAATATCACTCGGACAACCGCAATGTCGTTTTTGAGACCACTTTCGAGGAGCCAGATGTTCCAGAAGAGCACATGGAACTGGTGGCGTCAGACGCCTCTGGGCCGCCCCATCACAGCGCCGACGATGGCGTGGCTCGGCCGCAGCCCGAACAGTGGGAGAGCCACCGGGCCACGATTGAGGCTCTGTACGTGGATCAAAGGAAGAAACTGGAGCAAGTCATAAAGATCATGGGGGAGGTGCACAACTTTCATGCAACGTAAGCAAACACGGCACAGATCCGGACGGCTTGCTTGGATTATCTCTTTTCCTAACATTGACTCTGTATTCCCCAGTAAAAAACAGTACAGAAACTTTTTTAAGAGGCAAAAGATCCAGAAAAACATTGCCACGAGGGATATGCGGATAATCATCCGGCATCGACTCTGGCGCAAGAGGGTTCTCAACAGAAAGTCTGTCTTTGAGATTCGGGGTCGGTCGGTGCCCGACTACAAGATCAAAAGGTTCATGAGAAGCGAGCGCACCACGGCGGAACCTTTAAGCTCTAGTAAGTCGATCTTGTCATGTGGCTTGCGTCGTTTAAATTCTTAATGGGCGACGTCGGAGGCTACGGAGAGCCGACGGGACCTCGTGAGCGTTTCTAACAAGGACACAACAGAGCCGTTGCCGTATCACATACGATGCCGCACCCCTGACCGGCCGGAAGCTAACAGCACATCTGGAGGGGAGAAGTATCTTTACGGTTCATCGTCCACGACGAACTGCACGTTTGGGCCATCATCGGTGCCGACGGGGGGGAGCACCGTCGATGTCTACATGGGGGGCACTGCGCTCACCAACACGGCGAACCAGTCGCTGCCCGGCAGTGCTCTCAACGACGGACGGAGAGAAGCGCTGAAGCTGACCTCGGCTGACCTGGAGAGTCTGGCCCATCTTCAGTCGCCCGGTCCGGAGGATGCCCAGCGATATTGGTCGGAGTCACACCAGATGCAGTTAATCACAAGCTGGAGCGACAGCGAGCGCGAGAGGCGTGTGGTCTCCCAGTGCCTCTTCTGCGACTTTCTGCCGTGGAAGATACCTATACCTATTAACGAGGAGACTGTAGGGATAGTACTTGGCGGCATGGATGCAGATCTGGACATGACAAACGTCCATGTCGTGGAACTCGTGCGTCTCGCCATCGAGCACGACCTGCACCACGTCGTGCGGCACATTGTGCGCCGCTGCCAGCGGGTAAGGTTCGCGCAGCGCCTGCACCCACATCTGCTGTGCACCGCGTTGCACAAGAACCAGGTCGAAACTTTCTGCCTGCTCCTGTTACACGGCCTCGGGGTGCAGCTGGACATTGACGGTGGCGGCAGCAACGCGGATGCGAACCTGCTGGCACAGGCGCGATGGACGCTGCACACGTTCATCAAACGGCACGTGCAGCACGGCGGCGACCGCGACAGCACCGCGCGCGGCATGGCACTCATGTACCGCGCGGGGGTGCTGACGCCGGAGCTGTGGAGGGGCACGGTGCTGTCGTGGAGGGGCACGACGGTGCTGTGGACGGCGCTGCGGTACCGGAGAGCGGCCGTGCTCCGCGCGCTGCTCGACCCGGCCACGGGCGCGGAGCTTGACGTCGACGGGCTGATGGCCGAGGCGGCCGAGATTCGGCAAATCACCCGGATGCCTGTGCCGGCGGAGGAGGAGCAGGGAGGCGAGGGGGGCGAGGGGGCCAACGCGGAGACGATCGGCGCGGTGCTGGTGGCCGCGGCGGAAAAGTCGGGCGGCGCCGCGTCGCCGAGCGGCGCGACGGCGCTGCACCTGGCCGCGAGCCTGCTGCTCGTCGGGGAGGTGCAGCGGCTGCTCAGGTGCGCGGCCGAGGTCGACAGGGCGACGACGACTGGCGGCGAGACGGCGCTGCACGTGCTCGCGAAGCCGACGTCGTCGCTATCGTCGTCGTCGTCGTCGTCGGATGAAGAAGACATGGTCCGCGTGGCCCTGGTCCTCATCGAGGGCGGCGCGTCCGTGCACGCCGCCGACGTGGTCGGCGACACGGCGCTGCACAAGGTGGTGCGGCACCACCGAGGCTGGGACCGCGGCGGCGGCGGCAGGGTGCTCGCGCAGCTGCTCCTGGCGAGGCGCGCCGACATGATCAACGCCGCCAATCACCGCGGCGAGACGCCGCTCATCGCGGCCGCGGCCGCGGCCACCGCCACGGCCGCCAGCGACCGCCGCGTCACCGACTGGCTCGGGCAACGGGCGGGCTGCTGCCGCACGGCGGTCGACCGCGACGGCAACACCGCCGACGCCTACCTCGAGCTGCTCCCGCGGCCGCAGCCGCCGCCACCGCCACCGCCACCCGCGGCCCCCAGCATCCAGCTCGCCGCCTGGCAGACGGGAGCGCGCTTGGAGCAGCCCTGGAACACGGTCGCGTACCCGGCGGACAGCTTCCAGGAGATGGGCCCGCGGGTTGAGCTCATACAGAGCCAGGTGCAGGACTTTATGGATATCTAAGATGAAGGATGGCGGGAAGGGGGGGGGGGGGGGGCTCCCTTGTCTTCTATCTGCTATCTTTCATCTTCCTTCTTCCTCCTACTTTCTCCTATTTTCTCCTTATTTCTTCTACTTTATCCTGCTTTATCCTTCTTCCTCCTACTTTATCCTTCCTCCTCCTACTTTCTCCTACTTCTTTTTATTCGTCTCTTCCTTTCTATCTTCCTCTTATCTCATCTTTCTCCTACTTCTTTTTATTCGTCTCTTCCTTTCTAATTCCTCTTCTATTTTCTGCGCCAGCGTTGTGTCACTGCCACCTGCAGATGCGATGCAGTGACACCTGCAGGGGGAGTTTTGGTATAATAATGCTTGTGGGCAAGGGCTTATTATTCGGCTCTGGGCTTTCGGACGGACAGCAAACCAGGAGTGGTGAGAGGCCGATGGCACGGCCTCTTCTGTTTTCTTCTTTCCCCCCTTCTCCTCTCTTCTTTTCTTTTTTTTGTTTTTTTGCACATGTAAGATTCACCCAGCAGCAACGCCGGCATGTATTATGATGATCACGGAACAGAAATCGTCGCCAACAACAGAATTCTGCACAAACATAGATATGCAGATATATATTTTCAAATGAGCAAGGAGAGCATCAGTCTCTCTTGCTTCTTTTCGGCTCGCACTGATGGCCAAAGGTTCAAGACATTTTTTGTTGATCTACAAGGACATTTAGGCAGCCAAGTACTCCGTATAGTATTGACAGAAATACTACAACTGCGACTTTTTTTGTTACATTCTTGACCGACTAAGGAAAACAACTGTTTACGCCATGATTCCAACGACACGAGCATCACAGGCCACACATACACACGCACGCACGCACACACACACACACATTAACTTTGATCAGGAGAAAATAATGCACGCTGTGATTATACGATGATCAAACTCTGAGCTGAGATTCTGGCCCAGCCCCGCCATTAGAGGGTCCGTCTTCCCCCTCGACACGCTCTGGAAAGCACCTATCATCTGCCCATGCCCCCAAGTTTACCAATATTTTCCCTTGACAACGCATCCCGTTGGTATCTGGACAATCCTTGCCCCCTTGCTTTCCATGCTTGTTTTGCCAAAATGAAAGAATTCAACGCTGTTGGGGGATTTTGCAGACGGCTTTCGTCCTGCTCTGAGACACATCCCCCCCCAAAAAGAGGCATCTCGCATACAAGACACACATACATGCATATATGTAGATGACTAAAAGTAAAACAGTAAAACATGGCACTTTTAATTTTCACTCCTATAGGCCCCAAACAGTTGGTTGTCTCTCCCATATGCTCAAATGAAATGCTTCGCAAGATATGAAAACAAAAAGAAAAAGAAAAAAGTGGCGAAAACAACGGCCATGTGATTATTTAGCGGCGAAAACGCGAGGGAGACGTGCTGCCGCTGCTGCGCGGTCGGTAGTCGTCGCTGGCGAAGCCCGGAGTGACCGGGGGCAGGTCCGGTGGGGGCGCAAACGGCGCGGACCCGGGAAGCGTGAGGAAGCCGCCGGCGGCGTTGCCGACCATGACACTGCGGCGGGCGGCGCGGTGATCCCAATCCTGGCCTTCGACGTCGGCCGCGAGGCCGTACTGGCTCTCGCGACGGTTGGCGGTCGAAAGCTGCTGCTGCTGCTGCTCTCGCTGAGATGGGGACGCCGAGATCGAGTGGTGGGCATCGACGCGGGCAAAATTCCACTGGCCAACCTCGTCGCTCTTGGTAAAAATCTCGAGGGTCTGGATGGGAGCGGCGCGGGATGCTCCTCCTGCTTGCGGTTGCTGCGGCGCAAACGGATTGTTGGAGCTGAGTCGGTTTTGGGCGGCTTGGCCGGGGCTGGCGGACAGGCTGGCGAGGGACCGGGGAACGGCACGGGGGCTGGCCATGGGGCTGCCCATAGGAGTGTTGTACCTGGGGCTCGCCATGCCGTTGCCGCCCGGGGGGCTGCCGCTCGGTGAGATGCGCAAGGCCGGCACACCGCGGGTCGAGGACATGGAGGAGCTCTGGTGATGGTGGCGCGAGCCGCCGCTGAATGCGCCTCCCGGCGCGGGCATGGCGGTCTGCAGCTTGTCGGGGAAGGATTCGTCGTGGACAAAGAGCCTACGAAGCCGAGGCAGATTGCTGGAGAGGATCGAGTTGGCGACGTAGGTATAGTATGTGTTGGCCGCGCTAGCGTCCTGCGCCGACGAGGTGCGTCCAGAGAGCTCAAAGCGCAGCGTGCGCAGGGACCGGGACGAGAGCGGGGCAATGCCGGCATTGTAGTGTAGAGGCTCGGAAACTTTGGTTTGCAGGGCCAGGGTACGCAATGAGGTAGCCATGGTCAGGACGTCGGCCAGGTCGGAGGGCTGCACGCCAGTGTCCTTGAGTGTCAGGACCTTGAGCGCTTGCTGTGTCTCGAGCCAGGCGAGGTACTCGATTAGACCGGCAGCGGTGACGCGCGGAGTATCTTTGAGAACGAGCTCCTCGATGGGAGGAAGGCTGGGAAGGCCCTCTGTGGAGAGTAACACTTCATCTGATAGACTGTCGGTCTTGCTAACTTTGAGAGCGCGCAGATTCACCAGGCAGCCGAGAACGTTGCGCATAGTGGTGGGGTCGACGTTGAGGCCGGTCAGCTCGAGGACCTGAAGGCGAGGCCAGACCTGGCCCGTGGCTAGCATGGCGAAGCTACTCTCGGCACCGGCGACGTAGGACATCTTGCGCAACTTGGGGCAGCGGGCCTGGACCTCGAGGCGCAGGGTGGCGTAGGCAGGGTCGTCGGCGAACATGCCCTCGGGGAGGTCGACGTAGTGCAGATCGGGCAGGACGGCAATGGTCTGGGCGAGCTCGACGTGGCAGTACTCGCGGACCATGTAGGGTATCTTGAGATACTGGACCAGCTTGCCGATCCTGGTGGGATCGTCGCGGACGGTTCGGCGCAAGAGGCGGAGACGGGTCTGGGCAGTATCTTCGGGAACACCGTTGCGGTCGAAGCGGCCCGTCTTCTTGCGGCGCTCGGCCAGCCAGGCCTCCATCTTACAGTAGTGTACGGGCTCGATACGAATGCTGTGGTAGCTTTGGGGGATGTTAGCGCGCTGCTGGAAGGCGAGGGGCTAGGCGAAAGAGGCCAGGCAGGTCGAGCACGTCTTGGCCAGGCCTGATGCGCGCAAGGACGCGGGGCACTCACAGAACTTGAATGGCGACGGCCCGCCAGGCACGGCTGACCTGGGCGCAGTGTGACAGGTCGCGCAGGTCGCAGAGAACGCAGTTGTCATCGCGGCCGCTTTCCTCGCAGGTCTCAAAGGACTCGTCGCGGGCGTGCGGGCAGACGCAGGTAAGGATACGGTGGAGGACGGAGGGGGGGAGGCGGGCGAGTCTGGAGGCGGACTCTGTGGTGGGCGGGAATCGAGGCTGCAGGCCGGCGCCGGCGGGGCGAAACTCGGCGGGAACATTGAGCTGAACGCTGGTCTTTTTTTCCTTTTTGCGAAAGGGAAGCCTCATGATGGCGACTGGTGGTTTTGAGTAGGGCTTGGCTGCGAGGACGGCGAGGGCGCGTAAATGGCGGCCAAGAAACCGTGTATCTGGCTAGCCGGGACCTTTTGCCGTTGTGTGGCAGATCAGGTTGAGAGTTGGGATGGAGAAAGCGGACCGGCGCTTGGCGGGTTGAGTGGGACGGATTGGATGGATTGGACGGATTGCGCCGATGCGATGCTGATGAAGCTGAGGGTGCGGATGGGGTATCTGAGTTTGGAGTGGGCAAGGAAATGCGTCTTGATGGTCGTCTGTTCGTTGCTGTCGGGAGGGAAAGGTCGGTCTATTCGAGTGCAATCGATGTGTGAGTGCTGGATGGACGGGACAGGGCGTGAGAGAGAGAGAGAGAGGAAGAAGAGGGAAAAGAGAGAGACGAGAAGAGAGAGTGAGATGAGGGAGGGAAGAGAGGCAGGGCAGAGTAGGAGCTTATTATGAAGGGAAAAAGAGAATGCGGGGTGGGAAGGAGAGAGATTAAAAAAAAAAAGTAAAAAGAGAGGGAAGAGGCACCACGGGTGGCACGAATCGAGCGAGTTTATGGCGTAGTCAATAATCTGTAGTGAGTCTTTGCTTGCTTGGGGAGGGGGTTTTCTGGTGTTGGGTGGCGGTGCCCAGTTGGTAGTGGTTGGTGGAGGATGGTGGATGGTAGTAGCGGCGCGGTTATACCAAACCAGGGTTATAGAGGGGGCGCGGGGTGGTCTTGGAGGAAGCGCAAACAATGCCCAAAAAGGGGGGGATTGCTTCATAAACTCGGACAAGATGAGGGTTTTAGGACTGTTCTTTTCTTGTTTCTTATTTATTTTTCCTTGCCCCCCCGGCCGTGTGGATAATACTGTCGACCAAGAAACGGGGGTGGATGTTTGTTTCGCGTAGGTTATATCCAAGTTGTAAATTGGTGACACGCCGTGACACGGAAACGAAAAAAAAAACGAAACAATGACGAGATATTTTGGGTGAAGAGAGAGAGAGAGAGAGAGAGAGAGAAGAAGAAGAAAAGGAGGAGGAAGGGGAAGGAACGGAAAACAGGTGTTTGGCCGGAAACACGAGCAAGAAATAAGGAAGAGAGAGAGAGAGAGAGAGATAATTGACAATGTCGAGTGAATCGATACTGTTTGAAGAAGGAGGAGAATGGAAAAAGCGTCTATATACCGGTAGCGGCAAAATAGGAAAAGAGAGAGAGACAATGACGAGGCCTAGATGTGCTTATAAACGGTTTCTGGATATTATTTTATTTTCATTCTTCAAAACGAGACAGTTTCTCATCCAGGCTTCCTTCCCCGGCTTGTGCTTGATAGATGTAGATATAAAGGATTGGACACGGGGGGCGGGCAGTCCCCCCGGGTCAGTGACGTCGTCTTTCCAAGGAAAATGAGACGAGTATAAAGAGAGGCCCAATGACGACGGGCCATTTTTCGGTTGGGTTGGGCTGGACCAGGCCAGGTAGTACAAAATTTGAGCATGATACCCAAGTACTGAGTATAAGCGCCTTACCTCGGGGTAAGTATGAGGCGTGGTAACAGCCCTGCAAGGGAAGGGGGGGGAGGCCATGCATGCTCACATTGCATCTACTGGTAAGTAATACATCCATCCACCTACGTAGCAAAAAAAGTATTTGCGAATCACTCACTCCCTTACCATTCATTCCCATGGAGCGAGCCTTCAAACCCTCCCTCTGGCTCTGGCTCTGGTGTTGCTTTCTCGTTTGGGGCTGCCGCGTGGCGCTCGCAATCTCCCAGCTGTTTTGTTGCTATTCTGGGCTTTTTGTTTGGGGGGGGGGCAGTTGAGTGGGTGTGGGCAGGCAACAGGTAATAAACACTGCCACCATCTGGATGAGAGGAACGAGAGGATAGAGTAAGATGCGCCTCATTTATCTCTTTTCAG
Organism: Cordyceps javanica; assembly: GCF_051103115.1. Taxonomy (NCBI): domain Eukaryota; kingdom Fungi; phylum Ascomycota; class Sordariomycetes; order Hypocreales; family Cordycipitaceae; genus Cordyceps; species Cordyceps javanica. The sequence goes on from NC_139297.1 coordinate 703,823, forward strand.
TTCTATCTTCATTGTTTCACCAATTTACTCTTTTGGAAAAAAAAATCCTTCTTTTTTCCATCCTCCACTCCCCTTTTCATCTTTTCAAAACACTCTTTTCAATGACTTGACTTGGCTCTCAACCAACGCATATGCCCTTTTCGCTCATCTCATAAGCAAGCGACTCACTATTATTATTATTCAGTAAATTTTTTTATTTTACCTTTATGATAGCCTACTTTTTTTTTACCCCTGGAGCTAAGCATTTTCGAGTCTGCCCTCCACTGTGGGTGGCGCCGTCTGGGCCCGCCCATAACAACCTAGCAGCTAGGTAGTTAGTGGCTCCCCCGGGGTCCAAGGTTCGCGGGCATTTTATCAGTATTCGTCTCTTCTACGCGCCGGCCATTCACGCCAACATGTTTTTCTAAATAAAAAAAAAATAGGAAAAATATCAAGCCTCCTATCATTATTTCAATCCAGATGTGCAAGTCACGCCTGCCACCCATTCCAAGATTCTACTCTGTCACCTTTATTCTTTTCAATTCTTGTTTCTCAACGGGGTCCATCTGGCGCAAGCATAATCTGGCGGCCAAGTCCCCTGATCGACGCTTACAGGGCTCCTCCCCCCGGGCCACAATAAGTAAAACCAAGGCAGGCAAGGCAAGTAGGTGGCCGCTCAACTACTGGTACTTGGGAGTTGGGCCTTCTTCCCTACTACTAAGATACTTAGGTATGGAGTCTCTTTGAATACGAGGACCTGATACTCTGACCTCTTCTTTTCCCCTTCTCTTTTTTTCTTCTTGTTTCTTTTTCTTTCTTGATAAACAAAACGTGCATTAGAAATTACTCAACCTCGGGCAAAACCACATTCATAACCACAATAATAAAACACACCTCACATGTCAAGGTACACGCCGTCATGCAACACCGTCACAGGCTCGCAGCACCCACTGACTAGCGCAGAGACTTGGTACCATCCCGTCATCCCTGCTCCCGGGGGTGTGAGGAGGGTGGTTTTGTTTCTGATAATGTTTCCTTCATAAATAGCCGACACGGAAGATTATGCCCCCTCACCTCACCTCACGGCTACATACACAGACGGAGCTACGGGCCATCTGTTTCCGAATGCCCACCCCTGTGCCACCATCTCCGTCTGATCTACTAATACTCTGTAGCCCTCGTCATGCAGGCTTATACCAGCCCGGCCTGAACCAACACACTCTCACAAACTCACACACACACACCCAAAGACACATCAAAGCATGCAGAAATCCATCAATTACATTTTCAGTTTGCCTGTCCATCTCCACCATCCCTCCAGGGCCAAAAGGCGCCGCGTAGATGAATTGTACACAGAAAGTCCTAAAAAAAGTATTACACAATGTAGTAATCAGCGCCTCTTGGCCCCCTCGCACTCTCCTTGGCCCTCCTCTTTTTCTTGCTTTTTTTTTGTTCTTCTTTCGAAAAAAGAATCATCTTGTCGCGTTTCCTTCTTGTTCTTCTGTTTTTCCTCTCAAGTTTCCATTAAAACATTGTTTACCAATATTTGTTAACCTCGCCAAGCCCTGGCGATATTGACCTGACCACCCAACTCCTGTCTCATATTTTGTAAAAGATAAATGTTCAGCACCACCGTCGTGTCCAAAATTAGAAAATCATCATATTCTTTGCTCGGACCATCAACCTGATTTGACCATTTTCACAACCAAGGCAGGATGACTTCCAAGCTAGACACTACTCTCCATCTATAAGATAGAGAATCGCCTCCTTGACGCGCGGCAGACTACCCACTCGTCAAGAGATCTAAGCCTTGCGGGAGCGGGTGGCAGTGCCGTTGGTCTTGGCCCCGGTCGAGGTAGCGCCGTTCGTTTTGCCGTTGGCATGTCCGTTGGTGGCAGCAGCGACCGCCAGAGGGTCGGGAAGAGGGGCCTGCGACATGCGGCGCAGCGACTTGCGCGTGGTCGACTTGCTACCCTTCTTGTACGTGGCAAAGTAGAACGAGATGAAGAGCACCAGGTACGACGACAGGATACCGATGCCAGCGAAAGCGGCAAACTCCTCGCCCGCACAGCTGCCAGCGTTAGGCATGAAGGGGAAGTAAGTCGAGGTGAAGTACGTGTACGAGGCAAAGTAGACGAAACCGAGGTCAATGATGAATTGGATGATCTGGAGGCGCGTGACCCACTCCTTCCACCAGATACGGATGCCACGGGCGCTCTGGAAGTAGTACCAGTACATGACAACGTGGACTGTCAGGTTGAGGGTGATGGGGACCCACGAGACGGCCGTCGAGCCGATGAGCTGGGTGTAGCAAAGAAGAGCAGTGGCGCCGTGGTGGTAGCAGTGGAGGAAGGCTATATGCCGTTAGCAAGAGTGTATGGATGACAGCATGCGCATGCCGAGGCGCGTCGAGCTGACTCACTGAGAGGCTTCTTCTTGAGGAACAGGAAGACGGTGTCGAGGAGCTCCAGGTACTTGGTGAGGTAGTTCAACTGCGGCGCAGAAACACGTTAGCCGGCTGTGCCGAGGACCCGTTGCCGCCCTGTTCGACTTACGTAGTAGAGGACCACCAGAGGTTGGGTCCAGCCTCCAGAGTGGTCGCAGATGGCATGGAAGACGCCGCCGCGGACAACCGTGGGGACGAGCTGCTCAATGAAGAGAGCCAGGAGAATACCGCTGATGGCGGTCAGGTAGAAGTTGTGGATGAGGAAGAGCGTCTTGAGCTGGAACGGCTCGCGGTTGCGCATGAGGGCGCGGCCACCAAAGATGATGGCATAGTAGACGACGATGAAGATGGAGGTCGACTTGAGGGTCGACATGGGCGTCTCGAAGGGCACGAACTCAAAGTCGGCGACAGGGTAGCCGACGACGGCGGTCCAAGCCTTGTCGAAGATGGGCCACAGGTGGACGCCGAAGGGGCGGTCCACGGTGGGTAGAGGTATATGTTCGAGGATCGAAGCCATTGCGAGCGTGGTGTTGTATTATTGATTTGGGGGACCGTCAAGAGTTGGGCTGTTCTTCCAAAGCTCGAGAAAGGAACAAGCGGACTGCGTGTCGGGCGTTGATTATGGGGAGACGCGACGCGACGATGGCTGACGAGTCTTTGCGAGGTAGTCTAGTTGTGTAGCCGTAAATCGTAGAGGAAGGAATGACGAGAAGAAGAAGAAAGAAAGCCAAGCGGTTACAAATTAAAAATTGTAACCGGACCAATCACCAAAATACTCTTTTTTCTGTTCCGTACGAACCCAAGTGAAGGAAGGGAAAAGGATGGATGGTTAGGATGGGGGAGGAAGGGGGGAAAAGGGAAGAGGGAGGAAAAGGGCTCTTCCAAAGGGGGGAAGCGGCGGAGAAAAAAAAAAGTTGGAGTGCGCCGCCTGTGATGTGGCATTGGGCGGCCCATCGAAAAGGGGAAATTTGGCATGCATGCAAGAGTGCGGAGAGCTGGGATCAATAAAGATACTAACCGACAAGGCTACCTGTAAGGTATCTTTGCCTATTTCTTTGGGTGAATAGGTACCTCTGGCTTGCCAAGGTTGGCTAGGTAAGTAGATACCTCTTTGCCTATGACGACTACTCTGTGTGGCGGGCCTCTGTTCGCTAAATTAACAAAATAAAAAAAAGATTAGATTTTTTTTTTAAAAAAAAATTAGCACCAGATTGCCGTCCAAGCCTCGGGTGCTAGAACACTGATTCAGGTACTGGCTACGGGGGATTTTTTGGCGGTTCATCACGGATGACACCCCCCGCTGCCTCTGTTAACCGTGCCCACTTACAGGTACTAAGCTACTTATCCATCACCTCTGTCGGGCTGTTGCATCTCATCCATCGCCAGCATGTGATTCGCTGGGGTTAGCATATTCAGAGCCAATGGCAGCCCGCCAACGACACTGTACGGATCACGTGCCCGCGTCGAAAACGGGCCTGCGCTGGAAATTTGCAGCCCGCGAGTCCACCGTGATAGCCGGCGCAGCCGGTCCTGTTAATTTCAGCGCTCGCTTGAGTCGTCGAGAACGGCTGTTGTATTCATCAAGGGAGGAGCCCGCAATCTTGCGTGTCAAACATTGGCCTGGTCTGCCCGAAAAACGGGGACTCTCGGGAGGGATTTTCCCAGTGCTGTCCTGACGCTGGCTGTCACCACCCAATGGGTTGCGGTGACGTAGGGAGCCGCACCAGTTGTTAGTGCGGCGCAGGTTTATAGTACGAGGCGGCTGTTCAGACGACTATAAGTGTATAGATTGACGGGAGTCAATATTTGTATGCTATTTGAGCCGTGATGTTGGCTCGGTTGAGTCTTGCTAACAATGTTTGGGCTGGGTTGATGACACGTGCAATTGATTGCTGAAGGGTGATGTCAAGATAAAAATGAAAATGAAAATGATGAGGAAAAAAAGAAAAGGAAAACTTGGAATTGATTGACTGGAGGGAAAAAAAACAGTGTAGGCAAAACAAAGCGGAACAGCTCGAAATATGTCGCTGCCAATGCGTCTTGTTCAACTCGACGCGGCAAGCTCACTGGATCCCTCCCTTCCTCGGCTGCGCGCAAAAAGGAATGAACCCATGCTTGTTGCAAAGTGGCCTGCTTTTTCTAGGCCAGCGCCCGGGTCGGCCAGCAGCCAGTCAGACCAGCCGCGAAGCTCACCTGGCACCCCGGCGACGAATTGGAACCGGGCTAATGACAAGCTCCCCCAAACAGTAGGTCATCACCACAGTATCGTGTCTCTTCCGCACTGTATCTCTCTCCAGCTGGATTCCACCACATTCATACAGTCCCGTCGCCCAATTCGCACAGTCATGACACCCATTCCCTGCCCGGCTTAGTCATGCTAGCCGCAAAAAAACACCTCCTACCTAGTCACACGTTTGTGTCCAATTTGCTAACTGAGCGACAATTTCTCCAGCTTTTTTTCCCAACCCTTCTCTACGCCCTCACAGCACTCGCCATCCTAAACCACCTCCCCGCCCTCCCTTCCGAGCTCGCAATGCCTTCCGCTGCTTTCCTCCGTCTCGCCGCCCGCGGCTCTGCGACCTTTGTCCGCGCCTCCGTCGCCCGTCCCGTCGTAGCCGCGCCCCTGATGGCTCGCTCCGCCGCCGTCGCCAGCTTCAGCACCTCGGTCCCCCGCCGCAGCGAGCACGCCGAGGAGACGTTTGAGGAGTTTACTGCCCGGTGAGCCCTCCCCCTTTGCCTTGAGAATTTTTCTTCTTCTGCGTGTCCGTCTGGCGGGCAATTCAATTTTTTTTGGATGGGAATCGGAACAGTGTGGGGGGGATTCTTTGGGTTCTTGCGTCGCGGCAATTCGGAGCTGATGGCGTGTTATTTTTGCCGAATGATGTCTGGCGCAACAAAACACGCCCACCTGCTTCAATTGGTTTCGCGATGCATACTTCTGTCTCTATGTTGAAGCTCGAATTCAATTGACGCCGGATCCCATGATTATTGATTGCTGCGCGGTGGCCATTGATGAACCGAAAGCTTACATGCACTGCGGAATTTTTGACTAACGCCGGCGTGCCTCAGGTTCGAGAAGGAGTTTGACGGTGTCCAGGATGTTTTCGAACTTCAGGTACTTGCCATCCATTAATGAAACGTCGATGCCCATTGCATGCTAACGAGCTTGATTTTTTGCAGCGCAACCTGAACAATGCTTTCGCCTACGATCTCGTCCCCTCGCCCTCCGTCATTGCCGCCGCCCTCAAGGCCGCCCGCCGCGTCAACGACTTTGCCACTGCCGTCCGCATCTTCGAGGGTACGTCGACACGCATTTCATTTCCAGCAGACAATTGTTGAGATTCTTGACCATTGTGCCGCAATCCTGACACAAGCCCGAACCACATGCTAACTACCTGATAATACAGGCATCAAGGCCAAGGTCGACTCCAAGGGCCAGTACGAACAATACCTCCAGGAGCTCAAGCCCCTCCGCGAGGAACTCGGCATCCCTCTGAAGGAGGACCTTTACCCCGAGCAGAAATAAAAAACAGAAACCCAACCACTTTTTCCGAGCGAACAACACCCAAATAACGAAAAGAAGAAAAAAAGCCTTCGCCCAGATTCTGGACCAGCAAAAAAACGAAGGACTACATGTAATGGCTCGATATTCATTCCTCCCGCAGAGGACGGAGCATGCGGGTTTTTCAAGTCTTGGAGAGACGTAGAGCTCTCCAATTGTATATGATACTAGAACGGGGAAGTGTGGGCATGTGTTCACACAGGGCGGAACGAGGAAACTTTACTCATTTTACTATTTGTCTCTTGTCTCCTTGTTTATTGTACTTTTTTTTTTCCTTGCGGCCGGGAGAGCATGGGCGGAGAGAGAAAAATAGAAACTTTTTCAACCTTTCAGAAGCTGCCACAAATATCCTCCTTCCCGCAGGCGTTTTTCCAGTCGGCTGTCAAGAAAAGAGATGTTTTGAGAGAGAAAAAAAATGACGTCCGTTTTTTCGTACCATCTTCATACCAGGCATGTCAATACTTGGATTCGAATAGCACGCTGATGATGATGACACAAATACTACGGGCAAAGTTGCTGTTTTCTCAGGCACTACCATGTCATCATGCTTTGCTTGAATGACGACGAGGAAAACAACACACGCCACATTCGATGCAAATGTCCACCCTTGTCAAGTTGGGTAGGGAAACCCCAGCCATTTGTCATAATGCGGAACTAACTCTGCCGCTCAACCTCAACTCATAAATTATCAGACTCCTGCGCCCTATCAATCCTGTTATAATATGCGATATTAATCATTATTCTCTCAGATGGTTCCACCGTCCGTTCCCATTTCCAGCTGGCAACGCCCCGATCATGGTCCCCTCTGTCGTGGCCGTAGGGCTTGTTCCTCGACTCGCCGGGTTCGCATATGGGCGTCCCGTGCGAGGGCTCATAAGACCCATGCGAGGACTTCGAGGTACGCTAGCCTGCCGCGTCTCTCGCCGTGTTCTTGCCTGCCGCAGTTCCTCTCGTACACGATCCAGCTCCATCTCACGCTCGCGCAACTGAATCTTGAGCTCTTCCATCTGCTTGAGGTATGCCTTGGCCATTGACTCGTTTTGAATTTCATGGATCCTCGTTACGTTATCGGAGCTGCGCTCGAGCAGTCTTGCGTTCTGCTCCTTAAGCTCCTTGTTCTCCGTTTGCAGAATCGTTGCCGCGTTAGATGCTTCTTGGTATGCGTTCTTGGCGTATTCACCATCTTGTGTAGCATTCTCAAGACGCTTCTCGAGCTTCTTGGTCGTTTCCTGAGCTTCCTTGAGCAGTTTCTCAGACGCTGCTAACGGATTTTCTCCCTCGCCCTCTTTGTTGGACGTCAGTCGCGAAACGGTGGCTTCCAGCTCATCAATCTTGGCCTGTAACTTTTTGCTTTCTTTTTGAGCTGTCTCTTGCGTCGATTGGAGTGCTGCGTCTGTTTTCTTCTTTTCCCTCTCAAACTTGGTTCGCTCCTCCACTGCTGCGCGATATGCTTGATAGATTTTGCTCGACGTTCGCTCAAAATCCTTGACGCGAGCCTCTAGGCTCTCAATAACACCCTTGTATTGGGCTTCCATGTCACTTGCCGCAGCTCGTCGCTCGAGCTCCGATACCCTCTCAGCAACTGCCTGCAGTGCTGACAACGAAACTTGAATAGTTACACCCGAGCCGTATAGCGTTTGGCCCGCTGCTGCTGCAGAATCAAGAAGCCAGCGCACATCGTCAGGTAGAGGCACTTCTTCTTTGCTCATTGTAGATTCCTTGACAATCGTACGAGCCCTCTTTGCGCCTTCTTCATTGTCGTCATCAAGTTTGCGCTTATGGTTGCCTTCTGTCTCAGCCATCGTGTGCTGTTGTGACTGCGACTGTGAGCTCATGTAGACGTCGAGAACATCCTCGGGCAGTGGAATAGGCTCCCACAGCACTCCCTCGACGGCTCCGTTGAGAAAGTCGCAAAACATGTTCGCAATCTCTGGGGGTTCCAGATAGCCACGGTCCGGGTCGCTGGTAAGCTTCCTGGCATTAACAATACTTGCCAGTAGAGCATTCCGTCTTTCCAGAGGCCCCAGTTCTTCGGGCAAGTGCCGGTCAATGTGCTCGATCGAATGGGTAGTGACAAGTGAGAGCACCATTGGCGGACGTACAGCTTGTCCCTCCGGGGACAAAGCTTGGGCTACTGACGAGCCACCGAATGAGTGATCGAAGCCAATGACAACCTCAAACTCATCAATATCAAACTTTTCATCTGGCAATGCTAGTGTTACGGTACACGCAGAGTCGTTTGAATTGTTGCTAAATGATCCAAGCGCTCGGGCAGAACAATCTATGTCCAGGGTGGTCGCGACATGTGCTAAAAGCTGCAGAAGCTCGGCAGATTGTGCAACAATGAGAACACGAATGTTCGTCTCTATGCCTTGTAAGAGTTCAAAAACGAAGCAAAATTTTGGATTGGCGTCGCGGGAATATTTCACCTGCTCATGCGGCGACAGTTTCTCGAGTGATGTTCCGATAATGTCTTGTGGGTAATCGCACAAGTTGCGGAGAGCAACAAACAAATCATCAATCTGCGCTACGAGATTGGCATCGGGTTCAACGTACTCTTCGTTGCTAAAAACTTCCGAAAACTCTTTGACCTGCTTTCTGTGTGCGAGCAGGATGTCGTCATACTGCGGTCGCAAACTCGCTTGAAACGGCAATGTAATAGTATGCTGCATCAGCACGGGATCGTCGCTAGTCGCAGATGAAGATGGTGAGCCTGGCGACTGCTGTCCTGCGGTAACAAGTCCTGCAGAGCTCCCAAAGATGGCAGCCGGGCTAACTCCCGTCTCGAGCATTGGGTTTGCATGTGCATCGAGCGTTCCGTCAGCAGATTCTAGAATGTCTGATGGTGAAATGGTGTTGGGGAGTTCTTCATGGGTATGCATAGGCATTAGCATCTGCGCGTTTGTTTCCGGCTGCGTATTGAAAGCGATCCCGCTAGTTGAGACAGACGGGTGTGATTCGTCCACAGCTTCAACAGAAGGTGGGTGCCAGTGGCTCGGGTCGAGGGTACCCGCCGTCGCTGATGGGTGTATCTGCACTTCCTTATGTGCCTCGGCCCGCTCAGGGACGCCATCTGCTGTGCTGATGGGTTGGTCGTTTCCTTCATCTGGGAGTTGGGCCTGAGAATGACTTGATGGGGTTATTGTAAAGAGTTCGTGCAGCTCATCCACGGCAGACCGTTGGGTGCCTAGGTTTTCGTTTATGCTGTCTTCCATATTGGCGAGATGCTGAATGTGACACTCGGCGATGTATAGTTGGTTGAAAACAGAGGTATTGCGTGAATCCCTGACGGGCTGCTTCCCGAAGGTAGCGCTGGTATCGTTGGTGTCGTAGGCTTGCTCTAGTACGGTATCGAAGAAACTACGAACCACCTGCGCGTCTTGCGATGCTCGGTGTCGGAGCTGCGCAGCCGGACTTGTGGTGGCCTGGCTCGGCAGTGGCGGTGATTGTTCGCAACGGGGTGAGCTAGACAGAAATGTAGCTGGTTCGTCTATTTCTACTTGGGTAAGGAATCCAGGCGCCTCGATCAAGCTTGCTGGAGGGGAGCCGCTGATTGGGTTTCGTGGCGAGTTTGAAGGCTGGTTCGAACTGTTTGAGGTACTGTTGAATCTAGGGGCGTTGGAATATAACGGCTCCTTTGCGTCTTGTTGGTGGGAAGTGATGGCAGGATTGGTTTGCGATTCACTCGGGATACTAGATTCCGAAATGTGTTCTTGAGGGTTTCCTGCGTCGCTTGCTACGGTGATGCGATTCCCTTCTCGTTCCAGCGAGTCCGGAATCACGGCGTTGGAAGGCTTCGGAAGAGACGAGACAACGCTCTCAGCAGTCTTGTGCTGAGAGGCAGTAGAGAGCGACAGTCCAGAGTAGTCTTGAGAGTCAGGAACGGTTCGCAGGCTTATTTGACTAGAAAGCGCAAGTCGCCGGTCCTGCTCTTCGAGCTCACTCAGGGATTGCGACTGGTAGGCGGTGGACTGCGATCCACAGACACTCAGATATTCGGCGGGGTCAAAGTTTGGCGCGTTGGAAATACCAATGATGAGTTCGGTCGGAACGTCAGCTGGAGCCTGGGTTTCAGGTGCATCAGTCGTAGGGCTGGGAGAAGGCGCCGAGACAATAGAAGGGACTGGCTCTGTGGAAGGACTGGGACTGTATCGCAGACGCTTCCTAGCGGGACCAGCATCGATGCTAGAGGCAGTGGAAGAGGATCTGGCGCGTGTTTTTGATCTCGCTCGCTCTAGCTGACGAAAGTTTGCAGGGCGTGGGGACTGGTCGGCCTGGCTGTTCACGGTGGCAGAGGCTTCCGATGTCACGTCAGGCAGTGGTTTGGAGATGCTTGACGCTTTTCTTTTCCTCCACTCGGTCTTGGCCAGGGTAGTTACGTCGCGACTCTGACGACTCATCAGTACAAGAGACCAGAATGTCACATCATAACAAAAACCTACCTCAGCCCACGTAGGCTCGAAAGATGCGCCGGTGGTGGTGTCGTCCTCCCAGTCAACAAGGTACTGGACTCTGTTTGCGCTGCGCCGCTCGTCCAAGATTCGGCGGATGGTGAACCACTCCGTTGGGGCGGGCTGCTCTGCTGGGTTCTTCCCGGTGCGCGTTGACTTTTTTGACCTTGGCATTAGGCTGAGGGCCTTTATCGTCGTTGTGCGCAGCCAAGGACGCTGGGTATAAGACGGGCTGTGGCGCGATGCAGAAGCGTGGATGCAGGAAGCAAGGGAGCCAAAAGAGTCCTAGTGGGCGCGGAGGTGAAGCGCTATCACGTGGCTGCATTTGGCAACTTTACTGACTGGTCATGTCACCAACTGCAAAATTTGAGGGTAAAGAGCAGTAGAAGAAAGGGAGGGGGGTCATTCAATGGATTATTTTCTTAAATTCGATGTGCAATAGCGAGGGAATAAACTACCTAGGCAAGAGGTTGGGAGCCTTCTAGCCGTTATTTATACCGGACGAGAGCCGTAGCCAGTCGCCCGGCGACGTCTAAGCAAACGGTGCAGTGTTTGCTTCATGTGGTCGAGCTTTTATTGCACAACATTTGTTTGATTGTGAAAACGAGTAATTTCGAAATTCGAATATGAAACGAAAAATCTGCATGGTATTTTACTCCGTAATGCCAGACAGGTGAAGGTTATCGCATCTTACAATGTGCCGCTGCCGCGGTATAGGGTTGGTACTGCGCCGCGAGCAACTACGGTAGTTCTTCTGTGGGCCTTGCGTCACTGAAACTTCCCGTCTCCAACTCTCTTTCAAACTCGGTGACTGGTACATTCATGTAGTAAAATTGCGCAGTCTTTGCCTGATGAGAAAAATCTCATAGGTTATGTCTGCACAGTTTCCAGTGCAGCCAATTGGTCGCTTCGCCGGCGCAAGCCAACCTGTCCGGCGACCCAAGGTTAGTAGTGTCAACGACCTGCAGACGCGACTGGGTTGCTGATCGCAAGCTGCAAGGAAATCGCATGCTTCTCATACAACGAGAATCATGAGTTCTCTATCGGGGACTCTTCCATGAAGTGGTACTACACACCCCAGCTGGGCGCAGACCTCTCCAGAGGCTTCGACACCTTTCAGAAGCTCGACGACTCCAAAGACGAGCATCTGGACAGCCTATTGACAACCATTGTATCGCACGAAAAGGAAACCGGCAAGCGCATAGACGCCCACTTCGTAACATGGAGGGGCATGATGACCAAGATCATGGCGACGCCATTTGACAACCAGGACGGCTTCGAGATGAACGCCACCCTGTACCAGGACTGCATCTTCATCGAAGAGAACAACGCGTACAAGGTGGCTTCCCGGCGCAACGAGGGCCAGAACCGCCGGAGGCATGGCCCACCTCTAGAGGTCATGCAGTTTTGGGGCTACAAGTTCGAGACGCTGGCGACGATGCCCGCGCCGTGGGGCGACACGGAGCGCGCACTCATCGAGAACCGCGAGAGCGAGGTGGTCAACAACAAGGCGCAGTACTGCTCTGTCGTGCGTACCGGCATCGGCAAGGCCATTCTGTGCCTCGGTGGCGAGGTCGATGCCATCTGGGACTCCAAACCCGCGCAAAAGGGCAGCCCCATCAACTGGGTCGAGCTCAAGACGAGCGCCGAGATCCGCGGCCCGGGCGACGTGGAGAACTTTCACCGCAAGCTCATGAAATACTGGATCCAGTCGTTCCTCCTGGGCGTGCCCAAGATCATTGTCGGCTTCCGCTCGCGCGACGGCATCCTCCTCGACGTGCAGGAGATTGAGACGCAGCGCATCCCCGAGACGGTCAACGGGAAGCCGAACCCGTCGTGGAACGCCGACATGTGCGTCAACTTTGCGGCGGCGTTCTTAGAGTGTGAGTGAACCTGGGTGTTCCCTTTATTCTGGCTTTTCGAGGACCGAATAGAAGTGACGATTCAAAAGTCGGCTACTAATGCTCAGCAGTCCTCATGCACACCATCAATGACGAAGGCGTCTGGCGGATCAGGCGACAGCCCAAGTCACCTATGATCGAGGTGTTCAAGGTGGAGGAAACTGGTCATGGCGATATACTGTCCGACGACTTTAAAAATTGGCGCATCAAACTGTCGCTTGGAGCAGAAACTACCCAACCTGGATAGGAGTACCATTGTCCGGCCATCACGATACTGAAACGTCATTGGATACTGTTATATTTGGTAATCATGTTTATTAATTGACCAATTCGAGTCTTTACCACTGAGTGGTACACTATATATATATCTATCTGCCGAGACGGTTAAAAAAAGGAAATCCCAAAGTTCTTCCTTCAAAACGCCAAATGTTCAAGTAGAGTCGGCAAATTCTCCCCAGAAAAGTCAATTCAAGATGAGATATCGCTTAGATATCCACACGGCTCAATTCTCACCGTCTCAACCTCAACGCAGACCTTTCTCGTATATGATGGACTTTTGCCCGCGCCTTTGTCGGTGCTGACCTCGTTATATTCCGCCTCAATCTACCTGGCTAGTCTCTGGTAGTTGTACTCCTCCGCTCGGTATGCAAAAAAAAAGAAAAAAAAATAAAAAAAAGTCCCATAGTACATATTCTCATACATCCAAGTCGTACATTCTTCGATAGAAGACATGGTAAAGAAAAAAAAGAAAAAAAAAGAAAAAGAATAAAAGAGAAGAAATGACTCCACAAGACGCTTGATGACATGGGTAAAGCAATCAACATCGTCGCTGTTCTAGTTTGGTTACCTCTGTAGTGCAAGAGGAAACGATGCTATGAGGTGTTGGTACATCGCTAGCCGAAGCAAGAAAATGATATCCAGGTGTCTTTTTTGTGATTTTCCGTTTTTCCGTTTTTCGTTTGTTTCGTTGAGTCTTACCTCATGCTCAAACCTGAGGCCATCGGATACGAAGCCCGTCAGACCAGCGATTATACAAAACATCAGCAAGCTGTTTGCAGTGCTCCATGCCCGGGCGGACCTCCCCACCAGGATATTTCTCTTCAAGTATGGACCTCTCCTTTTCGAAGCTCTTCTCGTTGAGCTTGGAAGGAGTAGGAGAGTCGGCCTGACGGCGTCGATGGCTTCTGAGATGGGGATTGTTGGAGCTTAGGACAAGTTTGGTGGGACTGCATGCTGTGTTTGTGGTGCCGTTGCTCGCTGGCGTGCTATTCTTAATCACAACTGTGCCTTGCGGAGTACCGTCGTCGGGGACCACCTTGACATTGGCTTGACGAAGGAATGCGGCGTCTAGTTTGTTGTCTTTGGCCATGGAGGTAATCAGGCTCGCCATGAGGTGATAGGCACCTTCAGGATCAATCGCATCAAGGGCGGCAAGGGCGTCGGAGACCTTGCCAAGCGCCTCCCGCTTCTGCATAGCAGAGGTTTGAGCGTGGAGCTCAGCCATAGTGGGTTCAATGGCCTTGGTATACAGCCGGCGACCGAGGACAGCTTCTTTTCCAAACGGCACGACAGGAGCAGTAGCTGACGGCAGTTGGTTTTCGTCGCAGAAAACGTCGTCCGGCGAAGTAGGGCGACCAATTTGGCCTCCAGTGGAGCTATCTGATGGAACGCGACGGAAGAGTCTCATAGTAGAACCGGAATTTCCAAACGACATGTCAGGCTGGAGGGGCTTCTTTGGAGGCACACTGCTCTTGACAGAGCCACCAGAGTGCATCGCTGAGACCTGCGCAAGCGAGGGGGTTCGTCGAGCGGTCGCTTTTCGGACGGTACCAGGAGCAGGAGAAGAAGGCCCAAGAGGACCGTCGTTGAGGTCCAGCTTGCGAAAACCCTCGTCGACGCCGAGCATGGCCGACGGTCGTCTGATCTTGATTGTTTGTCTTCTCGGAGGAGCAATGGCAACGGACTTGACAGTGTCAAAGGTCCATTCCTGATCACCACATTTGGGTGACATGGTCTGTAACGTCTCCTGGTAGTATATCGGGTGCCTCTGGCGGTTTTGATTAGCATCCCACATCTGGCGCGCGGCGACCAATTCCTGGAGAGCTTCAATTTTGCCGGCAGCCCTGATAAATCGGTGGCGAAGAAGTTCGCGGGCGGTTGGTCGGCGGTCGTAGTCTTTGGTCAGGCACTGGGCGACAAAGTCTTTGAAGTCCCTGCTAAAGTTGCCCTCGAGCTTTGGGGCCGAATTTTTGGGAATGTGGAAGAGAACCTTCATAGGGTGGATATGGCATAGTGGCGGCTCACCGTTGGCCATTTCCATCGCTGTGATGCCAAGCGACCAAATGTCTGCTTTGAAGCTATAACCGTCTTGCTGAATAACCTCTGGGGCCATCCAGAAGGGCGTACCAACAAAGGTGTTGCGCTGTGACTTGATATTGGTGAGTTGTGCGGCAACACCGAAATCGGCGAGCTTGACCTTGCCGCTCTCTGAGAGGAGAACATTGGCAGCTTTGATATCTCTATGAATCTTCCCCTCATCGTGCAGATACTGAATGCCCAGCAGCAGTTCTCGGCAAATGATGGCAATGTGTGTCTCACTAAAGTTGGCGGGTTTGAGCTGTGTCGCACTGTTAGTCGGTTCACTCATCATGTCCATGCAAGGTATACTCACCAGGTCCAAACAGGAGCCGCCGCCAAGATATTCCATGACTATCCATAGCTTGTGCCCTCGCAGAAAGCAACCTTTGTATTGCGTAACGTATGGGCTGGCGCACGTGCTCAACACAGCAATCTCAGCCTGAATATCCTGGATATCATCGTCGTTGGACTCGAGGTCAATCTACAGCACGCACGTGGTTAGTATTATGGTAGCTGTGACGTCTAGCTTGGTGTTTTAACTTGCATGCTTGATGGCGACAGTCTCGCCGGTTGCCTTTTCGATGCCTTTGTATACGACACCAAAACTGCCGCCTAGAAAAGAATTGTTAGCGTGCATCGCTCGCGTGACTCGCTGCCATTGTCAACTTACGGCCCAGCTCCTCCAACACCTGATAGTGCTCTGCAAGTCCTTCGTCGGCCATTTTTGCCAGCGCTTGTAGTCAACGCTTGACCTTGTTCAGGCTGTCCCGGGCAACAGACGCCAACGGCGCTGGTGAGGCGCTCGACGGCTGTTGAGCTTGGCGGCAAAAATCGAGAGGTGAGCGGCCGGAAATCGATGCGCGCGCAGCAACCGTCGAGAAGGAGTAAAGAGTGGCTGTCGATGGAAAGAAAAGACAGGAGAGGCTGTGTTGCGCCCTTGGGAACCGCAATGGTTATCTAGGCTGACCAGCACACAGGGTGATGGTTGTCCGGGACAGGGTGCAAGGGTGAAGCTTGGGCCTTTGTTTACAGTTTTCCGCTTTAGGACAGCTGTGACGTCCGTCAGCGGGGTTCAATTTGGAAGGGATACGACCAGGGCAGAGCAGGGCGACTTTCTCTTATTTTTTGATATCGCGAGATGTAAAACGTGGTGTTGACAAAACGGATTAAAATATTGGATGAATGAGAGGTACGACGCATGCCTTTTTGGGTTCTGCACTTTGTCGGAGTCGCTTGGTAACATAAGGTGACAGGAGGCTCTGGTATGCAGTGGTGCGCATCAGTGAGGTCACCAGGTACCGCCCGCGTCAGAGCTAGGCGGCCGACACTCCAGTTCTGGCTGGCCAGCTTGCAGCAGATGGTACGCTAGAAAGGAACTGGCCAAGGGCTGAAATTAGCGGCTTTGGGGACCTCCCAGAGCAAGAGCGCTGCTGCACCGCCGTTTCTAGGGCCGTTTCGGGGGCCTCCTTGGCTGTCCTAGCGGGCTTATAGTGGAGCGACTTCTCTGCCAGGCGCTGCGGCACCGTCAAGCAACTGCGTCGCCCTGGCAACACAGCTCGTTGCCCCTCTGTTGTTTGGCAGTCTGAATCAATTGTCAACGCCTGACTTGGCGCCGTTGGTTCGTCCCGCCAGCCAATTACTGGAGCCTGACGATTCTGGATCCCGGAGTAAATGAGCTTCTCCTTACCACCAGCGCCAGTCGGTGTTCATTCCTATCCTTGATCACTGCCTCAATATTCCATACTGTTTTCTCCTGTGCGACGACGAGGATTTCTCGATCAACATGCCTGGTTGAGCCTCTGTGTACACCCACTGTGTGACGAACCGCCTTTTCAACAGCTGCCCGACAGTAGAGCTGCTATATCCGCAAACGACGTGTGATACAGCATTGTCTATCCCCCCTTGCTCAACTTCAACCGCCAAACCATCATAAACTTACTCACGAATATTCATACGACATACATTCATAGCATTGTTACAATGGTGCCAGCGCCGCCGCCCCTACCCACGCAGTTTCCCTGCTGGTGTAGAGCTGTTTACTCTTGGGGGGGAGAGGTCCGTTCCGTCCTGACAGTGCGTGCTCCTCCGATGCTGACGAATATCTAGGGGAAACGCGATCTTGGCTTCATCGAAGGAGATTTGATCGAATGTCTCAACGCCGGCGATGGCTCATGGTGGACGGGACGTCTGTATCGTGACCGCCGAACTGTCGGCTCCTTTCCCTCCAATTTTGTCAAGGTTCTACCAGAAGAATTCCGACCGTCGGCGAACCGCTCCGTCAGCCCTGTGCCACCTAGTATCGCCCCGAGTCCGTCAAGATCAAAACCTTTCCGACGCCCGTTCGAAGCATACGCCAAAGCTCCTCATTACACGAGCGCAAAGACGCCCATCACATTTCGAGAAGAGCCCGCCGCCAAGCCCGCGACACCCGTCAAAGCAACAATTTCGTCACCTGCTGTAGCCAGGGCTAAGAGCGGCACCACGGCGCTCAGACAGGAGCATACTCCCTCACCGCCACGCATAAAACCCTACGACCCCAGAACAGTATCGCCTGCTCCTTCGTTCCGCAGACCTGAGCCTGCTGCGGCGCATGCATACACCCAGCGGCAATCACCCCCTCCGCCACCACCGCCACACAAACACGTCGCAAGAGCTGGCTCTGCTGATGTTGAGCCTCCGCTTACTCTCTCTAGGCAAGGCTCAGCGACCACCTACAAACCACAGCCTCCACAAGTGTCACGCCATGCATCGCAAGTTTCGTATCATGGACCAGATGACTTCCAAAGACACGCATCAAGCACTTCTTACCACGAGAATCGCTATGATGGCCATGGTGATCAGTATAGCACTCCACGGCAAGTCGGCTCATATGTGGAGCATTCCCCTGGTGGCAGCAACGGGATGACACCCTCACCGCTTCGAGAGGCCATGGATGGTGTTATGGAGCAGCTCGATGAGCTAGAAGGACTCGGGAGCAGATCAGGGGAGTCCCCAGAGGTTGAGGCTGATCCCTGGGCTCCCGAGTCATTTGGGCTAGAGTCTCGTGCGCCACGCGCGTATGAGCCTGAGCTTGGCAGACCTCGCACTTCAATGGGAATCGCTCAATCTGATGAGGGTTACGAGACATGGAGTGGTGAATCTTCTCAGGTCGATGGATACAAGCGTGGCCGAAACAACGAGGCACAAGAACTGCCACAGCTTAGCAACTACGTTGAAAGAATGGAGAAGCGCTTCCAGAAGATGCACCAGCACAGCAGCAGTATGCCTGTTGTGGAATCTGATGCACCACCGCCGCCTCCGCCGCCCAAGAATCAGCATTATACACGACCTAGCTCGTCGGCCGGAGACCGCCCTATGCCTGCAAGGGCATTGCAATCGCAAAAGTCAGCCTATGATATGAGAAACAAGGACGCCATCGGGCGCACGTACACAACAAAAACAAATACAACGAATTCGTCTTCCGGCAATCAGAGTAATACTAGCTATGCGACCCAAAGCAGTGGTAGAACACTGTGGAGTGGTGCATCGGCAAGTGGCTTTAGCTCAACGAGCGCGGGGAGCATGGCTAGAAACCACCACCACCGAGCCCACAGCACCTTGGCCGTGCGGGATATTGATAACGAACGACCAGACTCGCCGTTTACGGGCGTTTCATATCATAGCAGCCATGCTACGAATGCGAGTGCCGCTGCGAGACCTATGTCACAAGCTGTCTACGAGGACCCATCCGCAGGATTGGGTGGATTGGTGCAACCAAAAGCTCCTAAACGCAATATCTTCAAGAAGATTTTCGAATCCGCCAAAACGGGCGTAGCCAATAATCGCGGAAGTCTCGCAGGTGGGCCCGGCCAAGAAATCGGAAGTGCGTCTCCTTTCAACCGCTCCTATGGCGGCGGAGCGATGGGGGCTGCCCGTATGACAGGATTGCGTTCGAATCTGGACGCTTCGCGGGGAGTCAGCACGGGCCCCATCGATTGGGTGCAAGTGCGGCGTGATATTAATAGATCGAACTCTCTGAGTAAGATTGAGAGAGCAGAACGACGAGACCGTTGCCAGATTCAGGATCACCCCGCTCTGAACCCCGTTGATGAGCTCTACGAAAGCATTGAGGGCGACGAAGCCGCAGATGGAAATCCCGTTTTGGACTCACTCAACTATCAATCTATCAACCTGACGCAAGTGGACAAGAACTCTCGATTCATCAACGAAGCCTCTCCCATGACCACGGCAATTTCGTTAGCAACGACCTATGTTTGCCGGCCCTACCGCAGCGATGTGCAGCGCCTGCGTGCCATCTTTACATGGGTGAGCGAGAAGATTGTCTGGGAAGAAGATTTCGAAGGTGAGATCAATACACGCGAGGTCATTCAATCCCGACGCGGCTGTTCGGAAGAGTATGCAGTGCTTGTTATGGAAATGTGTTTGGCTGTTGGCATTACATGTGAAGTGGTTCGAGGATATCTGAAGGCACCTGGGGAGATATTGGACGGCACCATGATGCCACGGCCAAATCACTGGTGGAATGCGGTGCTTGTGGACAGCGAGTGGCGCATGATGGATTGTTGCCTGGCCAGCCCGTCAAACCCGAAACGAGGCCAATACTCGACCCTGAACAGCAATGTGGCGGAACCTTGGTGGTTCCTCACCAGACCTTCGGAACTCTGCTGGACACATGTGCCAGAGCATCACGAACAACAACACATTGTACCGGCTGTGGCGCATGAGATTCTACTTAACCTCCCCTGTGTCTGCCCGACCTTCTTCAAAGATGGAGTCGAGATGGTCGACTACAATACTTCATCGACAAGGATCGAGAATTTGGAAATGGTTCACCTAAAGATGAACGTTCCGGCCGACATTGAGGTGGTAGCGGAGGTCGAAACTCGCGCTTATTCACAAGATCATGATGGAGATGTGTTTGAGAGCGGTGATATGATCAAAACGAAAGCATTGGCACAGGCAGAGTGGTATGGAGGCGTCAAAAGATATACCGTGAAAGCACTGCTACCTGGTGACGAGGGGCAAGGTGTGCTCAAAGTATACGCGGGTACACGAGGACTGATGCATAGCATCAAGGATGTACCACACCCGCTGGCCCTTGCGCTACCCATCATCCATACCGGGGAGAATCCCCCGTATCAATTTGTGACGCGGCACCCGACGCCTCACGCGCAACGCAACGACATTTATATCGTGCAGCCGCAGTGTCAGCGGCTGGCGCTCAACAACACATTTGTATTTGCCATTCGCCAGCACCCATGCCTGTCACCCGGCGGATTCCAGTCAAGCCTGACGCCGTCCTCGAACCCTGGCCGAACCAGCCCGAACCCCTTTGCCCGTCCAAGCTCAGCGATGAGCATGACGGCATCTAGTGTCAACGGCTCCAATCCCAGCTCGGCGAGCGGCACAGTGGCGGGCCACAAGCCAGCCAAGTTGGCCATCCAGACGCCCGGCGGCAAGATTCTCCGTCTCATGAGGAAGGAGGACCGTAAGGGTATCACGGTTACCGGTCGCGACGATGACGAGATGAGCGATGGCGGCACGTGGGAGACAATCATCAAATGCTCCGAGACGGGTATCTGGAGAGGTCTTGTCCTGGCCGACCGAACAGCTCGTTGGTGTGTGTTTGCTGAATGGCACTGTGTCGGCTGAGGACGCAGGCACAAACAAATCCAACGAGGCTTTTGCTTGAAATCCACGTCTGTTTTCTTTTCTTTTCTTTTCTTTTTAATTTTCATTTCATTTTCCCTTTCTTGCCATGTTGAACAGGACCTGCATCATCCCGGCGTTGCGGTACATACCCCAAGAAATAAGCTCGTCATGAAGTACTCGGCAATTTTGAAAAGAGATGAAGACGCGATGAATGAAGCTTGTATTTAGAATGCTTTGGATGAATCTTGTAACAATAGTTGCGGAGTATGGGCCGGTATGGTTTGTTACGAAATAAGTTTTTATTAATGCCTACTTTATTTTCAGAGACAGCCAGTCCTTTTCAGACCGAGTTAACGTTGTAATGTCTTGGAGTGGTACATTTATGCTGCGACCAATGAAGTCAGCTGGGGTCGGCAGCATGAAACTCTATTATAGCACTTGACTCGCATCGCGGGCCACCTGAGATGAAATAGTGGAGGTTAGCGGCGTAGATGTACCAAATGCAAAGAATATGGGCGGCGCTTTGCAGGCAATTCAATGTACGACGCGATGTATTTTTTGGTACAGCCCCGTCACGCGGCCGCCGAACAAAGCGTGAAGATGAGACTTGCGCGTTGTACCGGGCGCAGAATGTGCTGCCCGTGGCTGGAAGGTTTTTAAAAAAAAAATACACACATTCGGTTAAAAGTTTCGGTGAATAGATGAACCAGCGGGCGTTGTAGCTAAGAAGAAACCTATTTCATCCTTTGCCGTGCCAAAATCCGCGACACTACCACGTCCCTGCACCTGCACCTGCACATGCCCAAAGAGCCAAGCGGCGAGCGCCACCTCATTCCTTTCCGCTCCATCCTACTACGTAGCGGTGCTACTTCTTTTCGCCCAATCCCATCCACAAAATCCAACGACAGCCCGAGCCAGCGACAAAAGGGGCGCGGCGCGACAGAGAACCGGAAAGCAGCCAACTGGCTTAAAATTATTTCCTCGCTGGCCGCCCTCAGCGACGCGACAAAAAAGAAGGAAAAAGGATCTTCGGGTGTTCCTCGTTTTGCGGCGGCAACTCCCCCCCCCCGTCCGTCGTCGTCGAGTGTCGTCGCCCCCCGTCTTCCGCGATCGACAGCGATGCAGCCAGGGGCTTGAAGCGACGAGACAAGAGAGAGCGCGTACCACGACAGTCCGACCCGAGTCGCCCGACGAATTGAACCTCCCCGGCTCATGTTGCGGTCATCATGACATACCAAGGCGCGCTCCCGCCCGGCCAGGGCTATCCTGGCCAAGGGGACGTCTATTCCGGCGGAGGTGGAGGCGCGGCCGGCCAGCAGGCTGGATATGCCTATCAGCAGCCGCAGCAATATCACGCCCAGCATCACCAGATGCAGCAGCAACAGCAACACCATCAGCATCAGCATCAGCATCAGTTCGCCCAGCAAAACGGCTCGCACCACAACGCCAACGGCTTGTACGCCAACGGCATGGGCCAGGCTCAGTTCTACCAGCCGCAGCAGGGGCAGTACGGCCAGCAGCATCAGCCGCAACAGAACCATCATCAGTTTCAGCAACAACAGCACTACCAACAACAGCAACATCATCATGCCGCGCAGATGCAGCAGTTCGGCGCTGGCGGGGGTGGCGCGATCGGTGGCAACGTGTACCAAGCCACCTTCCAGCAAAGCTTTCCCCAGCATCACCAGCATCCCCAGCAGCAGCAGCAGCAGCAGCAGCAGCAGCAGCAGCAGCAGCAAACACCGCAGCAGCATGATGTGCGGCAATTCGCGCAATCAAACGATGTTTGGCGGCAATCCCAATCACCCTCAGTTCAAAACGCGATGCCACCCTCGCAACTACAGTCCACGGTGATGCAGCAGCAGCGCTCGCAGCAACAGCACCTCCAGCAGCTTCAGCAGATGCAGCATGCGCAGCAACCATCCCCTCAACTCTACAACAGTTCCATCGCCTCCCCGCAATTACACAACCAGTCGCGACCTTCTCCCCGCTCCCGACAGCCATCGATACAGGCCCAACACATACATGAGTACCAGCGACGAATCTCCCAGTCTCCCATTCCGCACTCATCACCACAACCACGACAGATGACGCCGCGACAAGCGCCTCTGACTCCCCAGACGCACCACCAGGGCCAGATGCAACACCAACACCAACAATACCACCAACCGCAACCGCAGCAGCCGTATCATCAGCACCTGCAATCACCGCATATGCAGTCGCCGCAAATCGTCCAATCACCCCAACTGCAGCAGTCTCCGCACATAATAAGCCATCAGCAGATACAGAAACAACCGCAGTCGCTGACACCGCAAACACCGACGACTCCACAACCCCAAGTCCAACAACAACTGCCGCAGCAAACGCAATCACATCACCAGTTACATGTACAACCGCAACAAATGTATTTGCCCCCGGAGCCCGAACCTGAAGCCGAGCCCGAGCCTGAACCTGAACCTGAGCCTGAGCCTGAGCCTGAGCCTGAACCCGAATCTGAAGTCGAACCCGAGCCAGAACTCGATCCCGAACCTGTGTCACAATCCCAACCTATACCTATCCCTGATGAGCTGAACAACATCGACACTTTGGCCAGCATCACTCAAGACTCAGCGCAGGATGAATTACAGATTGAACAGCAATTGCAGGGAGAACAATTTCACTTTGTCAATCTGCAGGACATCCAAAATATCCCCCCTCCACCATTACCGCCAATGGAGTTGCAGAGCATTGATCCTCGAGATCTGACTCTGGGTTTCTCGAAGCCCCTTCTTGAACCCCTCCCAGCGAAGAAGGACCTGGAACCAGAGGAAAAGGATACGCCAATGCCAAACGCACCGGAACCAAAAAAGGAACCAGAACCAGAACCGAAGTCAGAGCCTGTACCGGGGACCAAACAAGGGCCCATCACATCGGTGAAGGAAGAACCTATCTCGGAACCGAAACCTGAGCCGCCAAAGCCGAAACCCCGGAAAGAAACAAAGGTAGAGCCACCAAAACCCTGGCTCAAATCAAGCCCAAAGCCTCCGCCGCCAAAATCTCCCTCAGTAGCGCGTTCGCCTAGCATAACTAAGCGCTCCCCCTCATTACAGCACAAGCAGCGGCCGGTCAATACAGGCCCGATCATGGCAGCGGTAGCGGAGGAATGCATTGGCAAGGCTCGCTCCCAGGCGCACGACGTAGCCATGTTTCTGGATCCACAAGATGTGACAGAGTACCAAAGACTCATCTCGACGGGCCTGTCCTGCTTTGAGGGCATGTTACAGAGCACACGCCTGGCACCACGGGAAGAGGCACGAATCCGTTTGCGCTATGCCACTGTTTTGCATGAAGAGACAGAAAATATCATGGAGGCGGAGACTGCTCTGACTAAGGGCATCGCGCTGTGCGACAAACACCGCATGATGGATCTCAAGTACTGCATGCAATACTCCATGCTGAAGCTTCTTTTTCAAAGGAACCACAAAGCAGCCCTTAAAGCTGTTGATGGGCATATTTCGAATTGCGAGGCCTTCAAGCATGTGCCCTGGTATTACGCTTTCCGCCTCCTCAAGGCCACTTTCTATATGGAAATGGGCAGTGCTTCCGATGCGTCTGCCCTAGAAAACATCCGAGCCATACAGAACGTGGCTTCCACGCGCGGCGATAATGCCCTCAGCATCTTTGCCTCTGTCCTCGAGGGCCTTGCGCTGCTAAAGACTGCCAAGGAAGGTAGCATTGAGAAGGTGCAAAGCTGCATTGCGCAGGCTGCCAAGTTTCAATTCGACCCCTCTATCCGTATTACGCAGCTGGACATTCTGGTACTTCTCCTAGACTTTGCCGCCAGTTTACAACACCAGAACCCTGATGCCACAGCTGCAAAGCTGCGAGACCTACAAAAAAAGATTGATGACTGCGAGAATTGGAACAATGTCAAAGCAGATTTCATGGTGCCGATCAAAAAGCAGGCAGTCAGCTCTAACATAGTTGGCCAAGATACGGCGTCTATTATTGATCCCGGCAACGGTACCGAAGAATCCGACAATTTGGTCATCACTTTCATGACTAAAATTGAGCTACGGTCCCTCATGTGAGTTATATCTATTCATTATTCGGCGTCTTTCATTAACACGGTTCAGATTCATGTTTAGCGGGCTTTCTTCTCTGCACAAACCGTCATCCAAATCAACAGATTTCTGGCTCGAGGGCTCCAAAATCTTAGAGGCGTGGGATGAATCAACCTTTGGCATCCCATACGGGCCACCAGTGTCACTACACACGGCGATCAGACAACGGCAATGGCGGACTGAGGGCCAGGCATATATAGCAGTCATGCTTGGACTGCTAGAGGCCACTCACTGCCGGTGGGCGACGGTCAAGGGACACATCGATAGATTGGAAGATTTACTATCAGATGAGTCACAGCCGACTTTGAAGTTACTGGCGCTCTACCTATCGGGTGTCTATCATCAGGGCCTGGGAGAGCTGCAAACTGCTTTGGAAATGTTTCAAGGCGAGAGCTTTACGATGCCTCTCAGCAAAAGCCACGGCCTAAAGGTCGGCGAACAGGAGGTTGCGATGTTGGCTGGACTGAATCGGCTCTGGATCATGCAGCATGACTCATGTCGTAACGACGAGGACACGGTCGATCTGATTGAACAACTACAGCCCCTTTGTAACAGCCACTGGAACATCGACTTGCGCACCGCGTGGCACAATGTCATGGCCGCTCTGGTCACGGACCCGCCGCAGCAGTTGAACCAGCAGAAGCAGCATATCCAAGCGGCCATGGGCGGCTCCAAGGTTACGAACAACATTATTGGCGCCGCTGTCACTTTATGCATCATGCGCAGCCGCTTCTTTGAAAACGTCATAGGTGACCAAGCACTGAAGAGCGCACGCGCTGCGGCTAAGCAAGCTCAGCGGAGCGGTAACGTCCTCTGGCAGAGTGTCGCGGACGGCATGCTGGCACACTCATACGACGTGCAGGGCCAGAGGGAAGAGTCTAGACAGGAGTGGGAAAAGGCGACAACGGAAGCGAGAAATGCGTTCAGACGAAGTTGAGTGGGGAAGAGAGGTGGCAATCCCCAAATTTCCTTTCAGCATCTGTGTACTATTTACATGCTAGTTTTCATATGTTTTGGAGGAGCACATGGGGAAGAATTCATCGCTGGCGTTCCAAGGTGTTGGTGTCAAGAATTTATACGGTGGGACTTTTGAAGGACGAGACGGAAAGAGAGAGTTGTATAGCACGATGATGATGGGACAAAATTTATATACCTTGAAAACATTAGTCCTTTTTTTATTCCATATTTGTGTTACAAATTCCCTACATGGGCGAAATAAGCAAATTCTGATATCACTTTTACAGTTTCCAAAAACAGCCGCTAAACGCCTCCCGTTGTCCTATGCATGATGAAGGGCAAGCCTGATCCTCGCCCACTAATCCGAAAAGCTTGAACGCCGTGATGTTGAGTTCTCCCTTGCTTGGTATTATGGTAACGAGCTGTTGTATCGCTTCAAGTAGAATCGCTCCTTTCCCTCTATCGACGGGGATAGCCCGGAGGAGGCTGCTGTGGGAAGCCGGGGGGCGGCATGAATCCCGGCGGAGGAGCAGGGGCGCCACCGGGCGCACCGAATCCGGGAGGCGGTTGCTGCTGCGGCGGCTGCTGCTGCTGTTGCGGAGCACCAGGGAAACCGGGTGGCGGCGCGGGTGAGGCACCGCTCCCGCGATAGCTGCCTCCGTTGGGGTGGTAGTCGGCAGGGTTGGTGTAGCCGCCCTGGCTCTGGGGCGGACGCGCGGGCAGCCCGGACGGTGCGGGAGGCAGAGGCATGCTGCCGGGCGGGGGAACGCCGCCGCGGCCACCGACGGCAGGGGGCGGTCCCTGGCCGGGAGGCGCATTGTACGGCGAAGGGCCGCGCTGGTGCGAATGCGGCGGCGGCGCAAACCCGGGAGGAGCGCCCATGTGAGGCGGGGGCCCGCCCATGTGCATCCCAGGCGGCATGTTGGGAGGCGGAGCGAAACCGGCGGGCGGCTGCGGCGTCGCGGACGCCGCGGGAGGGGGCGCCCCGACGGGGGGCGCGGACGACGCGGGCGGGGGGTTGAGGAAGGCGGCGGGCACGGGCTGCGCCTCGGGGACGACGTTGCGCTTCTTGGCCTGTGCGGCGAGCTCCCTCTCGGCCTCGTCGCCGTGGCGCTCGCCCTTGCCGTCCTTCTTGAAGGCGTACTGGACCGTGACCTGGTTGCCGAGGAGGTACTGGCCGCCGAGGTTCTCGATGGCGGCGTCGGCGCTCTCAAAGTCGGCGAAGCTGATGAAGCCGAAGCCCCTGGAGGCGCCGGCGTCGTCGCGCGCAATCTTGGGCAGCGAGAGCAGCGGCCCGAAGCGCGAGAAGGTGTCGTAGAGCATCTTCTCGTCGGCGGCCGGGTCGAGGCTGCCGACGAAGAGCTCGGCGCCAATGTCGGTGGCGGCGCGCTGGCGGTCGGCCGAGGCCTTGTTGACGCGCAGCGACTTGCCGAACAGCTTGATGCCGTTCATGACGGCGGCGGCGTACTCGGCGTCCGAGGGCGTGCGGAACTCGACGAAGCCGAAGCCCTGGTGCGACTGCGTGACGCGGTCGCGCGGCATGTGGATGTTGTGGATGGGGCCCATCTGCAGCATGATCTCGTACATCATGGCCGGCGTGGCGCGCTCGTCAATGTTGCCCATGTAGATGGTGGCATCCTTGTCTTGCTCCCTGGAAGAGAGGACGGGGATGGGAGGTTAGCTTGCGGGTTGGAGGAGAGTGGTGGGCGTGTTTGCTGGGAACGGCGTACCAGTGCCTGTTTTGCGCCATCTTGATTTTGCGCCTGGGAGGGAGTGGCGTCTCTCTCTACGTAACGGACTGCTGTTTGTAAGACTGGCTGATTGAGATATAGGCAGGTTGTGATTGTCGTGAATTGCCGTTTGGGTGGTATCATAAAAGCAGATATCGGGGGAATCCAAATTTCGAGGTTGAAGCTCTTGAGATAAGTGTGCTAGGTTCTGCCGGAGTTGATCCGACCCAAGAAAAGTAGAGCCATCACTCTACGCCAAAATTTCCAGCAGATCCATCATCCACGTCTCAACGGACCCCCATCTCACCGCCCGATTCGACTCTGATATTTTTAATCTCTCGTCTTTTTCGGCATTTGATACACAGTCTCCAAGATGTTCGCCCTGTCTGAAGAGTCCAAGGTTTGTTACCACAACCGCAAATTGCGGTGCTGCGAGCTGCCATGATAGCTAACCCTTTTCTACCTGCTTTAGGAGCGCATTGGCAAGCTCATCGATATTTCCCGCGTCGCTGTTCACTAGTATGTTGCGCTCACTTGCGTTCCCTCATCAACTATCTGATTTTGTCGCTAACATGTCTTTCAGTGGCTACCTCCCCTTGATTCTCTACCTTGGTACGATCGGCTCGCGTACGGCAGCACGAACGCCCGACTGACAATTACAGGCTACACCCGCAGCGACCCCAAGCCCTCTTTGATCCGGTACGAGCTAGAACCTTGCGCATATGCCGCTTCTATTGCGACACACGACTAACAGCCGCGCAGTCTCATCTCTCCCCTCTCTTGAGCAACGAATCGAGCTTCCGTAATGCGCAGCAGCATTGCCCTTGTATAATATTACACAACACCGCAAAAACAAACAAAAAGCTTCCTGACGACGTCGACAAAAGCAATGATGATAGAAAGGACCTGGAGTTGGAGAATACGGTCACAATCAAATCGGGCATTTTCCGACGTTGGGATGTTTGTGAGGTCTCTACAACAGAAAAGAGATATCCGTCATGTAAAAAAACCAGGGTGCGTTGCCACCTCTGTGTTCTGTATCAACATTCTATAATTGAAAATTCCCATACCTGTTCCTTTTTTCGAGCTCAGGCTATTGAGTAGCCTACCGCTTATCAACTGGCTCAACTATTGCATGCGTTGAGAACAGCGGTGATGAAGGCGCATATGTCATTCGGCAAGATAGCTTTGCAAAAAAGACGATTGTCTAGTTGTTGTTCCATCTTTTACGGAAGGAACAAAAAAAGGAGCAAGAAAGGAGCAAAAAAGGAGCAAAAAACGACACCTGCAGGATTCGAACCTACGCACGCGAACGTAATGCCTTAGCAGGGCACCGCCTTAACCACTCGGCCAAAGTGTCTTATTGATAAGCAACTACCACTAATTTGTCTATATGATCTCTTCGTCTCCACGTTTGCAACCTTGCGACATGTCATCTGAGGTCGGCGTGTCATTCCCCATTGACTCTTGAGGCTATTCTGGACTTGCATAGTTTGAAACATGACAGAATAGAGTGGCATGCTACTCTTCTTTCCCATAATCTGTCGCGTTGACTCATTTTTCTTTTTGCTATTGGGTGCTTTGACGGGTTGTGGTGGTCCTGATGAAGCCGCATCCAGCCGCGGCCGAAAGCTCCGACAATGGCGCCGCCCCAAAAATTTATTACAACATTTATGACTTTCGATACCTTGCGCAACGCTTTTCCCCCTTCGCTCACCACGCTGGTCTCATAATACCCCCAATTTCCACCATGAGTTGAAGCCAAGGAGCTTTCTCCCCTAGTTCATCTCCAGCAAATCGAGAGCAAGCTCGGCCGTACATGTCCGACTCTAGCTATGCGGGCCTTCCTCCCGCAGTCGTCGAGTCCATCGCCGGCCTCAGCGCCGGCACCATCGCGACCTTGGTTGTGCATCCTCTCGACATTGTCAAGACGCGTATGCAGAGTACGAATGCCCTTCTTACCCAGGCCATTGCAGAAGTGTGTCAGCTAATTTCTCCCCCAAGTCTACCGCAGCGTGAGCGATCCCCTCTCGAAGCCGCCCACGACCGTCCGCCTGCTGCGCTCCCTCACGGCGAACCCGCGGCCGATTGCCTCCTTGTACCGGGGCCTAACACCGAACCTCGTCGGCAACGCCACCAGCTGGGCCTCGTTCTTCTTCTTCAAGTCGCGTTTCGAGCGGTTCCTCGCACAGCAGCGCCATGGCGGCGGCGCCGACGGGGACGACGCTCGCCCCTCGGCCGGCGACTACTTCGTCGCCAGCGCCCTCGCCGGCGCGGCCACCGCGGCCCTCACCAACCCCGTATGGGTGCTCAAGACGCGCATGCTGTCCTCGGATCACGGCGCCCACGGCGCGTACCCGTCCATGCTGGCCGGCGCCCGCACCATCTTGCGCACCGAGGGCCTGCAGGGCTTCTACCGCGGGCTCGGCGTCTCGCTCGTCGGCGTCTCGCACGGCGCCGTGCAGTTCGCCGTCTACGAGCCGCTCAAGCGCGCGTACTACGGGCGCCGGCTGCGGCGGCGCGGCGTGGCCAGCGAGACCTCCCCCATGAGCCCCGAGGCCACCGTCGCCATCTCGAGCTGCGCCAAGCTCGTCGCGGGCGCCGTCACCTATCCGTACCAGGTGGTGCGCAGCCGCCTGCAAAACTACCAGGCCGACGAGCGCTTCGGCCGCGGCGCGAGCGGCGTCATGGCGCGCATCTGGCGCGAGGAGGGCTTGCGAGGCTTCTACAGGGGCTTGGTGCCAGGCGTGGTGCGTGTCATGCCGGCGACGTGGGTGACGTTTTTGGTCTACGAGAACGTCAAGTTTCGTCTGCCTCGCTGGGTAGCAGACCATTTGTAATGTGCGGACAGCTGAGAGCCCACAGGGGCGAGGTATCATGGCATTATCATGGCGGGCAGTCTGGGAAACATTTCGAGGTTTTGATACTGAACTGGCGCAGATTTATACCCTTCCAAACTTGGACATCATACACAGCAATCATGAGCATGGAAATGCGGCATCGGTAGAGGTGAAAAGCATTGTAAAATATTAGTTCGTTATACGAAATCATAGACACAGCTCTGCAGTCTCGGCGTTTAATAACATTCTTCTCGCATTCATAACACCCCTATTTCACTAAATTTTGGTGGCAGCGTCTCATCCCTCGGTACTCGTTACGGTACCACTCGCCAGACTCAATTCCAGTCAGTCTGCTTTCGCAAAGAACAAAAGCGTTGTCTTTCAGCTCTCTGACATGGCACGGGAGTTTCTTCGGTTTTCTCTCTCGACAGCAAAGTGGTTTCTTGTGCCACTCACTTTACAAGTCAGGGAGCTCGGGGTGTTGCACTGGGTAGTAACGAATGAATTATTGTATAATCACAGAGTTATATGTTAATTCTCAATTTGTGTCACGGTTGTATCATCAATATTGGCATTCCCGGCACTGCCTTGTTCCCCAAGATTCTCTCCGCCCAACTTCGTATTTGTTCATTCGGCCAGCGCAAGTCGAAAGCCTCTTCGACAGTACAAAGCCGCAAAGCAGCAGCATGCATTCACAGGAACTGGGATTCTGATTTCTGTTCTACGTCGTATCTCCCGTGATGCTGTATAGAAGATCTCCTGGTCTGACCACTTGTCAAGACAGGAAACGGGATACTCGTAGCCGGTGAGCCACCTTCGAAAGTCTACCTTCAGAGGCGATGCCCCGACCCCCCCTTTTTTTTGTTGGCTTGTGAGTATTGTATAGTAGCAAATTTATTGTATTGTTAAGCATCGTCTACTCTCGCGCTGTAAATCTTGCACAACTCGCTTGAGTACGTTGAATAACAATGGCGGCCACCTTCATACCTGGGCAAGAAAAAGCACGCAGGAACTCTATTCAAAAGACAATCTCCTTTTCCAGAGTCATCTACAAAATCTACAGACAATGGTTCAATACCTCACGAAAGTCTCTCAAGTCGTCTTTTCCCACTGATATATCGTCTCAAAGCAATGACTGTTCATAAGTCACACACCTACCCTGTACCAAATCTCCATGATACGAAACAGCTTTCGTAAAAGCTCTCTGTTTTGTAGCTGGTTGCTCTCCTTCGGCACGAGGTAAAGATATAATTACTGATTGCATCATGGTTTCGACTTTTTCTCATCGAGGTATTCTGCATTCGGGAAACTTTGATGGCAAAAAATCCACCTGGCTACTCAGATGAGCAAAGCATTTTCATCGGAGCCTGACATCCGGCTGGACTACATTGGGAAGTTTGCTTGATCAGTACATCTTATTACGGAATGACATTGACTTGTCGACTATGCTTCATGGAAAGCGGAATGCTGTTTCGATGAGGCACAAACCGGCCGCGAGGCAAGATCCTGCCAAGTACTACTAGCAACCCGTTATTCTCATCGTCGCCTCCCGAATGGTTCAATGCCCCGAACAGTCTAGAACGTTGTCTTCTCAAATACCAGGCAGAGATCTCAAAGCCTGTTTTCAGTGGCAGCGACATCTCTCCGCATGTCAGCGAGCGAGGACACAGCCAGCAAGGCCGCGAGAGCGCGGTTGAAATAGAATGACAAATATATAAGGCAAGGTGGATACCCTGTCCCTACGAAATCAGAATCATGCGATGTCTCTCACCAATGCTTCAAGCCGCGCAGGGGTACGAGTTTCTCTTCGGAGCCTTTACTCCCATGCAATGTCTCGCCTAAGAAACGACGGAGTGTATCGAGCATATCAGTACGCGCCTAAACAGGCAAGCTCGACCGCCGAAGAGGGGAAATCCGAGAACATAAGACTGGGAGCAGGATAGCTTTCACATTCTCCAGACAGCGGCCAAACGAAGAAAAGAACGTTTTCGACGTGGAGAATTTTCCGTTCTTCTCTCTCCACCCAACGAAAGCCCACGGAGACCGAGGCAGATGGATCAATCTCGCTTCGAGGGTGGCGGGCAAGACATTGTGTCATCAGCGGGGTGAAAGTAATGATAGCCTGCACCAAGTTGTTCGAGGAGTAAGATCATCTTCTTCATATGCAAATCACTGTCTCTTGGAAATGCCATCGCAAAACGGAAAATTAGAGAAACATGTTACTGATGATCAAGCGCAGTGCAGGCTAACCGCGACCCGACCGTGACCGCGATGACCATGACGAGATACCTATGGAACGAACCAAAGGTTCAGGGCATAGACGTTTTCACTGAGGCGTGTTGCATCACCTGCGGACGTACATTTTCAATTGGCTTCGCATTTCTCGGCATGCGGCCCAACCATGAAGAAGATTCCAGGATGTCACTTTATGCCAGAAAATCTTTCAAAGAACAGCTGAATCGAATGCAATACAGACGAAGTGCGATTCAGACACCGCAGGTTGCAAACAATTACAAGAGAGAGCCCCCCAGGCGTAACTGGAGTCAAGGGGTGCATTCGTCAAGATGGCCAGCACAACTGATATCGCGGTTTCAAGAACCGATGTGCAAGCACTCTAATCTCCTCTAGTATCGACACACCATTAAATTTGCATCTACGCCTTGGCTGAGAGAGAAGACGACATGTTTTGAGCACTGACGCGGAGTCGCCGCCGTTCAATTAGACATGCAGTGGTCTTGTCTCTTCGCGCAGCAGGTGATGCCCAAACATTTAACCTGAATAGGTACAGACAAATCCGGATATCGCGGCCATTACGGCCATGGGCTGACTTGATGGACCATTCAGTGTACTGGCAAGCCATAAGGCGAAACGTTGTGCAGCCACGGCGCTGTTGGCCGCGCACGGCTCTGCGTAGCATGTGGTTGATTTCTTGCTTTTTTTTCTCTTGCTTCTACGTGGCAACACCAGGGCCATTGATTTTAAGCAGCTAAGAGATTCAAAGAGCTTTCGGTACTTGTGATACAATGAAGGCCGCTCAGTCCTGTGCACTGCGGATAGCAAGGACCACAACATGGGGCCACCCTGCATAGCGAGATCTTGGAGTCGTACGCAGCTGCATGCACTGATCGACGGTGACCGCGCAGGGTACAGAGAATGCACGGGGAATAGTGAGTCAAGACAGTGCGGGCAGCGTTATGCATTTGTGCACGTCTGGTCCATCGGCAGCCAGACGCTCAACACGTAAAAGACGATGCCCACCTTACTTTGCCGGTAGCCTGTTCGAATCTCGAGACGTATCATACCATACGTGCCCAAGTTCACCAAGATGATGAGTTTCATTTTGGGCGCTTCTACATCTTCATATCCCGAAGCTTGGTTGAGCTCAAGCACGCGTGTCTCTTCGCCCAAAGCTCAAGCTGCCACAGCGCGGACCAATCCAAGACGGGAGGAAACATTGATTTTGTTGTCGACGTGCTTGTACCTTGTGCGCTGCAGGCAATTCACTAATGTGAGTTGACTTCAACGAGCAAGTGACGGTGGCTGGATGCTACACCGGAGGCCAGTCTTCCCTCTTGAGCGACCCAATGCAATCTTGATACTCTCCTCATGAGGCTCCTGGTTCCATTGCAAACCATATTCAACACTGTAACCTGATAAGAAGACACTGTGGCTGTAATTCACTGTAGCTATGGAGGCTGTGCCAAGTGCCTGCATGCGAATTCAGAGGCCTACCTTAGGAGTGATTCTCAGCAGGACAGCCGCTGGAGAGGGACAGGAGTATACAGCGAAAGATCAGGCTCCGTAGTGCTCCATTGCACTCCATTGTTGTGGTCCCTCGCCGCCAGATGTCGGACTTGGATGACTCAATGCGCATACAGAAGCAGAGAATTCGGGTGCATGCGAAGACCGCTGTGCGAAACGTAATACGTACTACCAGTATAGTGTATGCACGATGCAGCAATACGGAACCCGACGGGTACTCAGCATGGAAGAATAGTGGGCAACTGCAGGACTCTGCATGTACAGAGAGAGAAGCGACGTACCAGCTAGCGATTGACGTTAGTAATACAGTCATAATGAGCCTGTTCTGGTTTTGGAGAATCAAGAGGTTTCTACTTCTGGATCCCGGCAAAAGTAGACTGGAGCGCAAGCCCAGACAAGGCTCGGCAACAAGCGTCTTAACCTCATATGATAGACTAATGGGAAACCGGCTACTTCCGTCTGAAGCAATGAGCCCGATGCTGTGCTTCCGTATCTGCAACATGATAGAGAAAAGATTGACTGTCACGAGCGCAGTATATGGCATGAAGAGATGAGTGGACGGTTGTGCAATTGTATGGTGCCGCATCGTCACCCAGGAAACGGGCTTTCGTAGGTAACGCAGAACGAATATCTGTTTTCCTCCAACACTCCGAATTTTGCATCACGGGAAGCAGCTGTCAAGCTACCCAAATAGCCGGAACCATGCTGCAGCAAGGCGGGGCAGTAGACTAGGGCGATCCATTGCCGTGCATCAAGCTCGACCAGAATGGTGAAGTCGTGGTAGGAGCATTTCCCTCTTTTCGGCCCCAGTGAAGCGGAGACAATTTGTTTTTGGTGTGCCAGCTCATCAAAACAGCACGCCGGGCGACTGCTCCAGAGTTACCCGTATATAGTAGTACATGGACGATGCGGTCCGCCCTGCGGGCGGGCGGGCAAATACTGCCGTATGGACCAGAATTTCCCGCGACCTGTGAACTCTAGTGGGTAATCATGCTGCGGAGATGCTGAGAAGCAGCACAATGATACTACTTATTGATCAGGTCACAATGGTCAGCCACGGCTAAGTAGGTTTCCAAGTATGTGCGGAAAGCGCGGCAGCTATGGCTGATGACAGGAGTGACAACGAAATCCTAGACTGGCATTAGCGGGCCAGAGTTAAGCAATAAAGCGCGAGAGAAGTGAGCTACTGGTAGATCCATGATTCCGCCGAGGCTGAGAGAGATTGGTAAGCTTTTTGGTTTGTAGCCTTAACTTGTCAAGTAGCCTCGAGTGGTTGATCAAAGCTTAAACAGCCACAGTAGGTATAGCCCGAGCCGATTTTGGCCCATGATACTACTGGCAAAAGACTGATAGCGCTTCCCCATAGCTTCGTAGCTGATACGGCGAGGCACTGATGCTAGGACGTAGAGTGGCTCGCGGACCTGACGGGTATGCAGACCTCGCTAACAGAGCTAGTACTGAGTCCAACTCTCGCCACACCGAAAAGCCGAGGAATATACAGGCAGTTGACGAACACGTCAGTTTGACTGTCGTCCCGCTTCTCCTCCTTTCGATCGTCTTTGTTGTATTTTCTTCCTGGTTGTGGAGAATGGAGCTGTGGGATGGTGTGGTTCCTGCGCCTTATGGAGGTGATGCTGGCCAAATTAAGCAGGGAGAGCCAGGTACCGCACACAACGCCTCTTGTCCCCGCCTTGAACTCTATCATTGAAGGCCGTACTCAGTATCCCATGGACCTGCACTATATGTTTGCTTTTTAGAGTTTGGGGACCTTGGGCTGGTCTTCAGGTGGCGAGGTTAGAGCCAGATAGCAACGCGAGGAGCCAGAATAGCACCAAGGCGCCGCCTGGAGTGGCAAAAGTGTCACTTCGGTCGGCCGATCCGTGTCATGGCATAAAGTGCAAGTACTGATATTGACGGTCCGGTACTTACATGATACAACACACTGCCTCGTCGCCATACGTAAAGCGGGGGTCCATCACGGCCAGTGGAGTGCAGGTAAGGTTCGGATACTCTCCGTGCCTAATTCTGCCGCAAGGTTACCTATAATGGCACCTTCAGAGCCTGCGGAAGTTGCAAGGTTTCTGTTCTTTGACTTGCTATTAAGCACCAAAAGTATTGAAAGTAGAGGAGGCAGTGAATTGTGGCGTCGGCTACCGCCATGACTTGATCTGACGTAAAAAGAGGCCTTTGCGTGAGCCTCAGCCAGGCTCATTTGGATATTGAGCTGATCGGACTGTACCTCTGCTATACCCTAGAGTTGCCTTGCCAGCGTAATTAGTGAATCAGAACGGTCATCAGGGG
The DNA here is from genome assembly GCF_051103115.1 of Cordyceps javanica. Lineage (NCBI taxonomy): Eukaryota > Fungi > Ascomycota > Sordariomycetes > Hypocreales > Cordycipitaceae > Cordyceps > Cordyceps javanica. The sequence continues at coordinate 739,865 of NC_139297.1, forward strand.
AGTGCGTGTGTTATGGATTGATTGAATTTTGCCGGATAAGAGTAGTCCATACGGCATACGGCTTGTATCAAAAAAGCAGGTTCTCCGCTAGTAGTGATAACAATTGAAATACTCCGTAGAAATCCATCAGCCTTGTGCATTGATACCTGCACCAGCAGCCTTGGCACGTTGACAGGCTTCCACAGCCATCACTTGTGGTGATGCGTAGCTCGACCATTGAAACGATATTCAGGGCTCAGGGGCGCTTGGACCAGGCCAGTATTGGGACAGATCGAGTCGCGGTATTCGAAGCAGGCTGGTCCCCTTCCCCATACGGACAATTAGTTGCGAATAAATGACAAAAGATGACGAGGCCGGCACATTGTGCGTCGCAGCGCCTGCGTCGAGTCTAAGTGCCGTTAGCAAGGGCCCTGACTTTCCTGTTGTGGATTTGCACCAGATAGATAGAGGCGGGTTCCATTGTTTTGCTCAGGACGCAAAGCAAGCCGAAAGCCAAGAATGTCCCAATCACATGGACTGATATTTTTATGTAAGGTGGCGCTGCAGGCCAATTGCCAGGTTGCCAGGGTAGCTAGGAGGCTATCGGGCGATGGCACGAGAGACCGAAACGATACAACGCTGAGGCAGAGTGTGAATGAGGGCGACGTGAGAAATGGTTCGTCCCAGGATTTTCTGCACCCAGAATGGCCAACAGAGCCACTCCCTCATCAGCCTTTGGAGACGGCGGGACGGATCGTGCATAAGTGTGCGAGCTAAAGTACACAGGTGGACTGCGAAATAGTCACAAAGTGGCCCGAGCGAGGACAGTCGAAGCTAGGGGGCAACGGCACGCCAGCCGCTTCTTGTAAGCAGTCAACAACGGTACTGTCAATTGACTATGGGTTTACCGCACAGAAGAGAGGGGAAATTTTGGCGAAGCTTCCATTATCTGCGGACAAACTGTGATACGAATGCCGACCGGGGCTGAAGGAGCCGAAGGCGAGAAGCGAGCACTAGAATCGTGGGCATCAGCAGGTCGAACTGCGAAGAGGTAAGAGGATTCGGGGCCAACGGGAGACGAGCATAATTGTTTCCAGCAACGCCGCAACATTGGGGATCTCGTGGGCTTGACGTTGTGTTGTAGCTGGGGGCGCGCGATTCGAAAGGTGACGGTCGCTTTTAGGCTGGGCGTAGCGAAGTGTACGATCCCAAACAAGTAGCATGCATGATGCTGATCAACGGTGATGGCTGGCGCTAGGCTGCGGCGGAAAGCGGACGAACTGGTGATGCTTCAACAGCTCGATCGAGTAGAGTCCAAGATTGCAGCTAGTAAAATTGATAGCCGAACGCTCCGGACTGGACAAACGGATAGATTCAGTTTTGACAGCTGGCAGCGTCCAAGCGCCTCCCTCAACACCATCCGCAGACTACCTACCCAAAATGCACCACTCTATCAGTACGAGCATTTTTAAATTTTCCACCAACAAACGCGGCTCATAGTTCTTTATCAGCTAGTTGGCCAAGAGAGCCAGCTGCGTATTTGCGCATCACGCCCCTTCTAATCATTCCTTCTCGGCGGTTACCGCAATGTCCCCGCGGTCTGCCGTTACCATTCTACACTACTAGTGGGAGTCGTGGTCGTCAAGAATGAATTGGCATTGGCTAATAACGTGCTACAGCGGGACTAATGATTACAAGCACGGCCGCCGAGAGAGAGCCAGGGACCTCGTGCAGACTTCAAAAATTACCGACACATGGAAATTACAATTCTGCACTAATCTTGTCTGCTCCAACGGCCACTTTCGCTCGTCTACTAACTACCTTTACTAGCGACGGCCAGAACTCGCCCTGCGCGGCGATGAAAAACTCATCTGCTAGAAATGATTCGCATTCGACTGATAGCTATCCACGGACATCAGGCTAATATGCGGCATTATGCACTTGATCGCCTTGCTATGGTCCTATAGAATCTTTCATATGGACCAATTTGAAGAAAAAAGAAATAGCACAACAGCTCAGACAATCACAGCCTAGAAGGGCGTCTGACAGACTGCATCAATTTTGTCAAACCCAGCCGGCCATGCGCACGGAGAAAGAGGCTCAACTGCATACTATGTACGATTCTTTGGCCACAGAAGATAACAACCTGTCCAGTTGGGCAGCCGCCCAGCTGACTACTACAAGAGACTGGACGAGGGGACACTGCGCCGAACATGCATCCAGACGCACAGCGGCATCAGAACGCAACATCCTGAAAGACCTTTCCTCATTCTGCTACACGGGTGAAATAATAGCAGTCGGAGGCTATGTAGATCTCAAAGCTCGCAACACTACTTCTGGCTGTCGGAAAAGGTAAAGCGGCTCTGCTTAGTGGGCGGTGGCTCGAACTCTGGTTTGGTAGCTACTCACGATGAACAGCGCCCATCACAACAGATTCGTACTGAGGAAGGGTGGCTCTAGTACGAGCAGCCCGGAGAAAGTCCATGATTCGGCTCGATTAGTGACGAGTATCATCTCTGGGCCAAGCGGATCGACGGAGCTTTCTACGATGGATGGTACCAGCAGCCCGCAGTTTGCTACCTCGCTTAGGACAGCAAAATCAAACAAGAAGGTAACACATCACACATCAATACAAATGCCACCCCACGTTGAGCAATGAGTCGATTTTTGGTCCAGTGGTTCGATGAGTCCAATCGCTGGCGCAGGCTGTGCTCGACGCCGAGCAGACACATCTAGTGCTGTCGGAGTGTGGGCTGTTTGTTGGTAATGGTGTCGTACATTGCCTTAAAAGAGGTTCCCCCACAGCATCGAACGACTCTACGGTTTCCACTCATATGACCTCGTCCACCACCCACTACTTCAAAAGGGAAATATGGTGGACTGGCGGGATCTTAGCGTCTAGTTTTACCCAGTCAAGCTGAAGGGGTCATACTTCTCATGTTTAGTCCAGCGACGGTCGCCCGCCTTGGACGGATATGCAATGGCTTGGCCACAGTTTTCCGCTAGTGACAAGCCAGCTGGCAATGGCTCGGTCGATCACTAAAGCTGGTAAACGAAAAGACGATTCGACCTGCTCAATGACCGCTGCACATCAATGCGATTGTTATCGACTGGTTGGCCCACTACATTTGCTACGGCTAATTTCGAGCAAATGCTATGTCTGACGACCGTTTATGGTGACAAGGGACTGCCTCGATGGGAGTTAGCGTGGATAGCACACCAGGCTGGCCGGAGCGCCGCTATATTTCTCTTCCCGCTGGCGGTACACGCCACTTTCAAGAGATCCGGACGATGGCTCAGCGGCGCGCAACCCTATGGATTGTATGACGGGTTCTATATCCGCAAGTCAGTATTACGGAGACATTGTACAGCATGTAAAAGAGGCCATGGATCTTCCCATGTATCCACCGCAAGATACAACTCAATGTCTTTGCCGTCGTCCAGGCCTCTCGGATGTCACTCAGTCCACCACGGGCCATTATATTTTTCGTCGGTGAAGAGGCACTTTGGCAGTGCAGGGATGACTGTACGACCTGGAACGATTTCCTGACCTCGGTGGTGAAGGGTAGGAGCCTCATGTACATACGGGGTTTGGCCGTCAGAGTCGACGTCACACAAGGGAGGGAGGAGTCTTGATAAATGCAAGCCACAGGAACACCCTCCCCGCGGTGGGACGTTTGGCCTGCCGAGTCCGAGCTACAGGGTGAAAGATGGCGAAAGAGAGGCTCGGCGGGGAGGCGTCCTGGAGACGGTGAAAGGGCGTTGCTTGCGGGCGCGTCTGCCACAACTGCAGGGCTCCATCCAGCACCCTGGCGACAAGCTCATGGCACAGACACACCCAACAATACCCACGCGATATCTGGTTTTGAACATGATCGCCTTGCTCATCCGCCAGTCTCGATAGAGGCAGACTTGTTTTCTCGCTCTCTCTCGCAAATGATTTTGTATGCCTCTTAGACATTGAGCCATTGTCCGAAGAGATTCGGCGGCGATCTCCTGGACAAGGATACCGCTTGACATTGCTAAGCCCCTTGTCCTTTTTACTTGGTCCGATCTATGGAGACCCTGGTCTGGTAGCAATTAATCGCCTACTCGCCAATGTATTAGCCACAACTGGGCCGAGCAACACGGTCCGCCGCTGTCATCCACCATGTTCTTTTCCCCTTTATCATTCGGATCCTCCCCCGGGTGAGACAAGGCTTTTTTATGGTCCAGAATGTCATTCATTATATTGCAAACTACGGAGTACAGACGATGGATACAATCTGTGCGAATTCCCAGACGGTTTGGGGATCTCTTCAATTACGTGTACACCGTCTCATGTTTTCTGTGGCGTTCCTGGGCTCGAACCCGTTTCCGGCACTGAAAAAAAAATTGACTTTGGACTTGAGCCATGGCGCGGCGGAGGATTCCTAGCCGAACAAGCCATATGTCGAACTGCTATATACCAAAATACTTCACCAACTGTGTGGTACCCACCTTTTGCCAGCGGACCAGTAACGCGACACCATACACGACAAAACGGCCTTGACACATGCCGTATCTTGATAGATACCTGGAGTTTTTTTGTCCCTGTTCATGTTTTCCGTCACCAAATTAGTCATCGTGCGCAAAGTGCAAGTCATTCTCTATCGGTACTGGAGCAAAATTCGAGGCTAGACGAAAAAAAGAAATATGTCGCAATAGCGGCACGCGCACCTGCAGAGTGTTCGTCGTTTCCTGTTGCACAGCCAGACTCTGGAGATCCAGGTACGGACAGGGACCGTGAGACATGCCCCTCAGCAACCCGTGATTTACCAGTACTGAGCAGTACAGCCATGATCTATTACGACGCCGGGCCCAGCTTTTCGGAGGTCAAGCACTTGCCACACCCTCTTTCATTCTTGGCGTGGCGAGTGGCGTCTGGCGTCCTCTACCTACGGGTGCGTGACATTCAATGTCTTCCCCACAACGCTGGTGATGGGTTGATTTTTTTCTCCCACAAGTTTCCCTTGTTTTCGTCTCCCTTCCATTAGGAACCTGCTGTATGGTGGAAATAATCAAAAGAGGCGGCACTGAGAAATCAAAGTCTACACCTCACACACCCGCACACACCCTCCCTTGGAGCCGGACCTGTCCGCCCCCGCTAGACGCACTCAAAAAGTACGAGCCCCCGCCCAAAACCCCTGTGTCCCTGAGATTGAGAGGGCCTCTATCTTGAACGTGAGTCTCATTATGGAGGCAACAAAGTCGGGAAAGACGGCGCCAGGCAAGGCTCCCAGCTGCCACTAGCTCGTGGCTCTCTACCGAGTACCCGTGGCCAGTACGGACATGAGCCTCATGGCTCTGGGTATGCAGTTGTTTCGTTTCACCCTCATCCCCTCATAAGCGTGCCAGCAGCAGCCAGGGCCAGCAATTGCCCCACCTTCTTAAAGCAGTAAAACAGAGAAGAAAAAACTTGAGAGCCGGATTGGATTGGAGACGCGAGAATTCTGCGACTGGTCACGGAGATGCGACGCGCGCGCCGGCTTGTTCTGTTTCCTCTTGGCCTCGATCTGCCGTGCCGCCATGGCCACCACCCTTTTTTTTCTCTACACGTGCCGTACAGGCAAGCTACCGTGAGCCAGCGGACTGTGTGATTGATTATACGAAGCACAAGGATAGCTGCAGCAAGCGTAGCGAAGAAGGAGGGGAAAAAAAAACCGTTGCTGGTTTGCAAAGGCCGGCTTGATGCAGAGACTATACACCATCCTCCCCCCTCCCCAAATTCCATTCCCCTCTATTTTGGCTCCGACCCGCAGCACGCCGTGACCCCGTCCGTCCCGGATACCATCACCCGGGCTGCGGTGCGGCACGGTACGTACGCGCAGTGTGCGTGCGCGAAGAGAAAGGGAAAAAAAAAAGTATCCGTGCAGACGGGAAAAGTGCCAGATCGTGCTTATCTTGCCCTCCTCCCCCCCCTGCTGCTTCATACTATGTAAAGATGAATGTAGTATCCGTATAGGTCCCGTCCGTGGGCGGCTCGTCAAAATCAAGGCAACTGGGCACGGCAGATGCTGGGAGAGGGCAATTTGAAGTATTGCGAGGGCAACATATACTCAGTAGGAAACTGTGTAAATGTCCGTTTTCATTACTCGTCACACTTTTTTTCTCTCCCCAGAAAAAAAAATTCCTCGACAATCGTAGGGTTGCTGTCTGTGCCCCATTGTCCCATTGCAACCCTTCGATTGGCGAAAACTTTCGTCTTGGCGTTTTTCTTTTGTTTCTTTTGTTTCTTTTTTTTCCTTGCCCGACTCGTCCCTCCCTTGAGACTTTGTTTCATAGTTTTATTTTAGCCTTGAACCCTCTTAGTTTGTGTCTCTCTCTCTTTCTCTTCTTTTATTCTCTCAGCCACGCTCCAAAGTAGAAACTTGTTTCTAACCTCCCCCTGCATAGCAAAGCAAACTCGTGGGAATCGTAATGAAACCGAAAACAGTCCATCACAACGTTGTGAACAAATACAACTATAGCTGTATATATATATATATATATATATGAAAATATTCACAAACCAGGCTCGTTTCAATCCGAGCGGAATAAAAGTTTTTCTTTTACCTTGTTTCTTTTCCCCCTCGTCTCAGCTGTCCGCAATGTTGCTACAGTCAGTTAAATTGCCAAAATAGGTGGGACTAGTACGGCTTATTATTATTTTTTTCTATTCTCATACTGATGATGATGATGAATTTGGCAGGCTGAAGGAATGACAACAAAAGATCCATCTCTTATCCCCCCTCCCCCTCCGCTCTCTCTTTTCTTTTTAGATGCAGGCACACAAAACATGTGCTCTGTCCCCCCGCGCCTCCAAGGGGGGGAGGGACTGGGGAGGGGGTTTTTTTGCATGGGGGTTTTTCTTTACCCAGTTGCCAGTCGAGGAGCCGCCAAGAGAACATTTTGTTTTTTTGTTTTTTTCTTCTTTTGGTTACACACAGACACACATGAACGCGGGGAAGAGAAAAAGAAGAAAAGAAACCTCGCCGTCTTCTGCCCCGTCCCTCATCATTCAAGAGTGGCGCCCCCCTTTGCCCCCCAAAAAAGCCCATCCAAAAAAAGAAAAGAAAAGGTGTGCCTTTATACAAGTACAGGGCTTCTTTTATTGAATAGAACAAGAAGAAGAAGAAGAAAAAGTAGAAAACTGAGAAAAAAGATGCAAGTTGTTGAGAGGACGCGGGGTCACTCGCGTCGTATAAGTCATTTTGTGATGGGCTCAAGTTGCTCGCTTCAGGGTCGCATCGACAAGGGAGGAGGAGGATTACTTGGTGAGATTCTTTTTTTGCCAATACCGTCAATCTTTTTTCTTTCTTTTTTTTTGCTTCTTTTGTTTCTTTTGTTTCTTGTCTCGTTTTTTTTCTTCTTTTTTCCTTCTTCCTCTTGGTATTCAAGGTCTTGTTTCTTTTGGGGATTTCGCCGTACCTGACGCCAAATTTTGTCTGGACAAACTAGTTTACTAGTCAGTAGCCGCACAATGTCTGTGTGGTTTGTAAGTAGCTATTTTACATGTTTTTTTTTTTTCATTTTTGTATGAGTGTGTGTGTGAGAGAGAGAGTGTGTGTGTGTATACTGTTTTTGAGGCTATTGACCCTCGTGCATATCAAAAGTAGAGTCTGGAACACGCAAACAAGGACATGTACTCCCCCCCCCCTTCTCCCCCCAAAAAAGTCAAAGAACCAAATGACTACAACAAGTAATACATGAGATAAAAACGGACATCATGTGTTTTTTTTCTTGTCCTTTCCCTCTTAGCTTGCCCTCCCCCCTCTTGCGTGTTGTTCTCTCAACCGCTCTTAGTGTGAGAAATGTAGACTACTGCAAATGACTGGTCTCATCATTTACTTGTATGTTTTGGCCATGTTGAAGAAGGGAGGGGGGGGCAGAGTGAGTGCTTCAAATTTGGAATTTCTCTCTCTCTCGCTCTCTCTCTCTTTCTTTTGAAAATGAGTAATTCATTACAAAGCCATTTTTTATATTTTATATACCATGTGGCTGCGCCGAATCCAAACCACCCCCCCACACCTGCCAAAAAATTGCACAGACATTGTCTCGCAACAAGACAATGCGCAACTGTTCACGCCTCGTGGGAAAAAAAACCAAGACCTGTCAATTTTAAAAGAAATTTGCATGGCCATTGTCTCGAACCTGGACCAGGAAGCCCGATTTTAGCCGGCGCTGTAGAAACTGTTCATTATAGTTCTTCTCTCTTTCCTATAATCAAGGGTTTTCCCCGGCTGCCAAACACTGAGGGGCACCTCGTCGAGCCACACCCCCCGGCCTCCATCGTATCCCAATGTCTGGACTGGAACCATCTACCAGTACGGAGTACACGACCCTGTTCTGTACTTACCTACTTTCTCTTCTGCCATCGTGTTCCTGTGGTGACGTGCATACACGTTTGTGCCGCGTGCAATGTTGCACAATAATGAAGCTTGCACGTCTTACTCGTGATATGCCCGTAGCCGCTGGAGAAAATGTGGCAAGCGTGGCAAGAAGGAGGGGCCGATAGCATTCTGAGTACACATTATCAGTAGAAAAGGTAATCGCAAAAGACCGTTCGCGCCGCCTCTGACCCCTCTTCCTATCAAGTTGACTTTCTCGCTACGACTCTTGCTACCCTGCCAGAATCCGGCGCCGAACGGTTGACTCCTGCTTGATAGCGTCGTTATCATGCCCGCCCCTTGTCCTGAGCAAAAAGAGGCTGAATATGACGTGGGACCATGAGTGAATAAAGAAAAGTCAAAAGAAAAAGAAAAAAACAGGGTCTACGATTCGAGCTTGGCGGACCAAGTACCTGGTTACTGGTGGCTGATTGATGTGTCACCATCTTGGTTCGCGTCCTCCTCCTTCGTCTATCAGTATGAGAGAGAGAGGGGGGACGGGAGAGCGGAGTCCAAGCGGACGTGTATGTGTATCAGTATGCATACGTGCATCGGCTAGACGACGGGTTACGAAGCCGTGCATGCGGATCCCAAGCCATAATCCCACCTACTCGGTTTTGCGAGATACAGCCAGCGAGCTTTTCTTTTCTCGCTGCCAATGTCTGGCTAGTCGCAAATCCCACTGCAATGGTTCCATGGGGCCCAAGGATACCCCTCCCCATCGTTACTAAGTTAGCCTCTCCGACCCAAGGGAAAGCGAGAGCGCCATGTTTAGTGTTACGCTTGACCGGTTATGGACATATGGCGCAAATAGAGCAGTCGTTGCGCTTGCCAATGACCCTTGACTGCTCCAATCGTTGCGGCGCACAGTACTTAACAGGGGTCGACTTTTGAACTGCGGCAGAGCCCTCTTTGGTGGCCTTCACAACTCACACGCCCACCACCACAACCACCACCACAGTGATATGAGATTTTTCTCGCCTGGCTTCCCTGTGCCTTTCCGTCTCTTGAGATGACGGGCAGGCCCCACGCAACCACCCCATTGCGAGTAGTCGCCCCGTGCTACCATGTTAGCGTGAGCCTCCAGCTGGTCATCGCCCGCGCTAGACAGGGGACTTCTGATGCGAATTGTGATCTCTCTCTTTTCTCAACTCCTCAATGGGGATTTTGGCGCAGCGCAAGCCAAAACTATTCAGCTTTCCTGTCCGGCGCGGATGTTACTCGGCAAAAATGATTGTTGCTCTCTGACATTTTCGTCGGCCTCACAACAAGCTGAACAGGCTCCTAGTGGCCTCAAGTTTGCTGGGATCGATCTCTAGAGGCGCTATGCGAGGCTTGCAGTGTGCAGGATTCATCCCACCATGAGTCCAGATGCATTTTCCCTCACTTTTTCGGGGATCGTCATTGTGGCTTCCTACCATTTGTGGCTGCGATACCCCTCTGTAGGCTGTAATGACAAAGTTGCCCCATGCCTTGACGTGCTGTATCCGTCGTCGGAAAGTGCACTACTGGGTAGTTAGGGTCATATCCGCTAATCACATATCGCATGCGCATGCAGCGGATAATACTCCTGTGTGGGTGGCTATTCTTCCGACCGCCCAGATGTGCGAAATGCGCATCAAGGGCAGCAAAGCCCTCTCGATGCAAACGCGTTCACTAATCAATGTCTTGGTCGCAGTATGGCTGCCCTATCGTCGTTTGGAACTGTGTCCTGCAGCTGCGTCAACAGTAACGAATGGCTCCAGTCGCATGTGACCTCTCCGTCTTCTTGATGCAGCCACTTGGACCCTGAAAAGGCTTGACTTGGTTCAGTTATCTGCGTCAACAACGGCTCGTGAATGCCGATGTCTCGTCACACGTTGACACGGTATCCGTATACTGCAAAAAAGCTTGCTGCGGCTGTGATGAGAGAGTGTGTATGAACGCCGTGCCGTGATGTGACTGCGCCGCCGACACCCATGGGGACGAGGCACCAGGGCAGTGCAAAGGAGAGAGAGCCACCATGGCTGCAAATGCTCTCGTGCATTGGCTCGTCATAGACTCGGCTCCCACCGAACCGGGTACTGGGGCACGTTCTCCCCGGGACCCAGCAACGTCCCCCCCCCCCCCCTACCTTGCAGTGCATGAGTCCACAGTCCACACTCCTGCCCACAAGTTGCCGCCCGGCTCTTCCACCTACTGGCTGAGCACATGAAATATTTAATCTATTTTCTGTGTTCGCGACGACGGACGGTGTCGACATGGATGCCCACGACGCCAGGAGCCGGGCTCCTGGTCCTCAATCCGCAGTCGCCGTGACGCACTTGATATCATGCCGGGGCTGCTGTCGCGTATATTGTTTGAAGATAATTGCCAATAAATTAAACCAGCCGGGAGGCGCAACCTTGACATCCGGGGTAGGACTTGCGTTTGGTGACAGATTCCCGTCTTCTTTTGCCACGACCCAGGCCAAGTGCTGCCTATTTTCGTCGCCATGAGCCTGTCTCGGCCGTGCAAGTTCGTCCAACGGCCCCGGGCGAAAATCATTACGGCCGGCCGAGAGTCCCCTTGACATGGGCACGACAGCTGGTACGCCGCTCGAGAAGATGATGCCATCCCTCCGAGTCATGAGATTAGTGCGTTACCGATTCCGGCGTGTCAGTAAACAAGCCGACAGACAAGATCAAGCCATTCAGCTCATCGACAGCTGAGAGGGTGTGATGGGGGGGATCTGCGGTCAACAGCGGTGCAAGCAGGCCGTACGGCCGTACTGCTGCGCAATCAGTTGAGCGAGCGTAGGGCAGTACTGGTATTTGGAATAGAGTGCCAAGCATAAAATTATTACCAGTATGTGCCTTTTGCCCAAGGTGGCCACCGCCGCAGCATGGCGTACTAATAGGACAGCTTCTGAGCCACCCACCCACGTTCTCGGAGCAATGTAGGCGACATATCACATTCAGGTGTGAGGGTGCGCCCAACAGCAAATCAGGCTCAGGGACTCGCTGCACCAGGTTGCGGGGCGGTCCTGCGCTCTTGAACAAGCTAGCTTGTTAGCCAAAGATGATGGTATCGAGTAACAACGCGATCCTAGAAGCCCTAGATTTAACATCCCAAGTCAGTTGATTCAAAGTCAAATTGACGTCTCTACTTACAGGCTTGACCACAACTAGTATCGTCGCGCAAGCCACGTACTGTCAATCATGACAGCCAGGCTGATTAAACTGTGGGCATCGTGTGTGGTGTACTCCGTACCCCCTCTCCAAATATCCGGGCCGTGGTGGACCGCCATACTCCTGTCCAATTGCAGGCCGTATGTTCCTCGTCAGGGCGACAAAGCTGAGCCAGCTGTAGGTAGGGGTTTTCCCAAGCTCTGGGAACGCCGCTGCAAGCCATAATTTCGGGGCTTCTCAGGGCTCGGAAGTGTGCCAGCAGACTCCAGTCTGTGGCGTGCCATTGCAGCCATCAAGCCAGTGGAGGGGACTAATAATACCAGTAAGACTCTCTCTCGTCTGCCAGCGAGGCCTTGCTTCACCAAGAAGCAGCTCTGGCCATTGAGTGGCCGGCAGCCGAGGAATTTCGGCTAAGCCGTTTACAAAGTACGACAGTGATGTCGCTGCTAGTCGTTCATTTGTCCGCGATCTAAAGGGGACACTACGTTGTTGCCGTGTCCATTCAGCTGCTAGCGGGCAAGTAAGTAGATTTTGTCATTTCTTTTGTTTCTTTTATTTCTTTTGTACCTGGCATCGAACCTGACAATGACATTAGCTGGCTGGATTGCAGGATAGCTGGTCATCTCTCCAAGCCATCTCCTTCTAGGCATGGATTGGCATATCGGGGGAAGAGACCACGACGCCGTTGCTCTTGTGTGTTGCCATGTCATTGAACGAGAGTCGTGTTCTTGCGAGTGCGACACTGTGGCTGGTGACCTGCAAATTGATGGGGATAGGTCAGTGTGTGAATGAATTGCTGAGTCATATCCGCGTCGGCCAGATTTCGTGCGGATGATTTCTTGTGAACCAGTGTAATGGGCCATGTTGCAAGCCCGCCGGCCGTCTGCCCGTGGACCTGCCTGCACTCTCCGGAGGTCAGCGGGATAGCCCGTATGAGGGGCCGCTGCTCGAGGCGATCCGTCTTTTAGACTTTGAGGCATGCAACGGTATAGATGCAGACGAGAAACCGGATTTGGTGATTGATCGAACGATTGATGCCGTCATACATGTCTTAACCCTGCACCTGGATGTTGTCGTTGCAACTTTTCTTCGTACAGGCGTATTTATCACATCTCCTCTCCCTGCCTGGCGCACCATCAGACACCTGCAGGCGCTCTTTTTTAGTGAGCCTGTGCGTTCTAGTCTTAGTCGTAGCCTGTGTGGCTTATGATCTACAAATGGCGTGTGGCTCAGAAATAGCCATGACACGAAGAGCAAGATCCTGGCGAGGAGCTGGGATCGTTGACATCGATTGCCTCGTCAAACGGGAAGTGGCGGTCGCCAGTGCCCTTGGCGCTGCACGAGACTGCGTAGAAGATGTTGTTGTTGTTGCTGCTGCCGTTGCTGGTGGCAGACTAACTAGCCCAAGACCTTGCCAGCAACGCCCCACGGTGATGGCACCAACTGCTTGTACAAACTTAATTGCAGCGAGATCCAAGCATCCTTCATTCTGCGCTGTGCGACACTTGAACAAGGTTGGTGCAGCTGCACACAGGATGCATGTTATGCACACGCCAAGTCTGGCAGGACTCTTTGGTGCGGTTTTAACATGGTGTCCTTTTGAAACCCACTTACGGTCGAAGCAGGGAGTTTATAAGTAGCAGGCACCAAGAGCACACAAAGCCGACAGAGAGGTTCAGCTGTAAGTAGAGAAAGTGTGACGCTGATTCGGGCCAGTGACCGCCTGGGGCGGGCGGGTGACCAAGGGCTCTGAGAGGGCAGCATAAGATGAGTGGTGGTGACCATCAATCGGTGCAAGCCACCCGGGCCATCGCGCTGATTGCTGGCCCAGTATCCAGAGACTTGGTATTGTGAGGGGCCGTCAGGATTTGCCGTCTTCGATGGCGCGTCTACTGCTACTGGTACGAGGGGCGAACATGGCTGCATAAGCGCCACTTTAAACAGCAGCCAAAACTCTCTCCCCGGAGCTGGTGGCTGAGTGTGTGAGAGAAGAAGCCTAAGCCCAACTCGGCGACAAGCTCTACTTACTCAAGTACAGCTAGCCAGCACAATAGTGTACATACACGCACATGCCGCATAAAACGGGGTGATCAGTTGGTGCGCCGATCCCGTCCCGAGTGTTTGGATGCTCTGACAGGCGATTGGCCATCACACACGACGCATTTTCATGGGGGTTTGCCGCAGAAGGGCAATCTTGATCGCCCCATATACAGCACTGAGAACGCAAACCGTCGTCACGGAACGTGTCAGTCGCCGGGACGCTGAGCTGCTTATGATGGCGGAGCCGAGCCTGGACAGGCAAAATCTTGGGAAATCCGAGAGCGGAGCAGTGGGGGGGCGGGAGGGCACAATTTGGGAATACTGGTACAGCGTTGGCAAGTACTCAGCGTGATGTAGAGAGGCAGCAGAGGGTAGTAACTCTGCGCTGCCGTATAATGGTGCTAGCCTTGATCGTGGTGCTAGCACAGAACAGAATGCATGCGTACGTATGCGGCATCCGGGGCTATGAGCTGGCAAACATGCGGGACTGTATCGCGTTGTTCTAACTTGGTACTGGGCGCGCGGGTAGCAAAACGGCACAGCGCCACCTGGATAACGGCGGAAACTCGCCGGTGCTAGCAGCAACGGCGCAGCGTCCACAACGAAGTGGTTGATTTCTTTCCCCTGTCAGTGGAGGGCTCATCAGGGAGGAGGTTCAACTCGACCGGGGGCGTGGCGGGGTTTGGTGTAGCCAGCGACAGCAACCGCCATAGTAGGATTTGAGAGCAACTTCTTGGGAGCAGAAACACTCCAGGGCAGCATTCGATCAGGCAATGATGCCTGTTTTTGTTTTCTTTCCTCTTCCCCTCGCAAGCTGATTTTAGGGCCGCAGGCCTAGTTCCGGTCTCGACGGATGCATGGTACAGTCCAGCATCGAGGTGCATTAGGCTGGCGTTGCGGAGCGGGAGGGACGGTAAACCCGGTGGTAGTCTGATAGCTAATAAGTGATCATGTCGATAATAATGATAATGATAATGTTGATTACTGTCAGCAAGAGAGGAGTGTCTAGGTGGAGGGGGAGCCTGCCAAGTGAGAGATCGGACGGGGCTGCGGACCTGATTCATGGGCTCGGACGCTGGCCCTGCAGCAGCTCCAGAATCTGTCACATTTTTGTCAAAGAATTCCGACCTGGAGGGGCAGCGAGAAGGGGGGGCAGGACGGGTTGCATTAGAGTCCCCAGATTCAGCTGTGGCATCCCCCCCGAGCGGATAAAGCCAGCGGGCGGTGGCAATTGGTTCGGAATACGTGATACTTTGGTAGACGGGCAAGACAGTGTGGCTTTTATTCCTGTTTGCGGGCGAGGCTTGCGAGAGTCAAGATAAAAAAAAAGAGGGCGAGCAGCTGAGGCTGGACCGAAGAGGACGGGAAAAAAAAAACTAGAACAAGGTTTGCATAGACATGTTGCGACGATGAGATGCACCGATGCCAGCGGGACGCTCGAGCCGGCTCCTGGGCAGATGGGCACAGACGATGCGGTGCAGTGCAAGCTTGAGATAGGGTGGGAAGGATGGATTGCTGGTTGGATGGCTGGACGGCTGGATGGCGGCTGGACAGGATGGGATGAGGACGGGAAAGTGAGGCTAATGCGGAGGGGAAGGACGGGAACGAAGGAACGAGCATTCTGCACAGAGTACGGAGTACTTGGCAATCATTAAGCAACATGTGGTGAGGGGAGGTACCTTAACCCTAAGCTACTAGTAGCTGCTTTTAAGTAGCAAGTACCGTACCTAAGTAGGCCTGGGCCGCGTGGCTGGGGTACTTGGAGTACAGTAATAGGCTGTACTCGGCCAGGGACGGGCGGCCCTGTGAGGTCAGCCAGCACAGCCAGTACAGCGCTGCATGCAGGCGGGCAGCAGGGTGGCAGGGTGGTTAGCTGGCCAAATTGCTCAGATGCCGCACCTGGGATCGGTGGTGCGATGGGCGAATACAGATGGTGATGGCAAGTATCCGTAGTTCAGGACTGCAATGTAAGTATGGATGTAGTAACAAGTACCTGGCTCCAGGAGTGTCCAGGGCGCCCGAAGCCGCCTAGAAGGTGCTGTAATTAACAACCCAGCCAGAGGCATTGCAAGGTAGGTGAGGTAGGTGCCGAGGAGGGCAACCCAGGCAGCCCACCGCCACTGTGGGCGGTTCAGCTGTACCCTGCACTTACCAATCACTGACTACCTACTTGCCTGGTGCGTGCCTCGCAAAGCTCGCTTTATTATCATGACCCTGATGACAATCAATAACATTGATAATAATATCATTGATCCTTTCCGGACTCATCCCCCGCAGCCGTTCATTCATATCCACGTCCCAGGTCGCGTCACCATGACCCCTGTGGTATTTACTGTCGTGTACTCGTACCAGCACACACGGTCGTTGCCCTACCGCCTCCCAAATAGGCAACCAGGCCCAGCGCCGCAGCGAGTACAGAACCCCCTGGGTACCTAGGTAGGTGCTGGGGTGACTACAGAGTACTACTCTCTCTTTCTCTCTTTCTTTCTTTCTTTCTCTCTCTTTCTCTCTCTATCTCTTTTTTTTCCTTTTTCTCCTCTTGTCCTCTTCATTACCTGATCGTCTGTGTAGTTTGATTTTTTTGATACACATCATTTTTTTTTTCATCATCAGTAAGTAAAGCTTGTCATCTGGCCCGAATTGTCGGTCCCACCACACACACGTCCCCTTTCCCCTGCCAAAAATAATTCGGCCCCGCATAGATCCCTGTCTTACTAACACCACTCCTTGCTGCTTTAACCACACGCCAAACTCTGCACACCCCTCTTCTCTGATTTCTGCCGGCCAACCTTCTTGCCAAAACCGACAACACCCTCTCTTGACCCCCCCCCCCCCCCCCCCCCTTCCTCTCCTCAATCGACCGCTCCCTTGTCCTGACTTTACTATTCTCTGTAATATGTGTACCCAGTGCATTCGCCATCGACTTCTACTGCTTCTCATGTTCTTCATCATTCTTACTTACCCGGTGGGTGGTCAGTGGCACCCCTCTGGCTTCGTCGTGCCTCGGTCTCTCCATTCAGGCGTCGCCAATCTACCATGCCCAGCTGGTCCCCCCCCCCCCCCCCCATGTACAGATTCATCTACAAAGAAACACGCATTAGTCTCGTCTGTCAGCTCATTGCCGTCGCTTTTCGGTTTTTGCATCAAAGTCATTTCCACCTCGTATCTCTTGTCCTGCCGCATGACGGCTTCCCCCTCCCCCAAGAGATTATGATTGAGAGACTCGTCCCGAAGCAAGCCCCCGCGGCCCGCCCAAACCACTTATTTCGTGGCTGCGAGGTATAGCCGTGAGGCTTTCCAACGGTCTCTGTTCGGCTCCTCTCTTGCTCAGATCATTCGCCGGCGGAAACTTATTCTCCCGGCCAGTCAAGTCTGACCTTGCTCCTAATCCGCCTCGCCTCCGCACAAGACGCGGAGCGAGCCTCCTCCCTTCTCCCTTGGACCCTTTCGAGTTGCAGCCGTCCAGAACGCGCCGGAAAAAGCCCGCTTCTGGTGGCTGCCTCTCTCTCTCTCTCTCTCCATCAGGTAGCGCCGCGCTTGGCTTCTGCCACCAAAACGGGACGGATTGTCCAGCCAAGTGTCTTGGTCCGCCATCACTCTGTCTTGCTCCGTCGAGGCCGCCGCCCGTCTCCCAAGTGGTGACGCTGCTCTTTAGGTAGGGAGAAATCTGTACCATGTACTGTGCGCCGGATTCTCCAGCTCGCTTCTCTTCAACTTACTACACTCGGTCACGGAATGACAGGTCAAGTACAATGGGCTCCGCACTCTGGATATGATTGCCGGTGCCTTGCTCTCCCATACTGATTAGCGGCCGACCTGACGGCCTTGTTCCCGCAAGATCCTAATAGTATACCTTCTCTTGGATTCTCTGCCCTCTCCACGCACGCCCACGTCCCTTCCCCCCCTCCCCCAGCAATTAGCAGTCAGTGACCTAATTGGTGGCTACCGCTCTCTTGATCCGTCTCCGAGTATTCCGTGCCTTCTTTGTGTGCACACCAGAGAGACGTGCCCAGTAAATCAGCTACTACTATTAGCGCCTCGCCCACCTTGTCCAGCCAGCCTGGCTCGGCCGGCGACCTCGATCGCAACTCGTCCCACCTTCTTACCCACCCCCCTGGTCTCTCTGAACCTCTGAAGCAATACGCCGTCCGTGCCCTCTGGTCTCCTACTATTCCTGCACCGGCCAGTACCGTCTGTTCCAGTCCCACCCTCCTCAACCCGCACTCCTCCCACCCTTCTCCCACCCTCCCACCAGCCTCACATATCACACGCCCTCAACCCTCTCGCCTCAGACCTCAACAAAGACGGCCATTCTGGATGGGTACATGGCAAGCCTGGCCAGCGCCGATGGGACCTGACCCCGGTGGGCGAAAAGCCACTGCTTGCCTGTGGTCTAATGCAGGCCTACTGAGCCAAGATCTCCGACCCAGTATCCCGGTCCACTCCCTTGTCCTAAAACTTACACCACTCTGGACCTCTCTCTGTCTTAACTCTACACCTGGATGCTGGCTCGGCAGCCTCGCCGGATACTTAACCCCCCTCATCCACCACCACCTCAAGAGCCCCAGCTCTGCAAAGCATCTCGAACATATATATCTTCCTCAATCCCTCCGCCCTCCTTTACTGCCTCATCCTTGTTCTATCATTTCAGCCTCTTTAGCAAAACACATCTTGCATACATTCGCACTTTGCATATTTCAAATCCTCAGCTACTCATCTGCGCCCTGCTTGCGTCTGACTTGCTTGCCCCTCGGCCTCACCTGTATATCAACGTCGCTCGTCTTGCTCCTATGAGCAGGATCAACACATCTCATACAATGGCACTCACTGCTCAGCCCGCCGCGCACCCCAACTGGGGCCGCTGGCCGCAGAATATGCCCAACGACTTCAACATGATGGATGGCCAAGGCTTCCTGCCCTACGACTCTCGCGGCCCTCCTCATCCGCCTCCTCCTCCTCCTCCTCCACAGATGCCGCAGCAACCGCAACGCCATATGGCTCCTCAATACGTCGTCGGACCGCCAAGTTACAACTCGCAACCGGCACCTCCAAGCTTCACAACCCCGCAGTACCAGGCTCCTACTACTTTCCAATATGTGCCTTATCACAGCCCTTCACCGACGTCTCCCGTTGGCTCGCCCTTCCGGAGTGACTATCACGAGCGCCAACTGCCCCAGGCCGAACAGGGTCGCATGATTTTCCAGCGTGATGCCAAGTCTCTCCACGAAGTGCAGGCTCCTTCTCCCTCTGCTCGCAGCGAGTCACGCGGCTCTACAAGTCGTTGTTCCGTTTCTTCGCACCCTACTGCTAACGCCAAAACGATCACATACAACGAAACCCTCAACCCTAAAGACAGAGTAAATTTCGACACTGACGTCGACGAGCTGATGAAGGCTATCCAGAGAAAGAAGTCTGAGGCTACCCTTGAGGCCTCCCAGGGTCCTACACCTGCTCACACGCCCCGTGCTGATCACACTGAGCCTTCCACCCCGTCCGGCACCACCGCTCCTGCTGCTACCACTGGTACTGCTGCTGCTGCTGAGACCAAACCCAAGAAGAAGTGGGTGTGCGATGGCCCCAGCTGCAACAAAAGCTTCGTTCAGAAGACGCATCTGGACATCCACCGCCGTACTCACACAGGAGCCAAGCCCTACGTCTGCACCAAAGAGAACTGCGGGCTCACCTTCTCCCAGAGAGGTAACCTCAAGACGCACATGCGTCGTCACACTGGCGAGAAGCCCTTTTCCTGCCGCATCTGCGGAAAGACCTTTGCTCAGCGAGGCAATGTTCGCTCGCACGAGGAAACTCACAAAGGCATGAAGCCATATGTCTGCAAGCTCGATGACTGCAACAAGACTTTTTCACAGCTTGGCAACATGAAGACTCACCAGAACAACTTCCACAAGGAGAGCATCAAGAGACTTACAACCATGTTTGTCAAGCTTGCTGCCGAGGGCGACATCCCCGATGAGCACTTGGAGCTCTTTGAGTACTTCAACGAGCACTACAAGAACAGCAACAAGGGTGTCAAGGGCCGCGGCAAGGCGCGCACCGTCGCGGCCCGCAAGCCCAAGGGCCAGCCCCGATCGCAGAGCCTCTCCGGTCCCGTTCCCCAGCAGCCTCTGCCGCAGATTCACCGACATCACAGCCTGTCCTCCTACGACCTGACCAGCCAGAGCACGGCGCCCGGCATGGCCAGCGTCCCTCGGACACACCACAACCCAGAGTACGCCATGTTTGAACAGCCTGACGTTCTCTACGCGGACGACCACGGCCACCACCACATGAGCTTCACCGACCGCCTGTACTAAATGACGACTGTTTATGATTACAACGAAAGAATGCAAAGAGAAAAGCGGCCCCCAAAAAAAGTCGGACTTGTGTGTGGTGAGAGAGACGCGAGAGGAAGTGATTTGGAAAGCCCGACGCAACAACGACGTGACGAAATATACTTATGACTGCGCATGGCTGACCTGGCCGGGGAAAATCACACCCACAAACACCAATTGGGAAAAACTCTGTCAACAGTCAGAACCTCCCCGTCCAGAGTCTAGGAAGTTTATTGTTTGGCGCCTGATTTCTGTCTTTTTTTTTTCGTGTGTGTATGTGTTGAGAAAGACTTTCATTATTCTTTGAAGGGGGGAAAAGGAGGAGGGGTTGATTTTTGGAACAGCAAATACTTTTCATGTCATTTGGCAGGAGGAAAGAAAAAAGTTGGAGGTTTTTTGTCATTTTGCCATTTTTTTTCGACTATTGCTTTTGCTCATTGCCTCTCTGTGTGTTTTTCGGGTTTATAATATTTTGCTGTTGTCTCTGTGTTTGTCTGGTTTGGCTGTTTGAACTACCATATTTTGTACTGCACTCCTCGATTCTCTCATTCATACTGCTTTCGTTGGTGACTCTATCAGGGGTCCTTTTTTTTATACACTTATATGCAGCGTTGGGCATAGCTAACATCTTACCACATGGTACCCTTTTTGTTCTTTTCGTTGCTTTCGTTCACCCCCTCCTCCCTCTTTTCAATTTTTCTATACATATCAAAGGCTAAAAGAGGGTTCATTCATTGCGAGGAGAAGTGCCCTTGTTTCTTTCATTCAAATATCAGGGCAACTTGAGCGGTTTTTCTTTTATTCTTTTTTGCTCGGAGAGGTTATACAGCACTTGCAAGGAGGCTGCAGCCCACGCACATGACACATATATACACTCACTCACTCACTCACTCCCGAGGAAGCAGTACGAGAGGGAAATTACAATCCAATTCTACTCTTGACAATACTTAATGGCGCATAGTGTCCTGTACTCATCAGAAAATACAAGAAAGTGGATTGTGAATATCTAATCAAGCGTTGTTCTAGAACTTGTGAAGAGGGCCATAACGGGGCTGAGCGTATAAAATCTGTTGGCCTTGTACCTTGTATAATTTTTTTTCTTTTTAGTCAGTTATCAATTTATCTCGCATATGCCGTGCAGCCTTGATACACGTAAATAGCAAAAGGAAAAAAAAACATGGCGAGGCCTGGCTCTCTCGCTCGGGCTGTTGCCTCGCGCCACCCGCTCCCTGTGTCGCAGCCAGGACGGGGGTGAGGGGAGGGAAGGGGGCGCACAGCAGACCCGAGATAACACCAGCTCAGTGGGAGCATTTTGAAGCAGTGCATGTTGTTGCATAAAATTTTCAAAGTTGGGCAGTGTGTTTGCTCCAGCAGTAACGGCGAGGTTGGCACACCACCTGGCTCCCCAATGAGTTGACCGAAAGCTTTCTCACACCCACCACACCTACTGATACACACGTGTGTGTGTGTATATGATGGGAAGCACACACCACCACCCCTTCTGCAATATACAACAGCCCGCCCACCTCACGCGCCCCCCCCCCCTGACCCCTACATAACAAGAACAAAAAAAATGACAGATAGAGAGACGTAGCAAGCTCCTGCGACGACTCTATCTGAAATCCAGCACTAAAAAAAGGAACCGCACTAGTGGCAAAAAAGAAACAAAGGGTAGATTTGCACGCCTCTCTCGCCAAAGTCGTTCCGCGTTTGACTGGAAGGGAGGAAAAAGCAACGAGGCGGGGTTGATTGATTGGGCCAAGAGACAAGACGGCCGCCACCACCCACTGCAGCGTCGCCTTTTCTGGCCTCCCTTGCGTCGATTTGCTACCCAAAAGAGGTTGCGAGGCTCGCTCGATCCGGTTCTCCTGCCACTTGTCCAGTCACCAACAGGGAAGGGGAGGGGCGTGGGCAGAACTGGAACACGGCCGACAAGAACACAAAAAGAGGGGAGTCGGAAGTAACAGTCTTGCTGGAAACGCCTCATGGAAAGAAAATGTGTGCTGTAAGTAGGGACCCTGGTGGGTAGATGAGGACCCCCTTTCCCAAAAAAATCTGCTTGCCAGATCATACTGCATGCGTGTCGCTGCATGGCATGGCTGGCAGCAGGGCGTGTGCAGCAGTGAGCTCTTCGTGACTCTGGTGATACGGTCCGTCTTCAGAAAGAACGACGCTTGCGCGCCGCTGGACAACGGGGCGGCGCGCACCTCAGCCATTTGGTGGTGTTGAATGGCCAACAAAAGGACTCAGAAAGGGAAGCACCACCAACACGCAGACACGAGCGTCCATTGTTCAGCCCCAGCGCCACGTTGCCTCGTAGTAGGCAAAGAGGCGCAAGTTAAGCACAGCTCTGAAGTCTGGACCGTAATATCACCATCTTCAAGGATATATTTGTCCTCGGCGTAAAAGCTCGCGAGACAGCACTGGAGATGCTCCATTTTAGTCTTGCGCACACGACGCAGGATGCTGGTGGATTGTGGTAGTCAGGCCATTGTCTGACCCTCTGGCACCGAGTAGAGACATTGTTCTGGGCGTGTTTCTTCCCACAGCAATTAATCGGCACAGCTAGTGAGCACAGCCTGCATTGTATACTGCGACAATGAGGTCTGCCTGGGAAGGCCAACTTGATTCTGCGGCGGGAAGACTGTGGACTCGAGTGTTTGGCGCCGCCATCGTCTATGGCCGCCCTTCTACATCCCAATGCCCGATCCCACACCAAGTCTGCAGCTACTCGCCCTGCCGTCACTGCCGCTCAGTCATGTCGAAGCTTCAACGACGAGTACTTTCAATGTGACCTGCAACAGCGGCATCTGTGTCACCCAAGTACCAAGTTTGCCGGCGCTGTCGTCTTGATTTGCCGTCGCCAACCACCTCAATCGTCCCGCTTCCGTTGGAGGGTATGACCAGCGTTGCGGAAGAGGAGCCCGATCTCGGGCCGCAATTGGAGACTAGGACGAATTGGAAACAGAACCTTAATATAGAGCATCGAATGGCGCAGCATGGAGTAACACCCGCTACAGGTGGTCATCGTCAACCCGAAACAGACCTAGGTGACAACTTTATGCTGGACAAATTGTGAATTATGCCACCTCAAGAGGTTCTAAGAAGCCGATCCCGGTGTTGAAACAGCCTCTGTATCTTACTAAGGTCTCCACTATTCTCGACAATCGTAGCCCACCAACTTTTGAGACGTCTCGGTGAAATCGAGAGAATCCCGATGGCGAGGCCGACGACCATCATGCTAGGTGCACGCCCAATGAGCCTTGGCGGAACGTAAAACGACAACACGGGGTTGGCAAGGACGGGCTGGGTCGAGGAAGGAACTAATGTGCTTTGTCTATTCTTGTTCAGCTGCACGTGGCGTGTGATTTTGCATTCCAGCGGATGAAACCAAGAGAATTTTCCAGAGCTCCTTGGCTGGCTCTACTTGGTAGTAGGCCAGTATTGGGGAGCTCCGAGGAGTAGCCCGCGAAAGCAAACGAGGAACAGATGCCGAGGCCCGTGGCGTTTTCTCTCCTTTGCCCGATTTTTGTCTTCTTGGGTAAAGCGTGCTGTGCCCTGTACAGCTGAGTTGGCGCACTGGATGCTCAGCAACTTTCTGTGGAGGGATCTGAGACATGGCGAGGACCTCAGCCACTCGTACGTCTTTCCTTTGTCGATACGAGACAACGTCCCAAGTTATGAGCCGTCCAATGTAGCTTTGGGGTAGGATTCCCGCTGATGCGGGTAACCCTCGAGCACATTTATCCACCGTGGAGCGTCGAGACAAACAGAATGTTGTCACCACTCTTTAGCTCATACGCCTCCTCGCCCTCCAGCTCCCAATCTGCATCGTTGATGAGGACCAATATGCCTGGTCGTCTGGATCGACAAGAGACAGGTTAGCTTGCAAACTAAAGAAAAGGGAATTGGGCGTAGTGAGTAGCGGAGGGAACAAGGCTACTGTAGCTCCATGATGAGCACGGCGCCGCGATATGGGGTACATGGCCGCGTCCCCTCCGTGGCATCCGGTAATGCATGTGGCGTTCTAAGAGACATACAAGTGGCCGTCCAGGACGAAAAGCTCTTTTCTGGTGTCATTCATTACATTTTCGCAAAGATGGTCTATCAGCGCAGCGATGGTGGTGGGCTGTCCATCTTCGCTCTGAGCTCGCAGAGCTAGTGAATGGAGTCTTTGGTCTGAGAATAGCATCTCTAGCCCGCCGCTATTTTCAAGTCAGTCAGCGTGTTCATTCCTGTGCCGCTTCAAAGATATGAATTTTCGGTTCGACAGTGCTCGACGTAGCACCACACACAAGATTGATTGCTCCGTTTGAGCTGGGGGAAAACTTACGAGAACTCAACCGCCAAGGACAATTGCTCCGTAGAGGCAGCCATGATAAGAAATGTCGCAGGCGCAAAATCGCGGAGCCGTAGTGAAAGGAAATGTGCTCGTCGTGATCAAAAGAAGATGATGTCTTCACCTGATGTCTGAATAATTTCGGGGATCGTCCTGTTCGTCCAGCCTGACAGACGGGCAGGAAACGCTAGTGCCACTCGAATGATGACTAAGCTCTGATAACCCAACTAACTGAATCTGGGGCTTGGCCAGCTACAGCCAATCAGAGTACGAGATGGACACAATTTTCAGACTCACACCTCTGACCAAGCCTGGCAATTTTGGATGATATGGGCAGCCAAAGCGTCTCTATAGATTATTTGTCTGCTGGCGCCAACAGGCAAACCGCAGTTGCCGATTGGAGTGGAGGTGACTTGCTGGCTTTTGGCGCAGACACCAATATCGCCATTTGGGCGCCCAAGGTACGATATCATTAACAGATGGAAGGGTGAAGGCTGATTTTCAAGTATAGGACAATGCGCAACGGGGCATCTCTAGCCTTTTGAAAGGCCATACAGATACTGTAAAGGCTGTGACATTTCTCTCAGAACAAAATGACGATGAGGCGAGCTACCTCATCAGTGGCGCAAACGACAAATCTCTCATTGTTTGGAAGTCTGCTCGGGCTCAAACGAAATTTAAATTGCTTCACACGTCACACGACCATACCGGAGCTATCAACTGCGTTGCAGCCATCCGTCTGGTGGGTAAGCCAGCGAGATGGCTCATTGCAAGCGGTGCTGCCGACGCCACTATTCATATCTGGAGCTTTGCGTCGGATAAGCTTGAGCTACTTCAGTCTATCAAGACAACGCCCAAGTTCTTTCCCCTCTCCTTGTCCCTGAGCTGGCTCGGCGATGATGGCGATGTGCTCGCTCTGTCCGCGGCCGGCACCAAGGACGTTATTCAGATTCTGACTGCGGAGACGAATGCCGACGCTCTTCAGTTCCAGGTACAGGCCACCCTGCGTGGCCACGAAGGTTGGGTTCGGTCACTAAGCTTTGCCCGTGAGAGCAGCAAGCCAGGTAGCGACTTGCTGCTCGCGTCAGCCAGCCAAGATAAATACGTCCGTATATGGAGATTTCACCAGGGCCAGGAGCTACCCGCAGCGGCCGCAGACGGCGCCGACGCGTCGGGCGGTGCCTATGTGCCCGGGAAATCGCCTTCAAACAAGGCGCACTGGATCAAAGCTGCTGGCAAGGATTTCTCCGTCACCTTTGAGGCGCTGCTCCTGGGTCATGAAGACTGGATCTACAGCGCCAGGTGGCATACTCACACAGACGGCAAGCTCCAGCTGCTGTCCACATCTGCAGATAACTCACTCGCAATCTGGGAAGCAGACCCGACATCGGGAATCTGGGTGAGCATGGTACGGCTTGGCGAAATCAGTCGCGAAAAGGGCGCGACAACAGCAACAGGGAGCACAGGCGGCTTCTGGACAGGTCTGTGGTCGCCCGACGGCAACTCTGTCGCGTGTCTCGGTCGCACTGGAAGCTGGCGCCGCTGGGAGTATGAAGCCTCGGAAGATGTATGGCGCCCCTGCATTGCCATCTCCGGGCACACCAAGGCCGTTTCAGGTATCGCTTGGTCGAAGGACGGAGAGTATCTGCTCTCGACCAGCCTGGATCAGACGACGAGGCTACACACCAAATGGACCTCCTCAGGAGCCAACACATGGCACGAGATGTCGCGGCCGCAGATCCATGGCTACGACCTCAATTGCATTGACTCCATCAGCCCGACGCAGTTCGTTTCGGGCGCCGACGAGAAGCTAATGCGTGTCTTTAGCGAGCCGCGAGCCGTGGCCGCGATGCTGCACCGGCTCGGCGCCATCGGCAGCGGCTCGGCAGCGGCAGCCATGCCCGATGCGGCCAACATGCCAGTCCTAGGTCTCTCCAACAAGGCTATCGATGCCGTCGACGACGACGCCGAGATCCAGCCCGTCGACGACCGCGACCGCGAGGCCATGGATCCGGCATCCGTCGTGAAGAAGTCGCAACTCGACATTGACCGCCCACCGTTTGAGGAGATACTCTCGCGCGCGACTCTGTGGCCGGAGAGCGAGAAGCTGTACGGCCACGGGTACGAGCTTTCGTGCCTCGCAGCCAGTCACGACGGCCGGCTCATCGCCAGCGCCTGCCGGGCCAGCTCTCTAAACCACGCTGTCATCCGCCTCTTCGAGACGGAGCGCTGGACCGAGGTGCGTCCGCCGCTGGCCGCGCACACGCTGACTGCCACTCGGCTGCGCTTCTCTCTCGACGACGCATACCTCCTCAGCGTCGGCCGCGACCGGCAATGGGCCGTATTTCAGCGCACGGCCGAGGGCGGCGGCGGCGGCGGCGGCGGCAGCCAAGGCGACGGCGGGGCGCCGTACGAGCTGCTGCAGTCCAATCCCAAGGGCCACACGCGCATGATACTCGACTGCGCGTGGGCGGCGCCGCCAGCTGACCCCGCGCGGGGGCCGCTGCTCTTTGCCACCGCCGGTCGCGACAAGCAGATCCGCTTGTGGCGCGGGCAGCCCGGCGTCGTCGAGGGCAGGCTCGAGTTTTCGCAAGCGGCCGCCCTGTCGACAGGCGTGCCGGTCACGGCCGTCGACTTTTTGCCGCGGACGGTCGGGGAGCAAGGCCGGCACGTGCTGGCGTTTGGCACCGAAGACGGGCGCGTCGGCACGTACCTGGTGTCGGCGGACGGCGCCGAGGCCAAGGAGCTGCCGCTGCCGGCTGACATGCATCTTCCCAAGACGGTGCTGCAGCTCGCTTGGCGCCCGTCGCCAAAGGGCGGCAACGCGGTTACTGAGCTGGCAGTCGCGGGTGAGGACTCCTCGCTGCGGCTTTATGCATTTCAGGAAGACTTTTTGCAAAGCGCGTAGAAAATCATGTACGCTAATGAATGCATATTATAGACAAGATTTCACATGGTACACGAGGGCTTGTAAAAAGTCTAGTATACGTAGTATTATCATTAAGGTCTCATTCGCTGAGAATATGTATAGTTATGCATAATGTGCACCAATGCCGGTTTGCCTACAAACCATGTAACAACGCCATACCGATGTGAGATTGCTCAATCACGTCCGTGTCCGTATCCGGATGCCGACTTGCCCTGCAAATACTGTTCTCGTAGCCCATTCCCCATGCGCATGCACATGCATATGCACATGCACTCATTTCTGTTTTGTTCTCTCGTCAAAACAGCCCAAACTGCGTGGTTGATTTCCGGCCCCGTCCCGCTTTTATATCTATTGTACGTTCTGGTGCACAGCTCGGTCCTGTGCTGCCCTCGGTCTCTCTTACAACTCGGCCTTGACGAGCGGGGTTTCGGCGGCGGTGACGATGGGGATGGTGGCGTCGAGCACACCCGATGTCAGGACCTCGCGGACGGCACCGCGCGCCGATGCAGCGACGTCGATGCTCTCGCCATTGATGTAATACCAGACGCGGCCGGCAAGGACGGTGACGTGGTGGGGGAGGTAGAGCACGGCGGCGATGAAGGTCAGGCTGAAGAGGAGGAAGACGATGGAGTCTTGCCGGACGCTTGTTAGCAGGTGGACATATTGAGGAGGGAAAAAAGGCCCTGGGGATTCATGGGCGTCCCGGAGAAAGGAGGGAGGGCTTGCAAACGGGTGCAATAAAACATACAAAAAGCAAACTTCTCCCAGGGCGTAAACATGTACACGGCAAAGGTGACCTCGATCTGGATCTGCTTCTTGCGCAGCCATTTGGTAAACTGGGCAAACGAAGACATTCTTGCGGTATTAGAGTGTTTTGTCGGGAACGTGCCGGCTGGTGCTTGCTTTTCGCGAGCTTGACTGCTTCGATCGCGATGCGTTGCAATCCGCTCTAGTGGCGGTTGTCGATAAGGGGGAGGGGGGGGTAGTTCGTCGGCGGTCGGGAGGGCGTTGCTGAACCGTCTGAATTATGCAGGATGCAGGATTCAATTGCAGTGTCTTCTCGAGCGATGTTCCAGAGCGTCGCTGGTCTTGTAGTGTTTTCGCATGTAGTGATTAGCAAAACGATTGCCAATGGTGTCACTACGGAGTCGACGGGACGAGGTTGTCGAAAATTAAAAAAAGGGTCTCCCCACTAATAACGTCGGCCGCCCACTTGCGGGCCAACACCCACTTCCAGGCCAGCCTACCAAGAATAGAGGGCATCACGAAGAAACCTCATAATAAATATGATAAATACATCACCATCATCAATCGCCGTATTGCCTTGTAGAGCTCGACAACGCCATTGCGGAAGGCGACCGCAGCTGAGCCGCAGCCGCACAGGACAGTGACGTGAGCAGCAACGCGGAGGAGGAAAGTACCCACGCCTGGCTTAGGGGCAAACCACGCGAAGCAATTTCATTGAACGCAATCATCATCATGTCACCAGACGATATAGTCCTGCATGGTTCGGATGCCGAAATCAAAACACTGATCGCGCAGAGCCCGCGATTTAAAAACCATGATGGAATTGTACTGTTATCAGACCGATTCCTCGCCAAAGCCTACAGGCCAGATTGCCTCGCCGATACGATGAAAACGATTGAAGTTGTGCAATCTCTCGGTATACGAACACCAAAGATGATACGTCTAATATCGTATCCAGACGTCGAATTTCTCGTCATGGAACGAATTCAGGGGCAGACAATGGAAGATGCTTGGCCTAGGCTAGGCTGGTATGCGTCTCTTCGTCTGGCCTTGCAGCTTCGCCACTCTGTGTCGTTGATGCGATCGATCATCTCGGATACTGCCGGATCCTAGCACTGCACTGTCCGCGGCGACAATTCCAGCCGCCTCCCAAGTCGTATATGACGGTATAGATCCAGAATCTGCACCCCTCCATTTCCTCGATGAATGTGTGCTTCTGCCTCTTGTGGCTGCTGATAAGGTCTGTGATGGTGCGAACCGTAACTCCAGGAGCGACATCGAAAGATAGCCAATGAATGGCTTTCATGGTCATCCGGTACTGCTTAGAAGTCACGTCAATCTTGCCTCGCAGCCCATCAGAGCCATAACCAAGGGCCATGTCAAGTCTGACCGAATGCTGATCCGCAAGTTCTAGGAAAATGGCCCAATGGTTGGTAGGCGGGTTTCCATCCGCAAATGTCGCCGTTAAAGGTGAT
This sequence comes from Cordyceps javanica, assembly GCF_051103115.1. Taxonomy (NCBI): domain Eukaryota; kingdom Fungi; phylum Ascomycota; class Sordariomycetes; order Hypocreales; family Cordycipitaceae; genus Cordyceps; species Cordyceps javanica. Next base: position 769,239 of record NC_139297.1, read on the forward strand.
GTGGGGTGGCCCGCAAGTGGGTGGTCGACGTTATATCGTCACCAAAGGTCGCGACGTTGTTATACTAGCGTGGCTGTTTGGCTGGGTTACTCTATTATTACCGCCATTATCATTATGGCATGTATTGTTTAGGGGAGGATTCTTTTTCAGAAATCTCAAATTAATCAAGATGAAATGAAGATGGTCGGCTTAAAAGCCTACGGTACGTGGCAGTGGCGCGCAACACCCATCATACGCATACCACTTACACGGATATCCAGTCTCAACACCTGGTCGGTCCCTCAGGCTGGACATTCTCTTGCACTAATTAATGAAAACTTGCTTCGAGCCGACATCTAGATTGTGAGGCAACTTCATTTTGAGTTGTTCGATTCCGAGCCTTACGCTTTTCCGACTTTTCCTCCCCTGCCTAGAACAGCGCTCCAATCGCATGTATTTAAAAAAAATGCGTTCAGCTACGATTCAGCCATTCCAGGTCACTTTCGCTTCTAACTGGCTGCCACAATTGCGGACTCATACGACGAACCCTGTCAGCAACTACAGCTCATCGGTAGCTTCGCACTTTGAGAACTTTGGTCTCATCCTTGGGCTCACTTAACGACCGATAAAGTATCGATTTCTTTGCGACATGGCCAAGACATTCAGGCTTCTCAATACAGCCACCTGGGCAGTCGAGGTCTTCGCAATCGGGCACGCGCCGCCTTACCTGGCCGTGTCCCATGCCTGGTCGGACCGCATCTTCCCGAGGCAGCTGCCTCTCGCGCCCTCCTTCGGCAGCGACGCCATCCGGGAGACGATCCTCCAGCGAGGCCTGCCCCAGGTGCGGCACTGCTGGGTCGACCTGTTCTGCATCATCCAAGACTCGGACCAAGACATGTGCGAGCAGATCCCGCTCATGGGCCACATCTACGGCGACGCCGCCGCCGTCCTCGTCATCCTCACCAGCACGCTCGACCTGACGCAGGCGCAAATCGACCACGGCACCGCGCGGCTCGGCGGGGCGCTCGCCGTCTGGCGCGACGAGACCTGGGCCGACGACGCCGTCCGGCGCTACTGGGCGCGCGGTCCGGGCCGCGCCCTCCTCGTGCGCGCCATGGACGTCCTCGCGCGCTTCACCCACGCGGCGTGGGGCACCCGCGTCTGGACGCTGCAGGAGTACCTGCTGGCCGCGAACCTCGTGTGGATCGGCGCCGACCTCCGGCCCGTATCCGTCAGCGACGAGCTCTTCGCCGCCGTGCCCCGACTGTGCGAGGAGCTGGCCATTTCCGAGTGCGCGCGCCGTGGGGATCCGGCCACGGGCCGGTACGAGCTGCTCTTTTCGCACTTTTCGGGTATGGCGGCCCGGCGCACCGGCGCCATCGACCGGACGCGGGTCATGGAGCTGCTCGGGAACCGTGAGGCGTTCCTCCCCGTCGACGAGGTGTACGGCTCCATGGCCGTCTCCACCGTCGAGATCAGCGTGCGCCTCGAGGAGTCGAGGGAGAGCGCGTGGAAGAGGTGGACCGAGGCGGCGCTGACGGCGGGCCATTTGCGATGGCTCATGGTGCCACCCGCCATGGCCGCAGCCGGTGATGGTGCGGCCGCTCAAACATGCGAACAAGTCATGTGCTCGAAGCGCCACGAGCTGTCGTCTGCGTCCGGGCTGGATACAGTCACGCCGTACGGGCCAGTCGCTGTTTCTGACGGCACCGTCTCACTCACCGCAAGACCGATCGGATCTTGCAAGATTCTCCGTCCACTTGGCCCGGTGCATCGAGGGAGCAACGGCTGGGTGCATCGGGATCTGACTCTCATTCTCTTTGCGAATGGAAATTGGTTCTCTGCTATCGATATTGCCGTCGCATTTGGCGCAGGGCGCTACACGAACAAGCAGCTGCTCATGATTGCGCAGGCCCTTGTCAGTAACTACGACCGCGCGGTGCGCTTCGTGAAAAAGAACGCCGAGACCAGATTCTGTCTTTTATTCCAATCGGAAAGGTACGTTCGCATATGGGCTGATTTTATGCAGCTCCAATCACAGTCCGTCATGGATACGCTCAATTTTGGCTTTGGATATCTTGTCCAGGTCCGGTGTGCTGCCTCGGCACCGTTCCTGACAGTGGTGGTCACAAACGGGCGCCGTCCGGATGGAGAACTTGTGGCCTTTGACTGCAATGCATGCGGTGGTGACAGGCGGCATTCGCTCTTGATTGGAGAGAAGCCTACCGTGGATACGCAGAAGCAGCGAGGCGGTCCAGACATTACATGGCACAAGGCTGGCGTCACAGTTTCTGTGGGTGAAGTCTACTCCCATGGGTGGGATAGTGTTCCGCTTGTCGAGATCAGCGTCGGGGGGTCGAGGTGTCAAGTCTGTAGGCAAGTTTTTGATGCCCCCAGTGCATCCCACGCACAAGTCCGTGCTCAAAGCCTGGGAAAGAACGGTTCGAAGGCAATGGGCCGGCGGCTGCGGAAGGGTCGCAGAGACGATGCTCGTCGACGGCGCATCAAAAGAGCTGTTCAGTCAAGACAGAGAAGACCTAGATTGATACAGCACAGCTACCTCCTGTTCAAATAGAATATGAGGCTGATAATTAGCGCCTTTCCTATCTCATGGCTCATATGAATGATGTTCGGTGTGTTGGCAACTGCCACAGACCTCACTGTAGGATGATCGCAAACAGCCAACCATTTCAATATCTCAATCGGCCCTACGTATTCCTTTTTTACTTTTTACGTGGCTGAGAACTGAATCCGCATGTAAGTCGAGCCATTCATGACCCGTTTCGTGTCGGCTCTTACAAAATGGGCATCTAGGTAGCTTTGGGTTGCCCTAGTTCATAAATCATAAAAAGATCCTACAAAATCTGTATCAATGGATCCTGTAGCCTAGGCTCACTAATTAAGATTGTATACAAAAGGCTTCCACACTTATACCTCTGCGAACCGTTTTCAGATTCTGCACCAAGAGAGCTTCTCAACCATGCTGGCCTGAGTTTCGAGTGAGGCGTCCCCTCCGTCATCAGCGCTTTTCATTGTCGAGCAGCTCCGAATCATGCCCACCACCTCGGATCCAGCTTGATGCTCCAGGAAGGCCAGGCATTTTTTGGATTCAAACAAGTCGTGCAGCGAGGGAAGCGAGGTAGCGTTGCCGTCTTCGCCGGCCCGGGCAATCTCGTCAGCCAGGCCCGGCTTGGTGAAGGTGGACTGTATGTCCAGCAGCGGCTTCCAGGCCACCAGCTCCACGAGCACGGCCGCGAGCGCGTACATGTCGAAGCGCTTCTGGTACGTCTGGCGGTCGGCCCCGCAGGTCTGCGGGTGGCGGTAGAGCTCCTCCTCCAGGTCGAACTCGAGGTACGACGTGTACTTTTGCGCCGCGTCCCACGTGTCCGGCCGCGCGTACTCGTAGCCGACAACGTAGGGCCTCGACATGACGAACGTCTGGGCGTCGGAGCCGTGCGCCGCGAGGAAGACGACGTTGTCGGAGCGCAGGTTCTTGTGCATCCAGCCTGCGGTGTGCAGCTGCAGCATGGTCTCGGCCAAGGCCAGCGCGATCTCGAGGCGGCGGGCGAGCGGCACGAACGAGCATGCCTTGAACAGCGTCCTGAGGGTCTTGAGCTCGTAGCTCACGGACGGGTCCGGTACGCGGTAGACTATGCCGTGTGCGTCCTTGCTCTCCGCAGGATAGTAGCCGAAACATTCCAGAGAACGGAAGGATGGATCGTGGATAGACATGAGCAACACGGCCAGGGACTTTATCTGCTCCTCATACTTGTTCCAGTCTGGCGCTCCGGCCGTCTTCCACTGGATGAGAACTTGGCAGCCGTGGTAGCTGGCAAACTCCAAGCCCATCCATCGAAGCTGCTGCGACTCCCGACACGGTTTCAGCGTGCGCTTCAGCTTCCGGAGCTTGGGTAGCTGAGGGTGTACCTCCCTGGTGGACGGCGGCCGCGTCTCGCCTTCCTGCCTGTCCGCGCCGAGCAGAAGCCGTACTTGCTTGAAGTATGCCGCCGATTTGATTGCCTGTTGTTCGCTGCTGAGTGATGGCCTGTCGTCAACAAGGTCGATGATTTGGGCCACATCGGCGGCTGTCGAAGTCATTGAGAGGACACCCCTTATCAAAAGGTTGTACTCGGCCTTGGTCTCCTCTCTTTCGGCTTGGTCGAGCAGGAGATCGAGATTGTCGATGACGCCCCGGATCTCGCTCACATATCGCTTCAGCTTGTCCTTATCGCGGGTAGCCCAGCGCAGCCGCTTGAATGTGCCGTTGCTTGCATTGATGATGCGGCCGGCGGTTGTGTAAATGGTGGGCCTGAGCTTGCTGATCATCCTACCGATGCTGGTCTCTGGCGTCATCGAAGCAGCATTTATCTTGCCATTCTTCGCTTCAACTTCGTCGACTGTTACGTCGAGGGAGTAGCGATCCTTGAGCTGGTCGCTGGTGGTCAGGAAGGCGTTGAGCTGCTCGAGGAGCATCTTGGCCATTAACCAATTCAAATTCAACCTGGGCTGGAAAGAGTTGGATTCCACTCCCACTCTTTCGGCCCAGTATAGCAGTCGAAATTTCTCAAATTCCAGGAGCGTATGCAAGAGGTCACCATCGTTACCTATGTGCTGAGCGGCGTATAAAAACTCGAATGCCTGGACGCAACACTCAAAAGCCTTGAACGTAAAGCCCACGACTGATAGGGCTGCTGTTGCCTCCATTTCTTTGATTCTCTCTGTGATACTTCTTAGTTTGAGAAGAAATTGGGCGATATAGATAAACGATACTACTGCGGGATAATAAACTTGATTGCGCAGCGTGCGGGGCATCTTTCGAGGGTAACCGACATGCATCTCCCAGTAAGATCAGGCTGCAGCGATCCCGTATTGGGGTCGAATCGACCGTGATCCATCCCAGCTGAGGAGGGGTAGTCTAGGGGTGCATAATGAAGCTGGAACCCCCCTCTTCAGCCTGATATCATGCTCCCATCTCCAAATCGGCTCTCATATAGACCTTGCATCTTTCATTTTCTGATTAAACAGTGGAACCGTCGTCGCCATCTGATAAGGTCACAAGGATAATAAGTAGTCAATACCTTTCATCCATTACTTTGTCAGCTTTATCCGTATCTTCTCGAGAGATTCTCTTCTAGCATGGCTAGCTTTCTCTCAACATTTGCTCGCAAGCTGCTTGAGCCTCTTGCGCCACAAGTCACACCGACCGAAAAGGACATCAACAAGCTTCTAGGCTCTCTCTGCGTCTTTCCAGCAGAATTTTCTGCCAAGGATCATAGGATATCGGAGCACAAGATCCAACAAATTCGGATACATCTTCAGTCTCTAGATCGACTGGCCGGGAGAAGCGGCCGAGCAGTATGGTGTTACAGACCGCGCATTTATGCTATCCTCAGAACCCTGGGCAAGGTTTCGCTCATGGATGAGTTCATTCGAGAAGACTTGAACGATTTCTTTCTGCCGTGGAATGAAAGAACCCTGCCCAGGAGCTTCTTCAGCGGCGAAAATGAGGCCGACTTGAGGACGGCCTTCCTCAAGGTCCAGGAGTTTTACTTGACTGATTCGAGCGTCAAAGATGTGGAAGCAGGAAAGTCACACCAAAACCTAAGTCTTGACGGAGACAAGTTTTTCATTCCTTGCCGGCATCTTGGTCAAGGAGGATTTGGGTAAGCAGACTCAGAACTCGGTCTCTCTACTCTATCCCTCACGCCTTTTGTCTTGAGCTCTGATCCTATTTCTTGTTCTCCATGTCCCCTCCGTATCGTGGCTTCACGTATTTCCGTTTCGTACTTGACCATGTTGGTTCATCAACGTTGAAGGATGCTCTGACTATCTCATTAGTGGCGTCGACGAAGTCTTTAGTAGTCTTAGTCAGAAGCGATACGCTCGCAAACGAGTCTCGAGAGGCCGTCACAACGAGCACGACAATCGAAGCCTTAAGATGCAGGAAGCGCTTGTGAAGGAGCTCGAGGTTCTCAAGGTTCTCAGTCGACAGCAATGTCATCGCCACCTAGTCAAAATTATCGGCAGCTACACGGATCGGCATTATATCGCATACCTTATGGAGCCAGTCGCTGAGAACAATCTCGAACAGCTCCTGGAAAGCAATCGCATGACTGATCAGCTACGAAGTTCCTTGTGCCATTTCTACGGCTGTCTGGCTGGAGCTATTCGTCATCTCCACCGCAACCAGCTCCGTCATCGCGATCTAACGGCTCGCAACATCCTCATCTACCGAAACGAGGTATATGTAAGCGACTTTGGCTCTGCTTACAACTGGGCAGAACATAGCCGTGCTGAAACGCGCCATTTGAACCCGCCGGTCACTCAAGAGTACATGGCGCCGGAGATTGATCGAAGGGAGACTCGTGGCGAGCCTAGCGACATGTGGTCTCTGGGTGTAATATATCTCAAAATGACAACTCGTCTTCTCGGCCGCAGTCTCGCCGATCTTAAAGCCCACGTTGAGCAGCATGCGAGACGAAATAAGCATTCACGTTATTTCTATGCCAACATTCCCGCCGTTCGAGAATGGCTGCAGAAGCTGTCCCACAATGATACCCAAACCGATAATGAGCCCATCTCGTGGACCTATGATTTGATGAGCCCGCAGCCGGACGACCGGCCCCGCGCGTTCGAGCTGATGAGGGACATCTTGGAGTCGCCCTCTTTCAATCGTTTCTGCTGTTTCAAGTGTTATCCGGATTTTCAGGCTGAGACCTTCATGTATGATGGACCTTCCCACACAGAGGGCACTGTCGCTGGTGCCGCTGAGACCATGGACACTGTCGAGCGGCTGTTTTCGCCCGTCATCGACCAAGACACGCATGAGATCGATGAATGGCTCCAATCAGTTTTGGATCAAGTTGACCGACCAAAAATTGTCAGCGAGCACAGAGAACCGCCTGTCCTGTACGACCCCTCGGGAGAGGCGTCACGAGAGATGGAGCCCGTCAAAGCCGAGTATCCTGTCCCAGAGGCAGCCGCAGAGGACTTGTACGAGCCTAATTTGCTTTGTTCTTGGCCTATATTCCAGTATCAAGCTCCTTCCGTCTCATTCAACTCAACACAAGAGCTTGATACAGCAGAGATACCTACTCCAGCCACAAAAACCAGCATTGATTGGAATGATCAAGAGCTAGTGTCGCCACCAGCAACTCCAGTTCTGAACCAGGAGGCCATCCGATATCGCAACCTTTGCGATTCACAGCTTGGATTTGAGGAGTATGACGATGAATCTTCGAGGCTATACGATGAGTTCTCGGATCGATCTGACGAAAGCGGCTCGGCCTTCTACACGGCCCGGCAAGATCCCAGTAAACCCTTGGAGGACCTGCTCAACACAACCAAATGGGCATTCGAGGAAGAATCAGACAAGTCAGAAACTGTTTTTGGCCAAGACGCCGAACAAGAAGCAGCGATTCTGAAGCTGACAACGAGCCAGGGCCCACCAGAGCCGAAGACCCTGATAAGAGAGTCGAAATATGTAGCGGTATCCGATTCGCCCCGCGCGTCGAAGGTCCTTGAAGGAAATCAGGAAGAAAGCGAGGTAGACAAGAAAAAGCAGGACAATACTTCCAGGATAAATTTCGGAGAGAATAATGTATCTGAGAAGCAAAGAAAGAACAAGTCAAAGGGCATCAAGAGTGTACCTACAGAGTCTGTATTTAAAGAACCCGAGGTCTCTTCGACCAAACGGATCAGCAGCCAGGACTTGAGCAACGGAATGCTCAAATCAGAGACCTCGGTAAAGCGCTCCAACCCGAAGAAGAAGCTCGCTTTCCAGATCAACGTGGAGGAGAATAATATCCAAGAGGGCCAAACGGTCTTGGAGTCGGCAGATGATGCAGCTGCGGACGCGTACCCGCCACCGGCTGGAGCACCGCAGCGTCCGCAGAAGCTGTCCCGCGCCAACATACGAGTCTTGGGGGAGATGGATCGACAGGTGAAGCCACGCAGCTTCAAGAAGAGGGAGCCCCCGGTCCGACCCGACGTGGAGCGTCTCATGCAGGACTTCCACAAGAAGGCGTCCGCATCTGACCGGGCCACGACGGTCATGTCCGAGGGCACCAAGAGGCTCAACCGGCAGCTGGCCCTCAAGACCCTTCCGCCGAACTACATGGAAGGCCTGCTGGTGGGCGCCTGCAAGGAGGGTAAAAGCGCCCAGGTCAGGCACCTGCTGACAATGATCCCCGCCAAGCGAGGCAGGGAGGCGTGGCGTCGGTTCGACGCGCTGATGCAGGCGATCAAGGGGGCCAGCCAGCGGCACAACAAGTGCGTCCGCAACCTGATCGAGGCCGAGGCCGTCAACGTCAACCAGTGCAGCAGGGCGACGGGCAAGGGGCCGCTGCACGCGGCGCTGGGCTTGCCCGGCTTCAAGGGCTACGGCGCTCTCGTGCTGCTCCTCCTCGAGGGCAGGGCGGACCCGAACCTGCCGGATCGGAACGGCGACTACCCCATCACCATCCTCTTCTCCGGGGCCGAGTCGGCCCCGCTGGAGCCGCACCGGCTCGAGGCGCTGGCCCTCCTGCTGCGGGCCGACGCCCTGCCGGACACGAGGCTTCCCGGCAGCAAGAGCACGCCGCTGCACCTGGCGGTGCGGCGCCAGGACAAGCTGGCCGTGTCCATGCTGCTGCACAGGGGCGCCGACGTCGACGCGCAGAACTCGGCCGGGATGACGGCGCTGCTGCTCTGGGCGAACCAGCTCCGCGCCGGCGCCGCGCCGCCAATCGTCGTCCTGGACCTGCTCCTGGCGCACGGGGCGCGCGTCGACGCGCGCGACCCGGCCAGGGGGCGGACGGCCCTGCACCAGGCCGTCCGCGCGAGCAGGGCCGAGGCCGTCGACTTGCTGCTCCGGCACAGGGCCGACGCGGCGCGCAGGGACGCCCACGGCAACGACGCCCTGGCCCTGGCCGTGCAGCACGCGGGCGGCGGGCTGGCCCGGCCGGACGGGCCGCAGCGGCGGGCCAGGCAAGACGTCGTTGCCGAGCACGCCGAGATCATGGCGCTGCTCGGCGAGGCCGGGGGCTACGACTGGCCCGCGAGGCCGGGCGAGTGCGCGGTGCAGACGGCCATCCGAGAAGACAACGCGGGACTGCTAAAGCAGTTGCTGAGTCGCCAGTTGGATCCGGCAGCGTCTTTTCCAGAGGGCAGTATACGAGCTTATGCCATGAAGCACGGTAGCCTCGAGGTCCGGGGGCTTCTCGGCGCTTCCTAGGCCGTCTTTATAATGAATGGCGGCGGAATTGATAAATTCCTTGGCCAATGAGGAGTGAAATCAAAAAAAAAAAAGACACACTACGCCTAGACACTAATTTGCATTCTCAACTGATTAGTTAAACCTACATTATTCAAGTCTTTTGTGGTGAGTCGGCCGTCATCGTAGTCGCATCCGAGATGCCAAAACTTTCGATATCAGACATCAAAGGACATGATACGGGTATATGAACTTGTCTTTTTTTTTTTCCTCCCTCTCCTCCCCCGCCTCTCTCTCTCTCTCTCTCTCTCTCACGGCCATGTCATCCTTCCACGAACTTGTTCTCGTATGTTCTATGCAGGTCACCGCAGACACCAGGAGCCGCTGTTACGGCCGGGTGCGGTCGCAGTGAGGTTTCTTTTTTTTTCTTTTTTTTTTTTTGCAGTCTTCTCTTCCTCCCTTGAAAAATATACCGAGTTCAGAGGTCTAAAGGTCGTAAAATTTATACATGTATATATATATATATAGAGAGAGAGAGAGAGAGAATCAGCTACCAGCCAAGAATCGAGCGGCCGGCTGGATGTCATTGCAACTAGACTAGCGAAAAAGTGACAAAAGTGCCCAGGGCAGTGCCTACTACGGCTTTTCAGCAAGCCGAGAGTATGCTTGAGAGTGACAATGTTTTTTTAACAGGCATATTTCCCCAAGATTGTAGTATCAGCACACGTCATCTACGTGGATATCATGGAGCAAGCGTGGAGATAGATGTGCATGATGCATATGCTCCTCAAGACAGAGACAGACGGTGCAAGATGGACACTGGGAGTTGCAAAAGTTTCATGGATGGTTTTTTTTTTTTTGAGAGGTAAAGCACAATAAACACAATACACAGCGCATGTCTTACTGCCTCTTGCCTACCAACTACCTAGGTCAATAAAATGCTCCGTTGTGACGGCCACAGACGCTCCATGTCGAACAAGCCAAGCCGGGCCCACCCCGGCCGGTCCTCTCAACCGTTCTTCCCGGTTGCCGGTTTCACCTCCAAGCCGATCCTCGATTCTTCATCTCACCACTCCCAATTCTCCACGCGCCCCTTTCCCCTTTTCAGCGCCTCGAATTATTCATCAATCAAAGTTGTCTTTTAAAAAAAAAAAAAAAGAGGAAGCTTACTCTTTCCATTTTGTTCGACGCACATCATCAAAGCAGAGAAGAAATTCTTGGGGAAAAAAAACAAAACGCTTCGACCAGCTCACAATGCAGTGTCTCCTGCGCCGCGCGCGCATCGCCGCCGCCTGCTCCTCCTCTTCCTCTTCCTCTCCCGTGTTCTTCTCCCCTCGGCGGCTCCTCGCAAGCACGTCCTCTGCGCTGCAAGCGTCCATGCCCTCACGTCCCAAGCCGCCGCCCGACTCTGAGATTGAAGAGTCCTACCTCAAAGGCAGCGGCCCCGGCGGCCAGAAGATTGTAAGTATATAAACCAGCCACCACACACAGACGAGACCGCTTCCCCCCTCCCTTCTTTTCTTTTTCCCGTCCTTGATCTTTTGTCTCTCAACAAATTCTCTCAACTCGAAAAACAAAACCGGCGGCTCTCAAACTGACAACATACTCCCCCCCCCCCCCTCTTTCAACAAATCCAGAACAAGACCAACTCGGCCGTGCAGCTCAAGCACCTCCCCACAGGCATCGTCGTCAAGTCGCAGGCGACGCGGTCGCGGTCGCAGAACCGCAAGATCGCGCGCGACATCCTCGCGCAGCGCCTCGACGACCTCCTCAACGGCGAGCAGAGCCGCGCGGGCATCGTCGGCGCCGTCCGCAAGAAGAGGGCCGACAGCGCGGCCAAGAAGAGCAGGCGCAAGTACAAGAAGCTGGAGGAGGAGAAGCAGCAGAGCAGGCAGGTGGCAGAGCAGGAGGCAAGGCAAGGAGAAGGAGGAGGAGGAGGAGGAGCAGTAGCAGTAGCAACAGGAGAAGGAGAAGGAGTAGGGACAACGACAGCCCATAGGGATACCATGTCGCGAGATGCGATTGTCCATGATGGCATGGCGCAATCGAGGCAAAAGCTGGCAGAGAAGCCAGACGAGTACAAAGGTGACTCATCGCAGACAAACAGCGATGCGATACCAAGCCAGCCGATAGATGCACCAAGTAAAAACCAGTGATAATACAGGCTGGTACTGATCGGAGCATCTACAGATCACTCATAATCTCTCCCGCCCCCGAGAAAATAGAGCATAGAGAATAAACATACGCGAGCTTAGATTATAAACAAACGATACATACAACACTTTCAAAGACCACGGCTGGAAATCACAACGCATTTTTTTACTAAGTATACAAACTTAACCGTCGCATTCTTCCATTGGGCTACACCCTTTAGCAAAGATAGTAAAAAAGAATTTTTGGTGTGAAACTTCAGCGTCTAGTCCGTAAAGCCTCGTAGAATACCCAGCCGGGCTACATTGCACGGGCCATCGCCATTACCCTCAAAGAACCAGCACCCAACCTCCTTGATCCTATCGAAAGCATGTTGCAAATATGAAAGTCGATGGCGGCGCGCACGAGGCCGATGATATTCTGCGCCGTTCGCCGCCTTCGCAATCTTTGCCAGCGTTGAAGGAAAAGAGGTCTTCGTTTTGGTTTGTCCACGCTGGAAACGAGTCAGTCGAGCGTCCATGCCGTCAGCAGACTTGAGAGCAAAACTCACCTTAGAAGCACTTGCGGTGGACGATAGAAGGACCGCTCTCGTCGTACTCCTGCTTGGAGATCCACATTTGCTGGAAGGTGGACAGGGAGGCGAGAATGGAACCACCGATCCAGACCGAGTACTTGCGCTCGGGGGGAGCAATAATCTTGACCTTCATGGAAGAAGGAGCAAGAGTGGTAATCTCCTTCTGCATACGGTCGGCGAGACCAGGGTACATGGTAGTACCGCCAGACTGTGCGAGTTAGCGACGAAGCGTAGGTTAACAATGCCAGCACACATACCATGACAATGTTGCCGTAGAGATCCTTGCGAACATCGACATCGCACTTGATGATCGAGTTGAAGGTGGTGGCGTGAATACCGCCGGACTCGAGGCCGAGGACGGAGGGCTGGAAGAGAGCCTCGGGGGTGCGGAAGCGCTCGTTGCCGATGGTGATGACCTGACCGTCGGGAAGCTCGTACGACTTCTCGAGAGAAGAGCTCTGGGCAGCAGTCTGAATCTCCTGCTCAAAGTCAAGAGCGACGTAGCAGAGCTTCTCCTTGATGTCACGGACGATTTCACGCTCGGCAGTGGTGGAGAAGGCGTAACCGCGCTCGGCAAGAATCTTCATGAGGTAGTCGGTAAGATCACGGCCAGCCATGTCGACACGGGCAATGGCGTGGGGGAGAGCGAAACCCTCGTAGATGGGGACAACGTGAGTGACACCATCACCGGAGTCGAGAACGATACCGGTAGTACGGCCAGAGGCGTAGAGGGAGAGGACGGCCTGGATGGAGACGTAGAAGGCCGGGGCGTTGAAGGTCTCAAAGACAATCTGGGTCATCTTCTCACGGTTGGACTTGGGGTTGATGGGGGCCTCGGTGAGAAGGACGGGGTGCTCCTCGGGGGCGACGCGGAGCTCGTTGTAGAAGGTGTGGTGCCAAATCTTCTCCATGTCGTCCCAGTTGGTGACGACACCGTGCTCAATGGGGTAGCGGAGGGTAAGGATACCACGCTTGGACTGAGCCTCGTCACCGACGTAGGAGTCCTTCTGGCCCATACCAATCATGATACTGCGAAACGGCGTTAGAGATGGGGTTCGATGTTGGGAGTGGCGCATGGGCGTGTGAGCGCGATGCTTCCAAGCGCATTCCAATTCTAATTTCTAGGTTTCGGTCAAGACTTACCCATGGTGACGGGGACGGCCGACAATGGAAGCTGGAGTGCCTGGTTAGTTAAGGCTCAAATTTTGGGGCGCAGAACATCGCCATCCATCAGGCGAGACGTTGAGCCAGCCGTTGGGCCAAAAAGCGTGCAAAGCTGACGATGGGAGCTAAAGTGGGGTACTTACGGAAAACAGCTCGGGGCGCATCATCACCGGCGAAACCGGCCTTGCACATACCGGAGCTGCAGCGCTGGTCAGTATCCGAAAAAAAGAAGGTTGAAAAGCCTCCGTCATCGTTTCCGAGCCTGAATTTTATTCCCTTCCTGGTTCGGCCAGATCAAAGCTGCGCAGGGCGTTTGGTGCGGGCAAACATGGACGACTCTGTCGACACGGCACATCGGACCAGGAGGGGTAAGGGGCTCAGGCTGGCGAACTTGTCGGTGAGGCGGTGGGGGGGATTGAGAGCTTACCCATTGTCAATGACGAGGGCAGCAACTTCTTCTGTAAGAGAAGAAAAACAAATACATGTCAGCGATTGATTCAAGGCGTCAAAAGGGCAATGGCATCGCAGGTGGCGGCCGCAAGAGCATGCACCGCGGGGAGGGGCGGGATTGCGTAAACGCGGCAGCGAGATGAGAAGGCAAAGGAAACGTACCCTCCATAGTTGCGAGGTCTGGGTTTGTGGAATTAAAAAAAGAAAAAGTCGGAAGGGGTTGCGACGAGAAGACGAGCTCAAGGAACTGAAAGGACCTCGAGAGCTAGACGGAGCGTTGGTAGATGGAGAATGAGCCAAAGGGGGACAAGACTCGGGCACGGGGAAGAAGGAAGATGGAGTGGGAGTTGAATGTTTTTGTAGAGGGAAACGAGAGCGAAGGGTTAGAGGCAGGAAGGTGTGGAGGACGAGGGGCCAATGGAAAGGAGTCGAGGTATCTCCGCTAGCTGGCGCGGGCGGGGCGGTACAAGGAAAGCTTCTCTTGCAGACTTGCAGACCTGCAGCAGAAGAAAGCCCTGGACGAAGGCCACCAGTGGTTACCCTGGCATGCTGAGGTACCTGCCACCCTGCCTCCCGCCTACTGTACCTACGTATTTATGTGCCACCAAGCATGTATGTATGAGCGGGTGGTGGGTGGCACTTTGGTGGGTGGGAAGCACTGTGAGGACTGAGTGAGTGGCGCGCCTAAGTAATAAGCAGGAGCAAAAAAAAAATCAACTTGTGGGCGGGGGTGGCCAACTAACCAAATGTCAACCAAGCCAGCCAACCATGGAAGCCAGCCAGAGCCAACCCCCAGCTGGGATACCTAGGTACACCAAGCAATAACCAGCTCAATTTCTACTTAATAAGTACCCATTACTGCCGTCTTCAACAGTGCCTTATCAAGAACATTCAGCTACTTCTTGGCGCTCATAAAAGTCATCTTGAACCCTAGATTATGGCCAATACGCCCAAGTTGAGTCGGCTCACTCCGTACAGTCCACCTTCTACTTAGGCTCTCGCTCTCTTTCTCTCTCTCGCTCAGGAATGCAGAAGAGACGATGCTCGCTGTACGGATACTTACTTACAATGGTACCTACAGCTAGGCCCGCTTCAGCACTCTAAAAAAGGTACCTCCAAATGTTAGTACTCCATTACAGCTGCCACTCCTCACCAACAGCCCGTCAGTCCCCGCCTCTCAGACTCTCATTCGCCTGCCACCATCCCGCTCTGTGGACCCAAGGCTGCGTTGTGGCTTGGCCCTTCTTTGCTGAGCCACGCCGCCCGGACAACGCCTAAACAGGCCCTATTTTCCCGCCATTCATCCTTGCCAGTCTGGTATTACCATTTCACACAGCGGCTGCAACGGGCTACTGCTCGTCGTTTTCCCCCGTCCATGTCGTCATCCAGCACAGCAAAGCAGCTACTATCTGACAATCTGGCTTCAATTCACATCTCCATTCACCTTCATTGAACCCATCAACCATCCGCCTGTCCGTCCGGCCGCCAGCAGATTCCTCGACTTTCCATTCCTGGTCACCCCTCCCCCCCCTTTCTCCGAGACAACTCGCCATGTCTCAACCACCGCCCAGAATGTTCGCCCGGCCTACTTAAAACAACTACTAAAAATACACATGCTAGTTACTAACAAACCAACCATCTTCACTTATGCCCAAGGGAAGAAAAAGACGCCTCTCTGTAGCACATCTAACCCCCAAGGCTCTCGCATGGCGTAACCCGACGTCGTCACCCCCGGCCCACAACGGCCCATCACCTCGCCTCGCCTCGCCCCTTGACGCGCAAGCGAACATGTATTTACGAGGCGGGCACGCGCGTGTGCCGCAATCAAGTGATGCACGCTCCCTCAATCCGTTGATCAACAGACTAGAACAGACTTTGATGCTGAGCGGCGCATAGTACATTCTCTCCCGTCTGCCTCTGTAACAGCACCACCCGCATCAACGGCGAGTTCAAGCAGCCTGTCACATACACCGACCCATGCAGTGCACCATGCTATCACTCGACCATTTGTCATATAGTATTTCCGGGCTCTTCGTTTCTAACAGTAGAGCTTAACAGTTCTGTCCCAAAAATGCCTCTCAGAGGTCGAGGCGCTTCTATAGGTATCTACAGACCAGGCAGACGCGCTGCCTCCGTCGCAATGTGCGGCCAACTACGCTGGATTGAGAAGGCTACAGACTTCCTAAATTTGAAATAATTCCCATCGAATTAGCACAGCACATCTCCTGTTGTACTTTTTATGAGATTTGTATCCGATTATTGCTGACGGTGTGTCAACTGTTTCTCCTCCAACGTGGTTTCGGCAAGATCTGGGCGCCGGTTCCATTAGAATGAGACTAGCACATATTCGGTTAGCGCCTTCATGAAGATTCGAGAAGATGGGCGGAACTTCGACCAGAAGCTTTGCGATGCCCAACACCAATCCCCACGTCAAAACTTGCTTCATAAACAGCTTCGCTCTCGACAATTCTTCGTGATTGTCCTCCCTTGTATTGTTTTGCCTCTTCATTTACTACATACCCATTCCATACCAGAAAACATATATCAGCTACATCACAAAGACCATCACCTCTCCTTCTAAGCCACACTATACAGCCTCTCCGCCTTGGCTCGACCCCTCCAACCGCGAAAAAAAAAATCACCCCCCTCCCCCCCTCTCTCTTCCCTTTTCCCCTTCCAAATTCACCGCAATGGAAGACAAGCGCCTCAACGACCTCCTCCGCTGGAGCATCGAAAACTCGCAAAACGGCACAACAGCACCCGCCGACGGCGGTGTTGAGACCGCGGCGACGACGACAACGGCGGCGACGGCCTCGAACCTCACCCCGGACGTCATGGCCGCGCTCATGGGCGGGCCCTCGGAGGCGGACCTGATGCGGGCCTCGATGGACATCATCACCGCCGACGACGTGACGCTCGAGAACAAGCTGATCGCGTTTGACAACTTTGAGCAGCTCGTCGAGTCGCTCGACAACGCCAACAACATGGCCACCCTCGGGCTGTGGACGCCGCTGCTGGACCAGCTCGCCGCCGACCGCGCCCCCGAGCTGCGCGCCATGGCCGCCTGGTGCATCGGCACCGCCGTCCAGAACAACGAGAAGACGCAGGAGCGGCTGCTCGCCGCGGGCGGCATCCCGCTGCTCGTGGCCATGGCGACGGCCAGCAGCAGTAGCGGCGAAGGCGCCGGCGAAGGCGCCGGCGAAGGCGACGCCGGAGAGACGACGCCGCCGGCCGTCCGCGGCAAGGCCGTCTACGCCCTCAGCTCCGCCATCCGCAACTACCAGCCCGCCCTCGACGCCGCCGTCGCCGAGCTCGTCGCCAGGGGCCACCCCGCGGACAAGGTCGACGCGGCCGACATGGAGGCTGTCGATACCATCATCGTGCCGCTGCGCCAAAAGGCCAAGGGTGGCGCTTCAGCGTGAAAGGGACGAAGGAAAAAAAAAGTGCATTTTTTTTTTAGATGGATAAATTTGCATGAATTTTGGCGTTATGGCGTTGATTCCTGTGGAAAAATTATGCAACAGAATTCAATACCAGATTCATCGGCACGGAATATAGATGGAGAATCGGGTCACTTTCCTCTTCTTACAAAAATATTTTTTCGTTGATAGATACAAATGTTAGTACATGGGATATGTCTATGCTAATGGCAGTTACCGTTCCATCTTCCTTGCCATCCCCCACTTTCCTCGTAGTACGCTGTTTAGTACGAAACCTTGCCGTAGAATGGGAATCCCAAGGCTTCCAGCAAAAGACGGCCTTGCCTATCCGAGGTGCCGGTCGTCTGGATGATGATGTCGCAGCCAGGCATCAAGTTGGGCGGGTACATCTAAGAGACCAGGCATATTAGCGTCTGATACAGCACGCGCATCAATTCGGCATGGAAAAAGAACCTACATCAAAGTTGTACTCCAGCTCAGGAAAGTAGGACATGTACTCGGGGTCCAGACCCAAGCCCAGGTTGCCCGCGCGGTCGCCCGAGCTGCCCTTGACACCCGGCCATTCCTTGATCTTGGGTAGCACGAGCGTGACGAGCTTGTCGACAAACTCGTACGCCGCGCCGCCGCGGAGCGTCACTTTGGCGCCCGTCTTCTGGCCCTTGCGGACGCCCCAGTGGATGACATTGGAGCGGGTGCGCGTGACCTCGGGGAACTCGCCGGTGATGGCCTGCACCACGGCGCGGGCGACGTCGAGGTACTCCTTGTTGTCTGCGGCCTCGGGCGCGTACGAGTTGACGGTGACGGCCGCAATCTCGGGCAAGTTATGCCAGCTCATCTCCTTCTCGACGAGGCCGAGGCGGCCCGACTGGCCGCCGCGAGGACCGCGCCGCGGACGGTTCTTGTGGTACGGCGACGAACCGTCCCACTCACGCAGCTGGCCCTTTGTCGACTCGGACGCCTCGAAGCCGGCCGGTTTGTGCGTGTAGGTGAGCGTCATCAAGTCCGGCGCAATCGTGCTGTCGTAGGTGTGCTTGAGGCGCGGCAGGTTGAACGGCCCGGGGACGAAGTCGCGTGCGGTCGGGTCCGACGAGGACGGCGACTGGATCGGATGCAGGGGTCCTCGGTTGTACTTGGGGGGGTGGAATTGATACCTGTATCATGATGTTAGCATGTTTTGTCCGTATGAGGCGGAAAGATTGTGCTAATGCTGCGAGGCGAGGCGAAAATGGTTCACTTTGCCAGCACGAGGTGAAAGTCACTCACCGACCACCAGGCAATTGCTTATCTCTCTTGTTGCTGGTCCTGGCCTCTTTGAAAGCTTTGACGGCGTTCTCGTCGGGCCCTGGCGTCGAAAACGACGTCGATTCTTCAATAGCTGCCAAGGGGCTCTGTGAAGCCGCCGAGGAAGAGGCAAAGCGGCGAGCGCATGGCCGGCTAGCTTGCTGGCTCAATTGCCTGGCGCTTACAACTCGAAGTGCACGCATTCCTTCGCGGGCACCAGCCATGGCGGCAATCAATGATGTTTGATCGTGAATAAGGCGTCCCAGAAGAGATGATACATCCCATGTGCGTTGCTGGTGCAAGCCTGCAATTTTCCTACAACGCTACAGTGTGTGTGGCTCGTGCTTGCTCAGCCACAAATGATGTGGCGGTGCAGCCGAATCTCTCTATAACTCTCAATCTCGATAGGAGTTAGCCAAAGTCTTGAGGCGCAGATCATTCCAAAAAAAAAAATCTGACCCTATCAGATTTCTATTTTCTTGTCCCAGGTTCCAGAAGAATTCCTTGGTTCAGCGCGGTGTTGTACGAGAGCTCCGTCATAGGACAACCCTCATGATTAGCCAACTGTAGATGGACGTGACGACTGGGTCTACCATGGTGGCGTAACCATTAGTTTCAACCCCGTATTCAAAAATATCCCAGAGGGAAGAGGAGGGAAAACTCTCAAACGAATGTGCTTCCTAGCACAGTCTATAGAGCTTGGCAAGCTAGCTGTACCAAATATGGCTGCCTATCCGTCGGCGCAAGCAACTGACGCGGCCACAGGCTTCATTAGCGCGTCAGGCAGGCAGCATTGCTTCAAGACTGTCTGTAGTTGTTCCATCCGAGTGTTGAACCGCGTGATGGCATGGGTTCTGCAGGTCACAACAAGCAGGCTGCGGTACGTGCCCATCAGGTGCGAGCGTCATACGGCCAAGAGCCGACAACGAGAGGCAACAGGTTGAAATAGGCTGGCTAAGGATGTGGCGGCGACAAGCCACTAACAACTACATAGGTAGGTACCTAGCAACCTAGAGAGGCAGGTCCTACTTAGGTACTCACCTTGGTAGGTTCCTGTAAGTACGGTTGTACCTACCACTAGGTACCTTAGTAGGTACCTATCTACGCCGACTACTTATACGTAGCCACGGCAAGCTGAGGGGCCCGAGGCAAACTCGAAAAGACAAAGAAAGACCGTCTCCAGTTCGGATCCGGATGCCCCCGAGCCAGGGAATTCTTTGTTCAAGAGCCCGAGCTCAATGCCAGCCTATCTAGGCAGTTGGCAGGTCATGATTCAGGGTCCATGCCAAACGGGCGGCCATGCCCTCTTGTTCTACTCAAGTAGTGGCTCTGAACCAAACCTCACACTAATGACCCCGCTATAATAAGCAACTCACCCCCACCTGCCTCGCCTCGTCCGTTCCATCATGTTGGCACTTGGCAGGTCCCTGGAAACCTCTCCATGACAACAAGCTCCCATTCTGATATCCAGCCAAGAACATTGCTTCGCGCCAAGCTCGCCCCGAGCTTCGCTATTATCGTTTCTCTCATATTTTTCCATACGCACGGTATCGTATCTAGTCTCGCCAGTCTCGGCCCCGTACCCAGCCACCCGCCTGCGACGACCGAACCTTTGGCCTACAGACGCTACTTGATCAGTGCCACCACTGGCCGGTCCCGCATCATCGCGCACGCCGCCGACGGCTTCGGCTTCGTTCTTTAGCCCGCATAAACAATTTCTCTTCTTGCGCCTCTCTCGGATCATGACTATTGATCATCTCTGGCTGCCTCGCTGAATCCTGCGAGGCATTGCACACCGCGACCCCCGCTATCCTCCCTCGACAACTCCACCGCTCCAGCGCATATCGAGCATGAAGGAGTTCCCTCGCAAGTTCTTGAGCCTTCGGGACAAGAACCCCTCACACAACAGAAGCAAGTCGGCACCACCTTCAAAGGTATGCGTCCTGATCTTTTGTTTTCCTGCCTGCCGGTTTCGCCAGCCGCCACGCTAACGCTTCGCGCTCCAACAGAGCCGACCCCGATCAACCGAGGCTTTCTTTGCTTTGTTTGGCCGCGATGCCAAGTCAAAGGATGTCGCCGACAAGGCCGAAGAAGATTCCAAGGTACACTTTTGCCAACGTTTCTGGTAGCTGTTGCCATCGATGTACCTCTCTAACACAACTCTAGGTCGTGGACATCCTCCGCCGCCTCGACGAGCTCAACATTACCAACGTCAGCAGTGAACATATCAAAGGCCTGCTCGGTACCGGATTCGGCGACGGCGACGTCAAAGATACCGCCGAATTCATAAGTATCGAACAGAAATCTGCTGCTGGCACAATTGTTCCCTACAATCGCAATGTGCAGATGCTCGGCGCCGAAAATCGCGGTGGTGTAACTTGCTACCTCGACGCCCTGCTCTTCTCCATGTTTTGCAAGCTAGATGCTTTCGAGTGCATGCTCAAGACGGAGTTTGCAGTGGATGATCCGAAGGCAAAACTTGTCAACTTGCTGCGAGTATGGGTGAACCTCCTTCGGTCTGGCAAGCTCATCAAGGTCGATCTGGTAGGCAGCCCCCTACACAGTGTGTTATTCTATCCGCAAAGCATCATACTGATACATCGGGTAGACACGATTAATCCAAGAAGCAATGGGCGACAGTGGCTGGCCAGACGCCCGTTTATTGGAACAACAAGACACATCTGAAGCGTTTGCTTTTCTTACAGAAACCCTCCAGCTCCCATTACTGTCGCTACAAGTCGATCTCTTCCATCAAGGTAGAAAGGACAAAGATGACCACAAGGTCGTCTACGAACGGTTGCTAAACTTAGCTGTCCCCCCAAACCAAAGTGGCAAAAGTGTCAGGCTTGAAGACTGCCTAGAAGAATACTTCAACGCCCAGGTTGATGTACTACGGGACAGCGAAGAAGCCAAGAAATCATTCTCTGAAGATAAGGGCCCTCATACCCCTACTCTTCTTCGCCAAAATACGCTGCGAATAGTTCGAGGTGAGGAGCTTGGCACCTCTGCAACTCTCAGCACTTCTCCAGTGGATATGTCGCCTCTTCACCCGTTCTCCAGCCAATCGTCAGTGGACAGTGACCTTCCCGCTCTTGAGCGACCAGCTACGTCCACGGGCGTGTCTACAGAAGAGCTGCCCAAACTCGAAGCTTCCGCAATACCGAAGCGCCTTTCTTTGAGAAACCGGTCTGGGAGTCTTATTCAAAGAATCGTTCTAGATACAGATGGCAAGTCATCCAACGCAGAGGCCAATGAAGCTCGTAAGCCAAGGCGAAAAGGCTCTATGGTGGTCAAGGCCGTGACGATACCTGCTTGGCAGTTTTTTCGACTTATTCGTAGGTTTGATTCGATACTACAGCTACAGCTAAACTGGGAACAACGCTAACCGTCATAGCCTGGCACGCTGTTCAAGCAAATGAACCTCGCAGTAACTCTGAAGTTGTACTTAACTTTGAACAACGGCCTGTTGTTGGCATATGTCTGAAACGCTATGCCATGACGGAGACTGGACAGCCACAAAGACACAATACATACATCGACATTCCCGACAGCCTCCGCCTGCCACACTTCATGCTAGCTGATGGCCCCGACACGCAAGCTGAGGAATCTCCATTGACTTCAGACTTCAAACTCGTGTTACAATCGGTTATCTGTCATCGTGGCGACACACTTCAAAGTGGACACTACATTGCCTTCGCGAGAGCCGCGCCTAAGCTGCTCACCTCAAACAGACGCCATAGCTTTGACCCACCCCCGGATTACGAAGAGGCCCAATGGGTCAAGTTTGATGATCTCGAAGAGCCCCGTGTCACTGTTGTCGACGACATCAAGAAGTCTCTCACAGAAGAGATGCCGTATCTGCTCTTCTACCAGATTGTACCTATGGTCGAAGTTGCCTGCCCCTCAACAGACGGCACAGCCACCGGTCCGCCATCCTACCAGGAATCTAAGACCAGCCTGGAGATGCAAAACTCTCGAGCAACCGATGGTGCCCTCTCCATCCCCAGCAAGCCTCCGAGTATCCGTCTATCCACGGACGATGAGCGGCCCACGGCCGTGGCCCTTGATAGGTCGGCCCGACCCTCGGTTTCTGGTTCTGTGCCCACAGAGTCTCGACGTGATAGCGCAAATTTCGCCTTCTCTTCCATGACTACGCCTGCCATGACCCCGATTCCCACGCCAGACGCTAGTTCCCCCATAATTCCACCAAGCGACCATAAGACGCCACGTCTTTCACGAGCTGCATCGCGGTTCAACATCGGTCGCCAAAGTCGGCCAACGAGCCAGTCTGGTGAGGGACGTATGAGCCTGACGATTTCTCGCCTTGGTGGTCTCATGAAGCAGAATAAGGAGGCTTTGCCAAGTGCTGAAAATGGCGAGGAGCGAGGATCGACTCCTCTAGGATCGCCCTCGCCGAGAAATGGCAGCTTCGAAGTCTTTCGCAGCGTCGATAGTCAGCCGCAGCCCCCCTCGACTGCCAACACTGCCACAACTGCCACCACCATTGGTACCGCTGTGGCCGTTGTTGAAGCCGACGCAAAGCGCAGCAAGTCAAGACGCAAAAGCAAGTCGCGAGAAAAGACTTTCAAAGCCGGCAAGCAAAAGGACAGCTCACAGCCAGATCGAGAATGCATCATAATGTAATGGCCGAGACCATCACGAGGATTGATGAATTATTATGAAACTTTTGGCGTCTTTTTTTTCTTTACAACTATGTTTCATTGTTAGATGCCCAGGGAAGGGAAGGATGATGGAGAGTTATCCTTGTTCCCACTATATACCATGGACGCGCAATAGTTCGGGAGGAGTCTGAACATTGCCTACTTTTGTGTCGCTCTTCCTAGCGGCGCCATTCTTGCATCATTTGGATATACAAAACTTGACCTAGAACGGAACTCTCACCTACTGGATCCGCTCTTGTTACACGCACGACCGAAGCGACGTACTCGATGATCTTCATAGCATCTGCATTCTTTAGAAGGCATAGATAGCCTATACCCACCGCTTTTGTAAATATACTCATATTCTGCATTCATATTGACAGGCTGAGGGTAATTAACGTATTCATTGAATCTTTCTATAAATGTTTTCTCGCGCATTTTTGTGGCATCTTCTTCCTTGTCCAGCTTTTCCTCCTCTCTGATTTTCGTCAGCTTTTTCCCCTCCCTTTTGATAGCTTCTTTCTTGTACAGTTTTCGATGCCCGCAGCTTTGCTCTTCTTCTTCTTATGCATCGAATCATAATTCACCCTGCTTGGCCTCCTTGACTCAAGAAACCGAAAAAAAAAAAAGCAACAAAAGATCCCCAACATACATGCCAACAAATATATGCCCTTTTGTTTTCGGTTCTACTCCCTACCCAACGCGTGGCCATTGTTTGTTTCTGTTTCCTCTCTCGGCAGGGAAGAAAGTAACAATGAAGGAAATGGAAGAGAAAATATAGGGTACAAGAGAGAGAGAGAGAAAAGAAAAAGAAAAGAACAGAAAAAGGGGAGTTTAATATACAGAGGCGGGGGACAAAACAAACACATTTTGTCGGACCCTGGCCATGGAACAACATGGAGATCCCACCCGGCGCCGCCCAGAGTCTAATTTTGAAAAGAGATGGCGAAATGTCAGTGTGCAAAATTGCCCAAAGTGCCAGAGAAGAATAAGCGAGGAAGCCATCATTCGTTACTAAAAGCACAAGATGAATAGGATGGAGTAGTAAGACAACATGGGAGGAGCAAGTATCAGCAGTCTCGCCTTTCATCTCACGGCTTGTGGGATTGTTCGGATCACCGATTCTTGAGTTTTCGTCAGAGACGAGGGGTGCGCTGGGTTGGGGAGGACTACCATGGGGAGTCAACGGCCGCTATTTAAAAGGGAATGTTGGGGGCGTTCTGGGTGAGAGCCTCCTGCTGGTCCTGAAGCTCCTCGGGGGCAGCCTCAATGGACACGGCGAGACCGAGCTTAGCTTGTTGCGTGAAGTGGTCAATGTCGGCGGCAAAGGTCATCATGACGGGGGGCGCAACGCGCTTCTCGAGCAGGCAGCTCAGCTTGCCATTGGAGTCGGCCTGCGCGCGGAATGTAGACATGCGGAAGTCGTACTTGAGACCAACAGAAGTGACGCCCTCCTTCTGCAGACCACCGCCCATCATGCCGGCCGAGGGCACGAGGCCGAGGGTCAGGTCGACACCAGCCTGGACACGCTCAGAAATCTTCTTCCAGAAAGACGTGTTGAGAGTTCCCATGGCGGCCTGGAGCTGAGCAGTCGCAACCCAGTCCTCAGCCTTGTATCTGGCGCAGTAGGACACGGCGGTCTCGGGGCCTTGGCTCAGCGAAGGGCGCTGCCAGACAGTCTCAAGACCAAGCGCAAGCTTAGGTGTGACAGATTGCAAGTAGCTGCCGATGTAGATGCCGGTCATGCCGCCCTGAAGGAAAGAAGGGTTGAGCATCTTGAGGTTGGCGCTGAAATCGTTGCCCATATATTCGTGCTCAAACTGGGCCATGTCCTGATTATCGGGCGACATGGAGGCCTGGACCTTGGAGATGAGCTTGTCCGACCATCGGAGATTGAAGCGGCCGGAGACGGAACCCTCGTTGTCGACATTGGCTTGGCAGAAGACCTGTTTATAGGCCGTAAGTATACAGGCGCAAGAGCAGAGAGAGCGATTTGACGGCCAACCGTCAACTTACATTGGAAGTACCGTACATGGCGGCAAAGGTGTAGGGGTTTAGCTTCTCGCCCATGGCAAAGCCGTGCGACACCTGGAACAGGGGAGACATGCTGAAAGCCTTGGTAAGGTCGGCACGGACGCCGGTGAACATGTGGTTGGTGAGGAAGACATCGCGCTGAACCTCCTTGCTGAGGTGCTCTATCGTGCCGGGTTGGGTCAGGCCGAGCTTGGCGCGGCGCTCTGAGAAGGAGTTGAGCGCATCGCCGACGGTGAGCGCGATGGGGTTGGAGAAGAGAATTGAGCGCAAGGATTCGACTGCGGCGGCCATTGTGACGGTTTGTGATGCCGGGGGCGAGACGACCGGCAAGGGGAATGCTGAAGACACAAAAAGAAGAGGGAAACGGAGGACCAAGAGTCTACAGCCAATGCACGCTAGTGAAGAGTAATAAAAATACAGTCCACGAGCCTAGATGGCAAGGATGGCTATCGAAAGAAGAAAAGAAAAGAGGACAAATCCTTTGGTTGCCGTAAACGCCGGATGATCGAAGGGGGCGGATGGGCGAAGCTCGGATGAGTTAGGGATGGCAGGAGAGCGAGAGCAGGAGAATAATTTTCAGCGGCGCGCCAATAGGTAAGTAGAGCGAGGTCCTTGGGTGTTTTGGCGAGTAAAAAAGGTGGCTCCAGAGCTGATGACGGTCAGCCACACTGTGGATGAGCTCGCTGTTGAGTTGTGTCGGCATCTAGAATGTTCCGATCCGGCTTGTGTGTTGTTGTCGCTGGAGCACTTGCTGTTGCGAGAGACTGATCCTAATTAACCAATCTGCAATCTCAAAAAGAAAGAAAAGGGAACAAGAAAAAACAAGAAAAATTCCGTGTACTATATTATCCTATTTCTATTCGTCCGCAGGCATATACTCTTTCCAGCTCCAATTAGCTTTGTCCCACGCTGATAGTAAATGTTGCAGGGCTGCATCTTGCAGTCGGCTTACATAACGTACATGCCCCGCCAAAATCTACCATCACTGCCCAAGCCGAGATCCTGGATGCACGCCACGCCTACCCTGTATAACCGAGCAAGCGGTTCTTTCGGTGCTTTCTGGCTTCGGTAGTCCATGATTTTGCGTCTCTCTTACTATTTGAGAGAGCCTGTGACCTGGTCTTCTCAGTCGTTTCATCTCGGCAGAGTCCTCAACCTTGCTGGCATTTGTGCACCATATCTCTTGGCCAAGACCGGGCTCCTGCACCTACAATAAGCTTCTGTCATCGCGCACCCCACCAACGAGGCAGCTCAAAGCCGTTGCGTTTTGGCGGTGCAACAGTGGCGGTAAACGAAACTCAACACTGCCAAGCTACAATCTACCGTCGACTCCTTCAGCACCGGCTCATCTCACCATGGACACATTGCTGTACGTTAACCGCTAGGATAGTAGCCCATCTGGGCTGTCACATCCCACCTTGCCCCGCGGCGCTGTTCCTAGCCATCGGAGCAACTCGCGTGAGCGATGTGTCAGGGCCTGGAAACGATGACAAGTCCATGCTAACCGCGTCAGAACCGCCGAGATTGCGGCAAATGCGCCACGTTACCGTAGGAAAAGTTCGACGTTTATTGATGGCATTCACGATGTCACAGAGGACTCCAACATGGCGCCAGCCCAGCTCTATAGCACCATGTCTGGACGACTGTTTCACTCGGGTCGGATAGCCATCGTCATGGTCGGCCCTCCTGCTAGGGGAAAGACGTGAGTCATCCTTCTAGGATCGCAGTTCCTCCCGCTAATTCATGGACTGACATAAAAAGCCATGTCTGTGTGTCGCTGGCTCGATATCTCGGGTGGCTCGGTGTCAAGACGCGCATCTTCCACCTGGGAGACTATCGACGGGCCACCATTGGCCCAGAAAGTGCCGTTCCAAAAGACTACTTTTTCCCAAGCGCTTCACCAGAGTCGGTAATTCTTCGTCAGAAGATCCTGAAAAAGTGTCGCGAGGACATTTACGGCTGGCTCAACCACGAGAACGGCCAGGTCGCCATCTACGACGCAGTGAACCCGACTGCAAGCGGCCGCCGCTCCCTGGCAAAAGAATTGGCCAAGCATGATGTTCAAGTAAGGCAGACGAGTCATCACTCAGAATGTGTACTTGCTAAGATGTTTAGACCCTCTTTATCGAATCCTTTGTTGATGATGAGCGTATCCTGCGGGAAAACGCCAGAAACGTCAAGATTTCTTCGCCAGATGTATGCAACTACTTCTCTTAACCTACCATACATTCAGATAAACTAACAAGAGAAAGTTTGCTGGAATGGACCCCGATGAGGCTGCAAAGCTTTACCTGAAGCGCATTGAAGTTCGGATCCCCGTGTTCGAAACCATGGCCGAAGAAGAGCTCAACTACATCAAGATGATCAATGCCGGTGAAAAGTTCTTCTACAACAACGTCAACTTTAGCTACCTTTCTCATAGAATTGTATTCTACCTCACCAACCTCCACATCAAGGCCCGCAAGACATTCTTTGTCCGGGCAGGCACGACGACGGACGAGGACTCGTTCCGAGCGGACGCGCCGCTGTCCGAAGCCGGCCGCACATACGCCAAGAAGATGACAGAGACGATACTCAAACACCGCGAACAAGAACACGCCGAATCAGGCGAGACGACGGCTTCGCTGCCGCCATTGACAGTGTGGACGTCCACTCGATTGCGCACCATTCAAACCGCAGACCCCCTGAGGGACATGAATTACAAAGTTCGGCAACGATCGCAGATGAGCCAGCTCAATCCTGGCATCTGTGAAAAACTGTCGGAGCGTGTTATTCGCCAGCTATACCCCCAAGAAGTCGAAAAACACGAAGTCGATCCATATCACCACCGGTATCCCCGCGCAGAGGCACGTCTTTCAAACCCTAACCTCCATGCCCGTGATGATACAATCTTCAACACAGACTAACATGCTGCCCCCTTTGTCTAGTCATACCACGACCTCGCCGTCCGTCTTGAGCCCATCATTCTTGAGCTGGAGAGGGAGCAAAATGACCTGCTCATCATCGCGCACGAGTCGGTGCTGCGCGTCCTCTACGCCTACCTGATGCACTGCTCGACCGTCGAGATCCCCGCGCTGCGGTTCCCGCGCGACGAGATCATTGAGATCATCCCCGCCGCGTACCAGAACGAGGCGCGCCGCATCCACATCCCCGGCCTCGACCCGGAGATGATTCCCGGCTCGCCCGACGGCATGAAGCTGCTCGCCGCCGGCAGCAGCGTCCCCCCAAGCGGGCCCGCCAGCCGCCCGGAGAGCCTGCCCGCGAGCGGCCAGATGACGCCGCTCGCTGGCGTGGTCGCCGCGGCGACCGCCGCGGCGACCTCGGCCCCAGTCGAGTCGGCGACACCCTTGGAGAGGCCGCCGGAGAGGGTCATCAACAAGTCCAAGGACACGGTTGCAGATAAGCTCGATGACGAGGATTAGACCGTGTGTAACTGCGGAGATGTGAGAAAGAGGGTATTGGACATGGATTATGTGTCATGTGAATAGGAAGAGATTTTCTCCTCTTCACCCTTTTTTTTTCTGCCCTCGCTGTACCTCTTGCTCTTCTTGGCTGAACAAGGACAGTGTAGTACAGCAAGTACACATGACGGACTTGTTTTCTTCTTTTACGAATTCAATGCCTCGTTTTCGTTTCTCCTCTTTCGCCACCCCTGAATAGTGTCATGGTTTTGTCATGGTCTTGCTGGTCTAGCTTCGATAGTAATTTCTTCTTTTGTCCCTGCCTGCATAAAACAATAACCCTCTTTTTTTTTCGATTGTTCCTTTGACATCTCACGTTTTGGGATATCTACCCGTTTTTTTCTTCAGTCACACCCGAGACTCGCCACCTATCGTGTGACACGTAGCATCCGATTTTTTTCCCTCTTCTCTTCTCTTCGTGACATGTGATATGTGTTGTTTTGTTTTTGCAATCGGTTTATTAACGCAACAAAAGGGCAAGGATAATATTTCCTTAGACTAGACTGTCAAACCCCTCGACTTCAAGCTAGACGTACATTAAACAGGCAGCCAGCCCGGGGGAAGAGGGTCCGTTGAATTGCAGCACTAGCAGCACACAGCATAAGAGGACAGAGAGGGAGTGTGAATCCATATGAGCACAGTACGCACCCCCCTCCATGGTCGTGCTACCGACGCCTTGCCTCTTTTTTTGTAATCTTCGAAGCGCTAATGCAGTGGTGCCACCATTTACATCCCGTGTGGTCCTGGCATATTGAGGCTCCGCGACCTCGTGGGGGTAGAATCCACACGGGCACGATTGCTCGTGAGATGAGGTGGCAGGCGGATTATTGGGAGCAGGGAATGCCAGACTGACGGGAGTCTTGAAATTGATTGCAATTCGATCAGTGAAGCTGTACTCCGTACGGAATTATCAATATCAAGTTGGAAATGCAAAGAGAGTCTGGTCTGCAAGGCCATGAGCACGCATGCTTGATAATCCGAGTTTTATTATCATGACTCAGTCTCTGCCGTTGTCGATTGGCAATTTTGCAATGACAGGGACGCGATTATTTTTGACTCAAAGGCGAAAGGATAGAGGCAATCGATGAAACGAGATTATTAGCACAATTGGAGCTCGAGATCAACACGAGCAAGGGGATTGCCAGGCTGTAGAGCAGATATGAGTACGTGCCTATCCACGTACGGCGTATACTGAGTAATCTGTGGTTCTCGAATCATTTCCAAATGGCTGGCCCGAGACAGGCTAGAAAAAGTGGCTCAGGAGTCAGGGCTGTGTGCACCCATGCAGCAATCAAGACTGATCCTTTAAAAAGAATTGAGGCATCACAAGATCAGGAACGGCGGCAGGGGTCATGGGTTAGGTTGGTGCGTTGCCTGCTTCCCTGAGTGGATGGAAAAGGGGCTTGGCCGCAGCAAAAGCATGAAAGCTGTCAGGTGCTTTTACTTATTGCCTCCTGCAATTCATCAGCTGCTTTGGTGGTGGCGCCGCCACGGTCGGTCGTCCGCCGGTCGGCCCTGCAGCTGGATAGAGGTCGGTTGGTTGGGGCGAGACTGAGCGCGCCTCAATTGGACGACACCTTGTGTCTTTGAGCGATGCTTCTCGCTCAGCTTGATCCATCATCGCTCAATAATGTATCTGCCGCAGTTTTCCGGTGCATTTATGTTCTGGATGAGATACAATGGGTGGAAACTAGGTAGCCCTCTCTGAGAACGCCCAAGTTGTCAATATTAGCAACAGGTTCGCACAGCATTGTGCACATGGCCCATGAACATCTCGGCCGGCCGGTACTCAGCACCGAGGGTAGACAAATGGAGCCGGGTGCAGCGGGTGCACTACTTTGTAGGCCGCATTTCCGGCCGCATGACACATGGAGCTCTGCAAGCTTGTAATCTGCAGAGGAGATGCAATCCCAAGGCCGAAATTGAGGCTCCATGCTCTACTGGTACCTCTTTTGTGATAGTCAGCTTCTGGCCCGTCTTTGATGATAAATGCATACATGCAGGGGTCACTGTGAGGGATGCGCAGTTTGCTGTCGCATTTCTGTCGTGGAAATCGATTTGGTAGGTCGCACCGCCGGCATGGTTCATCAAGCATCGTGGGTACATGAATAAGCCCACCTCTTCATGGATTCTTCGCGAGACCGTGATGTCCTTTTCGCTGTCAGCCGTGTCGTGTGCACGGCCGATCATACCTTGCATTCCCGGTATCGAATACTCGGGCTGCGATGACCAGACCAGGTCAACCATTCGGGTATAAGCCATAGCCAGCACACTACTTCGGTGACTCGTCGACGCCACCCAGGTTCGGACATGCTCTGCAATTTTGGCCACGTCCAATCGAGATTTAGAGGTCGGCAGCCTAGCGTTGTTAGTGCCTCTTCCACCTGCCGCACCCCCCCTCTACCACGCCGCTTCAAGACAATGAGATTCCTTTGAGGCATTTGATGGCAGCCTGTCTTGCTATCCTCGTCTGCAAGCGAATTAACCACATCAGCCCGGCGCTTGCCATTGACGCAACGCTGTCAAGGTCAGCAAGCCGTGTCGCCCATACTTATTTGTTAGATCAGAACAGGGCAACACTGTAATCGAACATGTGGAGGAAATAAGGAACTCATGGTAACGCTATAGTGGGACCTACTCGCCGCTAGGTAAGTTGGGAGGATGGAGACAAGCAAGGATGGTCCATGGACGACTTGCAGGCGAGCAGCCGTTCGCGCCACGACCAAAGCAAGGAACAGCAATTGTAATTGTGGTGGCATTTAGCAACCCATTGTCATGGCGTCAATGGCTTCTAATTAGATTGGCTCGTCAGAGGGGATGGTCAGCGTCAATGACATGGCTGTACCGGCATTGAAAGCTGCGTCAAGGACACTCACCTGAGTCTCACGCCAGCTTGGCCAGCACCATGCAGCGAATCTGGACCAATTCCAGCGAGGCAGCTGGCTGGGGAGGACGGTTTCGGGGTTGATATCCTTCTTTACTGGTACGCATCTTTTTGATCAGATGGTGATGGGTTCAGTGGCCCTAGCTCCAGAGTCAAATCCAGGCATTAGCGCTGCATGGGTCTGGTCATGAGACCACCTCCCATCCCACCTTTTATTCCCCAGACATTCAATGTGAGTGGTGCAGCGACATGCTAGCCCAGAAATACTGCGAGAGCGGAGGGTATTGTCTGGCTGGGCTTGTTCAGTGTTTTGCTTGTACCTCCAGCCGGTGCCCGAACCAGAGTCGGATTTTCTGGAAATAGGTGAGTGTACCGCAATCCCGTACTGTGAGTTGGATGCAGCCAGCCAGCCCTTGGACGCCGAGAAACTGCGCATGTGACTCGCTCTCGAGTCGCTGTACGAAGACACAAGAGGTCTATTTTCGACTTTGAGTGCTTCAAAAATGCCCCTCACTCCAAGACGGAATGTGCAGTGGTGGCAGGCGGAGC
Organism: Cordyceps javanica; assembly: GCF_051103115.1. Lineage (NCBI taxonomy): Eukaryota > Fungi > Ascomycota > Sordariomycetes > Hypocreales > Cordycipitaceae > Cordyceps > Cordyceps javanica. Next base: position 801,060 of record NC_139297.1, read on the forward strand.
ATGACGTCGAACGAGCTTCAGTGTGACCAGAGGGCAGGGGTTGCGGGGCCCTGGTGTCCACACAACACGTACTGACGCCCGTTGTGCCCACCAGCTGGTGCCATGCGCTATAGAGTGCGATCATTATTCAAGAGCCTGGCGTTGTGGTGTGCCAATTGGCCTTGGTCAGCACCCTGGGGGTGTCAGGCAGCTCTTCATTCGTTGACGGTGGCAATTGTATCGCGCATTGACAGGTGCAGGGCCCTTTTTCAATCAGAATTGACTGCACATTACTAAATTGCACGGCGGATTGCGCGTGCGTTGACGTGTTTGAAATGCACACTGTGTCTCGTGATGTGCAGACGTCTTGCAGGCATGGTGGATGCAAATACATGAGCCGTCGCACACGCTCAATTGCAGCACACAGACTCGCACGCAAGGTTCTGGACGACCCTGAAGCAAAGCCATTCGCAGCCCGGCAAGCCGCGCGCACTCCACCAGTCAGTGGCACAGATGGATCATGACAGTGGATACGGGATTAGGGCACGAGGCCTCGTGCCCCCGACAGACGGCGTAGCCACGTCCCAATGTGGTGGTTTCGCAATAACAAGCCCCCGCAACCAGCCGTCTGAGGCTTTTGGTAGACAGACGGAGCCAACGGAGCAGCAGAAGCAGGTTAATAAACTTGTAGGGCCATGTCAAGGGCATCTCAAAAGCTCCACCACACGTACCCACGCCCCGCCGATGCATCTTCTGCGGGCGACAACCCTCTCCACCAGCTCTATTGCGAGGCGAGTAAGTACTCCGTACGCCTGTCTTGAACGTCAAAGAGATTGGCGGGTAGCGCTGGTACTGTTGCTGCAAAGAAGTTCATCGCGGTTTGCAGGCGGCAGGCTGCCGATGATGGTGCGGGCGACCGGGAACCCCTGGCCTGTTGTTGGCGCATCTTGATGTAACGACAGGGAGTAGAGGTGCCCATTTTTAGCTTTCTGCCTTGTACTGAGTAGGAAGGGGAGGGGTAAGTACTTAGGTGGCCAAAGGTACCCGATGGTTGGGTGTTGGACGGCTAGGGACCATGCAGACTGCAGCCATTCCCGCCGCGTGCGAGGTGAAGGAGCCCCTCCACAGACGGTCGTCAATCTTTTTTAAGCGGGCCATGTTCCAGATGTGGTTGGTAGACTAGCATTAGTGCTCGACGATACTGCCTGGCAACGGAATGATCATGTCGTACAATATCGAGTGTTATAGCAGGTCAGCCCTGTGCAGGTCAAGGCAGGGACGAGGCAGAGACAACATAGACAACAAACATGGCGTTGGCGCCGGCGCCGGCGGCCAGGGACCGGGACAGGCAGGCGAGGCATGCCGCTGCAGAGAGAAGTTTGGCTAGCGTTGTTAGCGTAACAGCGTATGGGAGGCTCAAGGTTGTCAGCGCCGCATATCTCTTGATCAGCGCAAAGGCTAGTGCCGTTATTGGAGGCACCACGAGCGAGGACCCCCCACTTGTAGAGCTGAGAGGCCTTGTGATGTATCTCGTTTTTGCTAGCTAGCACAGAGGGGGGCGGTAGTTATCCATAATACTGGTAGGCGAGAAGCAAGCACCTGCTTAGCACCTGGCATCTGCGACAAGGGCATCTGGAAACGGTGGTACTGGTAGTATCAGTAGCAGGTACCAGTAGCTGTTCGTAGCAGATTGGTGACCGAGCACCGCAGTCCTGGAACAGACATGGTTCTGGAAAGGCAGGGGCAGCAATTGTGCGAATCGGGAAGAGTGGATGGTGTGAGAACCGTCGGGTGGTAAGGTAGTATGCAAGGTTGGGTTAGATGGGGGCGAGCCAGTCGAACAAGAAGGAAGCGTGTGCGGGCAAGATGAGCGCGGAGCGCATTTGGTGAAGGGACTGTCTGATAGAGATGGAGATGGAAGTATAAAGTTGAGGATAAAAGAGTGAGCAGCAAGGAGTTGTTGTATACGACTTTCGCATGGGCAGCTGGCAGCTGGCAGCAGGGCGCTGGCATTTTGCCAACGGCAGACGAGTAAACGAGCAAACGAGAAAGGTGGTCGAAGCCATCACAAGGAGCCGGCACGCTGGCTGGCAAAGGGCTGCTGCGGTGGTCGTTTCAGGGAGCCGATGTGCTGTAAAGAGATGGCAAGGATGCTGAAGCCGTGCATTTGGCGTCCTGCATGGCTAAATAGCGCTAAAACTGTTAGCGGATGCGACACGGCTGCACCATTCAAAAACAAGGGCGGCCCCACCAAGAGGTCTCTACTTAGGTACCTAATACCTAGTTAAGTACTTACTTAGCGGGCAAAAAGATGGGGGAATGAGTTGGCTTGGTAATGGAGGAATTATCTCAATGTATACGTTGATGGCTGGGATGTTTTTCTTCTTTTGAACATAAAAGGCATTAGTACAAGTTTTCGTATCATTATTCTCATCGTCGTTATTATTTTGCTGCTTCTACCGGGAAATCTTTGATCGGGCTGTCGACCCTTGAAATACCTTGCTCTTTTATTGAATGAGAAAAAATTGCCTGATTCCCTCTCTCGGTAAGTACTTGGAACTTACTAGCAGCCACTGGAACTCCGTATTGGCACAAGGCCGCTGGAAGGGGGGCGGCAGGGGGAGGAGGGTCAGCAAACGCCTCATTGGAAGACACGGGGTGGGTAACGAGAGACAAGGAGAAGGATGCTGAAAAGTGGTGAGCGATAAACAAAGAGGCAAGACGCAAGAGAGGTAATCATTGAAAAGACCGAAGAATCATGAATGTGGTGGAAACAGAGGCCGTGTGGTGGTGTAGCGAAGCGCAGAGCAGAGACGAGTAGAGGAAGAAGGCCTCAAGGAAAGTTGGTAAATGTGAAGATGGTAAAGTAGATGGAGGGACTGTTGAAATAGGCTAATTAAGTTTACCCGCTACAACCAACCGAGCATGCCCCCCCTCCTTGCCATTACGTAGGTAGCTACCCGTTTATATATGATGATAGTAACAGAAGAAGGGGAAAAGAGCAGAAGCAAAGGAGGGACGAGGACAGTTGACGGACAAATCTACCATCGGAGACAGGTACTTACATGCTGTTACATGGGCACTTGTCTTGTACCGGAAGAAGTGTCGCGTGTATTGATTACCACTAATCTGTAAGTAGACAGTACTCGGGTAACTGGAAACTGAAGAGCAAGGCATTCTCGAGTTTAACGCGAGGACGGGGGTGTATCTTTAATTAATTGATTTAGTTTGGTCAAATCTTACATTTTCCAAACAAATTTGGTCTGCCGAGCTTTTAAGCGGGCAGAGCGAGTGAGTCTCAAAGATGGGCACATGAGCAGCTAAAATCTACAGGAGAAAAAAAAAACCAGGCCCAAGATGCTTGGCCCCCCTTGCCTCCCCTCGCGAGCAGCCCCCTGCCCCCCCCTTCCTGGTCAAATATTTTACTTACTTAAGTATTAGTGCTGTTAATTAGAGGTTGTCCAAAGGCGTAGCTGTAATCCATACTCTAGTATCAAGAGGGCTATCAGAAGGTTACCTACCGACCTGGCTTGCTCGGGTACGTATAACATAGAGACAAGTACTGAGCTATTTAAAAAGAAGAAGAAAGGAACTTACAGGGACGACAGGCGACTCGGCCCTGTCCTGTCTTGTTCTGTCTCGTCCTGCCCGTCCTGTCTTGTCCTATTTCTGTCTCTCGTCCTGTTGCCCTGTCCGGCTGGTACGCAGAGACTGGCCCAGACTGTCAGCAGCGCCCCATGTACCCCCTCGACCAGCACATCACCTGGCTCAACTGTACCCGCATCAACCCCAAGTACGTCCAGAATACTCGGTACGGAGACCTGGGCCGCGAAACCCAAGGTGAGTGGGTAGGTAAGTAGGCACCTATCCCATACTCGCTGGGAGCATCACACGCGTCACACGCATCACACGCATCACAGACTCTTCAGGCCTACTTACCTACCTAGTCAGTGACGGAGTGCTTGCCTGTACGGAGTACTTGATCAACTACTACCCATCATCATGCAGCCCAGTGGATGCAAAGCCCAATTTCACCGGTAGTGATTCCTCGTCTTCGTCTTGTGCCCACCCCTTCCCCCCCAGCCTGTGCTGTCGAGCCAGGGCCTCTGCCCAAAGCTCTCGACTCTGTGGCAGGGTGCCCAAACTCCAAGGTCAGTAGGTACTTAGGTTACTGGTAAGTAAGTATCGACTGACTTACCTACCCCCTCCCTGCCCCCTCCCCTGGGACCCAGGGGTCGTCGACCGCTGGAAATGGCGCTAACCAACTAATCCCTCGCTGTCGCTGGTACCTATTTACCTTGGTACCTACCTACTCTGTTACTTGTCTACTCCCCTCTCATCCTACTTGCTCAGGTAAGTAGGTATCTCAACCTCTTCTTTTTTATAGCTCAGGTACCACCTTGCCTGGCCTTCCTCCTCCCTCGACAAGGTACCTCCCTACTTAGCTTGCCTGCCCAAAAGGTAGACAAGATCATTCGTTCCCACCAGCACCACTACCTGAGTACCTAAGGTACCTACCCACTACTGAGTACCACCACCACCGCTGGCCCCCCCGTTTCCCGTTTCCCAGCAGCTGCTTAATATTCCCTCCCCCTCCAACTCCAACTAAAAAACTACCACCTTCTCTCGTGAGCGCATCTCCATCTCGCTTCTTCCTCTACGCCTGTCTAAAGCAACCAACTGCTTCCCACCTCCTCTTTCGGCATCTCCGTTGCCTACTCTCTGTTCAGTGTGCATACGTCTCTTTTCCTGGTCGAATTCCAAATTACCCACCGTACTCGATCGACGTAAAAACCAAACCACAGAGAGCTCTCCATCTGCTCCCAATCTCTGACGACATTCTCGCCTGCGTCTCGTCTGTCTTGATCGAGCCAACATCTGCCGCTGCTGCTCGTTTCATCGTTTCAGCTGTCCGTACTTTCTGGTCACCTGCCTCCCTGCTGCTGCCCAGCCGCTTTTATTTCTATTTTTCGCTTTTTTTTGGCCGACGTTCTTGTCCGCTCCTGTCCCGTACAACCTCCCCGTTGCCGTCGCCGCATCTCGCGCCAGTTCTGTGCCCTTGTGCTGGTAAGTTGCTTCTCATCACCACCCTCACATGCTGCCCGCTTTCCTCTCCGCCGCCCCTGTCCGGCGCTCCAAGATGCCCCCCTCGACTCATTGCTCGTCTTTTTTTCGCTTCATGTTTGTCTGCCGACCCCCAATGGGCTCTTGTGCTTGCGCCGCATAGCTTCTGCGTGCAGACGAGCTCCAATCCCACGTCCCATACATTACGCTGCAGTGCCCCGCATCGCACTCGCGCCCCTCCCAAGCCAGCCCCAGCCAGCGTCCCTTGACCAACCTTGCCGACCTTGCCAACCATCATCATTCCACAATCGCCTCTGCATACCACGCTTAATTTCCCGCCCGACTGCACCTTTGAGGCGCCCCTTTGTCTGCTCTTTTGTGCGCGCTTGCTGGCGTGGCTGATTGCCTCCTTTACTGTTCGTCACCTCTTCATGCCTTGATCTGGTTGAAATGTCGCACTTCTGCGGCGCCCACGCACTTTTCCTGCTTACCTACCCCTTCGCTGCCCTCATCACCGCTCCGCCTGATACTCCGACACCTCTGCCGAGCTCACTCGCTAACGCTGCCATCTGCTCAGAATAGCTCGGTTTTTCCCATTGCATCTACCGCGTCTCCCAACTGTCGGAGGTATACGTTGCATCGCAGCGTACTAGTCAACACGGGTCTCTCAGGACCCTGCTGCCCAACACGGCTCCCCCCAACGCCACCCAACGCCTTGATATACCGCACCCTTGGTCTCGCACCCACGTTCAATAGTGTTCGAAGCGTCAATTGGTTCATATATCTGCAGCATGTCATCGCAACGACCCGGAGCGTTCAACAGTTTACGGATGGGAGGTGAGCATTCCACTTGGCCAGCCCGCATCGCCATCATGAGCGAGCCCCTCCTTCATCCACCTACTGACCCCCTCTCGCAGAAGTGATCCGTGAGCGCGTTCAAGATGGAGTAACTGGCGAAACCAGAGAGCTTCAGTATACTCAATGTAAAATTGTCGGCAATGGTTCCTTTGGTGTCGTCTTCCAGACCAAGCTTTCTCCTTCCGGTGAGGATGCCGCCATCAAGCGTGTCCTCCAAGACAAGCGCTTCAAGGTATGTCTCCTCTGACCAGATTGGCTTGCCGCGCGGCAAGGAACCAGCTCAACGAATTCTAACAGATATTGGCAGAATCGTGAACTCCAAATCATGCGCATTGTTCGTCACCCCAACATTGTCCAGCTCAAGGCCTTTTACTACTCCAACGGCGAACGAGTAAGTACCCCCCACGCGCACCTCCCTCACACTCTTTTTTCCTTGCACACTAAACGGAACATGTATAGAAGGACGAAGTCTACCTCAACTTGGTCCAGGAATTCGTTCCTGAGACTGTCTACCGAGCATCACGGTTCTTCAACAAGATGAAGACCACTATGCCCATTCTCGAGGTGAAGCTCTACATCTACCAGCTTTTCCGCGCTCTCGCCTACATTCATTCGCAAGGCATTTGCCATCGTGACATCAAGCCCCAAAACCTCCTTCTCGACCCTACCAGCGGCATCCTCAAACTCTGCGATTTTGGCAGCGCCAAAATCCTTGTCGAGAATGAGCCCAACGTTTCGTATATTTGCTCTAGATATTACCGCGCGCCCGAACTTATCTTCGGTGCCACAAACTACACCACCAAAATTGGTAAGAACCAGCTGACTGGACCTTGCGTCATGCAGCGTGCTGACTCCCCCCCCTCTAGATGTTTGGTCGACAGGCTGTGTCATGGCTGAGTTGATGCTTGGCCAGCCCCTCTTTCCCGGCGAATCTGGCATTGATCAATTGGTCGAAATTATCAAAGTCCTCGGCACTCCCACCAGAGAACAGATCCGTACCATGAACCCCAACTATATGGAACACAAATTCCCCCAGATCAAACCCCATCCCTTCAACAAGGTATTCCGTAAGGCTGATGCGAATGCCATTGATCTCATTACCAAGCTGCTCGAATACACACCGACTGAGAGAGAGGCTGCCGTCAACGCCATGGTTCACCCGTTCTTTGATGAGTTGCGCGACCCTGAGACGAAGCTTCCAGATTCCAGACACGGCACTGGGCAGCTCCGCGACCTCCCTGAGCTCTTTAACTTTACTCGTCATGGTATGCACGCTACCCAACCTAACTTGGTCAACGCTAATTTTTTGCCGTGTCTACAGAGCTGTCCATTGCCCCTGACCTGAACAGCCAATTAGTCCCTCCTCACCAGCGCTCCGTCCTCGTCGCACGCGGTCTCGACATTGACAATTTTACTCCGATGGCCAAGCAGGAGATGATGGCCAAGCTCGACTGAGCGCCTCGAGTGTTCATGGTGCTGATTTCTCTTGTTTTTCTTGCCAAAAAAAAGCACTGGCTAGCCACTTTGGTTCGAAGCTTTGCGCGGCGACGGGGAAGGACTCTCTTTTCCTGCATGCAAGCTCTGTTGTCGACAATCTTGACGAAAACCTGCAACTGACTTGCTCAGCCTAGTAATTGGGCGGGTCGGCCAAAGTTCGCGGGATGGTGGGATTCGCATCCGACACTCAGTCTTTAGCCTGGCCACGGCGGCAAAGTCAGCATGGAACACCAGCGTGGGGGATGTACATCTGTGTACTGGCTAGGCTGCGGTTGAACAGGCTGTGAAAGGCTGTAGCAGATGGAACTCCTGCAAACCTTGAACTTGGTTGACAAAGTTACGTGTTTCAAACGACGGTTACTCTGTTTCATTATTTGCATGCCTGGTGGTCTTGGTATTCTCACTACGTGGGAATTAAGCGGCTTGAACGAATACTTGTGTTTCCAGACGGGCTTGCGCCATGGCAGCTTGGCCGCTGTTTGCGGTTGTGCGAGGCGTTGCCAGCCGAGGGGCGGGTCTCGCTCGTGTCCTTTTTTTCTTACCTTTTTTATGAGCTGCATCAAGTTTGGATGGCCACGATTGTGATGAACTCGGAGCAGCGTTAACCGTCTGAGATCTGTTGGTAACACCACTTCTACTTCATGTGCTGGCTATGGATGATGAATTATGCACGGTGGATTTTATTTCAGGGCGGAGAGCAATTATACCGATAAGCATTTCTAACGACAAAGTGGCGCAAGCCTGCTGCTTGTATACCATAATGCCATTGCAAGTCGGAATTTGGCTGCATATTCGATATACCAAAATGAATTCAGGTTGTGTTCTCCAATCCATTGTACCTGATGGTCTCCGCTGTGAGCGAAATGTCTACGCATGTACTCGGTTGAAGTTGATCAGCACCATGCTGCCATTTTTTTCACAAATTGTCAAGTCTACGATGCGAATATTCGATAAAAGCAGCTTTTCCGTAAAATTTCAAGCCGATAGATGCCTAAATCAAGGAAGCAATAGATGTCTTTGCCTTATTCTGTTTCTGCTCTGCACCGTGTTGGCGCTGTCATGATTGGTGCCTGAGGCAGCACACCTACTTTGCCTTACTAGCTTCATGCGTCGCCTTGCAACGCGTAGCGCAGGCGTTTGCAGGTCTGGATCAAGATTGCTCTACGGGCGCGATCAAAGGACTGGCATTTTTAGCACTCAATTTGCCAACTTGCACCATGGCTGACTACGACAGGAGACAATCTGGCGGGTACAATCGCAAGAGACGCTATAGAGGTACGATGCTCGAATTTGAAAGCTATCTCAGAGCTCCCAGCCCTTTGCGCCCGGAAGCCGAAGCTGACCATTGTGAATCAAAATGAGCAGACGACGATGACCAGTATGATCGACGCCAGCGTAGGCGACAAGAGGCACCAGTACCGGTCCGATTCAGAAAACAGCTCGTGGCCATTGCCGAGTCGCCGCTGCGCCGATGGGCCGACGAGGTGCTCTCACTGGCACAGATGATTGTCGACAACTACGACGACGAGCACCTACGCAGCCTCTACGTTAACCTGGTCCTGCAGATGGTGCTCGAGCAGCCCCTAAAGACACCTTTCGTGGCCGCTGTGGTGCTCGTCGCCAACGCGCTCAAGCCCGAGGCCATGGAGATTGTCCTTGAGCGCCTGGCTAAGGATCTCGAGAGCGCCATCGCCGCCGGCCAGTGGACACAGGTGAAGCTGTACCTCAAGTTCATGGCCTGTCTGCAATGCAGCCTAGAGGGTGATGGAGTGTTCCCCCTGCTGGAGGAGCTCTTCAACCGCGCGGCCGACCTGCAAACCGCCAGTTCAGAGGATGTACGTGTCTGGAGTGGACGCGCTACTGCGCCGGATGGCCCATATGCTGACTGGATGTAGACTATCGGAACCGAAATCGTCAAGATTATCCTTCTCACAATTCCCTACGCCATGGTATCCGCGCCGGGCGACTGCAAGCAAAAGGCCGCCGAGCTCATGGAAAAGACGGACATCATCGCCTCTGAGCCCCATGCGCTCCATGCGCTGGTTGACCCATATTATACCAAGAGCAACGAAGACAGCCCGACTGCTTCTGCCAGTGTGCTGGTGCTTCTACAGAAGCAGCTGCAAGCGGAGGCTTCCAAGGACTGGGAGCTGGCGTGCCTGCCTCGCCCGTGGCAGATGTCGCTCGCCGACGTGGAGACGCAAGACAAGTTGACTAATGCTCGCAAGCACGCGATTCCCGCCATTTCTATCCCTGCCAACGTGGTCGCCGGCCCCCGTGCGCTCTTTCCGGAGGTGTACCTGTCCGTATACGCCGAGCAAGAAGTCGAGTCGGTGCCCGGCACGCAGCACGTTGCTTCGTCACTGATCCGCGACGTGCTTGTTGACACCATCAACGGCCTCAACTACAATCGAAATGCTACTGCTCGCTTCCTCATGGACATTGATTGCTACTTTGCCGACGGTACTTTTGTGAAGCGCGCAACGCCGTTTGACGAGTTGCGCAACCTTGCTGGCAACAACCGCTCCACGTGGAAGCCCGAAGACGTGGCCGTCGACACCGTCTTTTCACAGCTCTTCCAGCTGCCAACGCCCGAATGCAAGCTTGTCTACTATCACTCAGTCCTGACGGAAGCGTGCAAGCTGGCGCCGGCTGCCATTGCGCCCAGTCTCGGCCGAGCCATTCGCTACCTGTACCGCAACAACCCGCGCATGGACCTGGAACTATCGTACCGATGTGTCAACTGGTTCTCGCACCACCTGAGTAACTTTGGCTTCACATGGAAGTGGGCGGAGTGGTCAGATGATGCTGCGCTGTCGGATTTGCACCCGGCCAAGTGGTTCCTGAACGGCGCGCTGGATAAGGAGATTCGGCTAAGCTTTGCTCAAAGAATTCAGAAGACGCTTCCCGAGGCGTACCAGCATCTCATTGGTCCTGAAAAGGAACAAGACGTGCCGGACTTCAAGTACAAGAATCCAGACACACCCTTCTCAGCAGAGGGTCAGCAGATTGGCGCCTTGTTGCGCCGCAAGGCCACAGACGAAGAAATTCAACCGACCATTGATGCCATCCAGGCGCAAGCCAAGGACCAGGCTCTGGACCCTGTCGTGACCAGCATAGACGTCTTTGTGACGGCCATGTGCTGGGTCGGCTCCAAGTCGCTCAGTCACGTCCTGGCCTGTATTGACAGAAGTAAGGCGCGCCTGATCGACGCCGGAGCTGCCTCGTCGGCGGCCCGCGCCCAGATCATCTCCTCCGTCATGGCCTACTGGCACTCGCACCCAGGCGTGGCCCTGTCCATTATCGAGAAGCTCCTCAACTACTCGATCCTCACACCGTTCTCCGTCGCCGACTGGGCCATCCTAGCGGATAGCGCTTCGCACAAGGGCTCACCCGGGGCGGCGTTGGCGCAGCCGCACATTTACGAGGCCATCTTCAACACCGTCTCCAAGGTCACGGCGCGCGTGCGGCAGGTCGTCGGGGCGCCGGCCGACGAGGAGGAAGCGCGCGCCAAGGAGGTCGCCGATATGACGGAGCTGTTTCGCACCATCAACGACGCCCTGGAGTCCTGGGCCGCCGGCAGCAAGGACGAGCTAATGGAGCACGACGCCGGTAGCGAGACGGACGAGGCGCTCATCCGGCGATGGGGCCAGCGCTGGCTGCGCGTGTTTCGACGCCGCGCGGCTGTCGAGGCGGCTTTTGTGGCTGAGGCCACCAAAGACAAGATGGTGGTGGACGGCGAGAATGGCAGTGCCTAGATGAAACAGGAATACATGGCTGGCTGGAAGCGAGCAAAGGGGGGAAAGGGCCAACAGTGTATAGTAAGAAGAATCTTTATTTCATTCTTAAATTAGGGGAAGTTGATCGCAATGGCTACAACAACAACAAGGAATGGATTGAACTGCGGGGATCTGGATTTTTGATATAACAATGTACATTTATTCGTACAATTTTATCCTTGAGGGAAAAAATACTATAGGTGAAATAGGACTTTTTTCTGGTGATGGATATCGACTTCTCATTACGTAGAACCGAGAGAGCTTTAGCTACAGAAAGCCGGCTCCTCCCTCCATCCCCTTGCTCGTGAATTTCGTTTCTTTGAAATAATCCGTGTGAAATGGTGACTGTTTTTTTTTTCTTGGTAGGGTGAGATGAGGGACATGAGAGCTGGTCAGAAAGAAGCTTGTGTATTCATCATTTTTGCAACTTGAAAGTTTTCTCCAGCTACATTTACATGTACATTTCGAGAGCTTTTTCAACCCATCAATACATGTCCCGACAATTCTCTTTTTTTGTTCTTTTGCGGCTTTTCATCCTTTGCCGCTTACAAGAGAGAGAGAGAGAGAGAGGCAACGCCAGCATCGTTGCTGCGGGAGAGTTTGCTGGGATAAAGATGATCTAGATATTGGGTCGTGGTCCGTGGAAGATGGACGACCAAAAAAAAAAGAACCAAGGTGCATCTTTTCCGCCACGAAAAAAACCGTTTCTTGACTTTGGCGGTATCAAAGGAATGGCAGCAAATATATATACACGAAAAGGATGGGACCAACCAACACTCGCAACCAAACTCCCCCGTATTGCCATTTTTTTTCTGTGTTCTGTGTTCTGTTTCTTTCTTTCTTTTTTTTTTTTGGACAAATCACGCTGGCAATTCATTCTGTAGACCTTTCCATTTCCCTCCCGGTCTTGACTTGCAAAACCGACAACTTATGGCCTCGACTACTTTCTTTCCTTTACTCGGTACCTAGCCACGCTTGTGATTTATATAGCCCTCCTACCTTGCTCGCCGCGCCGCCAACTGGCAGACCGCTTGGAATCCAGCAAGAAAAATGCGTACGCAGAGGTCTCGTTGATCAGTAGTAGGACATCATGACCAGAACTTACTGAACCCTCTTGCCCGACCCGAGCACGGCCCTGCACGGCATCTGATGGTGGCAAGATCCAACTAAACACTTGGGGCAACCGTGTAATATAGCTCTATTTAAAACCAGAGCGGTAAGCAAGTGGCTCGCTTCTATGGCTCCTTTCTGCTATAACTCCCATGTTTGACACATTGAGCGTGTCGAGTCCCGTTGCGGGATGTACGCCTCATCTCTCTACAGTCCAACGCTGGAGCCTCATTAGGTCTCACTGTAAACCAAAACCCCGTTCCCAAAACCGATCATGATATAACCCGAATGCCCGAAAGTGACACCAAGAACAAGTTCCAAAGAAAAAGCCGTCATTAATTTAATCTCCAACGTTTGCAGCCTAAACAAACAGGTGTCGCTTGATAGGCCGGGGTGCTACATTGCCCTGCGTGTCCGTCGGTCCGTGAGCACCCTCTCCTATTTGCTTGAGCTTTTCCAAAAGATGGCTAGGGACTCTGTTAGCGACTCATGTCTGGGCAGTAAGCGTAGTTGTTCTTACTTGATCGGAAGCAATCCCCGGCTCTCCGCAACAGCCAGCTGCATCTTGTCAACAAGTTGCTCATGCTCTTGTAGATGTGCCGAGATACGCTCATCTAGGTCGGCTTCTTCGCCCCCCCGCGCAATAAAGTCGCAGTCCTGCTGGTCACAGACCCATGTCCCATGATATCCCGTTGGCATCGGATCCGGCAGTTTTTCGGCGAGGATGCTCAGCTTTGCAGGCTTAGCTTCGTCATCCAAAATCTCATGGTCACTTGACGAATCGGACGAATCGAGTACCCCCAGGATACTATCCGGCTCTTCCTCCTCGAAGCCCTGGTTGCCGGCATCGTCCATGTTCTCGTCGCCTTCTTGGTCGGACAAGTTGAGTTTCTTGGCCACAGATTCAGTATCAGTCTCGTCGTCGTCGACAATCGCACGAGCCCTCTTATTAGTCGACTTGATGGGTCGCAAGCTCGATTTGCTGCCGACGGGCCGACCAGGTCGCTTGCCCATTCTGGGTGTCGCGGGGCTTGGTTCCCGCACACCTTCTTGACGACGTTCAAATTTGACATCAGACTTTCGCCCGTGGAAGGGGCGCTGTTCTCTGGGTACAACGCGATAGGGGAGGGCGTCTCCTCTCAGAGCAACTGGCACAAACTTTTTGTTAGAAAGACTGACGAGCCAGTCGTATATCTCTCCGTCCTTGTATTTGTCATGGTCAATGGTATCAAGAAGAGCAGCGGCATTGTAATGTAAAACTTCTTCAACAGGGCGTTTGTGAGAGCCGCTGGAGCTATCCTTGTAGGTGGGGAATCGGTATTGGAAGTACAGCCTGTTAAGAAGTCCAGAAACCTTGACTCCGTTTTTGGAAGGCTGAAGTGCATCGAAACAACTCTCAAGTGCGGCAAAGACTGTCTGGAAAGGTGAATCGGTAGGGTGTGCCTGTGGTGGCTCAGGTCGTCTGGGATGCAAAGGGATGATGGTCTGCTCAGGCTCTGCCGCGGCGCTATTGAGCCGGGCCGCGGACCGTCTGTTGGATGCGGATTCGTCAATCACCTCCATACTTTCGCTTTGCCTCGAAGAACTCGTAGTTGCTCTGCGCGGCGGCTCAATGAACGACGGCGACCGTGTCCGCTGGCGCGGATTCTTTTTGGCCTTGTCTACCTTCTCGAAAAGATGCTGCGTCCATGTTAGTAAAGCTGTAGACTGAATCCTGACAGCGCTTGCGGGCAACACGGAAGACGTACGCCGTTCTCGGATTTCAGCCACTTGTAAAAGGGGGTTGTTTTCCAGTCAATCACGCCATCGTCTTGCAGAAACTGAGAGATGAGAAATACGGCATGCTTGTTGCATCGGTCGACAACGTCTTCATATGTCGAGCCATCGCCTACAGAGGCGGCATACTATCAACACAAAAAGTCAGAATGATGGATAGGTGATGGAACCAATGGGAGACAGGGATATATACCCTGTGAAATACTGACGCGAGAATATCATTCTGTGGTGGCGACTTTGATTTTCTCCCACGTCTTGGTTTGTCATTCATGTCCTCGATGATATCCATTATACTGTAGTAGAGCGTCGTTGCTTGGCACATGGTATCGTAGGTTGCCTGGTAAGCGGGACAAGGGCTGAGCTCGAACCAGCCGGCGCGGCCCGATACCCAGATCTGAGGGCTTCCATCCTCTGTTTCACCCACCGAGTATAGCAGGCAATGTCGTATCTCGATGGGAATGGGTGATCGTGCGCGCACAAGAACTGGAAGCAGCAGCAGCTGTTAGCAGGAATAAGAGGGAGTTGGGCCCAGGAGCAGACAAACCGAGTCGCTTTTCGTCCCTCGTGAAGTGAAGGTGCCCGCGCACGATATAAGGGCCGTTGGGCACAATGTTGAGCGCGTTCTCGATCGTCGTGCCGTCGCGGTTGAGGACGATGGCGTTGCGCAGCTGGAAGATGGGCCAGTTGTCACTGGGCTCCGCCTTGGGGACGGAGCGCAAGATGGACGCCTCCTGGCACCACTGAATGGCACCGTCGTCGACAGTTTCGACGCTCGATGTCGAGGCACGGCGAGTGCGCCCAGTCATGATGCCGGGGGAGATGGCGGCATGAGCCGTGACGGCGGGGGGGGCGCGTGGGAGTGCTCGTTTCTGTCGGTTGGTGACAGACGCAGTTCGTCGCGTGTTGGGGACTTCGGCTAGCTAGTTGTAAGGATTTAAATTGATGACTGAAATGCGATTCCGATGAAGCTTGCTGCGCGAGGTGAATACGATTGTGGTGCTGGGTTGTTGGTAGATTCACGCGGACACATTAAGTGACTGGCCTCCCGCGAACCGCCAACTCTACGCGTTTTGGTGTAAAGTGGTGGGGCACGATTCACGGAAGCCTCGTCCTCTGTGCCGAAGCCGCTCAGTCTTGAGGTACGCTGATGTTTGCATACTATTTCATTCAAATACATGAAAATAAGATAAAAAAAACCCCCCCAAAAAACCCAACACTTTTCTCCTACACTTTTCTTTTTGTTGGCGTTCTTGATGGAAGCCAAAGACGTGAACGGGCAGGTGAGCTGCGTCTACTTTGCCTGTACAGTACAACCGACAATGCGATGACGCCGTTACTCAAACCTGGCAATACCTTATCTGTACCACTACCTCGAAATTTGGCCAGCTTGCGTTGAAAGAAATATTGATCTGCAAGGCCATGGAATATGTATTTCAGTCGCCGCAGACTGTAGCCCAGGGAGCGCTAGTTGGTATCTTGCAGCCGCGTGCCAGTTTACACGCTCGAGGGTGAAGCGTCCGCCGTATCGGAGAGTGCAACGGAGTGCATGACGAGCCTTTTTTTTTCCCTTTGTATTTCCTTGATACGAGAAACACTACAGCCAGATAAGGCTGACCGAGGGTCCAAGTCCTGTCACTTTTCATTGCCGCCTTGTTCCCGGTTGTCCTCTGTGCCGCCTGCCTTGTCACTGAACTTAAGTGCCATTATTAACAACCCCCCGTTGGTTCCAGATATCAATCGCCAGAATGCAAATTTAGCCTTTTGAGTAAGAGTCTAAAACTCTCTCTTTAATCTTCGAGAAACTAAAAAAAAAAAAAAAATGATGACGTATTGTGCCCGTGCAGTAGTCGTCCTAGCCTCGCCCACACACTCTCTCACCACACCATGGCTGCTTACTCCGTTCTGCAGCGTCGACCCTTTTAGCGCAATCGCCGGACAATAATAAGTATGCAGTGGTTTTCCCCATCTCCATCAAAAGCACAATCGCTTGCAGCATTTTAACAACATATTGCGCCCATCCGCGCACTGTCCTGGGTGATTGGCTGCCCTCTCATCATCTTGAATGGGAGCAACAGCTTTGGGCAAACACCGAATGGCATGTGCTTAGAATACTTCCATTTCGACACTGGTGCCTGTAATACAATACCACCTTACTTATAAGCTCATCTTGGGTGGTAAGACCACAGAGCGAGCTATGTAGCTCCTCCTGAATCTACCCACTACTTACTGCTTTAGCTTCCAAATTCTCGCTTCCTTCGAAGGGCGCCTCGACCAAATATTGAAGCATGTCTACTAAGTACTTACTGATAGGCTCTTTACACAAAGTCAGGGCCCGCAAAAGTCGTGGCGTAATCCTGCCGCAACTAATCCGATGGCTACAGAGACAAGCTGTGGGACGTTCGAGGGCACTCTTACATGCTGACGGTTAAGCCATAATGCACGTGTAGGCCACTCTGGACAAAAACCCCTGGCTTTTTTTGTCCTCACTTTTCCACATGTTTCCGCAGTCACTCGTTCACTGACCATTTACAGGTTCCGCGGCTGGAACCTCTGTGAGCCGGATACTTATACCTTGGTGCTTTGAGAGAGAGCCCACTGGCATCGTGCGCATTGAGAGGAACTCCGGAGATGACTCTGCACGTACGGAGTCCTTACTGCATGTGATGTATGCAGAACCCTTTGCCGTTTGCCGGCCTTGGCGTTCCCCTACGCGAGTTCGTTTTTGCCTATGGCGGGGGGTCTTGAGATGGCTGACAAAAGTTGGTTGGCCGGGCTTGGGGCAGAAGAAAGCTGGGGGGAGGTGAAGGCATCATCGCAAGCTCCGCCAACTACTTACTTCCCTCTTCCGCCATCCGTAGCCGAGAAGGCGACGACGGTGGTTGGAGTTTGGTCTGAATCACCAAGGGGGAACCTGCTTCCTTTTTTTTCATCTGCCCGCCTTGGCGCGCTCGATGACCGAGGGCTTGCGCAGGCTTCGCCGCCCAGTCCGCTCGGTCATGTACATGCACGACGTCCGCTTACGTTGGAAAACGTACGGAGTAGACTAGATGCATACCGACACTAGAATCGAGCGCCTAGTTAGTAAACTCGAGGGGTCCTTCTGTGTGTCTGCGTATCCGTCTGCCTTTCTGCTTGGGCACATTATAGCTTATTAGGCGCAGCTGGGCGACGACCACCCAGCTGGGGGGCTTGCAGTAGTTCAACAGCCATGTTTCCGTGTCTTGTCGCCGCCGAAGTCGTTGACGGGCGCATAGCAAGAACGGTCGTCGTCCCGAGGAAGAGCTGGTAAGTAGTTAACAAGTCATGCTTGGAGCCTACTAATAAGAATACCTGTGTCGGTTTGCACTAGCCGCAACAGGGTTCTTTCCGCAAGACAAATCACGGTGATGCACAGCATATACTGAGCGGCATAGCCTGACTCAAAAAGGGAGAATTGGGATCCATATTTCGGACAACCACCATGTTCCTAGGTGGCGCCTGTTCGGCCTTTGTCCGATCGAAGACAACCAGTCAAGTGTGTGTTGCTCGTGTGCCCTCGGGCTCGCCACCGCCCAGCAACAGATCATGCAATTCACGACACGGAGAGCAATAAAAGGGAAGTAAGGAGGCTCATCGCACTGACTGCTGAACCTGTCGGAGTTTGCGACGCGTCGTAATTCACCCAGCACTTTTAAACTTTGAATCCTTTCCCTTATTGTGACCAAGACCACTTTTTAAAAAAAAAAATAAAAAAAAAAAAAAAAGGTAAGGGTACTCCGTATTTTACAGAACCCAGTGGGGTGGAAGGCGTGGAGGAGGCAGAACTTGCATCGGGAAAACGTTGATGGGCTTTCCTTGTTCTTCGCCATCTCCATACTCTCGCAATAACACGGCCGTCGACTCAGCCAAGTAGGTGCCAGATCATCGGCGTTCTCGGTACTACATCGCAAAAGCCTCAGATCACACACAACCGCCGCCCGTGGCCAGATGTGTGCCTCTTCGCTTCCGTATTCTCTTGGCACCGACATTATATACGCCAGCCAAGGAAAAATGCCGTTCCCCTGCTTGTAATATGGACCAGCCCCGGCAACAAACTGGCCCAGACCACCGAGATGCGGGTAGCATTATGCCCACCACTTGCTTTTTTTTTTCCCACACGATCAATACGGAGGGAGTATGAACAGTGCCGGCCGGCGAACAAGGAGGTGTGAGTGGTGCTGCACGGTTAGCTAAAAGTAGCTTCCCTAACCAACTACTTAGTTACTTAGCTCAACAATAATAAGTACTTTGTCGACACATCATAAATAGTGTTACCTTGAGAGAGAGACGGGAGGGAAAGGCTTGACCGGTTGACCGGGTAAGCAGTGCCCATGCCTCGCGTGTCAGCGTCCACAATTGAGATATCTCGAAATTGTTTCTAATACTATTAGTAGACTCGCATGTCGATCCTCGCCACCCCTGGCACGGGCGCGTATCACGCAGCTCCTTCCGCAGTTCCGGGAACCCAAGGCCAGGTTTGCCCGACCTCGAGGTTCTTGCCGTCACTGGGGTGTGCGGGAGGTTGCGACACTGCCGACTCTCGACAAAAGCCTTGTCCTCAAACGTGAAGACTTCAAGGCATCCATCTCCCTTTTGTCGTCAGGCTTGGAGACAGCAAGCAAGAGACCTTTCATCCTGCTCGCTCGCTAATAATAATTAGTTAAAGCCGACAAGTCAGTCTGCCGGAAGTAGACCGGTCGCGCTACCCGCACTACTGCAATGAGAACCCTTGGAGAACACGGCGTGCCCTGGTCCTGCCCGCGACTTTTGGCCATTGTCACACATGCAGCTACCCGTATGTCGTCGAATTGTGAGAAAGTGGCGAGCCCCCTCCACCGTTCCATACACGGATGCACGGGTAGGCAGAGGACGTGAGCGTATCATCCCGAAACCCCCTGCTGTGGCCTCGATCCAGCAACCAATACTTACCCCAGCAATCTGTATCCGTAGCCGTGCCCTCTCTGGCAGACCCTTGTCACTCAAGTACCACAATGCCTGTGTGACTTGCTGCTCAACATCATCACCCTGCACGCCGCCTCCGCGTAATGCTTGCGAAATGATGCCCTTCTCCTCACTCCCCCAGCTCATCACAATCCGCCCGCTAAGTAGCGCTGGCGCTTACTCCATAAGTTAATGGGTGGCCACCTCCAGTGTGGCCATTCAGCCCCAATCTAGCCACGGCAAGTCTTATTATTAGTGCCGTCCTTGACTCCATACCGCTTGCCGGCGGACTGCTCACCTCCGGGTTGTCTTTGGTTCCCCGTCTGACCATGTGCCTTGTTCTTTATCAGCCAATGGATCCCTGCGGCGGTGCTCTCGCGGCCAAGTTTCAAAAAATCTGCTCGGCATTGCGCCGGCAGGCCTTCCTTTCGGTATATAGTTTATAGTTAGCCTCGACACTCTGACTCTTGCCCAGGCTTCAACACGACTTCAGATTGCACGGCCCTGACTACTACTCCACTTTTAGCCACTTCCAACTCAGCTTTGTTCGGAACGTGAGGCTTGAAGAGTTTCTTTTATCCTCAGCTCAAACACTCTCAACGTCATGGCTGCCTCTCAGCGGCTCGAGGGCGAGCTTCCTCTGCCGCGGAACCTGAGCCACCATTTCTCCGAAATCACCAAGAGACGGACACCCAGTTCCATCAAGGAGTTTTATAGATTCTTTGCTATTCCGAACATCGGAAACCTCGGCGGAGGTACGATTCCCTTTGCTCGTTTTGCCAACGCGGAGCATGCGTCGCCGACGAGCGCGTAGTTGCTAACTCGGGCTCCCTCTAGGCCTGCCCAATGACCAGCTTTTTCCATTCGACACTCTCGAAGCACAGACTGCTAATCCAGATCGCTACCAATGTACACCAAACCACCCAGCGTCCGCGCAGCAGAGTCGGCGCATCGCCGATGACAAGAGGAAGAACAAGTCGCCAGAAAGCGACATTAATGCAGCCTCGTGGCGCATCAAAGTACCCAAGTCAACGCCGCAAACTGACCCTCTAAAACGCATTGACCTGTCCACTGCTCTTCAGTACGGCACGGCGGGAGGCTACCCTCCACTACTCTCTCTTATCAGGCAATTCACAAGAGAGCTGCTGCACCCTACGGTCCCATATCGAGGCGGGCCCGAAGTCATCATAACGTGCGGCTCTACCGACGGCTTCTCCAAGACGGTCCAACTCATCAGCAATGCCTGGAATCCTGACCGCGATCCTGTTGCTCGCCGCCCTGGCATGTTGTGCGAGCGATACGTGTACAACAATGCGCTCGCCTGTGTTGAGCCCAGGGGCATCCAGGTCGTGCCTATTGACATTGACTCTAACGGGATGATGGCCAAGGGGCCCGGTGGCCTGGAAGATGTCCTGGAGAACTGGGACACTCGGAACGGAAAGCGTCCGCACTTCATGTATTCGGTGACTATGGGCCATAACCCGACAGGCACTGTCATCCCAGTGAAGCGACGACGTGAGATTTATGCCATTTGTCGGCGATTTGACATCATCATCGTCGAAGATGACCCGTATTGGTATCTGCAATTCCCTTCTGCCGCTGAACGCGAAGCCGAGTCCCGAGGTCATGTCGCTAGACCAATCGATCCGTATACGCCGAAAAAGTCGACGGGCTATGACTTTCTCGATTCTCTCA
This sequence comes from Cordyceps javanica, assembly GCF_051103115.1. Classification (NCBI taxonomy): domain Eukaryota; kingdom Fungi; phylum Ascomycota; class Sordariomycetes; order Hypocreales; family Cordycipitaceae; genus Cordyceps; species Cordyceps javanica. Next base: position 821,777 of record NC_139297.1, read on the forward strand.
TTCCTTCGTATTTGAGCATAGATGTGGACGGTCGTGTCATCAGGCTGGACACTTTCTCCAAGACTGTCGCGCCTGGTTGTCGGTTAGGTTGGATCACGGCTCAGCCGGCTTTTATCGAGCGATTGGAGAGGTAAGCCGGGGCACTGTCCTTTGTTACGTACGCCGGTATTAACATGTGCCAAGAATCACCGAGACGACGACCCAACAGCCCTCTGGTTTTGTTCAGGCAATGGTTGTTGAGATGTTGATGGGGCCTTCCCAGAAGGGAACGGTCAAGTCCTTTCATCAGCTAAGCACCAAAGAGAAGGCTCAGTTCAGAGGCTGGGAGCTGGACGGTTGGGTTCGGTGGCTCGAGGGACTGCGTGGCGTGTATGAGCGTAGAATGCTGCGCATGTGCTCTCTGCTCGACGAAAGCCTATTCCAGCTCAAGCAGTCCACTCCTGTCAACGAGTTCGAGTCAGACTGGGGCGTCATCAGCAAAACTCGCATCATGTCGTACGACTGGCCACGCGGTGGCATGTTTGTCTGGGTGCGCATCCACCTTGAAAACCATCCGCTGTGGCAGGCCAAGGGCACTTCTATCCCCGTACTCGACGGGCCGGCCCTCGCGCAGGCGCTCATGATTTTCCTGACGCATAAACCGCAGCTGGTCATTGCCGCGCCCGGCACCATGTTTGCTGCTACACCTCATGTAGCGGAGGAGACGGCTTGGGCATACCTGCGATTGTGCTTTGGCACGGAGACGGAGGAGAACATTGAGCCCTGTTCGCGCCGATTCGCGGCCGGCCTGCAGCGGTTCTGGCGCATCAAGAGCGTGGAGACGATGGAGTGTCTTGTCGCTGAACTAAGATCATCCGACGAGCCAGATTTTGAGGATCTGGCCAACTTGGGTTTCGAGGATGATGAGTAATGAAGGATGCAGGCTGCGGGCGCAGGGCGAGAAAGTCCCGCGTTGGCCGCGTTGGGGGCCACGAAATTTGATACCACCCAACCTCACGTACATAAGATGGGACCGCGACGGCTAAGCATTGGTTTATGAGGAATGATTTAGATACGGCATACTAAAAATTACTGTCCAGAGTGTCAAGCATTAGAGACATGACGCAAGTAGGGTTATAGCGTAACAACAAGATCTGGTATTTTTTACTCATGACCCAAGCGAGACATCAGCCGAGCAACAGCTCGACATTGATACGACATACTGCTAGCAAAATATAACAAATGAACTTGAAAAATTCTCATTTCTTTTCATGCCTGCACTAAGACTAGTAAGAAATCATCATCCCATGTCCACACTGCACACCCAGTATGACAAACTTAGTTCTGCTTCTTCTGAGACTCCTTGGCGAAGACCTTGGCGTAAGGGTTAAGGCGGAGCATAACCTGCTTGTTGCGGAGAGGGTTCTTCTTCTGGACACCAGAGCGCTTGGTGGTGGCGTCACCCTTGGGGGCGTTGAGGGAGCTCTGGATTTCGGACGAGTTGATCAGACGAGACAGATCGGCCTGAGAGACAACGTTGGAGGGCAGGAGGAAGTCGCGCTTGTGGCTGGAAGCCTCGGTGGTGGAGCCGTAGATGTCGTCGAGGGCCTGGAAGGCAGACGAGGTCCAGAGAACGAAGCGGCCGAGGTGGCCACCGGGGGCGAGCTGGAGGAGGTTGAGGGCGTTGACGGGGCAGGTCTCGACACCGGGGATGTTGCGGAAGCCCTTGACGAGGTCCTTGCCGTCGGTCTCGGGGTTGTAGACGACGAGAGGACCACGGCGCTGGCGGTGGCGGCGGCCGCGGAGCTTGCCCTTGCCGGCACGCAGCTTCTTGGAGCCCTTGACCTTGTCCAGGTCGGGGCCGGCGCCGACGGCGCGGAGGAGAGCGGTGGCGGTCGAGGTCTTGACGACGGCGTCGGAGCCAATGACCTCGGAGTCGACGACGAGGGGAACCTCGGCGACGGTCATGATCTGGTGGCCGCGGGCCATCAGCAGAGGAGCGACGGCCGAGGCGGCGAGGGCGGAGCAGGTAGCGTAGCGCTTCTGGCCCTGGTTGATCTTGACGTGCCACTTGCGCCAGATCTTGGTGGGAGCGAACATGCGGCCGGAGCGGCACATGTTACCGAAAGCGGCCTGACCGGCACGGTGAGTACCAGAGCCAGAGACACGGGGGATACGGGCAACAGCACGACCTGTGATGGATATTGTTAGCCCATGGTTCTCTTCACCTTCAAGGTGTGTTTGTTTGGCATTGATCCAGACGCTTGTTCGATCCCCGCCGCAAAAAGATCCAGCCAGAGTATTGCTGGCTTCCCAGTCAGCTCGCCTCTCTTCTCTGACGCTCTCTCTCTACTTTTTTTTGCAGCGGTTCCTCGTCCCAGCATCTCGAGTTCCCAAACGGACAACAACTAACCAGTTCCCCAAGACTCAGCAGAGGTCTGGTGACCGGCCTTCTCGCTCACGGAGTAGGGCTGGCGCTTGTTCTTGGCCATGCCGGTGTGCACCTTCTGAACGATATCGGGACGGATAGGGCTCGAGAAGACGGCGGGAATGGCGTGGGTAGCTCCGGTGGGAGCACCATCTTTGCCGATGATGGAGACGGTAGGTCGCGAAGCCATTGCGAATGTTTAAGGGGGGACTAGGACCTAAAAAGAGATGCAACTTGTCAGTACCGAATGATATGTGGTGTTGTATCGGTGCTGGAACGCAGCGTCTGGGTAGTCGTACCTCGATCGTCGAACGGCTCAAAATTTGGTGATGCAGGAAAACGCAACTTGGGATAACGGGGCGGCGCACGATAAATTTCACCCACGAATTTTTTTCGCCCTGCGCTTCCCAATTTTGCGTGGTTTGGTGGGCCGTGACCCTAATGGTGGGGTATCACTATGAGTCTCACGTGATAGAGTTCGCTTGATTGAACTGTCCCAAAGTGGAAGCATCTCCACTTTTGCTGTTTTGGTGTAGGTAATGCTGGTCTGTAAGGCGTCTGGGCGTGTAAGTGGTGAGGGATACACCAAGGCGTGATATTTATCGCATGAGGCACGCATGAGGTACGCCTGTTCTTACCATTGCTTCACTGATTCCTTATTTCGCTTCCAGGTCCGAATCCGAAAACCCTATCTTGAGGATCAGCTACTTTTTGTCAGTGATGAACGTTTACTTCGTCTCAAGTGCATCTCACGTGCGCTAAATAACTCTGAACCTCATTTCGGTTGGATACGTCTTTTTCAGCTCAAGGGACAATTTTCTAGTGATCTTTTCAAAACGCATGTGCAAGCTTCACTTTCATGGTGAGCGCCGAACTCATAAAGATCCAAGCTACAGGCGGCGTGAACAGCTGGAGAGGGCATCACGGCCGCGGTTGCTTGTGGGGACGAAACTGGGCCAGCGTCCTCTTTTTGAAGGATGTAAAACTCCCTGCAGCTATCCAGATCTATTCTGGAAGAATATCATAGTTCGGTTGTTCGCGTCCAAACAACCACTCAACTGAATATCCGGGTGGGGTGGACTCTAGAGGAACCTAGACTTTTCATCTGTATCCATTCCGACTTTTTTCCGTCAAATGCATAAAGTTGTAAGGTATTAGAGTTCTCGATAGAAACGACTCGTGCCTACATATTTCAAGCGGCCGATCAGTAGATCCAACCCAATGATACAAAACGCGAGGGATCGGACAGTCCAGGTACCCACCGTATTTTCCTCTAGCAGGTAAACTGAGCGTGCATATTATTTCGCGTCTGTAGAGATGCAAACTTGTTCTTTGATTTCTGTTAGTGTCCATATTCTCTCGAACAGATCGCCATCTTCCAACACAATCCGCAGCAAAGCCGATCCATCTTGGGACATAGCTCCTGCTGGGGCAGCGAGGTGGTAAGCCAGATCTTGCAAAGAGGCCTCCAGTGTGTAAGAAGAATCGAAGTCAAGGGCTGCTGAATACTCGTTGGAGCATTTTCGTGCCGAAACCGCAAGTTCCTCTTTCAGATGGTATATCTGCATATGATCGCAAGGGATATACAGTGACGGGCTGCTCTGGCCAAATGTGGGAGCAGCTGACGCATTGATGCCCAATGCAAAATGTGGCAGCCGTTATGCAGGTCAATTTCCTACTGATATGCATCTGCAAGGCTCGCACACGCCTCCATCTGCGCGACCTTCGAAAGTTGAAAACACTACTAGGAGCGAAAAGAGCAACATTCAATGAAATCAGTTCTTCCATGACGTCTTGATACATTCAAGCAACTGCGAAGCCGCTCAAAGAGTACAATTTTTCCCGGATGAGGTCCGATTTGCAGTTGCACCCGAAGGTAAGGAATTCGAGTTGGGGCAAGCTTCAAGAGGCCAATGAGACTTGAGACCAGTGAACTAAAAAGCCAAATGATAGCCGCACAGGTGCCGATCTCACTGACCATGACCCTGCAATCGCTTCGGGTTTAAGCAGCGTAATCTTAGCAGGGAACAATAGGTCCGTCAAGAACAGCAGGACCACCAGGGCCTCGCTCGGGCTGATTTGCGCCTGTGCAGCTTGGACAGACCGCGGAGCAGGTATAGATGTCGTCATGCTCCCAGAAGCAATCTTCAAGCCTTTTCCGTAGTTCTTCCTGTCGCCACGGAGATAGAGCAGCATGGCAAGAGCTTGCAGATAAAACCCTACACGCACTCTCGGGCCGTAGAGATACTGCGCTGCATTCTTGTAGCCGACTTTTACGAACGCCTCTTGTGGTCCGCCGCGCAAAGCCCCATCATGTTTCATGGCAAGTCTTGTGCCAGTTTGTGCTAGAGTTGAGCTCCGTCTTTCGTATCGACAATGATGCTGCCGTGCCAACACTAAAAGAATCACAATGTATTCTCCCGAAATATTCTCAATTCTAAATCAGAATCATTGCAGTCTGCTGCGGAAGCAAAGTGACTCTGGCCAACGGAGTGGGCTTACACCCCGGCAAGAAGATGGCAAGCCGCGGGGCTAGCTACCTCGAGTCACGAGACGGAAAAACGAAATGGGAGGCTGATGCATAGATTGATAGGCAATGGTGACGCATTTCCATACAGCTACTCTAAGGGGAGGAGCATGGGGTCAAGACAAATATGCAGCCACGCTGCCGCGACACATCATCAGGCTGCGACACTGGGGGAAACCACCGTTCGCCGCAGTTTCGCCGACGCCCTTTTGCCCCCTTCAGCTCGGTTATGATACTTACATCACATAAAAAAAGTCCAATATAGGACTAATTATAGTATTATTTTCCTAATCAAGATCATCTGAGTATTTAAAAAGTCATTTGGTCCATTAATGCGGAGCAGAACAGTGGGTGGAACGAGGGAGAGTCTGGAGGTCCTGAAAAGCGGCAAACAGTGTTTCCGGCGCGTTGCGCCAGCTTAGTATCTGCAGATAATCGGAGGAAATGAAACAGGTTCTTTCACTGCTCGGATATAATATGTCTGAGCAGCGATCACAACAGGCTGTGAAACGCATCAGTATGCATGGGTACTAGAGTGTTTGACAGGCATGTTCCCATCTGGCCCAAGGTACAAGCAATCACATCTGAACAACAGCAACAATATAGTCAACCCTTTCCACCAGGAACCCTCAAAGCATGTCCAATCTATTACCGCCTGCAACCTCTCATAGAGGTCTTCGAGACATACGCCCTCTCCTAATGCAATGTTGGCTACATGCTTTGACACTGGGCTAGCAGAAAACCTCTCAGAGAGCATGGGTATCAACGCCGGCTGTTATTCGTGCGGAAATTGAAGCATGCAGCCACATTCCGAGACTGGCAAAAAGATCTAGTTGTCCGAGGACAATGCAGGCAGGCCAAGAAGACGTGTACAAACTCTGCGGGCCGGTTCTTCTGTCGCACTATGCATGTATCACAACGGTGCGCGCCCAACGGAGCCTCGGTGGCGACGTTTGATGATGGTGTTGAGCTCCTCGACGACCTGGCTCTCCCGTTGACACGGCGGCGTATAAAGATGCCGTGAGCTCCCCGCAACGAGCTTGTGTGGCCGATTGGGACGGTCCACCAACATCATCCATTCAAAATGGCTAGCATCTACGAGCTCGCCCAGAACGGCACTCTCACGGAAGCGGCCCTTCGCGGCCCCGCGCTCGTCGAGATGCACGAGTTCAACAGCAGGACGCAGCTGACGCCGCTCGGCATCGCCGTCTGGAGGGGTCACGTCGACGTCGCGCGGCTGCTGCTCGAGTACAAGGTCGACCCCAACGGGGGGCGCAGGGGCCGGCCGCCGCTGTGGGTGGCGACGCTCAAGACGGAGGAGGGCCCGGCCGGCGACGTGCTGGTTCGGCTGCTGCTGGACCACCGCGCCGACGCCTGCCTCGCGTCGCAGGTCGCCGCCGATCGCGGCACCACGCCGCTGTACAACGCGGTGCTGCGGCACAGGAGCCTCGACGTCGTCAGCCGCCTCGTCGACGCCGGCGCCAGCCCGCGCGAGGTGGTGCCCGCGCTCGGCAGGTCGGCCTGGCTGCTGGCAGACGAGTACAGGGCCGCAGGCCAGCTCGCTGCGATGCGCTCGCGCGCCGAGCGCAACGAGGACAGGCTTGGCCAGACGGCCCTCGTAACAGGATTCGTCATGGGCGTAGTATACCTGGCCAACAAGAACCTACCAGTGTCCCAGGCAGCCGGTGCTGCGGCCGGTGTGTCGGTGTACGCCAAGGACGCGATTCTTCGCCGGTTCAATATGACGGGCTGGCTGGATGAAATGTTCGCAAAGGTGAGAATCTCAGAGTCTAGCCAGCTTCTGCTCCTATCACAGCCTTGACCTCTTTCCCTGAACCACTCATTTTCTCTCATACCTTTTTTTTTCTTTTTCAATGGCTAACCGTGGATGTATGAGCAGTACTTTTCCAATAGAAAGACTATACAGTATGAAGAAGGGTTAGTAAAGACTGAGTTTACACGGGAAATGCAGAGTTTCATTTCAGACCATAAGTTGGACCGCTTCTTTCCCAAGGGAGATTCCTTCCTCGCCTCAGTCCTCGAGCGAGCGTTTGAGCTCCAGCGCGATCCCGACAACCATCTCGATCCGAGATATCTTGCACATTTAGCCCTCTACCAGAACATTTTGTACTGCGGTAAGGAAACCCCCCCCCCGCCCCTTTGTATCCGCCGATGAAACTGATGGTGGACGAACCGTACAAGATGACAGTAGGTCTATGGAGGGAGAAAAGCAGAAGCACCAAAGATTTCTGGTGCAGCGCATCACTTCGGTGGCCACGCGCATGTTCCCTGATGGGGAGGGCGTCAAGCTGCGCTTCATCAACGCCGCGACTGCCGACACGTCGCGGACATCGCCGGCGCAGGTTGACGACATCATGAGCAATATCAAGCTTGGTGGCGGCACCAAGATTGGCGACCAACTGCCGTCCAAGGTGCTCGAGGACACTGTTTACCAGCCGTTGGCGAAGGGCACATTCAGGCGCCCCGTGCTGGTGTCCATTATCACGGACGGATGTCCCAGCGCCGGCGCGCCGGAGAAATCGGACAGCCTTAAAGAGGCCATCAAGGCTTGTGGCGACAGGTTGGAGCAACAGGGCTTTCCTCGCGCATGTGAGTGCCCTCGGGCGTTTTGACGTTTCCTCTCATCAGCCGAGCTGTGACTGCAAGGTCCTGACACGTGTTGGCAGCGGTCCGATTTCAGATTACCCAGATTGGCGCGGATAAAAGAGCCAGAAAATTTCTTCCAGATCTCAAGGATCCGAAACTGGATGACGTGCTCCATGTGACCACTGGTACGTCTACTGACCAGACGGCATATTACGCCGCTCATCGAAACAGCCACTTGCTAACGGAGAGGGGCTAGGCCCGGTGGAAAAAGAGTTTGAACGACTTGGCCGGAAGGATGTAGAAATAGAGCAATGGGTACGTTGATGCCATGTTGGAGATCCCATTCACCTATACGTCATCTAATCTGCGAGACAGCTCCTTCGGCTCTTGATGAGCCCGATTGTAGATGCGCAACCGGAATGAGGCCCGACCGGCGTCATGCGAGCCGTGTATGGTTTGACTCTGAACAGCATGATCAATAGTTCATTTTCAGTCTCGCGATTCCGTTTCACCTCTTTCAGTCCTTCGATAGACTCTGGCGGCGATGATTCTCGCTACTTGTCGAGCACGTACACGACTCGCGCCATGGGCTCTATTCACTACGCGGCACAACGGTAGCTAGTTTTCAACATGATTGTTTTCATATATCTGGAGAACCTTCAAGTCAAAATCTTTCGTCTGTGCGACGAGTTGTTTGCAGAAAGAAGATGATGATGTATACGAATAAGATTCAACTTCAAGTGATGACTGCGTATGCGTGAAGCATATAAATACTGCTTAGGTAATCGTACCGAAAATTCCCCTCCACAGCTTCCAAAAAAATCCGTTTTCCTTCCTCCTTTCCTTCTCGAACATCACGGACACGAGCGTGGCAGACAGGCCGCTCCGTTCCATCCGCTTCGCAAGACTGGCACAGCTTTCTTCCTGGCAACTGGATCAGGCCGCTGCACCTGGGGGAGTCATTCTTGTGCCTCCGACAGCTCTGACCGTACGGGAGCTGGCTGGCTCGCGTCCTTGTTTTGGGTACCGAGAAGCAGCGAATTCGACGTAAAATACTCGCATGCACATGCACACACGCATGCACCTACAATGTAGAATTTTGATCCGGACTAAAATTGGGCTGTCTCGACCTCACTTTTCCGTGGTATTCAGCTCTCATTCCATCCGGAGATCAACCTCGACCACTGAGCCTCTGCACCCCTCTCTTCGTGAGAGGGGACTAGGTGAATTCGATGCTGCTTATTCAAGCACGAGTTCATGACGCAGCAGAGATTCAGACATTTGCCTGTTGATTCCAGTCACTTCAAAAACATCGTGGCCTGTTGATTGCGAGAAGGGAAAGGAGAGCAACCGCCCCCCTGAGTTCTTTTGTCTAGTTATTATACTTGTCCCGTACTCGCCAGTGTGCCGATCCCAGTCAATAGTCAGACTACCAACGGGACAACCCCCGAGTACTCGCAGACAAAAACCATTGCCACCTCTCTTGTTTTTTGTCGTTTTTATATTCGTCATCCTCTGACTCTCGCTTCTTCCTCTTGGGTATATCGCCTTATATTCCCTCCCTAGCAACCAGTAACAGTAACGGACAACCACCTTGTTAGCCCATTGTCCTCCATTTCTTGACTACCTTTTGTAAAACTTTTGGTGCCGCATTCAGCAGCCCATCTGCTTCTGCCAACTCCGTCATTGCCCAGCCGTTAAACATAAGTGATATCATCAAAAGAGGGTACCATGCCCACAGCCTCCCGTCCTTACCAGCTCACAGCCTCGATAAACCAAATGCCTGTCCCAATATAAAGTGTCGAAAAAGCGCAAAAAAAATGCACATAGTGTCGATTGGAAGAAACCACCTACATCAAAAGTCTCTCAGACTGTTCTCTCGGCATAGCCATGGGTCAAAACTCGTCGAATATAAGCTTCTAGCCATCGGCAATTCTGCTTGCTGCCCTCCAGAGTCGTGGTTCCTCCCTCGTCGTGTAGCAGCCCAAGGTGCTACCGAATATTCGAGCCCATCCAAGGCTCGTTCACAAAATGCGTGACATCTATGCAACAGCGCAAAAATTAAAAAGCGCAGTCTTTGTGCGTTCCTCCGCTCCCAGGGAAGGTGTATTTTCCCGATAGAAAATTGCCTCGATTAGGCTGTAATCAGTCGTAGGTTCATAAGCAATGCAACCCAGTTCGCCGTTCCGTCCATTCGCCAAAAGAGATCGTGCCAATATTGTACAATCCAACATGGCTGTATAGTTCCTACCCCCCATTCCAGGTGAAAAAAAAATAAAACATAAAAAGGAGCAAAGTACGCAAACAACTGCTTGCTCATGCTCGAAAATGCAAAGTCCGAAAAAAAAACTCCTGCTCCATCACCCACTACCAATAACGTTGATGTGGTAGGAATTTAGTTTTGGGGTTGGGAAGGGCCGCGACCTCGGCCGCCTCCGCCACTGCCGCCACCGCCGCCGCCACGTCCGCGGTAGCCTCCACGTCCACGTCCACGTCCACGATTGTTGTAGTTGCCGTTGTGCTGTCCCTGGGTCTGCCAATTGCCCTGCTGCTGCTGAAGCTGCTGGGGAGGAAGACCCTGGCTCTGCTGCTGCTGAGGAGCAGCCTTGGGAAGATTGGAGATGGGCCGAGGAATGCTCTCAGGGTTATCATATACGTACAGGCTCTTGTCAATGCTAGCCGGAATGGCTTGAATCTCAGTGCCAAGATCGCGCTCAATGTTGTAAAGATTGAAGCGATCCTCCCAGTTGATGAGGTTGATGGCAAGACCAAGGTGACCGTACCGGCCAGAACGGCCAATTCTGTGCAGGTAAGTCTCGGCATTCTTGGGGAAATCAAAATTGATGACAACATTGACAGCCTGGATATCGATACCACGGGTCAGGAGGTCGGAGCATACGAGGTTGCGGCAAACACCGTTGCGGAAGTCATGGAACACGCGGTTGCGAGCTTGCTGCTGCATACGCGCGTGGCTGTAGAAGCACGAGTAGCCAAGTTCGGTGATTTTCTTGGCGAGTAACTCGACGCGGTTCGTAGAATTGCAGAAAATGATGGACTGGTTGATCTGCAGCTTGGAGAAGAGAGTGTTCAGGCAGTGTACCTTTTGCTTCTCCTCCACAAAGGCGTAGTATTGGGTAATACCACGGAGGGTGAGCTCGTCCATAAGGTTGATTTCGTAAGGGCTGGTCATGTTGCGGTCGGAAAAGTCCTTGACGGACAGAGGGAAGGTGGCGGAGAAGAGCATAACCTGGCGGTCCTTGGGGTGGAACTGGAGAAGCTGCTCGATCGTAGGCGTAAATTCGGCAGACAGAAGCTTATCAGCCTCATCCATGATGAACATGGGGCACTCGCTCAGATCAGCAACATTCTTTCCTGCCAAATCGAGGATACGGCCTGGAGTTCCGACCACAATATGGACAGGCTCCTGAAGACGGAGAATATCGTCGCGCAGGCCAGTACCACCCGTGGTAACCATGACATTCACACCAAGGTGTTTGCCGAGCGTCTTGCAGACCTGCGAGGTCTGCATGGCCAGCTCTCTGGTGGGGACGAGGATGAGACATTGGATCTTGTTGACTTTGGGGTTGATACGCTCGAGGGCAGGAATGACAAAAGCAGCCGTCTTGCCGGTACCGTTCTTTGCTCGTGCAAGTACATCACGTCCGGTCAACGCAACAGGTATAGCTTCTTCTTGAATCGGGGAAGGCTTCTCGAAGCCAGCTTCAAATATGCCCATGAGAAGGTCTCTCTTGAGCGCAAAGTTTTCGAATTCGAGGCCCTTGGTTTTCGTAACATCCTAAAGCCAAGGGAATTAGACAATGAATCTTGGACGACGACTGCGGTCACAACAACCCAAGGGTCGGGGTAGCAGCTGTTGGGTGGGTGGCGGGTAGCACAAACCTCTGTTTGTTGTCTGTTATCCTTGGCGGGAATCTTCAAGTTCTTCTTCCAATCATCGCCAGGAGCAGGCGAGGAGCTATCACTGCTACAGAAGATGAAAAATGCATGTTAGCCGGAGCTGCAGGGCGATCGAGTTGCATGCGTCAGGTAGGATCGGACCTAATCTGAGTGCTTCTCAGCTTATCCACTAGTTGATCTGTCATAATGCCGTGAGCTGCCGGCGGGCAGTATATAGTATATCAATGGTGATGGGGAACGAAATTGTGCAAGTATAACAGCAAGCCAATGCAAATCGAGCTGGGTCTCGTTGCGCGGATGTAATTCGTTGGTTGTGCGTGCGTGTGTGGGAAGGGAGATTCGCTGTTTGGGGGGGTTTTTTTTTCGCCTCGGGATGTTTGGGCGAGAAAGGGCAAAGCGGAAGCGTCCGAAGAGAAAAGAGTCTGTTGAGAGTGCAAAAGAGGATCGGATGGCGATTCTTCCTTGATAGCTTGGCCACGTTGGGTGCTAGTTGAGGCCCTGAATTCGTGCGAGTAGATGTAAAATGTAAGAGGGTTTGGAGAGGAGGTTTGTAGTGAGATGTTGCTTGGGAGGAAGGTTCCAGGCGGTGCCGCAGCTGTAGTGAGTTGGAACGTGAGCAATCGGAGTCGCCTAACAACTGGGCTAATCGGGTCACGTGAACGCGGGGTTGTACGGTTTGCCGGACGCCGGAGCTGCAGTTATAACAAGTTGGTGGAGGCTGAGGCAATATGAGATGCAATAAACAGGCGGGGCGGTGATGTGTTCCGATGGGTTGATTCGTCGCCGATTAAGTTCCGCAATTGGACGATTCAATGGTCGTATTTGTGGTGAGAATGGTGATCAAGTGCTGCGTCGCGAGTCACAAGTTGGCGCACGCCCAATGACTAGCTCCCAGCCACATTACACAACACTGCAAACAAAAACAAAAAAAAAAACAATCGAAGAATATCCCAATATTCACTTTATCTACTGTGAGCGTATCAGAGAGTAGCCTGTCGGTATAATGCAAGTTGAATGATACGACAGAGACTATTGATATCGAGTCGTTTCCCGGCAACATTGTACAACAGGCAGCAAACAATCACCTGAGCACCAAATCAAACTCATTGGATATATATACTCTCTATGCCAGGTGTCTGTCTATCAATGCAATATGATGCAATATAAAATGTCACAAAAAGAGAAAAAAGTGAAACTGGGAAATGAGGCTCCCATCCCAAGTAGATACACACGTTACTCATACAGACTCACTGGCAAGGACCCCTTGTCATGCTGCGCCATTGTACGCCCCCCCTAAAATTTGCAACCCGGTAGAAGGAAGAAGAAGAAGAAGAAGAAGGAAAAAAGCCTTGTCTTTTGCATCTCGTCCTCCCATTTACAGCTTCATGCCCATGGCCTTGGCCACGCGCAAGCTCTGCCTCATGCTGAGATCCAGCATAATCTCCTCGCTGCCGCCGGGGATGGCGTAGGCGCGGACGTCGCGGTAGAGGCGCTCGACCTTGGCGCCCTGGCCGCCGCGGGAGTAGGAGAGGCCGCCAAAGATCTGGCTGGCCTCGCGGGCGCAAAACTCAAAGGTGAGGGTGGACTGGGCCTTGAGGCCGGCAATGGGCCCGCCGAGGCGCAGCATGGCCTCGGTGTCGGGCATGCGCTCGCACTGGTAGACGACGTTTTCGAGCCAGTTGTACGAGGCCTCGACCTGGCGGGCCATGTGGGCGAGCTTCATGCGGATGACGGGGTGGTCGATGAGCTTCTTGCCAAAGGTGCGGCGCTTGTTGGCGTACTTGACCGACTCCTCAAAGAGCACGCGCGAGAAGCGCAGCGACTGGATGATGATGCCGATGCGCTCGTGGTTGAAGTTGGACATGATGACGCGGAAGCCCTGGTTCTGCTTGCCGAGCAGGTTCTCGACGGGCACCTTGACGTCCTCAAAGGTGACGTAGGTGGTGCCCGAGGACCAGACGCCCTGGCAGTCCATGCGGCGCGTGCTGACGCCCTCGGTGCGCTCGATGAGCAGCAGCGACACGCCGTTCATGCCGGGGCCGCCCGTGCGGACCGCCGTCGTGAAGTAGTCGGCCCAGATACCGTTGGTGATCCACTTCTTCTCGCCGTTGACGATGAAGTGCTTGCCGTCCTCGCTGAGCTTGGCCTCGCACGTCAGGTTGGCCACGTCGGAGCCGGCGTCGGGCTCGGTGATGGCCAGGCAGATGCGCTTGTCGCCGCTGAGCAGGCCGGGGAGCACGCGGTCCTTGAGCGCCTGCTGGCCAAACTTGATGACGGGCGGCGCGCCGATGCCGTAGCCGCCAATCAGGTTCCAGATGAAGCCGCCCGAGCCCGTGCGGCACAGCTCGTCCGTCAGCAGCATCTCGTGGAAGAGGTCCCACTTCTCGGGCGCGACCGACTTGACGCCCGCGGCGTACTCGGTCGGGTACTTGACGCCCAGCAGGCCGGCGAGGTAGCCGCGGCGGCCCATCTCCTTGTACACCTCCTCGGGCACGCGCTTGGCCTCGTCCCACTCGGTCACGTTGGGCTCGAGCTCGCTGTCCACCCACGCGCGGACCTCAGCGCGGAGGGCCGCGTGCGTCTCGTTAAAGTACGGCGAGTGCTGGCCCTGGTACCAGCCCGGGTCGCTAAAGGGGATCTGCGCGCCAAAGGGCTCGAGGGCGTCGGTGCTCTCCTCCTCGGAGCTGGCGCGCGACACCTCCTTCTGGGTGGCGGCGACCGTCTTGGGCGACGGCTCCGGCACGGGCTCCGGCGCCGGCGCCGGCTTGGGCTTGCTATCGAGGGAGCCCACGTGCAGACGGTCGTGCCACTTCTTCAGGATGCCCTCGTTGTGGTACTTCCAGAACTGCTTCGAGGCGTCCTTGCCGCCGACGCGCTGGAGGATCTTCTTGCCGCCGGGGTGGTCGTCCTGGAACTTGGTCACATCGTAGACGTCGCCGTCGACAATGATGTATAGGTTGTCGGCCTTGTTATGCGTGGCGACGTCGCTGACGGTGAATGTCTTGGACATGATGTCTGTGTCGGTATCCGGACGGGAAACAGACTGTGTGGGGGGAAGAAGGGGGGGTATAGAAGGGAAAGGTGATGAAGAAGGAGGGAGAGAGGTGAAAGCAGATGGAGGGATGGGGGGGCGGCAAGGTTTTGTAGAATGATCGGGGGAAAGGCCGCTTGTGAAAGAACAATGCGGAGGATTCTGATTTGATGAAACCTGGGGTATGTATGGGAACTCGGAGCCACGCACGGGTTCAGCTTACAGAAGTGGGAAAGAATCTCGGCATAGACAGGTTTGCTTTTAGCTCGAGGTTGGCCGCTCGTGTCAATCACATGCGACTACGACGGAACCAGACATCGGGCGGGCGCTCGCCCAGTGATAGTGCGGCGGCGAGTTTCCCCAGTGTGGCATCTATATACCAAAACTGACGTGCGCCGGGAAAGACTGACGCATCTATAATGCCTTGCTTGCGGCCACTGAAACAGCAGACGCTTCTGGTTGAGCTCGACGCGCCCGGCACCATTTCGATTGACTCGACATCATCACGAGCGAGGTCACCCTGTCCAGGCATCCTGATGGGTGCATTCCATTTGCATGCCCGGATCCAGAGTATTCCCATTCCTTTCCTAGCGTTGCTGGGTTGTGGTACCAAAAAAAAAACCACGTAGTAACCCGGGTGCTATGAGTGGTCCAACGCCTGACCTTGTTACGGCCGGGTCCCCGGAATCAACCTTGGGGGACTCTGCTGGCATGTGAAGAAGCAAGATGGGCCAGCCCACCCAAAGCCATCCACCCTATTGGCGCTACGCTTCGGTATTGGGTTGATGCCAGGTGGTCCCAGGCCTGGGTAGACGTCGCGTCATAGCAGTAGTTATTTGTACGCACGCACATTACTCAGTACACATGGCAGATGCCGAGGCTGTGGAACAGCAGCAGCAACGACGGCGCACATGTAGGATCCCCCAGGTTGGTCAGACGCAATTATGCAAGACAGATTACTGGCTGACACCTTTTTTTTTCCCTTTTTTTTTTAATAAGTGCTGCCAGCAGGTGACCGACTCTTCGAACCGTTTTAGGAAACCATGTCCGGCAACCCACCCGAGCTCTCCGGGGCTCGCGCCCACTAACAGCCGGCACCGGCCGCCCACCGCAATTCACTACCTTATAGTCCTGGGGCCAAAAAAACGCACATGAAGCCGCCGATGCTCTGATGATGATTTTAGACTGCAGCCAGCTAGCTGGTCATGGTGTACTCGGCGTTTTTGTCTGTGATCCGATGGTATTCTAATTTGGGGGTTCGCGGGCCGCTTCACAGCTCAAAGTTAACCCCCAACTCCATGATTTCGGCAAAGGTAATTCGGCAAGAGTATCCGTACATCCCAAATGATTGGCCATTCTCTCCCCAGGTCTCGATTCCCATACAACTCGATGCATGCCGATTCGCGTGAAATTACAGGCGGTGATACTGGACGCTGTTACATCCCTCTTTGGGCAACACATGTGTTTGTAATCTGTACATGGATTGTACCTAAATGTCGATACCACAAGGTGCGAGAACCGATTTAGTGGTGCATACAAGCAAGTCCAAATGAAAATTCACAAAATCATAACCATTCATGCAACTGTACATACAGACTACGCCCTTGGGCATGTCCTTGATTCCAATCCGTTTTTGCGCCATGATAACCGAAACAGCAAGATCCCAAACCCCCACGAAAGCAATAACTAAACTACATGCTTTTTCTTTTTTGCCGCAGCGTTTCACTACGTCTAGGCTCCTCGTGGCTTACCCTTGTTCGCCGCCTTGTCCTTCTTCTCTTGCTTCTGCTTCTTCTTCTTTTCCTCATTCTTCTCCTCTAGCTTGCGCTTGTGCGCCGCCTTTTCCGCATCCGTCTTGGGCATCACCTTGAAGAAGCCCTCCAGACGCGCCTGCTGCGAGCTCTTGAGGTTCTTCTCCAGGCGCGCGCCGCCACTGCGCACGCGGTCCTCGGAGAAGCCCTTCTCCGTCACCAGGAACTGCACCAGGCCATCCATGTCGGGCTTGTCCCACTTGACGTCGCATAGCGGATCGTCCGCGGGCCGCACGTCAGGGGCGAAGAAGAGGTCGCGCGCGTCCTCGAACGGCCAGTCCTCCGGGATGGTGTACTTTTTCTTCGAGTCGTTCTCCATCGCCTCGACAACCTTTTCGAGGCTGCCGTATTCACGAATGAGCTTTAGGGCGGTCGTCGGGCCGACTTTGGGAATGGGGTCGAGATAATCGCAACCGAGAAGGATACAGAGATCGACAAACTAGATCCGGCAGGTCAGCAACGATGCATTTGTGTAGCACACGCACACCCGAGTGTGAACAGGCTTACTTGTTTTCTCTCCATGTTCAGCCCTTCGAGCACCTTGTCCAGGTGAATCTCCTGGATGGGCTCCTTGCGCTGCTCGCTAAACGTCAAGTGCCGCAGCAGGATCGGCGAGTCAAAGCACAGCGTGTCCATGTCCTCGCTCGCCGCCGCAAACACCTTGCCAGCCTTGGCCAGCACGGCGCACTGCGCCTCCGCCTCGGTCGGGGCCACAATGTACGGGATGCCCATGAGCTTAAGCAGGCGCTGGCACTCGGCGTTGTGCTCGCGCGTGACGCGCACGGTGCGGCGCGAGAACTTCTCCACGTCCTCGGCCGTGCCCGTCTCCTTGGCCTCCTCGAGCCCCTCCTGCGCCGTCTGCTTGCGCTGGAAGCGCTTGGCCAGCTCGCCCGACTTGAGCTTGGGCGGCGCGCCGTCAAACACGTAGAGCGGCTTGATGCCGTTGTCCACCATGCGGAGTGTGCGGTAAAACATGCCCATCAGATGCGACGTCGTCTCGCCCGTGTCGTTCATGAGCTGTTGGCCGTCGGAGCGGACGGCGATCAGGAAACTGTAAATGCTCATCGACGCATCCTGTTTTCGGAGAGGTGGGAGAAACCCTTGTCGTTAGCTTCATTCCGACGTTCAAGAAAGCGAGAGTTGATGGGCACGCACAATGGCAACTTTGCGACCGAAATGTTGCTTAATTTCACCTTCCTTGATAGCCTCGGGAGCTTCCTCCTTGATGATTTGAAAAAGTTGCTTGATACCCATGATGACAGGCAAGATTCTGGAGTTTCCTCCGCCGTTATGTTCCCAAGTGAAGGTCGATGCGGGATCGAGGAAGGGAAGAGCGCCTGATATTCGAATAGTCGTCACAGGAAAAGTTGGAAGCTTGACTCTGCAAACGAGAGGTTGCAACGCGTGAGGCGCGTGTCGCGGGGCCAGCTTTAAGTGGTTCCACATTTATCGCGACCTATTGTAATAGTAAATGGCCACTTCGGGAGCAACTATAAAGTCACAGAACTATAGCATAACTTAAAAGACGTCGCCAATTATTCCAATTTCAATTATATACCATTTGCCATTACAGCTACCAAATGATGTATCACTGGAGCGTCGCCAAAGCCGACATTGAAAAGAGGCCCTGCCGTACCAAAGATCCGCCAGTCTATGACGGCTTCATACTTGGACTGCAAGTTGAGCTGCCAGGTCAGGCTATCAGCACAAAAAACGAGCTTCTACTTTCCACTGCCTCAACCCACCACGTAGAAAGCCCGTGCTCCAGTGATTTTGATTTCTTGATATACCGCTCGGAATACAGAGACGTCAAGGATTGATCTCGCCTTGCGCTCCACCTTGCCGTGCGGAAAGACTTCACATTGCATGTAGCCATCCATTCGCGTGGTCATACTCGGCTGCATCTAATTTTGTGCTCCTTATACAGGTCCTAGGAAGAGGGGGTATCGTACAGTTTTCCTTTGACTGAACCACCTGAAAACATTCATCTATTCTTTCATCTTGGCACGCCCAACGCGTCCGCTTTCTTCAGATTCGTTAGTTTTTGCCCCCGTCTGTTACTCTTCAAAGAAGACTCTCTTTCGGCCATTAGTGGGCGTCCCATTCAAAGAGTCCAATGCCTGGTCGATTTCCATGATTCCCAGCATCTCCGCCTCGACGTCGCGTGAAACATCCGCCATCTCGTCCGCTGCTGCGCTGAGCGTGTTGGCAAAGTCAAAGCCAACACGCGGCCGTGACACGCCGGGCAAGGATCCCTCGTCCATGTCATGATCTCGGTCCACAGGGGCCGCAGCTTTGAGACGCAGTGATCCTGCCTTGACCGTGCTGAGGTTGAACGACAGCTTTGGCGGGGCCGTGTCGTTTTCGCCATGTACGATGATGGCGTTCGGGCGCTCCTTGGAGAAGAGGCGTCTGGGCCGATGCAGCGCCAGTTTATTGCTGCTGCTGTCGTCGCCGTCTCGAACAATGACAAGTCGAGTCTCACCGCGGATGACCACCTCCGCAGCCATGCCACCATCAGCCACCGAGCCAGAGCTCCTTGCCGGGATCAGCTCGACGCCACAGCACGGCTCGCCAAGCAAGCCAGTAGCTAGATCGGCAAGCTTGATCATTCTCGTAGGCAAGCTGCCGCTGAAGAGATTTACACCGCCAGCAGAGCCCTTGTTCAGCTGTGATTCCCAGAATCGGGAGACGGCCGGCACCACGCAGACATGCTCCAGGCTGCCGATCCACAGGACCAAAGCCTCGTCGAACGACGACTTTTTGAGCGTCGGAATCACTGTTGTTTGCACACCACCGCGCACGGCGGCAAGTCTATCCAGAGTATTCGTAGAGCTCAGCGAAGCCGTCGCTTGCTTGCGAGTATGTGGCGTCATGGGCGCAAACTCGCCCGGCTGTGTCTCCTTCTGTTGGGTGGCAACGCTGCGCAGAGAGCCTGTGCCTTCCACGTAGCCCGATATGCTAAAGGCCGTCAGAGCTGCGCCACGAACACCAGACTTGAGTTTTGTCGACATGGTCGCGCCGGCCGACAGCGGACTCACGCCATCAATATCCCAGATACCCCACATGCCATCCGCTAGCAGCACGAATACTGCTTGACCTCTTGATATCCACGTAGCATCCAAGATTGGTTTCCTCACCGATGACGGCTTGGCAAAGGGCTGGTATAGGGACAGAAGCCACGAGCCCTGTCCTGGGAATGGGCCAGTAGCTTCAGGATCGTTGGGAAGAGGAGAAGCAGCGTAGTCGTAGATGCGGGTAGCGTCGGTGGCGGACACCGTGAGGAGCTGCGTGCCGTGGGTGGGATTGAAGGATATTCTCTTGAGCGGGCTAGGCAGGTATTCGGTCTGGAACGGCTCCAGTGGTCGATCTGACTTGACATCCAGGGACACATCCCATAGCTGCAGAACACCGGACGCCTGCTTCGAGTGCGCCGCGACGACGACTCGGGGCGGCTTCGAGGGTTGTGCCGAGGAGGACGTTCTCGCGAGCGCAATGGCAAGGCCGTCACTTGGTCGCGTCTGCCCGCCCAGCGCAATGAGGCGCTCGCCCCAGGCGCCCGAGCCAGCCTGCCCGGCCAGCAGGGCGAGGCGCAGCTCCGGACGCGCCTTGCTCTCCGGCGACGGCGGCGTGCTCGGCAGCGCAATCACGTAGGCATCGTTGCTGGCGCACGACACGGCAAAGACGAGCTTGTCGCTCAGCAGCGCCGCGCCTGTGGCAGTGCCGTCGGCCGTGTTAGGGCTGTTGGGCAAGACGGCCACATGCAGCACTGACGTGCCGAGGGTGAGATCAAGAGTCTGTATGATATCGGGGTACAGGCCTTCCTCGGTGGAGGTCTCAAACTCGGGCGTGTCAACAAACGCGGTAGCGTTCGGGGTTGTCTTTGCGGGCGGCTCGTCGTCGTCCGAGTCAATCACCATGACGCTAGCATCAGCAGAGCCTCCGTTTTGGTGTTGCTTGACGGGTTCCGGCTTCCTGGAGGGCTTGAAGCGGCGGCCACCGCGCCACACAATAGTCACACCGGTTTCGTGGCCGTATATTAAGATGGTCGCTCCTTGAGGCGACTGGGTTGGGTACGTTTGGACATTGTGTATGCGTCGGGAAAGGTTGTATCTATTCATAGTCATGAGTAAGCGAGCATGTCCTGAGTCCTCCATTCTGGCAGCCATGGATCTGGGAGATTGTGTGTGACCATACGTGAAAAGTGTGTTTTGCGTGGTCCGTCGTATACGGGGAGCAGTTGAAGAGCTCATTGTGAAAGCAATCTGCTTCGGGCGCGCAGACCCAGCGCCAGGTCGTAATATCTTTGTTCTCTGGGGATCTGCGTGGCCAGCTTCGTGTTACTGGTACAAGAGGAAGAACTAGGATGGTGGGTGCAGGAGATATGTTTGAAGTGGTTTGTATACGTAGCTCACTTGTTGCTTAAGCAGCTGTCGCAGAGGCGTAGCACAGCTTTTTACAAGACGCGTTACTGCGATGAGCTTCTCGACGGATCATCACGTGACGCTTGACTGGACCTACCCTGTATCAAGTCAACTTTTGGTTCGGCGCGTATTTCGTTGTGTTTTTCTTCTGTATTTGTTTATTTGTGTATTATCGTCTAATGTGATTTTTAGGTTGTAGACTGTTTTCTTTTTCTCGTATTTTTGGGCGTTTGGAGTAGGTTGGACGACGAGCAACAGAAGAGTGTCGGCCTCAGCTGCCTTGGTACTAGCATGCACATTTATTAGCGAAAGCCTTACTTTAGCAACTTCATTAACACAAGACGGCCGGGGTAGCAGAATTAGATCAAAGAATCCGATAGAACATATCACTAGACACGAAACCCGACCAACACTCAACTATGCAACCCGAACCCACGCAAACCAGCAAGGCATAGTACCGTCCTCACCATCTTCAGGACCCACCTAGCATGTAAGTGTAAGCCCGCCTTCAACACCACCCTCGCCCACGACAGCCAAACAACCACCATCAACCCGACCTTCTACTCCCTCTACGCTTTCGCGTCATTCCGCTCATTGATGTCCTCGCCCGCAAGCTCCTTCCTCATCTCCTTCCTCCGGTTGAGGATGCGCCACTCCTCATACGGACGGCCGTCGACGAGCACCTCCCTCTGGTTGATGCGGTAGTCCCAGAGGGGCGAGTAGAGGAGGCGGGGGCAAAAGGTGACGTCGGGCGTCTGGCGCTCGCGGCCGATGCGCAGCTTGCGGAGGTGGACGTAGCCGGTGGCGCCCGGCCCGCACTCGCGGTCGAGGTGCGCGCTGGCGGCGCGCCACAGGTCGAGGCTGCAGTTGCGCGTCTGGCCGTAGGAGCACAGGTAGAGCGTCGCCATGCCCGAGGTGCTCGTGTAGAGGCGCTCGCGCGGGACCTGCCAGCGGTTGCAGAAGTAGTGCAGGTTGCGCGCGGCGCGGCGCTCCTCGAACGCGTCGACGGTGCCGCCGGTGCACACCGTGTCCTCGAAGCCGGCGGGCGAGTCCGTCACGGGGTGCCCGGGCTCCGGCAGCCGCCACCACAGCCACGCCGCATAGGGCAGGCTCTCGAAGAGCGTCTGCAGTGCCTCCAGCCCAAAGGCGATGGGGAGCGGGCGGCCGTCGCGGTCCCGGGAGACCTCGCCGGTGGCCTCGCTGTTGTTTTTGCCGTCAAACGGTATCGCGGTGGTGGTGGTGATGTTGGACGTGTTCCAAGACGATGGCGTCCCGATGGCGGTGGACGTGTTCCAAGATAACACCGTCCCGGTGACATTTGCGCCGGTGGGAGGAGTGACAGTGCCGTTGGTCACAGTGCCGTTGGTCAGCGGAAAGGGAGGCGTAGGTCTCTGGGCACTGGTGGGGGAGCCTGTAGGACCGACAGGAACATGTGGAGCAGTTTTGCTGAGATAGAGGGTAGATTTGGAGGATCCAATGCCGGATGCGGTTGAAGGTAACGAGGATGCGCCTGTGGGGTCTGCAGGTGGCACTTCATTGTTCATCGAGGGACAAGCGGTGCTGGTGCTGGTCGTTGGTGATGTCCCTAGCGATCCGTAAGCATTCTTCGCAGAGGTGCAACTGATACTTGTAGCAGGAGCAATTGTCGTCGGCAACACCACCGGCGATCCATAACCATTGTTGCCAGTGGTACAACTTGTTCTTGTAGTGGCAGCGGTACCTGACGTAGTCTCGGTGTTGGTCGTCGTAGAGATCGTCATCGGCTGCGCATATGGTGCATACTTGGTGCAACGCGTGGTGGTATTCCCGCCGTCACAGAGGCCGAGGAATAATGTCATGCTTCCCAGCGTGAGGGCGGCCGAGGCAGATTTCATATTGCAAGACTTGCTTGGTTGTTTGGTTGGTTAGATGGTGGCCCGTGGCGAGACCACACAGAAGCGAGAAAGGGAAAAGAAACATCCAGGGTCGAACGTAGAGAGAAGCAGTTTATAAAGATTTGCAGCGGGGGTACACGAGAATAGTAAAAGGCTTGATTTACCTTTTCAGGCACAATGCTAACTTTTGCGCGGCTCGATACTAAGGGTCCCTTTTTTTTTGGTTGCGGCGGCGCCATGCGATGATGCTCGCTAGATGAACTAGCTTTTCCTATGGTGCTGGTTAGGCTTGCCAAGGTCACGAGGGCCAGACAAAGCTGCGTTGTAATCGTCTTTTTTTATTTCTGTCGTGTAGCTGCTAGATAGATACATCCCACAGGTTTCCCCCTCATTGCCCTGTGCTGGAAAACAGGCAACAAAATCAGTGAAGCAAACTAAAAGTCATACCACGGTCAAGAACGAAGAGGTGGCGTGGCAAGGCATCGAATGGGCGAGTGCAAGCTGTTGACGCTTCTGGCTTCTTGAAGTCTCAATGTGCCAATTGTTGTTGGCACGCTAACAGCATGTTACAGTTCCATCCCCACTCGGTCCTTGTGTGAAGATGTTGGAAGCAGGTTAGAAGAAAACAGAACAAAGTTAAAAAAAAAGATAGGCAAAACTGTAAGGAGTGACGAAACGCCGCCTGTTCATCGACCATTGGATCCACCAATGGACATAAGCAGCAAAACCTTTAAAACGCCGAAAATGCCAGTGACAAGATGGGAAAGAAGATAAGTTGCAGTATTAAATCGGAGGCATCTGCTCGTGGTGACGTTACAGGGATGAGCTTATGCGTTGGTGACCTATACAGGAGTCATTAGTTATCAGAGATTTGTAACGATCTGGGTCTGGACGCAAACTTACTCGAAGTATCTTGCGAGAGTAGTCCTGGTTATCGGCTATGCTGCCATCGCTCAGACGACGGTGAGCCATGACAGGATCAAGACGTGAGTCAGTGATGGAGATGCCACCAGAGGTGCTGGGAGGCTTGGATCCGCTGATGAAGGCGTTGACGGCGGCATTGCGGCGGTGCTCTTCCTCGATCTCAGCGTTGCGCTTTCGGCGAATGTAGAAGATGATGGCTCCCACAATGGCGGCAGCAACCACTACACCGACAACGACACCGGCGGCGATGGCAGCTGTATTGGGGCCGCCGCCGGATTTCTCGGGCTTCCCAGTCTCGGCATTTGGAGATTGCGATGCGGAAGTAGCAGATGTCGCGGCGGAGGAGCTACTTGAACCGGCTGTCGAAGAAGACGAGGCAGAAGAAGAGGAGGCATCATCATCACCGTAGTTGCCAGGAGCCAGAACGGTGCCCAGATTGTACATCGAATAGGCGTCCTTGAGGCCGCCACACATCTCTTGATTGAAGCCATTGCACCCGTAACCACACTTGGAGGAATCAAGCTCGTCCTTTTTGGGAGGATATACATCGCCGCAGTAGCAGGCCTGAGGCGCGAGACCAGCAACTGCTCTGTTTAGTTTTTTGCAAGCGCCAGCGCACAGGCCGCTGGAGAGAAATGTTGTCTCAACGTCAGCAGCTTTGGTCATATTGCCTACACTCGAATAGCAGCCTTGATTCGTGGTGGCGCCGACTCGGGGGCCGCCCGTTTCAGCGGGCATCGGGGCGCGAACATGGTGTAAGTTGGCGTGATTGTTGGCAAAGGCGCCTATGGCAGCCATGGCGGGCACGGCGATGGCGAACGAGGACTTCATCTTGGTCGAGCGTGACGGGATATGTGCGAGAAAATTGGGCTGCTCAAGGTAAAAGTAAGAATGGGAAAGAAGGCGTCGAGTCAGGATGGGCCTGCTTTCAATCCGTGAGCGGTGGAAGCGCGAAGCGCTTCGGCCAAGGTGATTTGGTGGCGTCGGCAGTGAGGAAAAGGAGGTACGGGGATGAGGCCGTACCAACAGTGGCGGCTATTCGTTTCGAGATGTTTGCGTGATGTTGATATCTGTAGAGACGTCTCCTACTTTCCCGTCGCTTTCAAGAACCCGCACCGATGCTTGTCACCAAAAAATTGAACGGGGAGCCGACAGCGTCGAGGCGATCGCCCGAACGAAAAAAAAATAAGGGACAAAAGGATTTGTCCCGAGTGATCGACAGCTAGAAGGGGAAGTAAAAAAAGATAGTCAACAAGTCGAATAGAAGAAGGAAGATGATCCTGCTGAACAAAGAGTGATGGGATCAAAGGAGAGAAGTGAGCGACAAAGACGACGACGGGGAAGACGAGCGCTGGAAACGGAGAACGAGTGACTTGAGGGCGTTTGGTTGTTTTGTTGAAAGGGGAGGAGGTGAGCGAGCGAGTTGAGGGGGGGGGGGTGTGTGTGTGGACGGTGGACGGAAGCTACCAGTAGGCAGCTAGACAGGGAATTTTCAAGGTGGGTGGATACGAAAGAGGCGCTACGGGTAGGTTTAGCCAGGCAGGTACCAGGTACGAGCATTGGCAGAAGCCTGTGCCAGGGGAGAGGGGGTTAGCATGCCAGAACGGTCGCTTGGAGCGGACAGTGTAAGGGGTACTGTGTGGTATTTGGTGGTGGTGCGGTGCCTGACGCGTCGCCGTCTAGGTAGTGTAGGTACCTAAAAGTAGTTCGTCCTTTCCATTCAGCAGGTGAGCCGAGGACCTCAGCGTCCAAGGTACCTACGTACTACCTAGGTAATAAATAAAACAGTAAGTATCAGCGAGCATCACAATTGGTACACCACCACCGCACCACCCGACGCACCAGAGCGCGCAAAACTGGATACAAGAACAGGTCCAGAACACGGCCAAGCTCCAGCAGGATCCTCTAAGTAAGTAGTGGTTGGAGGTACTTAGGTGAGTAAGTACGAATACAGCTCATTGCGTTACTTACATATGAGAGACCCTGGGCTTGTGCGAGTGCCTAAGTACTCGGGACGGTTCCAGCACCGAGAGAATGGTTCTACTGACCTATACTAAGTAGGGCTGGCTGGCTACTCAGGACCTGACCTTATTCATCTCTCTGTAAGGTACAGATTACTTACAAGCGGTACTGACAGGAGATACCACAGGTGCCTACCTAAGTACTTAGGTAAGTCGGATAGGTACTTACAGATAGGCACCTGCGTAAGTAGCTACGGGACTCTCAGCACCTCCGCCGGGCCAAGAACGCCGGCCATCTACTGGAATGCTACGCGCCTATTGGTCACACGTTGGTCCCTGGTATGAATGTACCTAAATTTTGACGGTCCTTTAAGTACCTAAGTAAGTACTTACTTACCCGTAGGAGATCAGCTACCAAGAACAAAACCCTGGTATTTTTAATATTTAATTCACACAAGCAAGCCGTCAAACAAAGCATTTCGCGCTACCACTCCGGCGCGATTTTCTTGTGGCGGATGCAGGAACAAACACGATTTTTTTTTGGCCCCATCAGCCTTTCTTTTTCTTTTCTTCGTTTCTTTTTTCTTGTTTTCTTTCCCCTTTAGGTAGCTTTTTCTTCTTTTCTGTTTTTAGTAACCTCTTTCGATCCTTTCGCTTTTCCGCAAGGGGGGTGCAGCAGTCTGACGGACCGTAGAGGGGTGGAGATGGGCCACGTACTCTACCAGTAGTTATTCAGCACACATGGAGAGGGGAAGGCAGTGTTTGGCACAGTGCGCACTTTACGCCCTAACAGCGAGCCTGCGTGTGCACTGAGAACTTACTTACTTACCAATAACCGTACAATAGTCCTGGGTACATAGCTATCCAAGTAAGTACCATTTGTGATCCGGGCGTTCATGTCTCTGTACAGATTATATGAGTGCGTCCTTTTCCAGTATCTTTTTGCGGTCCCTTCTCGAAAAGTCTACTCAGTACTTTTACAACAAGTCGACGACTAATCAGTTTTCAACAAGGTACGAATTACCATTACCAACCTTGCGCCGGCACGCGCGAGAGAGACCCAAGTACCTAGCTCTCGTCAATTTGCTGATGCTTGCGGGATACTCCGTGCACTAACCCTAGAAAATTTCTCCCGGTACTTACAAAAATAATCGACACAGCCTGATACTCAAGCCGCCTCTTCGTATGTATCTCTTTGGGCTGTTCGCTTCATGTGTCTCTTGCTTCTGGTCGGGTCATCTCAAATCACCGGGCCCTGCGCACTGTGAGCTGCCCATTTCCACCGAGGACCCCACCGCAATTTCAACGCTGCCCGGCGCTCCGCCTCCTCCTCTTTGGGGGGGACCTTGTTTGCTAAATATATACACGCTCGTCCATAATATTATTGATTATAAACAGCCTGTCTTTCTTTCTATTTCTTCTCTTGTTCTCTTTGCTGCCCGCGCTGGTGCTGGAGAACCGAAAATTATCTCGCACAGCCACTGCTAACAGGCATGCAGAAAAAAGGAAAAAAAGAACAAAAAAGAAAAAAAGACATCATGCGGTGGCGCGCCTGGGCATTTCGAACCCCTGACCAAATGTGTCTGCATGGCCGGGGATCGACATTGCTCGACTATTAGTAGTGCCGCACTGTGCCAGACGGTGACACCCAGCGCGTGCTCGGTACCACCAGACACAGCTAATTACTGCCTACTATTAGGTACCTACGGACACCCATGTAAGTAGGTTGACCACTGGCAGATTCGTCCTCCTCGAGTACTTTGGTACTTACTTACTTACCGCCTGCCTGGTTGCGAACAGACGCTGCCGTGTGCAATAAGTTGTTATCAATTTTTTATGAACTCTGTGTACATAATACCAGCCTGCGTTCGTTATGCGTTGGCTTGTCTCGGTCTGCCACAAGGTCCAAACGCCGCCTCATCTCTGCATCACCCCCCTCCTTGTAACCATTAATAGTACTTACGTTTGTATCTGTACGTGGCTGATGCACAATCTTACTGTACTTATTGGTTTCCCAGGACACAGGTCAGTACTTAGAGAACTCTACTCTCGGCCTTGTTGAAAAAAAAAAGAGCCTCGGATGCAAACTTCCTGTCATCTCCTTCACTCCTCTGAAACGCACTACCTATAGCAGGTCCGCTAATCACTTCAGATTTCAGGCACACAAAGCTTGTTCGTCCACTAGGGATCGGCCCACGAACCTCGCCCCCCCCGATATTGTGCATTGCATGGAGGTGGAAATGTGCGCGGGCCTGCTGCTACTTAAACTTGTGTTATTGATTTATTAGTACGGAGTACTCCCTACTTACAGACTACTAACTTTTACTCCCAGACTCACTCCGTACTGGTACCTGTTAACTGGTCTGCTGGTCTATGCCACTTCTTATCCTGTGGCTCCGCGATGTGCAGATCGACAGTCTTTTATGCAAACCCCAAGTTACATTTGGCTACTTATACCAGTAGCATTAAAAAGAAATCCCTATAAGTACCGAGTACAGATTACTTACATATCCTGGCATCAAAGGGACAACGGCAGAGCTCTTTCCTACAGTGCGCTTCCTACACTCACTGTGCTGGTCTCGGCCTGGCTCGCGCTCCCGATAACGCCTTTGCCTGGCATGCAAGCGCCTTCATTCAGCGTCAGCGTCGCAGTCCTGAGACACGTCTCTCTGCTCTGTCTGTCTGTCTGCCCGCCTTTCTCTCTCTCCCTCTCTCTTTTCGATTTTCGATTTTTCGGCCGCTTCTGAAACCACGGAACGTCTCTGTTGTACTGTTATCAGTAGACATTTCACGTTTCTTGCCCGTGTCGACTCGCTGCAAGCTTGCTCTGCACTTTCGGCATGGGAAGAGCTATGGAGAAACCAGATGCCATTTACCAATTTACCCAATATCATCATTACCAACCAACCTTGGAGCCGTAATTATCGCTGACTCTGTGTGCTCTGAGCAAGTTCGCCCTGCAAGGTCGGTCCCTGTGCCATCTTGTAAGTACTGAGTATTATCACAAAAACTTAATATAGCTCCAAAGCAGCCTCTTCGGCCAGTCGATACCCACGGTATGTATCCGTACCAGCTGGTACTTAGTGTCCACTGTCTATAAAGGTGGTGAATTACGGTAAATGGGGCGTTTGGGCGTCTTGTTTTCGTCTTTGTTCCTTGGCAGAGTGAATACGAGCAGCTGCACTGCCTCCCAATATCCAGCATTTCGTATGGATACGCATATATCAATAGAGCTTAGTCCAACATTCATTGTAACTACTTGCTGCCTAGGAACTATATTTATCAGCCCTGCGCCCGTAGAGCCTCTGCGTCGGTTAGGACCACGTCTCTCTCGACAACTTGGAGTCTCCAAAATTGGACAAGGCACATTATTGAACACGCCGCTTGTTGGCATGTCACGGAATTGCTTTTGCTCTGGCTCCAAGAAGGGAAAAAAGAAAAGGTCCGCATCTGTCATTTCGATTCCCGGTCGTGTCTGAGATGACTTGTTCCCTTTCGGTGCCACCAGATGTACACTGCTCAATAAGTAGCCTCGGGCCACGGCGCCAAGGAGACGATTCGAGCAAATGCTCTTTTCGCCAGCCTTTCTTCGTGAGTAGTATTGGCGTCTGTTAAAGATGTCGGAGAAGTTGGAGATACGAAAAGGGGCACACATGAGTCAGCCTGAGTTCGGAGCCTGAGGGCGGCTCAAGTCTCTTGAGGATCGCTGAGGGAATTACGTCTACAGTAAGCACAGATTAGAGCGCTTCAGCTTGTATGAGGCCATCGCAATTCGACAGAGCCTCGATATAGCCCGGGCCCGGTAGGAGAAGAGGAGATGGTATCATGCAAAAGCACTTGTTATGACCCATGGCCCTATGACCTATGGACGTGGAACAATTCAAGACGGTGCTGCACGCATCTGCCCCGAAACTGTTTTGATTGGAAAGTCAGGACTGACTCACGTTCCGGGGCCAGAAGGTTGACTGGTCGCACCGATGACGGCCCTGACATGCTCAACAGCTCGCTTGCAACATGATTTGTGGTCGGATCGTGGTCTGCACAAGTGGTGAGAGCCCTAGAGCTGGCGACTGTTCAAGATCCCACTCGCTCTCTGGATTCCAAGCGCAACAGAGCCTCCCATGCCAGTTTCCTAGAGCACAACGACTAAAAAAAAAAAATCCAATGAACCCTTACTATGGACTGCGACGGGAAAACAGTCTTGTTGCCTTGCTGGAACGCACCCGTTACAGCCCCGGTTTCAGCACTCGATCTCGCTGGAGGCCGTTGCGGGCACGGCACTATTTGAGGGCCGCCCCGACCGTGGGGCGGGGCAAAGCGTACCAGTAAGACTGTCAGCAGCCTTGGAAGTTGCCCGGACCGGAATAACTACCACGGACAAATGCGAAGCCAGTCTGAGATCGATAGTCTGCGGCCTAGATACTGAATAGCGATCTGGCGGCGGCCTCAGGTTGCTAGTGGTGACGAGCACACCACCTCGCATTGGCGGTGCCTGGGCATGGTACCCGGATATGCAGGTCGCGGCCGTGGCGAGGTGGAGATTGGTTGAAGGCTGAAAGGTTCGGTTCCTACGGAGTACTAAGGTACTCAATGATGAGGCCAGGTACCTTGTCCGCCACGCGAGCTTGGCTGGTAGCAAAGGTACTTACTTACCTAGGAAGACCCAAAAGAACAAAAAAATAAAAGAAGCAGTCGACGGAGGTTGGCTCAACTGGCTCATCGGTGTACTACTTACTGAGTACTACCAGGCAGCTAATGTGGTGGCGCAAGCAAGCTCTGGACGGGGCCCCAGCAAATGTTGGGCACGAGACGCAAGCAGCCTCCCGTCGATAACGACACTGGCCCACCCATTCCCCCCCAGCTGCGTCATGCTCCATCCATCCTACAACACTCCAGTCATCAACAAGCCCAAGTAGCTTGCAACAATCCTGCCTCTCTTCCTCTTTCCATCGTCATACTCGGTCGCTTCATCGACACCCGTTCACGAATAAACGTAAACAACTTTGTTGAATCGTTACGCTCCGTCTCTTCCGACGACCATCATGAAGAGCGCCTTGATCGCAGCCGCCGCCCTGGCCGGCTCCGCCCAGGCCGGAGTTCACAAGATGAAGCTCCAAAAGATCTCGCTCGCTGAGCAGCTGGTGCGTTCAACCTCATCCGCTTCAGGACGCCATCCTGAATGATGAAGCCATGCCACCGTGGATGAACATTGCTGACGTCTTCTCGCAGACCGGTGCTACGTTTGAAGCCCAGGCACACCAGCTTAGCCAGAAATACCTTGGCGCCCGCCCTGCCAGCCGTGCCGACCTCATGTTCAACCACCAGGTTGTCGAGTCCAAGGAAGGCCACCCTGTCCCCGTTACCAACTTTGCCAACGCGCAGTGTAAGTAATTGTCAGAGCTGCACGGGCTGGAATCGCGCTAACACCTCGTCAGACTTTGCCGAGATCAACATCGGTACTCCTCCCCAGACTTTCAAGGTCGTCCTGGACACTGGCTCCTCCAACCTTTGGGTTCCTTCTCAGTCGTGCAGCAGCATTGCCTGCTTCCTCCACTCCACATATGACTCGTCGTCCTCCTCCACGTACAAGAAGAACGGCACCGACTTCGAGATCCGCTACGGCTCTGGTAGCCTGAGTGGCTTCGTGTCCAACGATGTCGTCTCCATTGGTGACCTCACTATCAAAGACTCCGACTTTGCTGAGGCCACCAGCGAGCCTGGCCTGGCCTTCGCCTTTGGCCGCTTCGACGGCATCCTAGGCCTTGGCTACGACACCATCTCTGTCAACCAGATGGTCCCTCCCTTCTATCAGATGATCAATCAGAAGCTCATTGACGAGCCCGTCTTTGCCTTTTACCTCGGATCCGGGGATGAGGGCAGCGAGGCTGTCTTTGGCGGTGTTGACAAGGATCACTATGAGGGCAAGATTGAGTATATCCCTCTCCGCCGTAAGGCTTATTGGGAGGTTGACTTTGACGCCATTGCTTTCGGCGACGAGGTTGCTGAGCTTGAGAACACCGGCGTCATCCTCGACACTGGCACGTCGCTCAACACCCTTCCCAGCGACCTTGCTGAGCTTCTCAACAAGGAGATTGGTGCCAAGAAGGGCTTTGGTGGCCAGTACACGATCGACTGCGCTAAGCGCGACTCGCTGCCCGACATCACCTTCACCCTAGCCGGCTCTAACTACACCCTACCCGCCAGTGACTACATCCTGGAGCTTGGTGGCAGCTGTGTCTCTACATTTACTCCCCTGGACATGCCCCCGCCTGCCGGCCCCCTCGCTATTCTCGGCGATGCCTTCCTCCGCCGCTACTACAGCGTCTACGACCTGGGCAAGGGCGCCGTCGGTCTGGCCAAGGCCAAGTAAATGCTTTGTAATGGCTAGCATTATGAGTACGTAGTGGAATAACCGACCAGTCGGTCCGTTAATGAACGCTCAGGAGGAGGAGGCTTTGTTGTTTGACAGTGACAAGTCAGTTTGTTTACGATCCTTGGTGTACACTATACAAGGTACCTCCAATACATTCCGATTAATTGTATACATGCATGACGTGTTGTGAACGAGTACCCGAGTTGCCAACTACCTACCTAGGCGAGCGACCCGAGCATTGCCATGTTGGTAGCAGGTAAAGAAGACTTGGTAACAGTGGAGCTGGACCTGTAACATACTGCGAGGCAGTCGTGGAGCTAAAGCGCCTCTGTAATGCAGCCAGCAGCGTTGTTGCTAAGCTGGCTGGTTGGCTGGCTCAAACTCATGACAGCTACGAGCTAGCGTGGCGCCAACCATGGCCAGCATCTCGACAGGAAACAAGAGTATTGAAAACCAAAAACAACGGCCCAAAACACAACATTGGACATTTACTCGGGACAGTCCGTATCTCCAGCTTGTAGAGGGTGCAACGCTGCGGGCGCAAAGGGAGACAGCAACATGTCACGTGCATCAATTTTAGCCTTTCAGGCGGTGTCAAGCCAGCAGAAGGGCCTGTTTGGCTGACGGGAGAGCCTGCACCTCAAGTAGTACCTACCTTAGCACTACCCTCTACTAAGTAACCTAGGTACCTACCTACCTTGGGTGTTACCTACCTCTAGCCTACTTACTCAGTACTTGCGTACCTACCTCTTACCTAGCAGCCTCTCTGGCCCGTCCAGACACACATCAGTCTTTTCCCCCATCGAGAGAGACCGCCGCTCTAGGCAAACCTGTCCGTGTTTTCCATTGCCCATCCCAATCAACCTTGAAAAAATCCCTTCGATCTCCGGTCTCGACGGACGCACCGGGCATTACAATTTTTTTCCTTCCCTCGGCTGCTTCTGCGAATTGTACCATCGCCCGCCGACGCGCGCGCCCTTGATGAAAAAGGGTTTGGCGTCGCACTCCTCCAAAATCCACTTTCCTTGCCTCTTTGCCTCTTCGCCAAAAAAATCCGCGAGACCGCGTTATCGCGACGAACGGCTCCCCGGGCTTCGACCTCGCCGCCATCACCACGACGTCAAGGACTCGGAGCAATCATGGCGCAGCCCTCGCCCGTGCCGCCGCCGCCGCCTGCCAACGGCGTGTCGTCGGCCTCGCCCGACCCCCCCAGCGACAACAACTCCCACCTGTCTCTTTCTGGCAAACGGAAACGCGACGACGACGGCGGCGACCAAGCGCCCGCCGCCCAACCGCAGGGGACCACGGCCGCATCCGATGACTGGGCGGGAAAAAATTCAGAGAATCTGCTCAAATACTACCACCAGGTTTTGATAACGTATGTCGCCATCTATTCTTCTAATCGCCAGCGCCTCGCTTGATCTGGGGCGGCCAACCATCCCCATCGCTTGCCCCCCCCCTCTTGACGTCGCCGCATCTTCACCCTTCCTGCTTCTCTTTGCAACATGGCTAACTTGACTCTTAATGGCAGACTCGATATCGAAAAGACCATCCTGACGCGTATACTGCCCGAGACCAAAACAGACCAAGAACCTCACACCAAACGCCAAAAATCCGCAGAGCCCCCGACGCGCCTCACTATCAACGATAAGCTCGCGGCTAAAGCCTACAACACCATTGATGACGTTGCTGCCGATGTCGCTGTGGTCGTCGATTCGGCTCTGAAAGATGTCGATGCGACAGAGAACCCCAAGGAAGCCCTGCGTCTGAGGGAATTCAAGCGCAAGGCCCTCAAGTACGCCGCGCAAGAGAAAGCTTACCCCCAGGTCATACCGGAAGCTCAGCCGGACCCGGCGACGGCCTTTCAAGATGGGTCATCTGTCCTGTCTATTGTCGGCTTCGCGCCTCAGGAAAGAAGATTGTTTTCCAGTCTGCCCGCCTCCAAGGACGTCAGCTTTTCTGACGAGGCTCTGCCACCGGGCGTGTCCATTGCCACAGTGACCAAATCAACACAGCAAGTGCCTACACGGACTCTTGGAGAGCTGTTTGGATCGCACCGTGCCTTGCCCCCTCTGAACCCGCCCAAGCAACCAAAGACACAAGCAAAGGGAACCGCCATAGACTTTTATCACCCGGAGCCGACAAACGCGCGCACCAATTGCTACTTCAACACGAAGTTGAGCTCTGGATACTACCTGGACTATAGCAATGCCATTCCCTCGTCCCAGGCTGTCCCAAAGCAGCGCGAACGGGCGGAAAGCTTGGCAGGAAAGAAGCCATCCATGAGCGAACTCGAAATGTTAGAGGTTGAATCGCTCTTCCGTGGCGCGTTTTCTGCGTTCGCCCCTTGCAAGGACGACTCGGCCGCCATTGTGCCTTCCAGCGTCGCCGGGCGCATCTGGTGGCAGCGCTCGGGTCAGCAACTGTTTGAGCGTATGATCGATTCCGACTACTACGCCGACAAGCAAAATAAAGGACAGACCAACAAGTCTACCACTGATGAGATCGATGAAGCAGCCATTCAGGATGCCATTGATCACTGGGACGAGACAGCCGTCGACCCCTCGTTGGACGAGGTCATGGGCACCCGAAGCAAGGCGGACAAGGATGTCGATGATATTCTCGAGGAAGTCTCCGATCTAATCGAGACGCTGGCGTCCTACCAGCGCATCCGTAATCTCACCCTGCCCAATTCGCAGAACAGACAGTCTAGCGACCCGGTCACGGGTGACATGCTCGCCACCTCGGGCCCAGAGCCGTCCGAGGATGAAGTGGCCACGTATGAGATGCTCAAATCGCAGCTGGCCCTCATCGTCAAGACGCTCCCGCCATTTGCTGTTGCCAAGCTGAATGGCGATCAATTAGATGATCTTCTCATCAGCACCAAAATACAAGTCCATACAGACGACTATTATGGTACTATGGAAGAGGATGAAGCCGGTGTACAAGCACGCCTGCGGGCTCAACAACAACAACAACAGCAGCAGCAGCAGCAGCAGCAACATCAACAACAGCAACAGCAGCAACAACAACAGGTTGCTCAGACTGCTCGCGCGCCACCGCAGCGCACCCCTAGTACTGGAGGCCAGTATCCGAACCAGTACGCGGCCACCGCACAATACGGCACTCCCGGCCGTACACCACAGCCGCAGCAATACTATCGTCCAGGATCTCAACCTGGCTTCCAGCCGCAGCGCAATGCGACACCGCAGCAGCCGCGCCCGCCCCAGCCTAATCAGTACACGCGGCAAAACGGGTATGCAGGTAACCAGTATGCAACGCAGCTGGCCAAAGCCCAGACACCATATGGGCACCAGAACATGCCGCAATACGCAAATCAGCAACGGCAGCAATTTGCACAGGCGCCGCAGTCACAGCCCGGCCCCCCGCATGCCGCTACCTATCATCAATACCAACCACAACAGCAGCAAGGCGTTGCACCGCCCGTAAATTACGCTGGGTATACAAATGGCACGCCGCAGCAGCACGCCCAGCACCCACAGGCCCAGCAGCAGCAGCAGCAAAGGCAAATGTACAGCCAGTCCCCTAATATGCAGACTCAGCAACGGTACGCCACTCCGACCGCTCAGCCCGGCACGCCTGCCCAAGGAGCACGGTACGCCGCTGGCGCCAACCAAGCTGGTGGATACAGCCAGTCGCCCGGCCTCACTGGGTACCACACGGTGATTTCAGAGGCCCAGCAGCAGCGCATTTTGGAGCAGGCCAAGGCCCGCGTCGCCGCCGGGGGCCAGCCGGGAGGCTACTCGGGGGCCGCCCTGGCCGCCGCCCGCGCCAGCATGGCCAACCAGCCAAAGCCGCAGACACCGACGGGGCAGAGGGCTAGCACGCCGGTGCTGCCTCCCCATAAGGTGACACCGGTGCCGGTGCCTCCCATCCCCGGCACCGCGCCTCAACCGCCGTCACAGTAGACGAATCTCTTACGGCGGTCTTGGGAGTACTTTTTTGTAACAAAAAATGGGATAGTGTTTTTTTCTTCCCTTTTTTTTCTTTATTTTGGTCTGGTTCCTTGCTTTTTTTCTTGTCTTTTTTCAATCGGTACAGGCGACGAGGTTAATGTCAATTGTAAGGCAAGACACTTTTTTTTTTTGGCATTTTGAGGAAGAGGAAACGGGAGCTCAGAGGAGTTTACTATTATTGTTATTTTTAACTCGCGCGTAACATATTACAATGAATGTCACAGAGGAAGCAGGGGAGCGCAAGCAGAGTAAAGTAACGAAGAAGAATTCAGAAAGGGAAAATTTAACAAAGGAACTGAAAAAAAGAGTCGAGCGTATTGACAACCTGAGAAAGGGCAAACTAAGCGGGAACAGAAAATGGATTTTCTATAGCAAAACTCTTTATTCTAGGCTGATTGGAATTGGTGTTTATTTTTCGTCTTTTGATATCTTTCCCTCCCGCTGGCTTCATTTTCTCTGCCGTGGTGTGAGGTGAATGATGCTGTCGGCATTCAGTGTATAGATTGCAGGAGAAGTCGAGATATGCTTGCCACCAAGGAACTCGCGTTTAGTGATTCTTCTTTCGTTCTTCTTTCGTCTTTCTGATTGCATAATCGTGCATTGGATGGCAGGACGCGAGGGGGCCTGAAAGCTGCTTAAATCTAGTCTTCACATTTCTCTTTTGCATTAGGCTTTTCAAAAGACAAGCGACTGGGTAACATGTTGATTGCCTGCAGGGCGATGTGAAATTGAGTAGGGTATCATGAATCTAATAAAGTCTATCCGAAACGCCAGAAATATGCCTTCTTCTTCCTTCTTCCTTCTTCTTCCTTCTTCCTTCTTCTTCCTTCTTCCTTCTTCTTCCTTCTTCCTTCTTCTTCCTCTTCTTTCCCTCTCTTCTCTATTCACTTACACTACAGCCGCCTGCACCGCCGGCCGCGGCTCCCTCGCCTGCTCCTCCTGCGTCCACTCACGCACAATGTGGCGCATCTCGAAGACGACCTCGACGGCGATGAGGGCGATGATGATCCACTCGAGGCGCGTGCCGTGCTGCTCGCTGGACATTTCGCGGAGGACCGTGGCGATCTCCTGGGCGTAGTCCATCTTCTGGTTGAGGGCGCGGATGCGGACGTTGACGTCGAGCGCGCGGCCGACCTGCTCGTAGTAGCCCTCGAGGCCGAGCTCGGAGCGGCTGTCCCAGAAGATGTCGGGCAGGGCGTCGGTGAGCTCCGAGTAGTGGTTGAGGCGCGCGCGGAGGCCGAGCAGCTCGCCCGTCTTGCGCAGGATGAAGCGCCGGCCAAAGGGCGCGCCGACGGCGCCGCCGCGGGCCAGCAGCGCGGGGACGTGCCGCGTGCTCTCAAAGTACGAGGTCAGGGCCGTCTCGAGCACGGCGAGCTTGGTGCTGCGCGCGAGGCCCGACGAAAAGGCAATCTTGGCGAGCGTCGTGTCGAGCCGGTCGCCGGCGCCGGCGCCGTTGTTGCTATTGTTGCTGTTGCTGCTGTTGTGGTTGTCGTTGGCCAGCTGCTCGCGGCGCGTGCCGAGCACGACGAGCTCGCCCCGGAGGATGCTCGTCTCGCGCTGCGCGTCGCAGGTGAAGTCGAGGTCCTCGGCCTCGCGCAGGTCCGGCGGGTGCAGGTCCTCGGCGGCGCGGAGGAGCTGACGCGACACGGCGTCGGGCGGCAGCGCCCACGTCACGAGCGTGCCCGAGGGGAAGACGAAGATGTCGCCGCCGTTGGCGGCCCGCGCGTGCACCACCTCGCTCGCGTCGAACCCCGTGCCGTCCGGGTCCGTCTCGAACCCGTGCGAGGACAGCGCCTCCACCACGGTTGGCATGTGGAAGCCCTCGGCGAGGCAGACGGCGCTGACGACGGAGGAGGGAGGGCTGCTGCTGCAATCCTGCTGCTGCTCGGTAGAGGCGATGGTCGCGCCGGCGGCGGCAAGTCTGCCGGTGCTGCTGCCGCTGGCGCCGCCGGGGCTGTTGCTTCCGCCGGGGCGTTTCGGCTGCTGAGCAATGATGGCGACGCGCCGGAGCGAGTTCTTGGTGGTGGCGACGCGGGCAGGCTTGCGCTTCGTCGGGGAGGAGGAGGAGGAGGAGGCGTCGGCAGCGGTGGCACTGTTCGTAGCGGCAGAAGAAGAAGAATATGATGACGGCGAAATCTTGGAGTCTTCGCCGCCTTGGGATAGGTATGGGTTCGAGGTGAAGAAGCTGCGCTTGCGAGGCAGGTAGACCGTCGCCGTCTGGTGGAAGCACCGCGTCGGCCGTCGGGGCAGCGCTACGCTGCTGTGGATGTGACGGGCGGCATGGTGGAGGGAGATTCGTAGGGGAGAGGAGCGCATAGTGGTGAATTGAGTGCTGTTGCCATGAGGCGGCAAAGGGCAAGGCAGCGAAGAAGGTAGGTAGACTTGAGATGACTTTTGAGCGTGGTAGCTCTACCGCCAATTTTTTTTTGTAAGAGTGGAGGCAACCTCACCCTGTCTTTATAAGAATAATTCAGAGAAGGAAAAACTACAGTACTTGGACCTTGATATTGCATTTGTTAATAAATGACATTGATTCAATCGTTTTTTTTCTAGTTTTCTTCAGCACTTTCAAGATATCTTAGTTTGTGATTCTTCGCGTGGAATAAATAGCCAGTAGGACCTCGTTGTTGCGTTGCGTACGCCGTAGGAAACCCTGGGGACTCTTATCCTTGCGACGAGTCTAGGCGTCTGTCTTGTGCCACTCTATATATTTTTTTCACAGCACTATTGCAACTCAAAGAGAAACCCATAGCCGGCTTTCGTGGGCCGCACCAAAAACTCCTCTCGCGGCCCAGGTCCACACGCAGCTGTACCAACGGCGGCAACGGCGGCGTCCAGCCGCAGCAGTATAAAGTCCTCTTCGGTGAGTTCGTGTGGATGCCCGGCCGCTTCCAGCGTTGCGGCTGCGTGTCTTGTCGCGGTAAAATTGAAGAGCCTGTCGTGCGGTTGCTGCCTCCTCGCTTCTTCCTGGGCGGCAGGGATGACGGAGTCGCCTCCGTCCGGTCCAAAAGGAAACGGTCCACCAGTTCGGCGCACGCGGAGCGCTGTTGCGTTGTCCCCTGCGCGGAGCTGCAGCCATCGCGTGTCGGTGCGGTTGCCGTTCTCCTGCGGCACGTCGTATACCGTCTGCAGCTGATCGATGCTGTCCGCGTTCCAGATGCCGATCCGTTGGCTGTCCTTTTTATCCGGGTACGACTCGCCCGGGCCGCGCCCGCACCACTCGACATGGTGGAGGTCCAAGGGCACGGAGACGTCGAATCCCATTCGAGGAAGATGCGTTGGAGCGGCCCCGATCGGCGCATCAAGAGAGATGAATACTGAAAAGGCCGAACCGTCCGACTTGATCTGGTATACGGTGGTCGCGTTCCAGCCCCAACCCAACGACACTGGCCCGATGAATGTTTGCGTCGCAAGAGTCAAGACACCTGTGCCGTCGCCTTCATCGAGGTCCAGGCGGCGCAGCTGAGTCGAGATCTTGTCCACGCCGTGCGACTTCCAGTGAGGCGCTGCCGCGCGAATGTCGTTGTCCGTCGGCGCGCGCCAAAAGCCTGGTGTCATGGCGCCCTTGTACGGTGCTGACTCGGCCAAAACGGACACAGAGCCTGACCTCCAGCTCTTCAGCAATCCACGAACTCGACTAAAGTCAAAGGTGGACTTGGCGGTTGTGATTGTCAACGAATGACTCGTCCTTTCAATCTTGGGCCTGAGGAGTGTCGCCGGTATCTCGCGCGCAAGATGGAGCTTTGCCGGCGAGATGGGGTGCTGGAAAAAGGCAACTTCATGGCCGCTGTCGGCCCATACCGTAGACTCTGATAGCGTCAAGCTTGCTGTCAGAAGTAATTCTGCATCAGATATCTGGTCGAACATTGTGCTCGGGAGTTCCACAGCACCAGTGGTACCAGCAGCGACTTGCGGAACAGTAATGGAACTGGTGACGAGCAATTTCGCGCTAGATCGCATTACCGCGTTAGTGATGCTGAGCACACTCATCCAAGTGCTTGCGGTCATTCTGTGACATACCTCGAACCAAGCTCGTGAAGGTCGACTGTCAACTTGAAGAGGCTGAGATCCGCAAAGTCATGTCGGTTTTCGATGGCAAGGCTCCTGCCAACGAGCCGAAGCGACACTGGCGAATACGCCCTTTTCAACTCTACGAGTCCGGGCATAGGCTTATGCTCGCTGTTACAAAGTCCATCCATCACAAAGGTTCCATCATGTACTGTTTCAGCAAAGTCACCGCCGTATGCGTGGAACGTTTTCCCATCGGGCCCTGTGGTTTCGAGGCCATGGTTTGCCCACTCCCAGATAAAGCCGCCCTGGATACGAGGATACTTGCGGAAGATCTCCTCATAGTCCTCCAACAGTCCAGGCCCATTCCCCATGGCGTGCGCGTACTCACACAATATGAGCGGCTTGGATGCTATTCCGTCAGCATCGATTCCCTTTGTCAAAGCCCTGTTTACCAGTGCATCCAACGCAGGATACATGTAGGAGTACATGTCTGTGGTACCCATATCTGTATCTCCCTCGTAATGTATCAACCGGCTAGGGTCAAGACGCTTGCATGCATCGTACATTGCAGTCAAGTTCTGACCACAGAATGACTCATTTCCCAGCGACCAGATGATGATACAAGGATGATTCTTGTCCCTGTGAACAAGCTGGTTTAGACGATCAAGATAAGCGGCTCTCCAGGAAGGGTTGTCGCTGAGATATTTTCTAGCAGCCCCGGATATTGTGGTGACTAATTCTTGATATGCATCTTCACTGCCGTCCCACTCGGCCGTGTTGTCAGCTACAACCTCTGCGAATCCATGGCATTCTAAATCTGCTTCATCCATGACCCACAAGCCAATCTCATTGGCCATGTCGTAAAGGGCAGGATGAGATGGGTAGTGGGCGCAGCGTAATGCGTTGATATTGTGCTCCTTCATCAGAAGCAGGTCTTTGCGTATAAAGTCCACTGGGACTGCACGGCCAAACCGCGGGTGGTGGTCGTGTCGGTTAACTCCTCGGAACCTGATGGCTTTGCCATTGACTTTGATCAATCCATCTTTGAGTTCAACTTTTCTGAAGCCAGTAGAATGCGTAACGCTGGCGGACTCCCCACCTGACGTCAATACAATGTCAACTTCATACAGATGGGGGGTTTCGGCAGTCCACTTGGATGGATTATCGACATTGATGAGGAATTCTATATTTTTGGTAGACGGAGAGACATCTTGCTCTTGGCGACAGACGACAGCGGCACCATTTTTGATCTGTTCTCGGACGGCGACAGAAATAGTGCCGCCGTGGGGACAATGGATATCTGCGGTCACTCGAAGTATACCATGCCGGTACGCAGAGTCCAGGTCGCCGCGGATGAAAAAGTCTTCCAGTCTGCAGCTAGACGAAAATGCAACAAGATGGACGTCGCGAAAAATGCCTTTTTATTGTTATTTTCCATGACACATGAGAATGGAATCGACGCGTCGTCGTCCTGTGCGTGCCTACCTGATAGCCACCATTGATCCTGGTCCTCAATGTACGAACCGTCTGACCATTGGTAAACACGAACCAGGAGATGATTCTCCGCATCGCGGCGTGCCAGAGAAGTGATGTCGAATTCGGCGGCATTGCGGCTTCCCTGGGCGTACCCGACGAATTGACCGTTGAGCCAGAGGTGGTAGGCGCTGTCAACGCCATCGAACCGCAGTCGCAGCTGTGAGTTGGCATCCCACTCAGTCGGAACCATGAAGGATCTTGCGTACGTTCCGGTAGGATTTTCGTCTGGCACGTTCGGAGGGTCCACCGGGAATGGATACACGATGTTGGTATACTGAGGCCGGCCATAGCCCTCGAGCTGCCAGTGTGCCGGGACCGGAATTGTCGGCCACGCTTCCGGTCGGCACTTGTCCACATCGGGAGCTTCTAGGGGGCTGCCGGCATAGTGAAAATTCCATCTCCCATTGAGAGATTGCGCCGTTTCTGGAATCCAATAGGATCGAGGTGGCAGCGTGTTCCGTCGAAAGACTGCTTGGTTGGCGTAGTCAGGCCTACCTTCCTGGCCTGCTTCATGGTGTCCACATAGAAAACTATCGTCCTGATTCACCGCTTTCATTGTCTTTTTTTTTTCCTCTTCTGTTTTGTGTTTTGAAGGGTCGGCAGTGGCGTTGCTCGGAGCGAAGCAACTAGTTGCGAAAAAGTCGATTGGCTGTTGAAGTTTGTCAGAGCTCACACCCCAGACAGAGTATCATAAGAAAAGAACATGGTATATCTATTTAAATACAAAATGAACAAGTCTAAATAAGGACCTCTTTCCAATGAATCGCGCCGCGGAAAATCAGTCATGTCAATGCTCCTCGTGGAGGGAATAAGACGAGTCACACCAATCACACAGGACTTTTCCCCGCTCGAATCCCGCCTTGCATTCCCGCCTGATTTCCGCTGCTCCAAGGATTTAAAGTTGTGGGGAGCAATGGACTAACGCCTATGGAGGACCAATGAAAACTTTGGGGATGAAATTGCTGCTGGGTGAGTCAATAAGGTAAATGATGGGGTCGGCCTAGTCATTCTAAGCACTTGAGATGGGCCGCTTTACTCAGTGTCTTGGGCAGATAAAATGAATGTCACAGCGCTGCGTGATGGTGGAAATACAAAGTCAATTTAAAATTCTCAATATGAAACACCAGTCAGTCCGGCTCAACGCGCCGCCCAAGATGTTAATACTCGTTAATGATATTGTGCCATATGCTGTGGGGAATAATATCATGGTTCGTATCTATAGTCCGGTCCTTGGGAACAGAGGTCGCGAACTCGAGCAGAAATGTAAGCATCCATTTATCCATTCGAAACTGCGAGCCGTCTTGGGAGCGCGAGCATGCCTCGTGAAAAGCTTCAAACCTAGCAAAGGAAATGTCAATGCACGGCCAGTAGGCTTCCAGGCGTGTGAGAAGCTCAAAGTTTCGCTCGAGCAGCCGACGGGCGTTTCTTGTATCGGCCTCCTTCTCGCCGAACAGCAAGATGTGAAGCTGTACAGTTGACGCAATGGTCAGGACATGACCGACAAGCGAGTTGAGAAGCTCGGTGCGAGGCGATGTGCTGGCAAGATGCATGAGCTCGCACAGCTCGGAGGACGCCTCTCGGCATCGGGCGGCGAACTGGGTTGCTAGCGGGGGGCAATTCGCATCGTGAACGCTGGGATAGATGAACTGGTAGAATAGTAGCTGGCAAAGGTGATAATAGTTCATATGGAGGAAGATGAAAATATTCCCTTGATTTCTGTTGGACCAGTACGTAATATTCGCCGGTGTATTTACCAGCTGGGCTGGTAGGTGAGATTGCCAGTAGTGAAGTTCACGCCAGATACAGTCCACATCTTGGATGAGGTCAACGTATTGGTTGCCTCCAGAAGCTGCCCGAGAATTAATCTCGTCAATTTTCGAAAGCGTGAGGCCGATTGTCATGGCCTGAGCCAACAGTGAGTCCGGCGATGGAGCCGGTAGCTGATCAAAGACTCCTGGGGGCGATGCTGGCAAGCCCAATGGCGGCTGGGTGAAGGAGAGCTCTAGGAATGTATCCTCGGCCATCGGCAAGGGGATATTACGAAAAGGCAACATCTTTGGCAGCCGAACCGTGGTTGACGACCAAGTATCGGTCTCATAGGCGGTCCACCAGACTATTTACGCATTTTTAGTCTAATGGCAGCAGATGAGCACAAGAATTCTCCAAGCACTGACCTCTTCGGTTGACTTCCTCTTCGATGCGGGTAGATGCATGGATGTTGGGGAGGTCGATCAAGAGTAATATGCGACATGCGACGCTGAAGTAGACCGACTCCGTCGCCTTTTCTCCCTCGACCACAGCAGCAGCGCCTAGCAGTAAACAAGCCTGAATGGTTGTGAGAGACATGTCGTGCAGGTCCAGCAGGCGTTCCGCTTCTTTGCTAAAACGTCTGCCTCGCTCCCTGGGCGGTATCTCGACCTGACTTTCGTGCTTTGAAAAGCGAGCCGACATGCCCATGACGGCGAACAGGAGGATCCTGGGTAGCGTCCCTCTGTGGAAAGCGTCTAGAAACGACGGCTTGTGGAACAGTACGTGGAACGAGACGTGGATGTAGCGAAAGTAGAGGTGGATCAGCTCGAGACAGAGCTCAGTCGGAGGCAGCAGCTTGGACTTGTGCGTGAGGGCGTGCGACCGCCACGGGATGATGGGCTCGTAGCCATCTTTTCGGGACGTGAGCTCGGAGCTGAGGTTGCACTCCAGTCCCCTCTCCGCGCAATAGTCGCACGTTAGACCTTGTTGAGAACGGATGCATTTTCGGCGGCGATTCCTGCAACAAAGGTTAAAACCAGTGAGCATTGGGAGGAAGTTATACGAGATCGGTGGAGACAGACCTGCAGGTCTCACATGCGGATTTGGGCTTCATCTGT
The DNA here is from genome assembly GCF_051103115.1 of Cordyceps javanica. Lineage (NCBI taxonomy): Eukaryota > Fungi > Ascomycota > Sordariomycetes > Hypocreales > Cordycipitaceae > Cordyceps > Cordyceps javanica. Next base: position 866,025 of record NC_139297.1, read on the forward strand.
CGCGGGAACCTGGAAAAGATGAACCAGTTTAGCGCCCGTCAGCCTGCAGGGTTAACTAGTGCTTGGCCTAGCTAGGTTCGTTGCTGGAGGGTTGTAATACGGTGGCCTGAATGAGTGGCAGGCTATCAGTACCCCTATGGGACGGGCAAACCTTCAGGCTTGCTGCTGAACCTACTTAGATGGAGTCGGTCGGTTATCTGGGCTTGTCTGCTGGCGAGATTTGCCACGGTGTGCGTCCGGTAAGGGCTTGTGGCTGCACCAAAAGGGGTATGCACACCGCAACATCCACACGTGGCTAGATAAAGTTCAGTTAGCGTGCCCGGGGTCACGGAGGGCACTTGCATGTATCTGGAACCAGGCTGGTTCCGAATGAATGGGGTGAGCGTTGATTGCCCCAATCTTGGAAGCCAATCAGTCGAGTCAGAATCCCGCCTCAGTCCCGCCGAGGAGTCGTAACGAGTCTCGGGTCGGTACAGGCAGCTTCCCCGCTGCTAAGCGTGGGCTGCTAGGCGGATTCTTTATTACCCCAGTCTCCATACTGGCGCCGTAGAGCATCTCGGTCAACCTCTCGGTCGACAGGCTCCGAGTCCCGAGTCGGCCAATACCACTGCTCGGTAGCTTCTCTACCTGGCTGCGTTCTTGACATTGGCAGTTGATTCAGTGTCTGACCTGTGGTAGCGTGTGCTTGAAACCTGCTGCATCGCAAGAGTCGGCATGCGGCCACTATGACAATGATGGAGGGCGGTAAAGAGCGAGTTCATGAGCCAGACGGTCGCTTCCTACTCTGTACGAGATATCCCGACATCATCGGCTAATCGAGGGTCAGTCTATATTGTGAAGTCATACAGTACAAATGGCAAATGCGCAACAAAATGCGCACTCTCCTCCATCATGAGAATCTTGCGACTTAGAAGATGATTGGCAAGACTGTGACCATTCTCACCGGCGCTAGGCGGTCGTGCCTTGATGATGGCTGGCCTTGCTATCGTGCCGTCCGGCTCGGTGGTCCGGTCCGGGACTTTGTAGTCTGGTTCAGCGTACTGAAGCGGCCCAGGAGTGCCGAGGTTAGTATTTTTTTTTGTTTTGCTTGGTCACGATGGAGCCGTAGGACTCTGTGCCACTTACAATGAGCTTCTCCGCTGGCACCAGGTGGTAGAGGTGGTCTCCAGATACAAGAGCGTGGTTTTGGAGTGAGCGATAGGGTAGATTCTCAAAGAGCAAGTCAATCAAGGTAGAGTTCACGTCATCGCGCATCTCGGCCGTGACGGTAATGTTGAGCTGCGGCCAGCTGATGTTTATGCGGCGAATAAATGCCATGGTTGCGCAATCGTAGGATGGATGCTCGAGTACAATGCAATAGCAGGATAAGAGAAAAGTAACTGGAGACTATTTCGAGCACATTATAGCTTCTGAAGTTCTTGTGCTCAGTAGACCTATAGCTGCGGTGGCCAATTTCCCAGTCTCAGATATAAACCCTGTACAACGGGGCATCGGAATATTCGTTCTTGTTGCCATGAAAATGACGACTTGAGAAATGACAAGCCTACCCGGAAGCGGTCACCTTCCCCCCAGCGTGACTACCTGCCCGCCGACGCACGAGTCAAATGTACACTTTCGCGGTCTATTACTTGGCGATGTGTTGTTCAACTTAAAATACTTGTTTACGATGAAGCTACGGAGTAGTTATCGTCGTATTGATGTCGGCTGCAACACTGCAAAACAGTCACCCATAGAGCGCTCCCCTGAGCAATAAGGAAGAAGAGCAATAGAAAAAAAAACCAAAAAAAAATCGGCGTCAAGAAACATTGCTAAAGTCTCATTCTGCAGGATGACTTACTGGTAGTAATTTAACCCGATATTGGTGGGCAGGAGCCCTGCAAGTTGGGCCGGGGTTCAATAACATCGACCAGCGGTCCACTCACTGAGGTCCTGATAACACAGTATACGAAGCACACTGCGGAGCTCCAAAGCAGGCCCCCCTCCCTATGCTTCCTTTTTTTTTTGCTGTGGATGCTCGGATAGATTGAACCGCTGGAGCAGACGTACCGGTTGTCTGCAAGGCAGCAAAGGGGTACAGTGCTGAAGAGCGTTTATTGGGGGGAAAAACGAAATACGCTCAGCTGACGGCCTGCCGGTGGAAAAATCGAGGTTCGAAACTCGACTTCTGCGACAGACGCTGGCAATTGAGGGATTGTGGAGGGAGAAATGAGACTGGACTGAGGTGGACTACGGACGGTACGGACTCCGGAGTACAAACGGTGCGTATAGAAAAGTGTCCTATTGGCGGCTATTTACTTGGCTCTCCTGGCAGGACCGAATCTCGTCTGATGACCGAGCTGGTCAAGAACGGTTAGATGGCGACTCGAGATATCCGATACTCAAGGTTCTGGAATCGTTTCTTTTTTTGAAGTCATGTATGGTGACCACTTTGCGCTCTAACACCTACTTGAGGAAAGTGGGTGTGTGGCACATGAAGCTGTTAAGTAGACTAGCGCATTGTGCAAGTGTAATCCGCGTCTATCTACTCAGTAGCTAGATTAGAACTAATAGTAGAACTAAAGCCATGGGCAAAACGGCCCTCCACTTTTTCAAAAGACAATTGAATTGAAGATTGGCCCCCACAGCGCTAATACATAGTAGAATACTTATGCACTGCATAAGTTGTTCTGTCGCAGCCATGGCTCTTGCCAACGACCGGAATTAGTCATTCGTCTCGACTGCACCGAGTATGCTCTGTACACTTATGGCTGCAGATCTCTCAAAAATTAAACGTACCGAATTATGGGAGGTCTCAATAAACCACATGGTCAGGAGAAAATCACAGACGAAGCCATCGGCAGCACTATAGAAGGCATACACTTTGAAGGTTGATCAAATGCACGAGAAGCCACCGAGATACGGGGAATCGACAACCAAGCGCGGCATCTGTGTCCGCTACCGAGCCGCTGGTGGACACGTCGGAGGTGGTACACCGGGACATGGAACAGCTAATGTCTGACAAACGATCTATCGAACTGCTATATACCAAAATACTTCACCAACTGGTGTGGTAAAGGCGACACGATCAACGTGCTGCGCTTGGCGCCCGGCGACTTGCTGCCCAACTCGGGCGGCAGGCGGGTCACGTCTGCGCCGCACTCTAAATCATTGGGCCTTGATCGCCCACGATCCTTCCCCGCCCTCCCGTTCAGCTGATCCGACTGCCTCCCTGTTGTGCTACTCTGACGATTCTTCTCCAATCCACTTTCCTTCCTCGACTACGCGATATCTAACGGATAGAGTAAATCGCTTCAGCGATGGAGCACACTACAACCGGAGAGCCAAACCCTGTTGACCGCCAAGGGCTTTGCCTCTTGTCGCTCGACGGCGGTGGGGTCCGTGGCCTGTCAACGCTCTTTATCCTGAAAGGCATCATGGCACGGCTTAACCATAAACGCAAGGAGACTGGTCTTCCCTCTGCGAAACCCTGCCAAGTTTTCGACTTGATCGGGGGCACCAGTACTGGTGGGTAAGTTGAGACTGTCGCCAACCATCGTTCGACGCTGACCTACTAGCCTCATTGCAATCATGCTTGGGCGACTCGAAATGGACGTCGACGAGTGCATTTCGACGTACGTCAATCTAATGAAGAGCGTGTTTGAAAGGAAATCGAGCCGGCTGCCTTTCTCTCTCAGGGGAAATGTCAAGGCACAGTTTGACTCGAAAAAGCTTCGATCCGCAGTGGAACGAGCGATTAATCAAAGTCAAAGTGGGGCTTCCCCCATGGACCGTTTTAACGACGGGCAATCTCGTGGCTGCCGGGTGTATGTGCCGGTTGTGCCGTGCATCATGACAAGATATTCCACACACTAACACTAAGTAGGTTCGTATGCGCTGCTGCAAAGGAAACTAGCGACATTACGAGACTCAGAAGCTATGATTTGCCAGGCAAGGCAAGCATTGAAGCAACCATCCTTGACGCTGCTCTTGCCACTTCAGCCGCTACCCGTTTCTTTGACCCTGTGCGCATCGGCGCTCGCCAGTTCGTCGACGGCGCCCTCGGAGCAAACAACCCCGTCGAGCAAGTCGAGCGAGAGGCGTCAGATATATGGTGCGCTGATACAGCGGAGCTGATGCCGCAGGTCAAATGCTTCTTATCAATAGGGACGGGCCATCTGGGAACAAAGGCCATCGAGGAGAAAATGGTCAAACTTTTGTCCAAGACCCTGGTCAGAATGGTGACTGAAACCGAACAGACAGAAGCGCGCTTTATAGCAAGGTGGAGGCAGCATTACGACCTTAAGCGCTACTTTCGTTTCAATGTTGACCATGGTCTTGAAGGCGTCGGCCTAGAAGAATATGACCAACAGGGGACCATGGAGGCAGCGACGGAGAGCTACCTTGATCACACAGCTCAGATCACGCGCGTGCGAGACTGCGTCTTGAATCTTAAACAGAAGCAGAGTGTGTATATTGAGACTTTTCTTAGCAATACAAAGGAAAGAGCATATTGACTAATGCAAACTTTGGAATAGACGGAACTCCCACCACATTTCTTGCTGTCATTCGCGTAAGATGATATCCCAAATTGCTATCTGGCTCAAGCTTACAACGCCTAGGAATACTCCATTCGTTTATTGAGCCAACAGACAAGTGCGTGATGTTGGTCCAGTTGAGCTTTTTACTAATACATCCATAGATTCACATGAACCTTGCTGGACGGTTCCTTTCGAGAAGAACTTGCGCTTCGTTGGGCGTGCCTCGCTGCTTGACAGGCTAGAAGCGGTGCTATTTGCTAAAGAACAGCCTTCAAAAATCGCACTGTTTGGGCTAGGAGGTGTAGGGAAGACGCAGGTGGCTCTCGAGCTAGCATATCGGACCCGAGAGAAGTACACCCAATGCTCTGTTATCTGGATACCCACAAACAACACCGCCCGGCTGCGACAAGCATATATTGATGCTGCAGAAAAGCTGGGAATAGATGTGACAGACGAAAAATCTGACGTGAAAAAACTCGTGCAGCGTCACCTCAGCCAGGACTCGGCCGGTCGATGGTTGCTGATCTATGATAATGCCGATGATTTTGACATGTGGATCCCAGGCACTGGGAGCCAGGATGAACGGCAGGGCCTACTCGAATGTGTACCGCGAAGCAAGCAGGGCTGTGTGGTTTTCACGACGCGGAACAAAAAACTTGCTCTCAGACTATCGTCGGGCGGGCTTAGAGAAGAAGTTACGCAAATGGACGACGACACTGCCCTTCAACTCCTATATGGCCGACTGAACCAAAAAGTGCCAGAGAGGCATGAAGAAGGCCAAGCACTTATTAAGGAACTTTGCCACTTGCCACTGGCGATTGTCCAGGCCGCTGCATATATTGACGCGAATACGTCTTCTGTCAAGAAATATCTCGATCTTCTGAACGAACAAGAGGAAGATGTGGTCGAGCTTCTGAGCGAGGAGTTTGGGGACGAAGGGAGCTACGGAACGGTGAAAGACCCTGTGGCCACGACTTGGCTCATTTCATTCGCACAGATCCGGCGGTCGGATCCTGTGGCAGTTGAGTACTTGTCACTTATGTCCTGCTTTGATCCTAAAGATGTCCCACAATCTCTTTTGCCGCCTGGGAAGTCACAGAAAGAAAAAGTTGATGCCCTAGGAACATTGAAGGCGTACGCATTTGTCAGCGTACAACCGAGGACGGACTTCCTCGATATGCACCGTCTTGTACATCTTGCGATGCGGAACTGGCTAAAGCAAGACGAAAAGACATTTAGCTTATGGATGCACAAGGCAGTCACAAGGTTAGATGCCGTGGTTCCGGCTGGGTACTATGAGAGCATAAATGTGTGGAGGCTATACTTACCGCATGCGCGTCGTGTCTTTCAATCCGGCTTGACAGGAAAGGCGGTTGAACAAGAAACGAGCCTTGTATGGAAGCTTGGTCTTTTAACGTATTTCGATGGGTGGTACAGTGAAGCTGAGAGCTGCTTTTTGCATGTAACCGAGACTCACAAGACGAAGCTTGGGGTGGACCACCCCTCCACGCTGACCAGCATGGGCAACCTAGCGGTGACTTACAGTGACCAGGGCCGATGGGAGGAGGCGGAGAGGCTTGAAGTACAGGTTATGGAGACTCGTAAAGCGAAACTTGGGGCAGATCATCCCGACACGCTGTTTAGCATGGGCAACCTAGCGTCGACAGTCTGGAACCAGGGCCGATGGGAGGAGGCGGAGAGGCTTGAAGTACAGGTGATGGAGACTCGTGAGGCGAAACTTGGGGCGGACCATCCCGACACGCTGATCAGCATAGGCAACCTAGCGATAATATACTCGGACCAGGGCCGATGGGAGGAGGCAGAGAGGCTTGAGGTACATGTGATGGAGACTCGCAAGACGGAGCTTGGGGCAGACCACCCCTCTACGCTAAGCAGCATGACTAACCTAGCGACAACATACATGAACCAGGGCCGATGGGAGGAGGCAGAGAGGCTTGAGGTACACGTGATGGAGACGAGCAAGACGAAGCTTGGGGCGGACCATCCTAACACACTAACCAGCATGTCTAACCTGGCGTCGATATTCTGGAACCAGGGCCGATGGGACGAGGCGGAGAGGCTTGAGGTACAAGTGATAGAGACTCGTAAGATGAAGCTTGGGGCGGACCATCCCGACACGCTAGATAGCATACATAACTTAGCATTCACTTTGGAAAGCCTTGGGCGTCTTAATGAGGCACTTGATTTAATGGATCAGTGCTCTTCTCGCTGCCAACGCATACTTGGCCTACAACATCCGCTTACGAAATCTTCAAAGCAGGCAATAAAGTTATGGCAAAAAGGTAGTGTTTAGCACCTTAGATAATTCCATATAACATGTGATGTTGGCCACAAAATAGTGCGCACTGATTTAAGACATGATTTGGTGTCTATATTGGTCTACTTTACGTTCTACTAAAGGTGTTAATAGCCAATTACATTCCCATTGATTGGTATCACAGCGCCGGATTTTCGTTGGCTAACCCGACGGAGTGCGTTCTCGCGCCTAGATAGCCTATTGCCTGAACCGCAAGTCTGGGGTACCGTTTGAACTCAAAAATTGGAAAACAAAACAAAAAAGCTGGTGAAATAGAGCCAATGCACCCAAAGTTGAATTTCATGCGCGGGTAGATTACTTTCATGACGGATCAGATGGTAAAACGTGGTGACGAAGACGCTGGAGAAAGTACTGGTAGCTCTTACAAAAATGGACCTCAGGACAGCGTCTCCTGTATTTACACCCGTGAGCGGTGATGAAGCCACAGTTGGCGGGGTGACGCCACATAGCCACATGGTCTGCACATGGTTCTCTAACGAGCCACAATTCAGCCACAATACGGGACTCTACACCAACAAATTTGTATTACAAATTCCTTCAACGTCAACATCACAGCTAACCAGATCAGGTTATCATGTTCATTGTTGCATGTATGACTATCCATTTGAAAATTATTGAGTAGCGCTAAAACAGGAATTTTCTTTCTTTGGGTTTCGGCGGCTTGGACGATGGAGTGAGCAAAGTACCCATAAAAACCTTGATTTGGGCGAATCAGAATGCGGGATACGTAGACAAAGCCATGGGCAGATTGCACTCAACACTTGGCTGGGTTGCCTCGCTCCGCCTCGTCTCCCAATCTCCTTTTTCGAATCCTCAATCTGTCTCCTCCTCATTACCAACCCTTCTACTTTTTCTTCTTCTTCTTCTTCTTCTTCAACATTTCTCTTCTCCTTCTCCTTCTAGCTATCAATCTTCCTCCCGACTTTCTGCCTTCCTTCTTCCGCCCCTCCCTCTTGCTCCTTTGCATCAATACCCTCGATTGCACTCTTCCCATCCTTCCCATCCCCCACCATGGATATCGACGCCAAATACGACCACTACGACTTCCCCTACGAGGCCAAGGAGCCCCAAAGTGGCCATGCAGGACACCTCGACGCCTCTCAGATTGCTCAGGTGCACCAACTGCGCATGATGCTCGAGGCCGAGGGCCTGACGGACCGTCTCGACACGCTGACTCTGGTGTGTATTCAAATATATGACGTATTGGGCACATTGTTCTTGAAACTCGACTAACAACTCCTTCAGCTGCGCTTCCTTCGCGCTCGCAAGTTTGATGTCGCCCTTGCTAAGCAGATGTGAGTTTTTTATCGTCCAACTCTTCGGCGTTGTCTGCGTCTACAGCAGCTCTAACTGACACGTCAATCTTAGGTTCGTCGACACAGAAAAGTGGCGAAAAGAGACCGACCTCGACAACACCATTGCGACTTGGGACTACCCCGAGAAGCCCGAGATTTCCAAATACTACCAGCAGTTCTACCACAAGACTGACAATGTACGTCCTCTTCTGCCCCCCGCCGGACACCTTTGGCGGGGAGAGAGATGCGCGACGAACGACAACTAATCAGTTCGCAGGATGGTCGCCCCATCTACATCGAAACGCTTGGTGGCATCGACCTGACCGCCATGTACAAAATCACTACCGGCGAGCGCATGCTGCACAACCTTGCCGTCGAATACGAGCGCCTCGCCGATCCCCGCCTGCCCGCCTGCTCGCGCAAAGTTGACAACCTCGTCGAGACTTGCTGCACCGTCATGGACCTCAAGGGCGTCACCCTGACCAAGGTCCCCTCGGTCTACTCATACGTTAAGCAGGCCTCGGTCATCTCGCAAAACTACTACCCCGAGCGCCTGGGCAAGCTGTTCCTCATCAATGCCCCCTGGGGTTTCTCGACCGTTTGGAGTGTCGTCAAGGGCTGGCTGGACCCCGTCACCGTCAAGAAGATTCACATCCTCGGCGGTGGCTACAAGTCTGAGCTGCTCAAGCACGTCCCCGCCGAGTCTCTTCCCAAGGAATTTGGCGGCACTTGCGAGTGCCCCGGCGGCTGCCAGAACAGCGATGCCGGCCCCTGGAAGGATCCCCAGTGGGCTCGTCCCGCCAAGTGGGAAACGGCCGTCAATAACGAGCCCTCCACCATCACCAAACCCACCGACAATGAGAAGGCGGCCGTCGCAACCCCTGCAGAGGAGGACAAGATTGCTGCCGCCACTGCCACTGCTTAAGTGGGCAGCCACCGCGTAGCATCTTGACTTTCTATTGATCTATTGGCATTGAGACGGAGTTGTGTGTGTTGTAAGTTTGTCAGCTTAGCGAGCAGTGGTAATGAAGTTGTATAGCGCAGGGCATGTGTACTGGCGTGGAGACATGTGGAAGTTGATAGACTGGTCGATCCTGACCTGGTACACAAAAAGAAAAAAAAAGCAGTGGTTGATTATTTTCGGGTTCAGTTGTCATTTTTCTTTTTTTTTCTTCAATAAGAATGCTTCTGGCGAAACAAAAAGGGAGGAAAGGGAATAAAGAATATTTCAACAATTAACCAGCGAAATCGATAGAATGGGATAGGATTCTACTGTTTTGGCATTTAGAGGCCTTGTCTTTTGGTAGAATACAAGATGGCCGGTACTGAACTCGAGCCGGTGTTTGGAGAGTAATCTCTCATACACATGTATGTACAGTGTACTGAAAATATTGCTGAAAGAGAAACAACGCCACACGTAGACTGTTTTCCCACAGCTCGTTGCCCCTACCGATGCGCCGTAAATATCAAGTGAGCCAAAACCAAAAAAAAAAAAAAAAAAAAAAAAAAAATTCGTCCGCCGTGACTGTCGTTATCTAGTCCGTTTTGCCAAAGAGCGAAAACATTCATCGTCATTGCGCATCGCGCACATACTCGCCCGCGACGCGTGCGCGCTCCATCTTGGCCACGACGCTCGGCATGTCCCTCTTGAGCCTGCCCAGGGCGGCGACGGCGCCACGGAAGCCCTCCTCGACGCCCTCCTGCCTCTGCAGCGGCGCCAGAAGCAGCGCCGACCCGTTCTTCCCGGCATCCTCATCGTCGTTGTCGTGTAGGCTCTGGCGGCGCTCGCGCGCCGCGTCCAGGCCGCGCTGCAGCTGCGCCTCGTCGCGCGCGGCGGCGGCGTCGAGCTGCGCGGCCATCCGGGCGGCCACGTCGGCGGGCACGGCGCGCTTCATAGCGGCGACCTGCTCGAGCAGCCGCTCCTCCTCGGAGACGAGGTCGGCGACGCGCTGCCGCTTGTCGGCGTCAAAGGGCTCGTACGCGACGCTGCCGTCCTCGGGAAGCAGCACCGGCGGGATGGACGACTTGCGCCCGCCGGCGCCGGCCTTGCGCGCGGGCTTGATAAAGTCGGCGGGTTTGACGGGGAGTCCGTTGATGGAGAGGTTTGGCGCGGCGAGTGTGAATGTGCGGTCAATGTACTAAAGAAAAAGGGGGGAGTTTTGTTAGATTGGGAGGAGATTACGGTAAAGGGGGGGATAAAAGGGAAAGAAAAAAAATAGCGTACGTCATCAACAATGGCCTCAATCTCGTCGCGCAGCTCGTCCTCGCCGCCGTTGCTCTGCGGAGGGAACGCGGCGTGCAAGTGTTCGGCGGCCGCGGCGCGAACGTTGGCGATGAGAAAGGCAAAGTCCTTGTCCGAGGCCAGCTCGATGCGGCGCTGACCGTCCTCGCTGTCGTCCATGGAGAGGAGAGCGTTTTTTTTTTTCTGCAATGGCGAGGATGGGCCGCGGCACGTTTATGTCGTCATGTCGGAGCGGAGCGGAGAGGACGAGTTATGAAGGGTCAGCGTTTCGCGACCGCGCGCCGCGGGGTGCCGACTATTTAGACGCGTCACAGGCGCGCCGCCCGGAAGCGTGAGGCCGACCTTGTCTTCCCATCTCCTACGTCTGACTACCTCTACAAGGCAGAGTCACTCAATCGAGGTTTAGCAAAATCATAATATATATATTGAGTTTTTTTTTTCAATACGAAAAACTTGGTTTTGGACCCAAAGATTATACGGACCCCTGTTACTGAGGCCATCCATATGGAACCAACAACTCAGCAGCTGTCGAACGTGCCGTCGGTTCCGCATCATAATTGCAGACAAGAGATCGGACGGCAACCCCGCCTCATGCTCTGCCATCTTGGGCAAACTTTTCAAGACCTCTTCCACTCATGCCTGTACAGTCGCGTAGTCGCTCCCACCCAGCTTGTGCACTATGCGGCACTGTTGGCAGTCAAAGTCGTCACCCAGATGAATTTGATGAAGCCCGCCGGGGTTGTAAACTATGGATCCGTTCAATTTCCCGTGGGGCAGTTTCTTCTAGGTAATGATATGGGAAGAGCTTGTAGGAGGTCGTGGGCGAGCTGCCTCCTCCACGAGAATCGACATTTGGGCTATACGACATTGTCCCGGGAAAGCGCGGCTGAGCTGTTTTCTTGGGTGATCAAACAGAAGAGCAGAATATGGATGCGCAAAGTAAACAATACTAGGCCTGGTGCGGAAGTTGCAAATGGGCTGCAAATATGATGGCCTCCAGGAGGCATTGAACTCACAGTGGCTTTACAGCTCTGGTAGCAACCTATGTTTTCCTTGTTGTATTCGTTCTCATGTGCGATATATTCACTATCAAAAATGATGCTGAAGTGTTTACTAGTCGTGTCCAGAGCGAGTGCCAACAGGACGAGGATGCAAGCCACAGTATGTGTGAGAACGCGGATCCCAGCACCGAGACTCGAAAGGGTTCGCAACTGCACAATTGCGAGGCTCAAGAAACGGAAAAGCGCTTAAGAAGCGATACGGCTGGAAAGTAAGCAAGGGCCTAAAGGAGCATATTCTGGCCGTCAGTTGATATTGGGTTTCATTCTGAGGAGACAGGCTGGCTGGGTGACGCTCTTGCAGCCTGAGTTCCGTGTGCTACCGATCAAAGACTACATCACCATGGCGGACAGGTTGCTTGAGGCGTGATACCATGGAGGATCCAGATGAGCTGGTGCGCGAGCTTCTGCACGCAGATAGATGTGCGGCCGGGAAGAACGTGGTATGTCGACCCACCGGGTTCTATCAGCGGCGACACTCGGCTCCGTCGAGAACCAACAACTAGATGTACAAGACAAATGAAAAGACAACAAGAATCAAAGGGACGATGCCGCGAGAGTTGCATTTCAGCCGCCAAATCCAAACCCCATCAAGCCGGTATTTCGTGTCAGCGCCACGCGAGCATTGCAAACGACAAGGTGCTGTAGCCGCGATTTGAAGCCTCGTGGAGACTCCTCACACCCGGCCGATTTTGGGGAGAAGGAATGCGGTGCGCCCCTCTCACACCCTCAAAAGGGCAGAGCTATAAAATACTCAATGGCCAGAACCTCGCGAGTGAAACAAACAATACCTCGTGCAATTGATTTTCAGTTTATCCGGTGGTCTAGATGTCGGTCCCGTGGCTCGTAGGTGGGGGCAAATTAAGAGGCTCTCAAAAGTCTTTTTCCCCCTTCTTTGGGGCTGAAATTTTTTATAATTCTTTTAAAGAAGCTCGTTAAGAGTGAATGGCACATAGTCCTACATCTCGCCAATCTTCTTCTTCTCGGCCCCCCCGCCTAGCTTCTTGTCGTTTGAATCGAGCCCTCCGGCATCGTATTCGTACTCTCGGCAAAAACCTCTGAGTGACACGACGTCACCTACTAAAAGCCGGCTATCGGGGATGACCCTCTGCGTATCAATCTGGCCGGGTTACATATGGGCGATTTTCTTGAAAGGCCGGCCGAGTATGAGGCGCTTCGATCATGGAAGCCAAAAAAAAAAAGTATGATTCTCCCATGCTAGAAAATTTTTCTCTTCCTAATCATCTTTTGTATAGTCATTTCTTGCTGGTCTTTTACATGACCATGACAGCTTTTTACTTGATCCATGGCCGTAACCCACAAGTGGGGAGCGCCGACAAGCGCCATCGGGAGCCCGATTCGATGGATGGAGACCAGGGTCCTGTACCGTAGCGTGGTGTGCGTGGCCACAAGAGGCCAAGGGGGCGCCAATGGCGGCATCTCAAAGCCTGATAATGGTTGGGTTGAAACACGAATCGTCCGTCGTCCGTTCCCTTGATAGAAAAGAGGGTGGGTGCTGGTTGGTTCATGTGACAGAGTGGTAGGATGCATCCGTGCCCAAACGTGCCACGACGTCTCACATTGATGCGACCGGCCTAGCGTCGGCATCATTGATCTGCAACGCCGTTATCACGCAGCGGAGCACTGCCGAAGTGCAAGAAAGAAGAGAAGATGGAAATCAGCGTGTCACGAGTAGCATGGATAGTACGAATAGCAAGTGTAGAATTCGACAAATTATCTAGCAACCGAGAAGTAACAAAACTCCAGACGCTCCTCACCGTGAGGGGTGATTATTCCAGGCCAGTAGGGCCAGTTCTGTAAAGTGTAAAGGGGGGTTCAAGGCCAGAGAAAAACCAGGAAAAAAAAAACAAAAGAGCGTAACAAGAGGCAACACGCACTTTCCGTCAACTCCAAGGTAATAAGGTCCAGGTTGCTGCGAGGGTGAGCCACTCCAGGGGGGGAGACGACAGCCCGGCGAGCACCTGTCAAAAGCAGTAGTGTATCGTAGCAGTCATGTCGAAAAAAAAAGGCCCCGTCATTCGGGTCACACAGAAAAAGATGTCCAGGTATCCGTTACGCCAACAGTCGAGCCGCATACAAAAAGGAAGAGGAGAAGCACAAAAAAAAAGCAGCCACGCGCTGGGACATGCTCGTTCACGGTATGGACCGGGTGATGAGGGGGCCCGCATCCATGATCGTGTGTTCATTGAGGCAGCATGTTACGCAGCTCCTCTTCGCTGAGGCGAATCTCGTGGACAGGCTCTCGTCGGTTCTCGAGGGGAACGTAGTCGCAGTCGAGGTAGGAAGGGAGAAAGATTTCTGAATCATGATATCAGTCAGCGGCGTACGGGAGAAGTCGGGAGATTAGCGAGCGTACCGGGATTCCAGTCGAAGCCCTGGCTGGAGGAGAGGTAGGTGATCTGGAGGTTATTAACATCAACATGATTTGGTAAAGGGGTCCAGAGAGACTTACAAGCCGGGGAGGGCCATCAGGGTCACCGATGTTGATGACGGTCGACTTGTCCATGGAGAAGGCGGAGCCTGAGGGGCGGCTGTTAGCAAACACGATGTTCTCTGAGCAAGAAACACGTCGTGAGAGATAAAAAAAAAGGAAAATAGGCCATGATGAATGTGGGGAGCTTTGTATGGTGACGGCATAGGCATTTCAGACGTACTCATCAGACTTCGTCGACGGGTGTGAAGGGTCTTGGTAGCCGATGACGGAGTCGAGGTAGCGGATGACGGTGAGTCGGAGTAGGAGCTGTCTGACGAGCTGGACATGGGCTTGGGAGTGCAGAGGACATCCTTGGAGCGACGAGCGGGAATGGCGATGGAGGAAGACATGGTCGGTTGTGCTGAGGAGGACAAGTTTTGGAAGGAGGAAAAAAACGAGAGTTTGCTGGAAAAGATGGACGAATTTGTTGAAGGGTTGAGTTGAGAGTTGCGAGCCCACGGTTTGGAGTAGAGAGATGGAGTGACAGAAGGCCCCGCAGGGAGTGGGTGAGTGACTGACTAGGATCGCTCTAGTACAGTAGCAATACGGCCCAAAACACGGACTACCACCAACCAGGGTGGACACGGGTGACTGTGTGCACGGTACTTGGATGGGAATGACGGGGTGGAGGCGCCGATGACGAAGTGAAGCCCGAGGCGGATGAGAGGGGAGGATGAGGAGGACTGAAAGGGAAGAAGAGAGGAAGAAGGGAGCAAGGAGAAAAAGAAGGACAAGAACAGCGGTGGGCAAGGGCAAACGGAGGGACGAAAAGTAAGACGGAATAGAATAAAATAAAATAATATAAAGTAGATGCTACTTATCAGGGACGGAGGTCCGAGGTTGATGAGGGGGACAGCAAGTGGATGGCCTTGAGCTACTCAGGCAGGGACCTGGAGAGGTACCTGGAAACGGGAGAGCTGTAATGGGGCAGGTGCTGTACCTGTTGGGTACCCCAAGGCAGCACTACCGGAGTAAGTAAGTAGTGTCAGTGGTGACAGTGACAGTGGTGACATTGTGTGGCATTACCAGGCAGTCATGCCGCCTGGAAGCCGCATTGGCTGCCTGAGGAAACCGCTGGCTTGGTCTGTGCCTCCACACCTTTCCTGGAGATGTTGACCTACGTATGTAGCCAGAGTACGGAGTAGCGTAGACAGGGTTAGAAATAATCGCAGCAAATAACTAGAAATTAATTATAAAAATAATCGTATTTCCCCCCTTGAGATTACTTTATTTCGTAGGTGGAATAACTAGAATAACTAGAATAACTCGAAGTAAATAATGATTTATTAATTAATTGAGATTTATACCTACCTAACTCTAACACCATATTTACCTATCACGCCCACAAACGCACATACTACACTACGCTTGCCAGGTGTTGACATGGCTCGAATATTCATTCCCTGCCAAAAAGCGAGTGGTTGATGTGTACTGGTATAACTCTCTTCCTATATCAACACTAATTTTTTGAAATCGCCGCCGCCGCCGCCGCCGCCGCCCGCCCCGACGGTTTAATAGTGTCCCGACCCTGACTATGTTTGGATAGTCAGGCTCTGTGAAGTACTGATCTGTTGCTGTGCATTAAAGGGTGCTTGAGAGCGAGCACCCTTAGCTAAGACAGGTGAGATCCCCTTAGTTAAGGTGCGGCCGCAGCGTCAAGCCAACTCCCTCGTCTCTGACTCCATTTATATATCACGACGCCACGACGCCCACATTGCACTCACTTTGTCTCCCCCAATTGTCTGCCTGCCATTCCTGCAACCGCCGACCGTGGCAGCGCCGTCGCTCGCGCACGCCGCAATTCCATTCGAACCCTGCTGTAAGTCGGCCTTTGCAAGAAGCATTATTCCGGTATCGTCTCGTGGCTAAGCTTTCAAGCACCTGACTCCAAATTTTCCATTGCGTCGCGATCCAAACCCAACGCAGGATACCTATGGCAGACCCTTCGAAACCAGAAGCTCGACTTAGCCTCAAAACTCTGCATGGAGGAATTACATACGAGGAAGCCGCTGACCAGGAGACCAATGTCCTCCCAGAATTGACATATTGGCGGAAGATGGACGACTTCGGTCGCTATCTCCTGGAACACAAACAGGAGATAGAAGACATCGTTTCACGCTACCTCCGGCTCAAAAGTCCTGAGAAGTGCTGTCTCTTGCCCCCTCCGGAATGGGACTTTGGTAGTTTCAATCTTTGCTTGCCTGTTTCTATTCTCAACTGGCGGAAGCGCCCTGGTGGAAAGGTAATCATTCGCTTTCCGCTGCCGTTCAAAGTCGGCGAATCGAATTTTCCGGGCAACTCCGACGAGAAGCTTCGTTCCGAAGTGGCTACATACGCCTGGATTGGTAGGAATTGTCCGGAAGTTCCTCTCCCACATATGTGGGGGTTTGCATTCGCCGGTGGTTCTAGTGTAAGTCTTTTCACAGAATGATCGAAAGGATACGAAATGAAGCTTATTGATATGTGCACATGTCATGCAGTTCGCCGAACTGGACACTGCTCCGTTGCTTCCTCGACTTTTCGAAACACTTCGACGCCAGATCTACTCCCTGCTTGGCTACGCTGTCCCTTGCCAGTACATTCCGTTGAGCTATCCTTACAGTCTCAATGTAGGGCATCTGGTAATTGGTTACATCGAACATTCTGATGCGGAAATGCTCTCTTCGACGTGGGAAACGAAGCGACAAGATGAAAGTGCAAGAACCAATCTATTTCGCGGTCTATCACGCATCATGCTTGCGCTTGCAAAAATCCCACTGCAACGTATTGGGTCATTTACTATGGACAATCAGGGCGTCATTGGTCTCACGAATCGCCCCCTGAGGCTTCAGCTACATCAACTGGAGAACGAGGGCATCCCGACGGGAATCAGTAGAGGCAACACCTATACCTCTACGGAGCCTTTCTTGTTGGACATTCTAGCTTGTCACGACAGTCGTTTACGTCACCAGCTGAATGCTGTCAATAGCGAAGCTGATTGTCAAGCACAAATGGCAGTCTTGAGCACCTTTCGAACAATTCTTCCGCTTTTCGTACGAAGAGACTTGCGCTCTGGACCCTTCATCCTGACCCTGACCGATATTCATGCGAGCAACATCTTTGTCGACGAGGACTGGAATATAAAGTATCTGATCGACCTAGAATGGGCTTGCTCACTGCCGATGGAAATGCTACATCCGCCACCGTGGTTGTCTGACGAACCATTCGAGAGTCTATCTCCGCTGTTTGAGGAGAGATATAAAGAATTTCTAGACGTTTTCAAGCAACAAGAGGCGCTCCTTTTTCCAGCAGCGCGAAACCAACAGAGCCCGCAGCTTTTTGCAGAAACGATGAGACAAGGATGGGAAACTGGAAATTTCTTCTACTTTCTTGCACTAGAGAGTGTGACCGGACTTTTTTTCATCTTCCAACGACGCATTCAACCGCTGTTCAATTCTTCTGACAAATGTCCTAATGAAACTCTTTCTGCGTATTGGGGCCTGGATAGCGAGCGATTTATTGCCAGCAAAGTCGAGCAGAAGAAGGAGTATGACGATAAACTCAAGCAAGCATTCGAGTGCGTGGATAGCCTGAATTGAAGGTAAGTTTGCGCCTGTTCATTCATTTTTCTTACTCACTCTAGAGCGCAAACGGACGTAAATCAAATTAAAATCACCTCCGTTTACTACCAGCTCCGTTTACCTCCACGTCCGTTTACTTCCGTTTACTACCATATCCGTTTACTTCCGTTTACTACCACGTCCATTTAATACTACTGCTATTAACGACCATTATACGCCTTCTATCGCGAAGGCATTTGCTAGCCGTAGCCATCACAATTTTCGGCCATACCCAGCACAACCACAGCTCGTTACTACTTCTGCCCTTCAGACGTTGCCGTTTCCGCCATTCCCAATCAAGACGAGAACTACAGCACGAGTAATACGTCGACGGTAGTATTCTTAACCTCGAGATATGGCTACGTTATTAGCTATGATAGTGCCACGTATAGTCTACGACAGGGCTTCTATTACTGACGTAGTAGTAGCGTTCTTACCTCTCTCTATAATAGAGAAGTACTAGAAATAGTAACCGCAGAGCCTAGGAAGAAGCTAGCTTTCTAGGGAGTGCTATAACGAGGCACGAATATAGGGTTTTTTATCTAGGGTGACCTAGGGGTTTTCTCCTTATATTTTAGTAGTTAGATATCATAGAGGTACTAGAAAGGCTAGATAGAACCTACTTAGTGTAATACAATGAATGAATGATGTGTACTGGTACTTGAGTCAATCACTATACGCTGAAAATGTACGGAGTACTCTCCGACCCGTTGCTACCTTGCCTTGACCTTCCTTGATTCGACCCTTCCCTACTAGCAAAACAGAACACCAGCCTTGCCTGCGATTCTCGCAACAACATACTCTTACGGCATCATCCCCAACAATAACCGCAATACTTGACCAGCCAGCTCTCACCTAAAATATCCCATGCGCCCATTCGCACTCTTGACTGCTTCCAAAGTTGGTCCCCGGTTGCCTCAAGCCAAACTTGAACAGGCACCAAAGTCGCGTGCCACATACGCTCTCCTTCCTTGTCGCGCCACACTCTGATAGCCTCGAGACGTCTTCAGGTAGGACTGGCAACGGCTTGTAGCTCCGGGCGCAATCCACGGAAGTTGAGAAAGGAGACTTCAGGTTTGACGAGAGGTTCGTGTCATCGTGCGCCTTGCAGAATCGATAGCTACCGCAATACTCCGCCGTGATGTTATCATCAGTGCACACGGTGCTCGCGGTTGCTTCCTGTGGTGCGAGAACCCATGGTAGCTCTGCCCCAACGTTGCCCTGAACCTGCAGGCATTCCTCACGGCTGACGAACAAGGCCTTCTCAGGAATAGTCTTGCCAGGTTCGTAAATCTCACAAGCCTTCTCACCTGGCCCCTTTGAGACGAAGAACTCTACAGTCTCTGACAGATCCCAGTCCGACTCGATTGCAGAATCACCAAGGACCCTGAGTGCACGCACAGCGAGCTTATACCTGCCCATTAGGAGGTAGTCACCCCACGGTAATCGGCCATTCCATACTTTGCGTGTTGGCTCAGAATTATGTGAGAGCCCCTCGAGAGAAAAGGCGTCGAGTTTAAGATTCTTGGACTGCAAACGATCAACAAGCCACTTACGCGGAGAGATCGGCACGACCTCTACTCGAGCAAGGGGACTTCCGAAGTTTGATTTCACACGCAAGGGGACATGAAGTCCCACAGAACCGTCGTTGTTAATTTCGTAGTCGATGAATTGTCCATCAAAAAGCTCCTTGTCATATGGACCCCAGCCGGGTTCGTTTTTCAGATCAGAAAGTATAGCTCCGTTCGAAGGCAGGACTGTGTGCTCTTTCAATGAGCCGGACAGGCCCAGATACGGAATCGTCAGCGAACCGCCGTCAGAGCCGTTGATGCCAGCGGAGCTATTGATCGAGATCCAACCGGACCAGACTGGTAGACGACCGGCATCAAGCACCGTGGGATCCGTGGCCGAGATGTCCACGGAGGCCGATTCGCCGGGACCAAGGATCAGAACGTGCTGGCTGAGCTTGACATCTGCAGTTTCCCGGGCTGGGGCACTCTGCCCCAACCCTCCATCAGGGGCTACAGTGTACAGCGTGTCCGCTGCAATGCTGCCGAGATGGTAGGTAGCGTTTGTTCTACCAGTATTTGTGATACGAAGACTAAGCGACTCGGCGCGATGGAGGGTATCGTTGAAGGCGAGACTAGCAGGCTCCACGAGTGTCGTAGCGTGAGCGGCGTCCCAGACCCTGACGAGACCACCACCCTGCTGTGCAACCGAGTATGGCGATCCTTGAGGCACAGCCGTGGAACTGAGTAGGCTGTTGAGGAGCACCGGATCAAAGGTGCCCCGTACCTCAGCCATGAGCGCCAAGATGCCACCGACAAGCGGACCCGCAAACGATGTCCCCGACACGTCCGTGTAGCCGCCGCCGCGCTGGATGCTCGGAACGTCATCACCCGGCGCGCCAACTGTGGGTTTGATATCGAGGTCCCAGTTCGGGCCGTAGGACGAGAAGCGCGCCATAGGAGCGTCCCGCACATGGCCATCTAAGGCGCCGGAGGCCCGGGCAAACGCGTTCACCGACGTCACACCCCTCCCGCTGGAAGGATTCATCGTAGAGAAAAGACCCGATTCCTTATCGTTGCCGAGACCGACGATACATGGTACGCCACTATCGACGATGCGCGAGACGACGACCGCCGCCGCCCGCGTGGCCCAGCCGGATCCCGGCCAGCCAGCCGATGACACGATGATTTGCGCACCGTCCTCGTATGCTTTGAGCCAGCCGGCGACTAGGTCGTCCTCCACCATGAAGGTATTGCAGTCGAGTACCCTGTACGCGGCCAGTGTAGCGTTTGGGGCTACGCCGACGTAGTTCGCATCGTTGCCGCCAAGGATACCCGCTACAGCAGTACCGTGGCCGACACAATCCATAGGGTCGTTGGCCTTGCCATCCCGCGCGAGGTTATCGCCTAGCGCGACCCGGCAGCCCTTGCCGAAGCAGCCACCAAGGGCCGAATGCGTGTAATCGACCTATTGACTTGTATAAGCCTAGACTCTCCGCCGCCTTGTCCTTTTTAGACCTTTCCTTATTAATGGAAGAAGATACGTACACCAGTGTCAACAATGGCAATTCTGATACCGCTGCCAGTAAATCCAGCCGCATGTAGCCGATCTACCTGCGTCATGACGTGGTTCCACGACGCAGAGGAATCGCGGCGCTGGTTCTGGTTTCCCGGCTCCTGGACCGCCGGCAGCGAGACAGGCTGCGTCGTCGCCTCGACTGGCCACACTTTTGTAACGCCAGGCATCCGCTTCATCGCCTGCTCAGTCACCGTGGTGTTGCGCAGCTCCACCGACACGCCGTAGAAGACCCTGGAGTTGAACTGGCGGCGGATCGAGCCGCCTTGTTCCTGAACGGCCTGAACGAGCAAGTCGAGACTCTGACTGCTCTCGCATTCGAGGATAAAAGCTCCTGCGACTACATGGCTAGAAGCTGCGTCGGAGTCTGTGGTGTTTGCTCCGCGAAGCGTAGCTGCCGCCGCAGTAAGCCCCGCGAGGGCCAAAGTTGAAAAGAGGACCATTGAACTTGCGGACAAGAGGTCAAGAAGCGAAAAAGAAGAGGGAAAGGAAGAAATCCAGGCGAGTCTGGGCGATGCTGGACTCTGATCTCTAATCTTGGTGAGAATAGCTTGGACAAGGCCTTATATACGAATATTTGGCGTCAGCCAGTCGACTCCAACACCCCAGTGACAATCATGCCCGAGCATATACCGTGATTCATATACTCAGCCACTATCTGCCACAGAGATGACCACATACGGTTGTTGGTTTCCGTGATTCCGCGAAGTCGCTTGACCTTGCGCTGCCTACATTACTCGGGTCATGCTGTTGCGTACAGGGCATATTGATTAAGTGGCTAATGGATCTTAATATGATATTGGCTATAGTGTGATCAATGAATACTTGCTCATTTTGCTCGACTGCAAAGGCGACTGGCATGTCTGCGATGAGCTAGATCAACGCGTCTACATTACTCTGTTGGATCTGTATTCCTTCTCAAACCTGTGGGCTGGCGGGCGGACGGTTCTTTTCCCCTCAAACATAACTCGCGACTACGGTACGGATAGTTTCTGAGACGAACATGCTCTACCAGGATGGAATAAATGCTGCTTGATCTAGGTAGCCTCGCACGGACTCATAAGCAGCTGTCGAGCAGGCTGGGGTTGTCATAGAAAAAAACAAGCCGACAGTCGGCATATGAAAGACCGGGAGTTATTCATATATATCATGGTAGGTAATATACCTAGGCCTGCTAGGATTCACGTCATACAACACGAGCCCGGAAGCGGGCCGGCCACGCAAGCCAGAAAAGGAATTGCTAGTAAATAGCCGTGTTCTCCGTCCGCCACAGGTTTAATTAGTTAAAAGGTAGCGGGTCGATTGTTGATGCAATCAAATAAAGAGAGAAACCCCGTCCTGCCCGTCTGACTCCATCTCCACCAAGCGTGTGTCAGTCCTTGACGTTGAGCTCCGTCAAGAGGCGTCGGAACTGACTCGACGAATAGTCCGAACCACACGTCTCTCTCGTATCCGCAAATAATCAAGGAGAAAATATTCCCAACCCGCCAGGTACGGGATAAGTAGGCCGAGCGAGACTCTAGAATCCCCGAGTCCACTGCCAGAAAAGAAACAAAACACCACGTGCTGCAAGGGATTCCATCTGTCCGGTGCCTCTCTCTGGCCTGCTTGGCCAGTTAATTATTGATGTCCCTCACACTTTATCGACCGACGCCAATATACTTTGGTGGCGCGGGGCGCATTGGTTGCCAGTCGATTTGTACTCGTATTGGTTCAACACCTTGATACCGAACTGCCGACTCCAGTTCTGCCGAAAGACACTCAATTGCCATGTCTTTTTTCTTTTTTTTTAAAAAAAAGAGAGAGAAAAAAAAAACACCAATTCTCCTTAGCCATTGTCTTATCCCTCTGCCGGAAAAACTTCTGCCAGTCAAGGTCCCCGGTAGCGTTGGTTACAGAATTGACTAGGGCTTGTGGTGCATGAATTGGTGCGCCCAAATCGGGATGAGTTTTTTTTTAAATGATCTCTTTGAGAATCTCCATCTTTACGCTGTTTCGGTCACTATCATACTTGGGACTCGCGCACCATGTCCATGCCGTTTACTCATTTCATCTGCCGTGCCTTGCCTCCACCTCTCACCAACAACTGCCCTGCTGCGGTCGAACCGTTCGAGACAAGCCAGTCCTATACATCCACCCATAGATGACCGCGATGCAGAAACTCCTCCGGTCAGCACCCAGGAAAACGACCCCCGCCTCTCTTCGCCACCCGTTACTTGCTATCAAACTGCACGCTGCAATTCAGCAAGACCTCCGAAACGTCACTTTCAGAGAGCTTCCACCACATGCAGCTCTTGACCTTTCCCCTTCCGGCCCCCCCAGACCGCCAACCTAGCTAGTGTACGTGGTTCCACGCCGCAAGATTCGCCGCGCGCTTGATCGCCGCCAGCTCCTCCCGCCGCTGCACCCAGGAGGAGCCCGCCTGCGCGGACCGCAGCCGCGCGGTGGCGTTGGCGATGCTGACGCCCAGCGCCGCCTCCACGTACCGGGGCAGCTCCGTGTTGTCGCGGTTGCCGCCGATGAGCGCCGCCATGCGGGCCTGGCGGTCCCTGCCGGCCGCGGCCCCGTACAGGTTGACGTCGACGCTCGTGTGGCCCGTCGTCGACCAGCGGATGCCGGCCCTGTCCGAGAGCGCGCCGCCCATGGCCACGACGAGCGCCGCGGCGCCGCGGCGCCGGTACGTCTCGAGCATGCCGTCGACGGCGGCGTCGCTCGCGTCGCCCAGGCCGTACTGCGGGAGCAGCGCCGTCCGGAAGTAGGCCCGCTGGTCGCCGCCACTGTACTGGCCGAGCAGGCGGACGAGGTGCTCGCTCGTGCGCCGGGCCGCGGCGAGGGGCCGCGGGTCCCACCGGCCGGGGAGCGTGAGCCCGCCGCACTCGTGGTCCGCGGCCGACAGCAGCTGCGTGTCCGGGTGCGCGGCGACGTAGTCCCGGAGGTAGGCCATGACCTCGTTGTACATGAGAATGTCGTGGACGTGGCCGGGCCCGTCGTTGGAGTGCCCGGCGTGGTCGATGCGGGACGCCTCAATCATGATAAAGTAGCCCTGCTGCGACGGCGACGACGACGAGCTCCGGTTGTGGGACGCTGCCTCTAGCGACGCGAGGGCCGCCTTGGTCATGTCCAGCAGCGACGGCTCCCTGGTCTCGTCGCGGTCCAGCTCGTACGCCATGTGGCTGCTGGCGAACAGGCCCAGGAACGGGAGCGGCAGCCTGCCCCCGGCACCGTCGGCGGCCGCCTCGTCAAAGGCCGCGCGGTCCGCCGCGTACCCGTAGCCCCTCTCCTTGGCCCACGCCACCAGGTCCACGTCGTCGGTGCGCTGCCCGCCGTCCTTGCGGGGGAGGAACTGCCGCCGCCCGCCGCCGAGGAGCAGGTCCAGGTACGCGCCGAACGGGTGCGTCCGGCCAATCTGCTGCGCGGCGATCTCGTTCTCCGAGTCGCGGCTCAGCACGTGCGCGCTGTAGCACGCCGGCGTCGCGTGCGTGATGCGCGACGTCGCAATCAGACCCGTCTTGAAGCCGCTCAGGTGCGCCGCCTCTAGCACGGAAGCGACAGGCTGGCCGTCCTCATCGACGGCAATGGCTGCGAGTTCTCTCCGTTAGCTTCTTAATCACGTCACTTGGCGATGAGTGAGAGGGGAAACAAAAAACGAACCTCCGTTGTAGGTCTTGATGCCGCACGCAAATGCCGTAGCCGACGCCGCAGAGTCTGTGACGAGGTTGTCCGCCGCCTGCGTGCGCACCGTACCAATGAGCTATCTCCACGGTTAGCATAAACCCTGCAAGTCTCTGATTTCTTTCTTTTTTCTTTTTCGTTTTTCTGTTTTTCATTTTTCATGCCCCCCTCGCCTACGCACCATCTCGTCGACGCCAATCTGCGCCGAGCTGGGTCTTCCCGGGGTGCTCCGGCCGGTCGTGATGCTCTCATAGTCCCGCGCCATCGTCTGTGACACCGGTCCGTAGCCGTCGGGAACTACGTAGATGAAACTGCGCGCGCGCGGCACGCACGACGCGCCGCCCACGGAGCCGAGCAGCACCAGGGTGCCGGTGACGATGACGGAAGAGAGCCGGTACAGCATCGCGAGTAGCAAGATGAAAGTATATAATCAGTTCATACGGCGGTATGAAATACTTTGCAGTGAGTTGAGAGAGTAAACTCGTTGTCGGAAATGAGACGGAGGAGGAAGCATGACTTCTTTTGTAGTTTCACTCGATTTGCCTGTGTGTGCTTCGCTTAACGCAAACTAATGGTTTAAGAGAGGACTTGGCGAGCCAAGTCTTGTACAGCTTCTCGTACACCGACGATGTCGAATCAAGGCAAGCAACTCCAAGTCGTGCACCGAGCCTCCCCCCACCTACCCACTGGAGTAGCAATATCAGGCATATATTCTCCCATTGGCATACCATCAGTAAGTAGGACGAGCAAGAAATATCAGGCACCTTGATACCATTGGCTGCCGATATTGAAGATGGGGAATTAAGGTTTTTGTGGGAAAGCGGGCGGAAGTGGAGGCGGGACAGCCGCCAGGGGAACACGTGGGCGGTGATATGAGACGAAAAAGAAACTTTGTTGGCATGATCGAGTTTATTTCTCAGGTCCCTGCCGGGTGAAGGTGAGGAACTCCGTCTTGACAAGATGGGATCAAAGGCAAGCCGCCACTGTATATAGACCGCTGAATGTGATGAACTAGATTCCGGCGTTTATGGCGAAAAAGTAGCAAGAAAGTGGGCTATATCTCCAAGCATGGTAATTCGAGGCGTCGAACGATGGCTGCATAGCGTAAACACGACTTCAACACCAACACGGCTCGTAGCGAATACGTTCACCGAAGCTATAAGCCGAAAGTAGCACTACGCCGCCGTAGCATCTTATCCTCTATCGCCTCTTTCCTACATACCATCTCTCGACCTGAATAGTCGCGTAACAGCCGAGAGGGACTTTCACGACCGCCAAGACATCATGCTCAACCGCAGCGTTCTTGGCACCGCCAGTTCGTGCACGTGTGTCTTGGCGTAATTAAGCACGCCGTTTTTGCCATGTGCTGAAGAGAATGATTGATTGAGGTTCGCAAAAAAACTACAAGTCAAGTTACTTGAACCGCTATTCCTCTCGTCGGCCCCTAAGTGTCATGTTCCCGACTCTTGATTTTGTACTTGCTGCCCGCGACTTGTAGCACAATGGTGGGAACGACGCTGACAGCGATGAGCAGACCGGCAGCTATGCCAGCGCTTCCTGCGCCTGTGGCGGCAAACATTTGCGGAAACCTGTATCAACGTTAGCACGGTGAGGCAAAAGGAAAAGAGAAAAAAAAAGGATGTCAATGTGGAAAGAAGAGTTGTGAGGTCGTCTTACCAGAATGGGCCAATGAAACTCCAAATTTGTCGCACAAACGTGATAAAGACTCCCACGCTTGCCGCATCCTCTGGGTAACAGTCCACCGCGTAGTTGATCAGCACGGTGGTGACGACCTGATTGCCCGCGGCGGCGATGCCCGCACCGACAACGGGGCTCACATTGTACAGGCGCAGCTGAACGCTCATGACGAGAAAGACGACGATGCCGCAGATGCCCCACGCGTACCCGACGTAGGTCAGCCACAAGCGGCGCTCCGGTGGTGGTCGCCGGCCATCGGGCCCACGCGCCATACACCACGTCGAGGCCGCCGTGCCCAGGCCTTCGCCGACGAGGCTGCCGATGATGAGAGCGAGGAACTGCAGACCAAGTGTCTCCGCGCCGAAGCGGAACTTTTCGGCAAAGAGCTGCGGGATCTCGACCGACGTCATCACGTTGCAGAAGAGGAAGACCATGGCGTATGACGCGGCTGGGATCGCGACGCGCCATCGCGCAGCGAAGATGAAGGGGTACACAAACTCGAGCACTGAAAAGGGGGTCGGGTCGATGCGTCGCAGGGCCAGACGGCGTGGGATGGGCGTGCTCTCGTCGCCAGCGCCGCGGATATATCTGGTTTCGGATCCTAGGGCTATATATAATACGAATTGGACAACATTGGTCTTCCAATGTTAGTACATGATGTGTACTTTCTATTTTTGTGTCTTTGACAAAAAAAACTCACAATGGCAAGTGTCCAAAAGATCCAGTCGTAGCCTGCCCGTTCGACGGCGAAGCCAAAGAGAAACGGCGCAAACGGCACGCCAAAGGTGAACATGAGCGTCCACACGCCCATGTACCGCGCACGCTCTCCGGCAAAGAACATCTCCTGGACCGTGCCGCTGCCGAGCGCCGCAGCGGGGGAGATGAAGAAGGCACCGAGCGCGCGGCACGCTGCCAGCTCACCGTACGTGGCGCTCCGGGCGCTGCCAACATTGCAGGCAATGCTGCCGAGTAGGCTGAGAACGAAGATGGGAAGACGGCCGTAGCGCCTGGCCAGTGGGTTCCAGAGCAGCGGCGCGCCGCCGAGGACGGCAATCTGCAGCGACGTCATGTACGACGCGGCCTGGATGGTGACGCCGAGGCGCTCAGAAATGTCCTTGAACGCCGGGATGACAGCGGACGCGGTGAAGGAGCAGATGCAGGCGTGAAAGGATACGAGGGTGAGGTTGATGATTTTCTGATGGGTCTACCGTGAGAATTGCACCCATATGCCAGCAAGGAAGGTCAAGAGAGGTCGGTTTATTCATACCTTACTCTGGGGCCAGTTCAGAGGATCCGCCAACGTGGGATCGGGCAGCGGCTCGAGGTCAATCGTGCCATATCGCTCGACGAGAAACTTGGAGTGCGCGGCGGCAAGACTCGCGGCGTCTCGGAATTCCCGTACCTCAGTTTCCGCGTCGTGAGCCTCTTCGCTCTTGGTGGCTCCGTGCATCGCCTGGTCCGTCATTTCTTTTAGCAAGCCTGCAAGCGTTTCGAAATGGCCGTTGCAAGGCCTCGAATGGAGTAGTAGTTAATCTTGAACAGAAAGGAGAATTACGAAGCAGCGAATGCTCAATGCGACGTGGTGCGCTGCGCATGCTTATTATTATAGCACCCGGCTCCCCGGCAGAAATGACCAGGTTTCCCCGCGGAACTATTCGTGTGGCACACTGGGGGCGGGTCGTTGCATCGACTGTTCCGGCCACGAGCAAGATGCCTGTTATTGGCCTCCCCTTCAGACGGGCATCCCACGCCTTTATTAACGTGGGCCACCGCATGGCACATCAGATCCCAGACTGGACTGGCTTTGGCACTAGGACAAGCAACCTGCCTCGAGCACAACCGTCCCCCTCCTTTCAAGGGGCTGGCTTGATCGGCCGGCATCTGGGACGGTAGTTTGCTGGTACCAAAAGATTCTATGGGTGACCGGCAATTGAAAAAAAAGAACGTTAAACGAGAAGAGACAACAATGGTAGGCTCGGGTCGGGGTTCAGGCCTGTTGAATCGTCGCAGATACGTGTGTTTCAGATTTTGCCTATGCGATTGTGAAGTACCGGTGAGCAGAGTCGCAGAGCTACGTAGGTGGTTGCGTTACTGGGCTGTTGTGGCAGCTACCCGCATAGAAGGAGAGATCTGTAATGGAGTAAGCATTGAGAAAAAATTGACAGCGCAGTGAGCATGATGCAAGTAAGATCGAGGGGACAGGCGTTGCATCTGTAATCTGTATGGGGTATGGCTTGGCCTTATCATTAGCTTACTGAGTAGCAGACCCAGCTCATCAGTGCTTCTGCACGTGATCGCCTTAGTCAGCCCAGGTTGCCGCGACGCTGCGTAGCTCTTGGACGCCTGGCCAGCAGACCGAGAGAGCTTACCCTTGGAGACGCAACCGCCGACCTTGTCATCACCAATCCATTCCAAACCGACCAGGTTTACACCAACGCTCTGCCGCGAGTCCTCGAGAGTTTCGATACCGCGCCACGAACCCCATAAACCACCGGAACCCACCTCTGCAGCCCGCCCGCGAGCTACCTGTCACGATGGGCGACGTCGCAGTCGAGAGTCCTGTCAACCACGCGCCAGCTCACAAAAAGGCGGCGCCATCTATAATCCCGACCATTGACCACTTTGAGGGCCTGTCGACCGAGGGGGGTGACGATTACGCCACACTGAAGAAGCTTCAGCGACAATTAGAGTACGTCGCTTGCCTGTCGCTGGTTACGGCGACCCAACCCACCACGGCAATTATGCTGACATGATGCTAGATACATTCAGCTACAGGAAGAATACATCAAAGATGAGCAAAGGTTCGTGTAGCTGCAAATCTCGTGCCGAGAACACCGCTAACCATTCCCAGGAGTCTGAAGCGCGAGCTCGTCCGCGCCCAGGAAGAGATTAAGAGAATTCAGAGTGTACCGCTGGTTATCGGCCAGTTCATGGAGGCCATCGACCAAAAGTACGTCAGTGAGGGCAAAGTTGGGCAAGGCAAACTTTTCTAACAAAAAATGCAGTACTGGTATTGTGCAGTCTAGCACCGGCAATAACTATGTCGTCCGCATCCTCTCCACCCTCGACCGCGAACAGCTCAAGCCGTCATCGTCGGTCGCCCTCCACAGACACTCCAACGCACTGGTCGACATTCTGCCTCCCGAGGCCGACTCGTCCATCGCCATGCTGGGCGCCGATGAGAAGCCTGATGTGACGTACGCCGACGTTGGTGGCCTGGACATGCAGAAGCAGGAGATTCGCGAGGCCGTCGAGCTACCCTTGACGCACTTTGACCTGTACAAGCAGATTGGTATCGACCCGCCGCGCGGTGTACTTCTCTACGGCCCGCCCGGTACCGGCAAAACCATGCTGGTCAAGGCCGTTGCCAACTCTACGACGGCCAGCTTCATCCGCGTGGTCGGCTCCGAGTTTGTGCAAAAGTACCTCGGCGAGGGTCCGCGAATGGTGCGCGACGTGTTCCGCATGGCCCGGGAGAACTCGCCGTCAATCATCTTTATTGACGAGATCGACGCCATCGCCACGAAGCGCTTCGACGCGCAGACGGGCGCGGACCGCGAGGTGCAGCGCATCCTGCTCGAGCTGCTTAACCAGATGGACGGCTTCGACCAGACGTCCAACGTCAAGGTCATCATGGCGACCAACCGTGCCGACACGCTGGACCCGGCGCTGCTGCGTCCCGGTCGACTGGACCGCAAGATTGAGTTCCCCTCGCTGCGCGACAGACGCGAGCGCCGCCTCATCTTCTCGACGATTGCTGGCAAGATGAGCCTGGCGCCCGAGGTGGACCTGGACAGCCTGATTGTGCGCAACGACCCGCTGTCCGGCGCCATCATTGCCGCCATCATGCAGGAGGCCGGCCTGCGCGCCGTCCGCAAGAACCGCTACAACATTATCCAGAGCGATCTCGAGGACGCGTACTCGAGCCAGGTCAAGGGCACGAGCGAGGACAACAAGTTTGACTTTTACAAATAAGCATGTACGATGCATTGGAGTAGGAGGGAAAGACAGGGCTAGGTTAGGGGGGAAAGCATGGCTGTTCGGATGGTTTGTATCCATACCAATCCAGTGTAAAAAAAATCATAATATAGAAGATTTTTATGGCATGCGTCTCACGTATACAGTACCCAAGTAACTTGGCCGTGACTGTTGAGGCCACTGGCTTGTGCCGTCAACAGTGACTTATTGCTTGTGTCTCATCACTTAAGAACTTGACTCGCTCTCATTGGCAAGGACTGTCACCTGGGTTTTTTTTAAAGGTTTTCGCAATGCCAGCTCCTATCATGAATACCGTCACAACCCCCACCCCGTTTTCTCTTACTTTGCCTTTTCAATTTTCTTTTATTTTTTTTTCACTCTTGATACATGCCGAGTTGCGATGGACGACAGAGTTGGAGAAAAAAAAAGCAATATAGATATATGCTTTGCTAGCTCTCATGCAGATACAAAGGCAAGTTTGTATGAGAAAGAGCCTTGCGGTTGCTACATCATTCTGGGGAGGGCCCCGCCCGCTACCGCCGCCATCGCCGCCGCCGCCGCCTCCTCCTCCTCCAGCAAAAATATGTTCTGAAGTCATCTTGCCGAAAATTCAAAAATCTTGATTAGATTTGTAGCCATTTTTTTTTGTTTTTCCAAAGAAAGAAGAAGAAGAAGAAGAAGAAGAAGAAGGAAAAAGAAGAGAAAAGGTTACACTCTGAGCTGGTCAACACTGTTTTTTCTTCTTGTCCGAGAAGAAGAC
This sequence comes from Cordyceps javanica, assembly GCF_051103115.1. Taxonomy (NCBI): domain Eukaryota; kingdom Fungi; phylum Ascomycota; class Sordariomycetes; order Hypocreales; family Cordycipitaceae; genus Cordyceps; species Cordyceps javanica. The sequence goes on from NC_139297.1 coordinate 896,760, forward strand.
GAAGAAGGAAAAAAAAGCAAGCAAAAGTCGAACCATTTCCACATGAGACCCCCCCTCCCCTCCCCCAGCCGCTCGCGCGGCTCGGACTTTCAAGAATCGTTGGGGAAAAGCCAGCATGCATGATGTGTTGTTTCGTGACGATTCGATGGACAGTCTTCTTTATTTTTCCTCCTCTGCCTCGCCTCAACCCTCCCCTGCCCCCCATCAACTCCTGATACTGTTGGGTAATTTTGCCTCTCTCCCTCTCTCTCTCTCTCTTTGAGTCATGGGCAAAATGACCTAGAAAAAGAAAGCAAAAAAGCGTCGAAATTACCACGCATAGCAGGGCAACACACGGCTGGGCTGCGTACACTCACACACGCACACAATGACACCCAAGCCGGGGGCTTTCCAAAACGGGCAATCTCCAGATTTCCAAAGCAAGGCTCGTGTGTAAGTGAACTCGCTCATCAACAGCCTGCCATCTACGCTACAACGCAGGTTCTGAGCGTATGGCTGGAAAAGGAAATTAACAAAAATCAGATCCATCTTCTATTTGCTTGTCCAAACTTGGGACATATCCAGTACCTATAGTAAAGTCCTACAAAAAAAAGACAAGTGCGCTTTTGGTATATCATATCCTTTAGCGTGTGCTAACTCCATTCTATCATGCCACAAACAAACCATCCCTCGCATCATAAAGCAGTATCCCTGATCTCAGTCAATCCAGCCTTCACTGTCGTCGTGACACTAGAAATGATTATCGCATAAAAAACAAAACAATTCCTGGTACCCAGGCTCAAACAGTGAGTAGTACGGGCAATATATGCTCTCCGTCTGTGTATTAACGTGATTAGCTGCTGCTCGCAGTTCCGGACCGCTGCAGCAACAGAATGATAATAATGACGCCTTGTGCCATGCTGAAGGAAAAAAAGTGAAAATGCAAAATGATCATCAAGAGTTGAGCGCAACGCCTATTTCAAACAAGAGCTGGACAAAGCGCTTGTGCAGCTCAATAAAAATGTCGGGCTGGCCAGCCAACTCAGCCAGCCCCCGCGCCTTGAGCGACGATGCTTTCCCGCTGGCACCCATTCGCCGAGTGAAGCCGCTGCCGCCGCTGAGAAAGCTACTCGCGCTGCGGTCAAGAGCCGTCGGCGAGTCAAAGGCAGACTGGCTGGGTGGCGCGGGCGACACATCCGCAGAACCCTGACTGCCGCTGGCGCTGCCAGTAGTGGGGGGGTCGGCCACACGCTCGGCTTCGGCCTCGACTAGCTGCTGGATCCATCCAGTCAGCTCACGAAACGCGTTGGAGATGACCGTGTACGTCTTCATGGCCAGCCGCTCCTTGTGTGTGCTGAGCGCCAGGAAAGCGTAGACGCGCTTATGTCCACGAGCGTGCACATCTGGGATGCGGAAAATGTATGCCGTTGTATATCCGGCCACAGCGTCACCAAAGAAGATGGGCCCGCCAGTGGCGGCAGAGCCCGCGCTTTGGGTCGTGACAAACGCCGGGGTGTGGTTCGATTGTGGTGATGTGGAGGTGGCAGGAGCGCGGGGCAAAGTCTCGAAAGAGAGTGCCCTCAGGCAGGATGCACGGAGAAGAGAAAAGGAGTGGCCAATAACTGGTTCATGTGTGGAGGTGTAATCAATGTAGTGCACATGAGAGGAAGCTCGGTCCGAGGTTGTCGAGGTGCTGGAGCATGAGGTGGTGCGGGAGCTGCCGGGCTGGACAGAAGTGCGAGCGCGAGGGCGTCGCGGCACCTCCCGATCCCCGTCCGTATCGCTCGAGCATTGGGAACGGGGAGATCCAGCACGAACTGGTGAGCCGTACACTCGCTCGGCAGGCGCTCGCGTCCGGAGCGTTGGCGTGCTGTCGCTGGGGGCCTTTGGGGAATTTTGGCGGCGAGGCAACGTCATGGCGCAGTTATCACAGGGGCCTTGCTTCTTAGTCACGGTCTCATCGTAAGTGCGTCGAAAGTTGGATTCCCGCCCTGAGCTTTGATATACCGAACGAGGGCTTTCGGGTGGCGTGTCCGGAACTGGGCTGGAGGTTGGCGAGGTGGCCGAGGGCGAGCGCATGGCGGAGCGGCGAGACCTTCCGTCTGCCTCAAAGGCGGCCAGCGAACCGCCTCGAGGGCCTTTAGCATCTTGTGAGTTGCCCACGGGAGTGGAGCGAGGGGGGCCGTTGCTCTTCACGGGCTCTTCAAAGCAGGTAGAGCAGGCTGCTTGGAGCCCTTCTGTGACCATGAGCGGAGTTGGTCCATGATGATCACAGTAGTGAGCGAGACAAAGCTGTATATTGGACATTAGCCAACAGAGCAAGGGTGATTGCTGAAAGGAAACGTGTGGATGATGAAGGTAGTTTGGAATGTGGGTTTGGACATGGTAGTAGCATATGTTGCGACGAGCAAAGGACGCGAGAGACGCCTGCATCAACGGCGCCGCCAAGGACAGGTAATATATGAAGTCCCGGATTACACGGAGGTGGGATAGGCGGAGGCCATGGGTGCTGGCGAATACGCTGACGAATCGGGCTGGGACCTGGGACAAAGGGTGTGGCAGAAGGCCCGAGTGGATATGAGGCAGGACAGGATGGACCGCATACGGAGTGTGTGTTGGGCGCGCCAGGACTAGACAGAAGGCGGGATCAACCAAGACGTTGAAGACGAAGCGGTGTGCGGTGTAAGACGGGTTTGCAAAGAAACCAAGAAATATGGTGGGTAGACGAGTGAGAAGAGGGTGTGAAGGGTGTCAACGGAGTGACAAAGAGCCAAACAAAAAACAACGTCGAAGCCAGCGGACTGCGTCGCGCTCAGCAGGGATTTTAGACCACAGAAAAGGCGGCCGAGCCAAGGTTTTCATGCAAGGCGGGCCGCAAAAAAGGGCTGAAGGCAGCCAGCTGGCAGAGACGGCGTCCAGGTAGCTGCAGCTATGGTGCGTTGAGGTTGTGGCTGATGTAGCGCGTCGCGCAGAAGCGTGTGCGACTGCGCGGCTTGTGTAGAGGACAGCCTTTGTGTTTGATGGAGTTCATGGGAGACGAAACTTGCGGCCATCGGAGCGCGCATCGGGCACTTTGTGTTGCTTGTCGCAGTGTGTTTGATGCAGAGAGGGAGGGAGAAAAGGAAAGGGGGTTGGTCGTAGATAGGTTTGCTCGTGGGCTCAAAACAGAAAAGGATCAAGATGCAATTCAGACTTACAATATAGGTCATTTCCGGATATGGGCGTGGATGCGACGGATAGTCGTCGCAGAGAACTGAGTGCCGGCAGGGCAAGGCTGCACAGGTGAGTTACACAGCGTTGCGATGACGATGCTCGTAAGAAGTCGGGCAGATGGGTGTCGCAGTGGCAAGACAGCTGCCGCTAGGGCAAAAGAAACGAAGGTAAAGGGCGAGCTGGCCGGGTGCGGGTGTCAGACAGGATAAATTTTGGTGGTGTTTGCCGAGCCGTGCGCGCAACGACAGGCAAAGAGCCAGAGGCAGACAGCAGATAGCACGCCGCGGTCGGTGATGTGTTGAAGTGGTGGTGGTGTGTGGTGGTAGTGGCGGCGGCGGGACGTCGTGTCGTTGGGTGGCGGCCGAGTAGTGGGATGCGTTTAGGCACGTGTAAAGTTGTAATAGAAGCGTCCAACTGCAGAACCGGCCAACAGATTGGGAGACAATGTAAGCAAAGGAGGGTCCAGGGACAAAGATTCAAGACGATGGGGGTGGCAACGGGCGACTGGCGACTGGCGACTGGCGACGGGCAACGGGCGACGAGCAACGGGCGCGGAACAAAGGCGAGAGAGATTCGGGGGTGGCGAGGCAAGCGGCGTAAAACGATCGTTCGGAGGTCCGGCTATGGAACCAAGACAAGGGTCGTCTTTGTTTTCTTTTTTTGGGCGATTTTCTTTTCTTTTTCCTTCTTCTTTCTGGTGGCAACGAGTGGTAGGCTTTCGGGTGGCGGCGTAGACGGGGGGGCCGTTGAAGTGACCAAGTAGACGCAAGGCAGGATCGGGAGAGAATGTGTGAAGGAAGTGATTAATTGGCGCAAAAGAGAAGGGATCAGCTAGGGAGGTCGGGCATATGCAGACAATGCAACGAAATAGCCTCGTCACTGCTTTGCTTTTCCCCGCCTGCTTGGTTATTTATTAGCAATAGCCTGTTCCTCCGATGGCCTCGCACCAGGGCAGCACCGTCATGCAGGCTCAGGCCTGGGCCGATGGCAAAACAGGGCAAAGTCAGCTTTGTGCCTGAACCAGGATGTGGACAGGCAGAGAGAGCTCCTCAGACAAGCAGTTCAAGAGGCCAGGGACAAGTCTGCGAGTGCCGCCAAGGGGGGGTTTGGCGTCCAAGACCCGGGGGGGCCAGGAAGCAGGGGAAGACGAGAGGGCTAGCCAGTAACAAGGCCGCGGACAAGGGGGGTTCGTAGGGGAACCAGGGTTGGCAGGTGGTTCCGAGCCAACAAGGATTGAAAAGAAAAAGAAGAAGAATAAGAATAATAAGAATTATAAAAGACGAGTATATGAATAAAAGGCCGATATGGAGAAAAAAAAGAAAAAAAAAAGATGAGATGGGCTGCTCAATGATGACACGGACCAGGACAAGAGTTCTGGAATAATGGAAGGGTGCAGACAAGCTGGTTCGATGACCGGGGTTTGCTTGTCTGCGAGCGAGAGAGGCAAGCAAGCACAGGCCCCGTTCCCGTCGAAGGTCGAGGGAGGGACACAAGGCGAGGCTGTCGAGCTGTGCGACAAAGAGAATTGATGCGGGCTTGATGGGATTGATGCAAGGGTGAGCGGCGGACCGAGGATGAAAAGAAGAAGAAGGAAAAAGAAGGAGCCGAAGGTGGTGAAGCCAAAGTAGAAGGGATGCAAACGCAAACAGGCAAAAGAGAACAAAGGTGAGAGAGGTGAGACGCCAAAGGCCGATTCAGAGTGTGGGCAATTGCCAGCTAGGAGGTACCTGAGTAGGTACCTTGGCTGCTAAGCTACCAAGGTACTTTGGTAGGTAGGGGAGTAAGTACCTGCCTCTTACAGTAGTGGGCGGCCGTACCAAATAAGAGGAAGTGGGCAGCAGTGGGCGCGGGCAAGTACTAATGGTGAAAGTACCAGATCCTGCCCATTTAGGTACCTTTCCCACCAGCAGGGGGGCACTAAAGAGCAGTACTTTAGTTAGAGCCTTAGAGGTAGGTAACTTTAGTGCTGAGTGCTACTGAGTAAGGTATAGGGCGATTTGTGTTCGGTTTTTACCTGCGAGGCCCACTACAACCTGACTTACCAGCAACATTTCGGGCGGCCGGCAACTGGCTGATGCCTGGGGCGGGCCTTTACCGCGTGTTTAACGTGTTTGTGGTGCTGAGGTGGTGCCCCAGGTGCCCTATAACGAGACCCTATAACGAGACCCTATAACAAGACCCTATAACAAAAGCCGCTAAAAAACGGCGCGACGCTGGAGCCCACGATACCTTTTCCGTACTGAGTGCTTATTGAGGGGGGAGCCAGCTGAAGACAGGGCCTGGTTCCTGCGCGAGAGAGGGGTTCGGTTCCTGACGAGCATGCATCGTGTTGCTTTTATTCAGTATGAGGCGTTGTTATAACTGAAAGTGACGGATCCGGGAGCAAAAGCGTAAAAGTCATTTCCACAATATATGTACGGCGTAGCGTGTCATAATTCGGTTCCATGATATGTACCCCGTCCCTACTTACTCGGTATACGAGAAAACGTGTCCAGGGTCAGTCAGGAACCGACTTGGCTACCAAGTTGGGTACAAAAGATCCCTCGCCCATGCGTCGATCTACCTCTCTCTAGGTGTCTACTTACAAGTAGGCAGGTAATGAGGTAAAGAGTAGGTAATCCGTACGTAGTTACCTGGTGAGTGCGGACAGCGTACTCTGTGCGGACACCAGTACGGATAATCTGCACCAAAGTTGCCATGCGGATCCACCGTTACCAAAATATCACCACACGGCATTGTTGACAAGTACCGGGCGCCGGCCATGTCTGCCAAGAGCATTGGCTCCCTGGGCATGAGGAGCGGGATGATCATTGCAATGTCACGAGGACGGAATTGTCATTGTCATTGTCATGAGAATGTAAATGTCATAATCTATGGGGGCTTGGAATGATCACTCGTCCATACACGGCACGCAATGATGATATGTTACAGAGTTTATTCAACCAACAATACGGATACAAAGTACCGGTGATGGGTTACACGCTATAAAAAGCAAATAAAAGGTGACGAGAGAAGAAGAAGAGAACAAAAAAACAGGGCAAAAGAAGGAAAGCAAAGCTAAAAAAGAAACGCGAGAAAAAAAACAGAAAAAAGAAACGCCAACTCCACCTCCCATGTCTCACGACTCATTCGACTGCCTCATTGCGTGCACCAGACAGTAAGTACTGGTATGAGCGACAGGAACACCACCACATTCTCCTGCTGATGCCTACCTACTTACTCAGTACCTACCTAGCCGACTTTTCTTTGTCCCCCCAAAACCACACCATCCCACATTCGCATCCGCAATCACATCCGCATCACATCCGGCCAACCGACCAACTTGTGCTATCCCTAGGCAAGGTGTCGTTGTTAATGCCTCTTGCGAATAAAAGAAAGGGGTTCTCGTCAGATGCCGAAACCAAAAGAGTGCTGCTGCCCAACCAACTTGAGAGATTTTTTTTTCCTTCTTTTTTTTTTCCCTATTCGTTTGGGTTGACAGGTCCCTTTGTTTCATCATGTATTCATCATACATTTCATCCTGTTTTTTCCACATATATTTTCCGGCAAAGCTCTCTCTCCTCCCCGGCCCCCCCTTATACTCGGTACAAGAGGATGGCCGAAAAAAAAAAAGTCGGCCATTCCCTCTCTCCCTCTACTATCAGCACTCCTTGCCACAGCACCGACCAAGTCGTTGAAACAAAGAGACAAACACGACACATATGCAAAGAGGGGACCCTACTTTTAGCCTGTCCCTCTCTCTACGGATACAATGCCAACCAACATCCCATAAAAATACCGCAATTCAGAGGGATTCCCGGGTTTAACCGATCAAATGAAAGCACATGTATTACCCACCCATCGTTGATCGACGAGCAACGTCCAACAAACCTGTCCCCCCCCCATCTTGTATTCTCGTGTCCATCTCCTTCCGTTCGTCCCTCCCTCTCTCCCTCCATCTTTCTCTATCTCTCGCTCTTTTTCCACAAGTATCTTCAATCTCTTTCAATCCCGTCTGATCCGTAATCTCGTAACGAAATGCCCAGCTGACAGGCATCCTCGAGATGGCCAACGAGCCTTTGCAAGATGCCACCAACAAAACAACAGTAGCCGCCATCCCGACGCTAAAACAAGACGCCCTCTTTTTCTTTTTTTTTTTTTTTTCTTGGATCAATTCTTTGTCTGTCTTTTATTTTGCAATGTTCCTGCTGCATCAGGCTAGCTTCTTCTTCTGCTTCTTCTTCCTGCCCACCACTACCCCCAGTTTGTTGCTTCTGGAACGCTGGAACGTTTGTGATCCCGGTCGCCCTAAATCAATCCCTGCTCTACTGAGTACTGCCTGTCACCCAGGCCCCACCCCTCCCCTAGTCCACTATTCAGGTAAAATTGAACTTTTTTTTCATCATTTTCTTTCCTGAAGGCTTGGCTTTCTATCCTTGCACGCACGAGGCAATTTGGGCTTTAACCGGGCTGTAAAATAATCCATGCAATGTCCATGTGCCAATCCGGCAATCACACACATACTGGTACATACTCACTACGCACACGCACCCACCGTACTGGTCCAACCACCCACCGTCCTACCAGTACCCCGAATCAGATCCTTGCAATATTAAAACGTACAATCCAACCAACCAACCTTAAAATACATTGTCATTACTTAACTTTTTTTTTCTTTCCTTTTTTTGGGCACATGCACTCAATTTAACCTCTGGCGCATCACGCACTGTGGCTTGTTTCATACGCCTGTCGCTGACTGCCCAACGCGCCACTCCCCCCCCTTTCCCGAAAAACAACCATGCTGCCCATGTGCTCCCGATCACCCCAAACCGTTGCTTTTACCCTTGGCAATGCCCGCCGCGACTGGTTTCCCTCCCACCCCTTCCGCCAAGACACATGCCAGTTTCGCTCCTCGGTCTCTCTCTTAATCCACTCGTCGTCGCTTGTGGGTGCCGTCCTCTTTTCGTGTCCGTGGCGGCGGCGGTGGCGGCGCTCCCGGGCTCGTCCGCACACTTGTCTCTGGCGTATCCGGCTCAGAGTCCCGAATGGCTGGTACCTCCCAGAAAGGTGAGCTCTCAATCATGTCCTCCTGGTCCTCCTCCTGATCCCCCTCCTGATCCCCCTCCTGGTCCTTTCCCACCGGGAGCTTCTTACAGATGTCGCGGTAGCTGCGCATCACCGCCTCCTTGATGACGGCGCCCAGCGCGAGCGACACCTCTCTGGCCACGCTGTTGCCGATAATTTTGTATTGCGTAGCTGACTTCCCAAGGAGTACCTCTTCGTCTAGAAAGCCCTGCGCTCGCTTTGCTTCCATGATGCTCATGCACCTGTCCTCCGCCCAGTGAATGGTGCGGCCCTGTTTCGCATCCCCAGGGCCGGCTCCGGTCAGGACGGTTGGCATCGGCTGGTCCGGGTATTGCCTTCCGTATGAATTGGAATGTATTGCTGTGACCATGGCCTCGTCGTTGTCGCTCGGCCAAAATGTGGTGCGTTCCGACCCGGTCAAAACGCCCCGTCCTGCGGCGCGAGCGTTCGTCCCATACAGCCCATACCAAGCCTGCGAAAAGTTCATCCCATAGGGAAACCTAGGAATCAGCCGCACCCTGCTTCTGACTAATTTTGTGTTGGTGCCTGACAGAACCCGGTGGTCCGGGAACGGGATGCAGATATCAGGCTTGGCATCGTAAAGATCGGGCAGGTCGGCAGTCGTTTGTGCGGCCGTCTTGTATGTAAAGGGCGTGCACTTGGCCAGTTGTCTCTGCACCATCGGCTCGCCCGTCGGCAGCCGGCCTAGTCCCATGTTCTTGACGTTGGAATGCTGCGAGTGCGTTTGCACCGGCGTTTCCGGCAGCGTCCATCCAGGCGCGGCAAAAATGATGAAGACGCGGGGACGAAGCTGGCAAGAGCCGCAAGAAACGGCATCTAGTAGGAAGACCCGAGCCTGGTATCCCATACCTACCAAGGCGCACATGAGCTGGCTGAAAACGTCTTGATCTCTGTTGCGACGCTTTTTGATGATGCCCGCGACATTCTCCAGTATCCCATACTTGGGTCTATACACGTCGACACAAGACGCAAATGCTGCCACCAGAGACTGGTTCTTCATCTGTTTCGGTGCCTTCTTATCGTTTGTCATCCCCGAGAATCCCTGACAAGGACTGCCGCCCGAGATAAACTCGACCTCTCCGATTTGCGGCACATTATCGCCGAACCGTCCTTGAATTGCCAGCCGCTGAAAGTCGTCAATGGACCCCAGAAACGGCGACACCTGTCCAGCTTCTGTGTTTACCATGTATGTATGAAGCGCCTGTGAGTTCATGTCATTGGCCCACTTCATCATGATTGCGCCTCCTTCTTCGAGGCCACGGCCAAAATTCCCCCCTCCGCAGAACAAATCAAGGCCGCGAAGTTTTGGCACGCAGTCTTTTCGGGGATCCTATCCCTGCTTCAAGGATGATGGTGCTTCTTCCATGGGCGAGATGATGTAGCCGTCCTCTGCCGATTCCTTTTGATGAGTAAAATAGAAAAACGCCCCAACGCCGTCACGGTCATATGGCGTTGGTATTTCTTCATCGGCGGAGAACCATCGGATGTGACACCGCCCAACGATCCGTGATGGCCTTGTCTTGACAGTCTGCTGTGTGTATACGAGCTCATTTGGCGCCGCGTCACACGCAGTCGAATCAATCACGTGGCGTCTGGGCAGTTTCCGAAAAACGTAGCGTGGCCTTCCGAATTCCTGCTCCATTGCAACAAACTCACAGGGCTGGCATGTATCGGAGTTTTTGACTAGATGCACGAGCACCGTGGCTCCGACACAGTACTCGGCACCATCAGAGACAGGTGTGTCGTTGGTGTGGCAGCACCTTAAGTGTGATTGTGTGAGCGAGACCCAAACCCTGTCTTCTATCAAGTACACCTGCCGGCAGAAGAATTCTTTTGAGGTTTCCGGCCCTCCGCCAAATTCCACCTCATGAACTCTCCGCACCTCGTCTTCTCGTATCTTTGAAGCTTCTCCGCACGAGCAGTGGTTCGAGAGGAAGAGCTCATTTGGCCAAGGATATTTCATGAGACCACATAGAGTATCTCCAGATCGATAATACCAGATGACCTCAAACACTCGATGACCGTCGCTGTCGACGGATACGCCTTGGACGAGGGCAAACCAGAGATCGTCATACTGATCATCCCTAGCAGCTTCCTTTTCCCAAAGAGTACCAGACTCGGCAGCATCGCGTGCAGTAGAAATTGTGTCTCCCGGCCCAATGCTGTGCAGTTCAGCCGGCTTGGGCCGATCAGAAGGCAGACAAAATATCGGCGATTGACGTTGCCCAATCAGATCCAATCTTTGACGTTTTGCGATGGCACTAAAGCCAACAACCTCCATCAGGCCTTCAAAAGGCAGGTGATGAAAGCAATCGTAAATATATTGAGTAACAACAGTGCGGTTATCATTTGTATGTGGCGGGTATGGGATGTATTTTTGACAAAAAAGCACCTCCTTCCACAGGGAGTGAAAGTCGGCCATTCTGCTTCCGAGCACCCCAACAGCCTCCTTATACAAGAATGAGATGTTGGCATTGACAGCGTTTCGGTAGTCAAGGCGAGGGTGCTTGGACATCCACGTCCCGAGCTCTTCGACCCTGTCAGATGCCGTGTAAGCTGCAACGAGCCAGGCCGCAAAGTCTCGCTGGAAGTGGTGAATGGTCACTTGCTGCTGCTCGGCGTGCTTGGCGTCGAGAAAATCGACAAAATATTTGGCAAGACCAGCCACCCACAGAAACGGCTCAAAGAACCTCTTGTATTCGACTGCGGGCGTCCCGAGCTTGTAATAGATGCCGTTGGCGGCGCTTTGCTCGGACTGGAGCCACATGTTGTCTCTGGTGCTGCTGCTGTCCGTGGACTCTCGGCCGTAGTTTCCGAGGGGCAGCGCGTGGATCGATACGCGGCGCACGTACGCGCTCTGCCCCTCCCCGTTCGCGAGGATCCCGTCGAAGCAGAGGTCCGGGAGGGTCGGCTCGGTGCCCAGCTGGTTCAGCGGCCGCATCTCGTTGGGGCAGTGTTCCGTGTCGCAGTAGACGGCAAAGTCGTCGAGCCTCAGCTCGAGGAAGTCGTCTTCGGCGGCAGATCGTTGCGGAAGAAGCATCCGCAGGGCGTCGCGCTCTGACATGAGGGGCCGCGGCGACTCGAACGGCTCGTAGTAGGATCGCGGGCTGACGAGGAGGCCATTCGGGATGCGGATCGATATCGGCTCTGAGCCAGCCGGCGCCTCACATTCGTCCTCCGAGGAGTCAGGAAAGGCGTACGCCTCATCATAATCAATGCTGGAGGGTGCTCCTTGAAGAGGCTCGGGAGCGGTGAAGAGTTGTGCATCGTCCTCTGCAAGACGAGATGGGCCAACGTCCATCTTCTCCAGAAGGCGATTGTCAATGGTGGATTCGACCGCCGTAATTTCTGGAGCAGAGGGGATCGCAACCTGGCGTTTATGAAAAACATTGTGCTTCGAGGCATTGAAGAAGGGACATTGTGCGGAGACAGGGGTGAAGGTCAAACGCGCGTCAACCGTCCGCGTTTGCGCATCTGCCGGCGGTCTTGCATCGATTGCATCCGCTGATATATGAATCATGGAGAGGGGCTCCTGAAGATGGTGCAAGTTTTGAACCATCGCCGTCGCCCTTTGTCCCCAAATACTGCCCCGTCTGAATCTCGATCATGGTGAATGTTCTTGTTGCTATTCTCGGTAAAACTTGGCACCTGTTGCAAATTGTCGCTACCGAGACCTCAATTGATCGTAGTATGTCAATGGTCCAGCTGCCGGCACTTCCATGGCCGATTTGCTGGCACAGCTCAAATGTGGACAGCTGATCGAAGAGGACTTTTGATCCGGATTTCGGACCTTGCAGTATAATTGTTCTTTTTATTCGCCATCGAAAGAACTTACAAGCCGTTTTGCTCCTTATCTCCGGTAAAAATCACAACTTGGCAGTAGAACGAATAAAATGTGAATGCATCATCCAATATATTGGCTGCAAACTGCAACTATCCCTAGTGTCAAATGCAAAGAAGAGCAAACCCAACGCCATTTACCATCCGTGCCCCGTTTTCCCGTTGCAAATGCGTACATGCCCGTGTCTGTCGTGATCTATATGCTGCCGCGCCTCCCCGCCCCCCCCCCCCCTTTTTCTCTCATCATCGGCGGCCAAACCTCCGACTGAAGCCGCCCGGCTTGCCCTTTGGGTTCTTGCTCCTCAGCTTCAGGCGTCTAAAGTTGGCGTGCGCCAGCTCGTTGACCTTGCGCACCGACTTCTTGACCACGCCCTCCTTGGCCGGCGGTTTCCGGCCTGCCGTCCCCTCGGACGCCGCCGCGCCGTCCTCGAACTCGCCGCCGTCGGCATTCTCCTGGCCGTCGGGCTGCGTCTCGGGTACCACCATGTCCTGCGAGTCGCCGAGCGGCGCGCTCGGCCGCTTCGTGATGGTAGGGCGCATGTTGACGCGCCGCGTCGTCCGCTTCTGGCCCTTCTTCTTGTACACCACCTGCGGGTGGCCGTTGCGGCCGGAGGGATCCGCCTCGTCGGGGCTATCGTATAGGCCCTCGTCGTCGAAGCCGCCGAGCGGGAGGTGGGCGACGTCGTGATCCCGGGCCAGGATCTCGCTCTCCTTCGGAGCGGCGGCGGCAACGGCGGCAGAGGACTTACCGGGCGGTGCGGTGGCGGCTCGCGCGGAGGAGCCCATGTCCGCCGCCTCGGCCTCGCGCAGGGCGGCCATGTCGTCGTCGTCATCGAGATTGTCGTCTTCCACCTTTCGCAGACTCGCGACGATCTCACTCAGGCCGCGACCGAGCGGCTTCCTCGGCAGCCTGAGCGGTGCCGGTGCGTCAAACGCCGTCTCTCCGTCGAGCGCTGGCAGAGTATGCCTTCTCAAAAATGCAGGCGTGTCAAACTGCAGCTTGGAGACGGACCCCGATGTCGGCGTCTTCCCTCCGGCACCAATGTCGTCCTTTTTCTTGAGCGGTGTCATAAAGGTGTTGAGCATGTGGCGCTTGCTGCTCGACATCGGCGTGCGGCCCAGCTTCGCCTCCGTGTCCATGGATCCGCTACGCCTGCTAGGCGTCGCGACCTCGGAATTTCGACGGCGCCGGCCCGGAGTGCTCGGGGCTAGTAGTCTACCATCTGTAATATTCTTGCTCGGCGTGCCCAGCTCCTTGTCCACGAGCATGTCAAACAGCCCAAGGACCTTGCCGTCGCGCTGCGGCGTAGGCCCGATGGACGTGACGGGCGCGGGGCTGAAGAGCTTTCTCGATATGGCTGGTGTACTCATGAACTGGTCTTCGTCGAGCGTACGGTTCTTGATTGGGGTTTCGGCATATTTGTTCTTTTTTAACGGCGTTTCTGCTAGTGGCGGGTCGGGGCGCCGTTTCTTTGGGTTCGACTGTTGTTCCTTGGTCGTCGGGACTGGGATTCTACCTGCGAGAATGTCTCGCGTCTTGTTATATTCTTTATATTTTGCGGCTGGAAATTCGATTAGAGTCAAGTAGGCGTCAATATTCAATCAATAGGGCAGTACCTATGCTAGGGTTCTGCTTGATATCCTGTCGGCCCGGTTTGGTGCCGTCGTGGGCGCTGGCCCATTCGCTCTCCCATTTTTTCAGGTCGGCCCGGAGTTCTTTGGATTTGCGCTCATAAGAGGCTTTTGCTTTGTCGTCCATGATTCCCAGGCGTCATCTGTGGCGCTGACTGCAGGTTTGGCCTTTTGCTATTGTCACTGGGGCGGCGGAGCTTGCTGTTGCAGGATTGATATGTGCGGTCACAGATCGCGTAGCTGCCCTTGAGGACGCGTTTTGGCCAGTGCCAGGCCGGCTAGCTTCAGTGGACGCGAGACCGCGTAAAGTGCCAGTTTTACCAGGATACGCCCGTTACATAATAAGGCATATTTTAAGAGAAAAGAAAGAAAAAATGGCACTCGACCTTCTTGCTGAAATAAAATGTATTATAATAATAACTTCAGGCGATTTGTCTACTTTGCAAAGGTGATTGGTGTTGTCACTGACAAGGCCGGCCGTGGTGTGCCCCTCACATACCAACAGCTCAGAGCGCCTGACAGAGGCACTCAGAGTGGGCGACGAAAGAAAATACATGGAAACAAGGTTGATGGACTTTGCTTAGTATTGTATTTTCGAATGCGACGAATTACATTGATTGAGCTAAGGTTTTTGCGGTAATGGTCAAAGGCAGACAAGCAAGCAGTTCAAAGTAGGCAGGGTTGCGTGACAAAAGGTTGCAGATCTCCAGCCAGCTTCCAGACAGTATACTCGCATTTCGGAGACTTTTTCCGGCGGTATGAAGTGAATGCTTGTAGTAAATTATGCCATATACCGAAGACTTGCCCCTATTTCAATCACAGCAGGCTTAACACTCCCAGCGGCGAGCTGGGTCGCTCTCATCGTCGTGGGCAATCTTGACGTCGCCCTCCCACTCGCCGACGACGAACTCGGGATGAGAAGCAAGTCTGATGATGCCGTCGTTGTACTCAAAGATCTGGCCGTCGCTGCCGTTGCGCTCTTCCTGAGTGGCGCCCGACTCGCCTTCGATCTGGTTGAAGCAGAGTGCGAGGCCAGAGTGGCAGTTGATGAGCTGGCCGTCCTCGAAGCGCCAGCGCTGGTTAGAGGCGTCCTCATCATCGCTCTTGGCCTCCCAGGCGATTACGGAACCGCCGGCCTCGGTCGACATGTAGGCGACGTCGAGGCAGCGGCCGCTGGCGCGGTTGCGGATGAGGAACTCGCCGTCGGGGAAGGTCATGGTGTGGTGTGGGTGTTGAAAAGCGGTAGGCTGTGCTTGGTTCAAGGAGAGATTTGGTGAGATGCGATGGCTCGGATGATGGAGGGATTGATGGTATATAGAGAGGAGATGTGTTTGGTGAGGAGGGGCAATGCCTCTTGCTTATATATGTAGCTCAGCCAGAGGCGGCAACTCTGCGTTGCCCCTCACGTTTCCTTCACATCCACATCCAGCTGAACGGCAAATGCCTCAGGAAGAGGGGCCCTTTTTCGTTTGTTGTGCTGTGCTGTGTCGCATGGATGCAAGTGTTTGCGGTGCTTTCATGACGTGTTGAGGTACAATTGGATGCCAAATGGTCCCGAGTGCCGCAATAATATGCATGTAACCGCGGGCACTGCCTCAGTTATCCTTGGCATCCAGGCTATTCCCGACTCCACAGCGGGAGGATGCGCTGTCCGGGATCAAGAACAAAGGCGAAGGCGTAGTATTGAGAGGTCAACAAAGAATTCACTCGCGTGGGGAGTGGACGAGCTTGTTTCATGCAGCCAGGTCAGAGTCTGGTTGAGTGGTGGAAGTGGCATTGCGTGAGGAGGGGTGGGGAGGGGGCAGCGGTTAGAGATTTTATATCAGCTCACAGGCATCAAGGTGGTATTGAGACTCGGCGGGCTTTCCAAGAAGAGAAAAAACACGGGGAATATACTCGAGATGAGGGGTAAAAGAAAAGTGTTTGCTTACAACCTGGAGCTCCCTTCTTCGTGACCGTTGGCATGTCTCGGCCTAGTTTCCGTTAGCACCCCGGGTACGCCGCCCCGACTAGCCTCATCTCCACCACCCAAAGATCGACCACGGGAGGGAGGGTTTTATTTCGCCATGGAAGGGTGCTTGCGATGGAGGGGCCAATCTGCACATTCCACGCATCCCACGCTGTGTTACATTGACAGGCTCCGGCTTCTCTGTCCGCGTTAAAACCGTAGATATCACTCGTCGAATTCTCACCCTGTATGCTTCACACTCTACACACTTGGATTCGACCCTACCAGCACGATTCATACGCCTTTACACATGACGTGACCAGAGAGCCGCTGCTCGCGCCCGACAGGTTCACTCGGGAAATCTCGACAAATTTCTCAGCCGGATGCTGTGTAACCATCCAGCTAATGTCCCGCAAATGCCGACCTTGAGTAGCCATTAAATTGGCAAGCGTCTTTGATTTTATTCGCAAGAATACATGTTCAATTGATAGGTTCAAGCGTGCCACCATCACCATACCACCTCCGTTACCAAGAGTGTACCGAGCATGCCGGACGCCCCGCTGGCTAACCAACCAACCAACCAACCAACACAGCCTCACAGCTGCATAATTATAATGCAAGTGGCCTCGCCTCACAAATCGTGAAAACTTGGGGCATCCCGCGGCCCTTTGCCGCGCTTGATCAGTTCTCGCGAGAAGTCTGGCCACTCGCGCCGCGTCAGCTCGCCACCTGTCGCAAGCCACCAGCAACCAGTCTCGGGCTGATCCCACATGGCCTCCCACATCCCGAACCAACGCACCACATCCTCCCGCCCCATGCAACGCATGGCACATTTTTAAGTTTAGCGGCAGTCCAATTGCCGGAAGTCAACTCCAAAGCATAGATGGCGGCAATCGCAGTCTCGCAGACTATGTAGCACTGCTGATATTTCGCCGACACGATCAAACCGAGCCGATTGGGTCGGACAAACAGAGGTCGAAAATGGCACATATATGATGATCATTGAGTTCTTGTTGAGCCCTTACCCGTCCATATCAACTTGCCTGGGAATGAACCGCTGCTGACTCGCGCTCGGTGTTTTCTCGTCTTGGCCAACTTTAAAAAAGGTTCCTATTTTGGGTCGTAGCAAGATAGACGCATGAATAAACCCGCGCTAGAGCATGTCATGGGGGGGCGAGATGGACCGCAGCTCCTGCTAGATCCCTTGGTCGTGGGGTATCGCACGTCACCCAGATGGCTGTTGCAAATTACGAAGCTCCTGGACTTGATTGGTCGACTCCGGCCGGCATCTCAGAAACAGCCCGCGGCTGACGTGGACGGCATCTGTCCTGCGTCTTGCGAGATTGTGTTTTGGCATGCACACTTGATCTGCTTCTCATCGTACGTCGGTGACGGGTGACGCGTATCTGTCGAACCTTGTGCCTGGTCAAAGCTGACGACGCCATTACACGTTATGATGGACACTGAATCAGTATATAAGTAGACAAGTCGAGATCCTTCTCTGCAGCTATCTTGATACAATACCAACAAACTTCAGCACTGCAATTACTCATACAATGTATTTTCCTCATCTTTTAGCATTGTTCGCTACCGCCGCTGGCATCGCTGACGCCCACCCCGGCCATGATTTGAGTGAGGAGATTGCAGAGCGTCAGCTCTTTCTACGATCTGTGCGAAGAGCGAGCCTGGCTCATTGCGCAGACAAGCTCAAAGCCCGAGGTGTAGAGGCCAGCAACGTTGCTCGACGCTCAGCCGCTGTCGAGAGCAAACGTCTTGCCCGAGGGATCCAGCGCAGAGATGCGGACAGTGATCTTTCCACCTCTCACAACAGCACCGACTTGGGCTACACGGAAAACACCTCCATCTCGGAGCTGTTCTCTAGCAACGGATCCTGTCTGCTGACCCCGGAAGTAACTCAAGGTCCCTATTGTACGTTGTTCTTCCCAGATGCGGCTCCTTGCATACCAATCTAACCCACCGCAGATGTCGGAGGAGAATCTCTTCGAAAAGACGTAACGGACTCGGAGCCAGGTGTCGAGATTACGCTCGACTACCAAGTCATCGACGTTGATACCTGCGAGCCCGTACCCGACGTGTACGTCGAAATATGGCACTGCAATGCCACCGGTGTGTACTCTGGCGTCGTCGCCAACGGCAACGGCGATTCCTCCGACGAGTCCAACCTCGACAACAAGGCCCTCCGCGGCATCCAGCCGACCGACCAGGACGGTGTCGCCCAGTTCCAGTCCGTCTTCCCCGGCCACTACACGGGCCGCGCCACCCACATCCACGTCATGGTGCACACCAACGCCACGCTCTACGCGAACCAGACGCTCGGCAACCAGGTCTACGCGAGCCACGTCGGCCAGACCTTTTTCGACCAGGACCTCATCGCCGCCGTCGACGAGATCGCGCCGTACAGCACCAACGAGCAGTCGCTGACGGACAACTCCAAGGACAGCATCCTGTCGCAGGAGGCCGGCACCGACGGCGTCGACCCCTTCATGAACTACGTCTACGTCGGCGACGGCCTGAGCGACGGCCTGTTTGCCTGGCTGGCGTTTGGCATCAACACGACGTACTCCAGCGAGGTGACCCCGGCCGCGTTCGTCTACGAGTCCGGAGGCGTCGAGAACAGTAACTCGGGCATGGGCGGTCCCGGCGGAGGAGGAGGCGGCGGCCCCCCTGGCGGCGGTAGCGGGGGCCTTCCCGGTGGCGGTCCCGGCAGCAACACGACCGCTGCCCCATCTGGAACTAGCTCTACGTTATCCGGGACTCAGACTGGCGCGAATGGAACTCCGACTTTGAGCAATGTTGGCTCTGTTGTTGGCGCGTCTTTCGCGGGGCTCCTTGGCATCGTCTGTCTAGTCCTTGTACTGTAATTGGCCATGAGTGAATTGGTAGGCATGATGAGCTGAAAAGAAAAACTATAAGCAAGACGAAACAGAAATATTGAGGTAGCTAAATAAATTTCCACGCCATTGCTGTTGTGCGATGCCAATGTATGTAATACTCGACTGCCATCAGTGAATACACATCCCACGCGGTGTTTTGGGTTGCGCGAATAATTATGTATAGACATCGATGCAATTATATGCTATCTAGCCTAAAGTTGACATGATACAGCTGGGGGCAGCCGGCGTTTTCAGGTGTTGTACTTGGCCTAGAAGCCGACCTCTCACGCTGTCAAATTGCAGCCGGGACAAAATGCCTAGGCCGGACAGTCCACGTCGTAGAATATCCAAGTGGACGTGGGTAGGACTCCATTAATGATCTGGTACGTAGGTTTGTCGTATAGCCAGCAGTTACGGTCCCCTAGGCGCACTTCGCATGATTTGCACCGGCTATCGGCCTTGCACAGGTTGCGGCACTCGAGCACGCTAGATACCTTGAGCTTGTTGTAGAAGCCTTCGGTGTCGGCGGGAACGTCGCACAACATGCAGTCGCGGTCGCTCAGTACATGGCTCTGACCGCCGTTGTCGCAGGCTTTAATCTTGGAGAGCGGCCGGTCAAAGTACTGGCATTGGCTCATGTCCGCGTCGTACTGCCAGGCGAGGCACCGGAGCGACTTGTGGCAGTTGTACTTGCATGTCTCCTCGCCGCCCTGAACCGTGTCCCAGTCGTAGTAGCCGGAGGCGGGCCCGGGACGCCTGCACGTGGGCTTGAACTTGCCGGGCGTCGGGCAGGCCCTGTCGTGACGGACGTAGCTCGTGTCCGGCTGCTTGCTTGTGTCGGCAACGGACTTGGGGTAGAGCCAGCAAGTCTGATTGATGGCTCTGTACGCCCAAGACAGGCAAGCTGTGTCCGCCATGCAGTGATAGTAGCAATCCTCAATGATGGCCACGTCTACGAATGACGCGGACGGATCTCCGCCAGAGGCAGTGATGGCGCAGGACGGCGTTGCGAGCGCGGCAGGCAGCAAGGCCAAGCCGGCGGCAGCAAAGCAAGTAGTTTTCTTCATATTGAGCTGGGTATTGGGCTCAAAGATTGGTCATGAGATATGCACTTTTTTCGAGAAATTTTCTCGTGAGGAGGGTGACGCTCTGGATTTATACAAGTAATTTGGGCTGCTACTGGTGCAGCTTGATTCGTAGATCCTTCCCTTATCACCGTGCAGAACGAGGCGCGGTTATCTAGCTGCCGAGACATATCATTTTGGAGGTTTATTAGCCTTCTCGCCTGACTTCGACATCCGAAACCTCACGATGCACCCCGGATCAGCCTGATGGCGTGCAACAAAAGTTTGAGACTTGACAAGTGCAAAGATAGGCTTCACTGGGTATAATAGCTTCACTGGGTATAATAGCTTCACTGGGTATAATACTGTAAGATTGAAAGATGCCACAATACACTCGTATGGATAGAGCTATGGGGCTTTGAAGAAAATGGCAACAAGTGTGCGCAGCAGCGGGGAAAAAATAACGCTCTTTGACTCACAAGTGCTCCATGTGACGATCAGGAGACATGCATGTGGCCATCCATGTCCAGTTTTCTTTCCTTACCGAAGTCCCATAGACACCCAGTCTTGAAAGACTATTCAAGTCACTGGCTGATCAGGCTGTGCCAAAATTTTGATCATCACCTCTTTGTCGAAATGACCGATTGGTCGCCATGCGTCGGCCGGCGGCGACAATCACCATCAATTATGAGCAAGGTGAACTTTGGATCCTGACCAGAAGCCGACTCGGATGCTTTTTTCTCCGAATCAATGCAGTCCTGGGTCTTGGGTCTCCTCAAACGGCAAATATGTCTGGGCTCAGCCCATGTACAACCGCAGAGCCTGAAAGATAAGACATTGGACGGGTTGCAAGTCCCAGTGCTTCCGCAACTGACCAGACCTTTGTATTGCCCCGTGTCGCTGTCTGCGCATTCGTTATCTAATTCGCTTTCCCGCTCCGTCACGTAGGTGGCCGCCCGATGCCCGAGACAACCTGTCCTAGATTCACCAGGATAACCTTTTCAAGCTCGGTTTTAGTGATTTTCCAAGTAGGGTCTACACTATACATACTCCATATCACAAAAGCTTCTCGGTAGATTAATATCTGGTAATTCGGTTAAAGATCTCTACTTACTTTTTATATAAATCATGATACAAATTTCAATAAAAGCTCTGTCAGCCTTCATAATAGCCCGGCTAATGAAATTCAACGCCAGGAATGAGATGATTGATCCATGTCATGTTGGATATAGACTGGCAGCGGAGCAAAATGTCGTTACGAAAATCCCGACATAAACACGGTATTGGCAGCTTTACTATTACGCTGCAAGATTCCACCGTATCTGATGAAAACGAAAGGAATTATTCCCATCAACAAGGTCAGAAATCCAAGAAGCGATGGTGCCCAGTGGATTCCCAGTCGGCCATACATAGGGCCGGCGGCCAATGGCAAAAGGACAGCCCCAATTGATCGTGTCATTCCCGCAGCTCCCTGCGCAGAAGCTGAGCTTTGGCGGAAAACGTCTGTCAAATAGTTCACCATGGCCATAAACACCAGCTGATAGCCAGTGTAAAAGAACAAGCCGCTCATTGCAGGAAGAATGGGGGACGTGCTTTCCGAGACCGTCCAGCCCAGCCAAAATAATGCAATAACCATGCTGATAATCGTTAGAAATAAACGATAGTGCTGAATGGGCCAAGCTTACAATGGGGACGCAAAACACGCAATGGGAAGACGACGGTAGATCTCTTGTTGCGCCCATGACTTTCCTGCTTTGGCAGATACGTCATACCATCGATTGAAAACATGGAATATTGGTAGTGATAGTAAGATGCCGGCCAGCACTCGTATTGTTAGCATAATGTGAGTGGATGCCGAGGGTGACTTACTTGGAATGTATGCGAGCGACGCATTCCCGGGAGATAGTCGGTAGTAACCTGTCGTCGTTACTTAAAGCAAAAGACCAGAAAATCGAATGACGTACCTTGAAAAACTATGGGGTAGGCTTGATACATCAAGTATGCAATCGCGTAGATTAACGCTAGATACAGCGAGGTGAGAAGCAGTATAGGCTCGGTAATCATCAGATTTATGGGCCGCAAGAAGACCCGTCGAGGGTTGAATGGATCAGCTTCTGCCACAGACGCGCCCTGTTTTAGCTCCGCGTCTAGTCGAGCTCGAATAATCTCACGGTTGAGCACCGGAGCAAATGTTTCTGGAAGGGTCAGGACAATTGGCAACCCGAGAACCGCAATCAGGGCTGCTGCCCAGAACGGCCACCTCCACGAAGCCTGTGAAGTGAATCCAGATATAATAGGCGCCAAGCAGGGCCCGAGACTCGTGACAGTCATGTAGGCGGCAAGGGCCGTGCCTCGCTGGGAGGGGTCATCCAAAATGTCCGCGTACAGACCGCCAATCACGGTGGTAGGGGCGGCGGCATTGATCCCACCCAGCAGTCTAAACAGAAGCAGCACAGGATATGTTGGCGAGGCTGTGCAGAGAAGCATGAAGAGGAGATAACCGAGAAAGGTGCCGATGAGGACAGGCCGCCGACCAATGTATTCGCTCAGCGGGCCAAACAGCAGCGGGCCAACAACGTAGCCACACATGTATAAAGAGTTGAGGAGGGTCAGTTGCACTCGGTTTGTGACGGAAAATTGTTCAGATATGGCATCGAGCGCGCCGGATGGTATGGATGAGCCGAGATTGCAGTTGAAGGTGCATAGGGCGCCGGCAGCGATGATGTGGAATTTTCTGGGCTGAAACATGTATTAGTATGTTGATTCGGATCTTGCAACATTTTCAACTGACCCATGATAGACTGGTTAGATTGATTATCACTGCCGTGTTGGTCTCGGCAGCGGCGGCATCTTCATTTCTCACTTGCACGCTTTGCACATTTGTCATTGCCTTCATGTTGGTCGTGATGAAGGAAAACAGCTACCAGGAACTCGGGCCAGCACATCTTTAAATACGCAAATTTTGATTATTTGATCGGTGAACATATATCCTGGACATAACAAGATGGATACTTCAATGCAGCGCAGAGAATCGCCGTGATTGGCCAGAATCGCCGAAGCGCCGGTACCGGAAGGGACCCGCAATTACCGAACAGACGCCGAGATCCAATTGCCGTTGTCAATTGTACTCCAGCAACCGGCACTGTCCTCCCTCGGTCTGGAAATCTAGATTCTTCAGAATCACAATCCATGTCAGCGGAAAGGCGTCCGGAGACAAACCGGAGACAAAATGTGGCCCAGAGGAGAACCACAAGTATGGAGTTCCCCGATCCCTATGTTCCTCCCTTTGCTCCATTACGGTATACAGTGCACACACATCTAACACCAAACAGACGGCCGAGCGTGCGTGCACTGCCACTACAGAAAGGTGCGCTGCGATATAGTCGACCAAGGAGTTCCTTGCAGCAACTGCCGCAGCCACGGCCAGCCGGACTGCCAGGTGTACCAGAAGAAGAAGACCAGGTCGGCGCGCGCCCGTGCGAATCATGGCGGCATCAACCTCGCCATTGCGCCCACCCAGGACGAGGAGCAGGAGACGGGCAACCTGGTCGACCTCGTCTACCGGCAGGACCTGAGGCAAGCCGTTGTCGGGCAGCTCGGGCGCATGTGCTTCATCGGCAGCGATGTGTCCAACTTTAGCTACATTGTGCGGCAGGTCGGGGGGCCGCCGCCGCCGTCGTCGTCGCCGCCGGGCCGAGGCGGCGTCTTTCACGTGGCCAGCCGGCAGTTCCACCGGCGGCACACGGTGCACGAGCTGCAGCGCGTGCCGCGCGAGGCCCTCGAGCGGTGCCCGGCGGCGCTCGAGGCGCGGCTGCTGCGGGCGTACTTTGCGCACGTCAACGCGGGCTGGCCCGTCGTCGACGAGGAGCACTTCATGGCGCAGCACCGCGGCGAGGACGCGCGGTTCCCGCTGCCGCTGCCGCTGCTCAACGCCGCGCTGCTCGTCGGCGCGCACGTCGTCGCGGCGCGCGGCGACCGGTCCGTCGCGCCGCTGCAGGCCACCTTTTTCCGGCGCGCAAAGACGCTCGTCGACTGCCGCTACGAGCAGGACCGCACCATGTACGTCCAGGTCGCGCTGCTGCTGACGTGGTACTCGGACGGCCACGAGGAGATTGTCGCCAACGCCTGGCACTGGATCGGCTTCGCCATCCGCATCGCCATCGGCCACGGCATGCACCGCGACGTGACGCACTGCAAGATGCTGCCCGTCCACAAGAGGCTGTGGACGCGGCTCTGGTGGATCCTCTTCCAGTTCGACACGGTCGTGTCCGCCGCGTACGGCCGGCCGCAGATACTGTACGTGGCGTTCAAAACGCGCTCTTTTTCCCCCTCCCTTTTTTTTTTGCTGACGAGTAGGCGCCCCCCATGCAAGAAACCTAGCCGAGTCCGATGTCCCTGAACTTGAGCCGGCGCACTTTCAAGGCATCCCAAACGCCCAGGTGGACTTTGCCGTGCACCACGCCAAGCTCTGCGCCATCTTCGCCGAGGTCATGAGGACGCGGTGGGCGCTCCGGTCCTCGGCGCAGGAGCGCATCGCGGCCTCGCGCAGGGCCGACGAGGCGCTGGCCGACTTTGTCGTCCGCCTGCCGGCGTCGCTCAGGCTCTCGGTGGCGCGCCTCACGCCGTGGACGGCGACGCTGCACCTGACGTACAACAACTTTGTGCTGCTGCTGCACCGGCCCCCCGCCGCCCTGGCCGCCGCGGACGTCGTGTCGGCGGCGTGCGCGGATCCGGCCCTGTGCGCCGGCGCGACGGCCTCGATGGCCGCGATCCTCGAGGCGCTGTGCCACGACGGCGACCCCTCGGGGCTCTGGCTCTACGGCGTCCACGCGGCCTTTACCGCGCTCATCCACGTGTCCAACGAGCTGGGTTCGCCGAGCCCCATGCTGGCCGCCCGCGCCCAGAGCATGTTCGACGCGCTCATGGACGCGCTCGGCTGCCTGGCTCGCCACTGGCAGTTTGCGGAGAACCTCTTGCGGCTGTTTAGGCAAAAGGCATCACTGCTCAAGGACGGCGCCGCCGCCGCCGCAGCTGCCGCCGCAGCCGCCGCTCAGCGACCAGGCACCGCCGAGGGTTTCTCGCTGCGGCCGCCACCTCTAGCCCCTCCGGCAGACGCCACCACATCCTGGGATGGAGTGCTCGACGACGGCAACGAAACTTCTCAGAAGACAGCGTACGAGCTCTCTGAGCATCATGGTGAGGTCTTGCACACGGGAGATTTGATTCTGGACGAGTATTCCGACTCGTTTGCGCTCGAGCTTTTTCTCGCCGGAATGGATGGAAGCACGCAGGACATGCCTGGTTGACGTTGGCATGGATTTCGCCGGCAGTTCTTACCACAAATTTTTTTTTTTTTTGCTCGGCTTCCAGCTGTGCTCTTTCCGTTGTTACGTTAAAACAATGATGCTCTCCCTCCCACTGTCCCCGGTTTGCGTCGTGACTCCTTGCGTTGCGGCCTTTGTTATAGCTCAGCAAACGACAGCCGGGCAGCGCTCTTCAGTCCTTTGTGTTATTGGCTGCCATAGGTCGGCCTTATCGTGAATTCCGGGCCAGGGTACTACGGTGCATAGTGATCGCCATGGCTGCTGTTTCGCCTGTGCGTCCTGCTCTCCGTGGCGGAGGTAGTACGACGGCCATCTACATAGGAATTCATAGCACTACAAGGACCGCTAAGCTATGAGGGTCAAATCGGACTACAGTAGCCAAAGCATTACATGCCCTTGCATCCATCAAATCCATCTTGAGATGCACGTGATCGGCCAAACAGGCAAGGAAGATGTACAGTTTACTTGGAATAGTTGCCTTGTCGATGGTTCAAACTCAAAGCTTGGTAGCACTCAGATTAGCCATTATGGTGGAGAATTATGTATATAAACCTTAAATAGGCTTCATAAGGATTGGTTTATTCAGTCTGGAATGTCCTAAAGGAAATCATGTTGCGACTCGGACGGCACTTACACATAAGTCAACGTGACGGTGCATGAACAAGTGGCCCAATTTTGCTACTCGGGGACTTTTTTGAAAGCAATGTTCACATTGCGCATCTTGTAAATAGTCATCTCGCTGAACTCGAAGTCGTCCACTCTATAGATCATCACTGGCTGCTCCGTGGCACCATTGTTGCTCCTTTGTTCGCGCCTCCAATGTATCAACAGGGCCAACCCCACCTACGCTATGCAGCTATTGCCACCGAGCCTCTACCAAAACGCCAGCTTTCGCACTGCTTCGGTTTCCTTAACTCGTCGCTCCCGAAAAAACTTTTTCTTATACTTCTTTTTTAAAGAACCATCCACCCCTTTCTCTTTCCTCTCTAGCTTTTTGCACCTTTTGCCCCCTCCCCATTACCCACTTTTACCAACAGGTCATGGCGGGGGTTAAAGAGGAAGGTATGGGCGGCGCCGCTGTCGTCGTCGCCGGCGACGACGACAGCCGTAATACCCAGTGCGTCATCTGCCTCCAGGACCTGCGCGAGCCCTGCGAGATCGTCCCCTGCGGCCACTGCCTGTTCGACCTCGCCTGCGCGCAGATCTGGCTGCGGCAGAACCCGACGTGCCCGCTGTGCAAGGTCCGCGCCGTCCGGGTGCTGTACGGCGACGGCCGGGGGCGCGGGGGAGGGGGCTCGCCGCCGGGGCCCCGCCTCGTGTGGGAGCTCCCGCCGCCCGGCGACGCCTTCCTGGCGCTGTGGCCGCGCCTGTACGCCCCAAGCCACGACCCCGAGCGCGCCCCCCGCCGCCGCCGCCGCCGTCGCCGCCGCGCCGACGAGGAGGAGGAGGAGGCGGCGGCGGCGGCCCTGCGCGTGCGCCGGCAGGTCTACGCCCAGGCGCGCTTCTCCATGCACGTCGGGTCGAACCCCGTCTCGGGCTACCGGGAACTGACGCCGGACCTGTTCCGGCACGACGAGGAGCTCGTGTCCCGCGCGCGCCTGTTTATGCGTCGGGAGCTGCAAGTCTTTGAGTTTCTGTCCCACCCGACCACTACGAGGACTACGGCATCCTTGTCTTCTCCTGCGCCTCTTCCTATTTCTCCTCGTCATTTTTCTTATTCTTATCCTTATTCTTCTTATTCTTCTTCCTCCCCGCCATCGCTGCCGCCGCCGCCGTCGTCGTCGACGTCGTACCCGGCAGCGCCCCGGCCGAGGATCCCGCGCGCCGAGTTCCTGCTCGAGTACGTCATCGCCATGCTCAAGTCGGTCGACCCCGTGGGCAGCGCGGGCGCCGCGCGCGCCATGCTCGCGGACCACCTGGGCGACGCCCACGCGCGGCTGTTCCTGCACGAGCTGCGGTCGTGGCTGCGCAGCCCGTTTGCGCGCCTCGAGGACTGGGACCGCGTCGTGCAGTACCCCCCTGCGGCCGAGGAGCTCGAGGCCGCCCGGGAGCGCCGCGAAAGGGAGTTCGCGGCCCGGGAGGAGCGTCGCGACCGGGAGTTTGCGACCCGGGAGGCGCGCCGGCGGCGCGAGGAGGCGGAGCGGCGCATGAACCGGCTCCACCACCCGGACGGCGGCGGCGGCGGCGGCGGCGGCGGCGGCGACGACGACGATGACGACGACGACTGCCTACAGCTGCACGTACGCTCGCTGCTGCTCGACTCCGCATCGCCGGTGCCGCGCCGACGGTGATGGTCGCGCATGTATCGAGGTCGGGGCCGTGCTGCGCTGGAGATCATGCTGCGTCATGATGTCTGCTGCTGCTGCGAGTCAACAGAGAGGAAGGTATGGAAAAGAGAACTGGCTTTTTTTTTTTTTTTGCCTCTTCTTTTCCTTCTTTTTTTTTTTCTTTTTTTTTAAACAACGTCGAGACCCTCTTCGCGGAGCTCGGGCTGTATCGCTCTAATATTATACAAGAAATTGTTAGTAACAGATAATACAATCTCCTCATCAGCCAGAGTATCACAACAACACAATCTCCAATTAGACAGAGTGCCATGACCAGTAATCTCTCATCAGATAATGATCATCGCACGAATGTTATCTCTCATGGAATCCATATGTTACGGGGGTATCATTTATCTCGTCCAACGCGCGCGCGCGCGGGGGAGGGGGGGGGCACTACATGCTCCTCAGCCCGCCGAGGTCCTTTTCCATCGCCCGCAATCTCGCCTGCAGCTCCCTCTTCTTGGCCTCCATCTCCCTCGCCTCCTGCTCCTCCCTCTTCAGGTCCTCTTCCGTCCACGTCTCCCCATCCCCATCCTGCTCTTCCTCTTCCTCCTCCTCGTCCTCCTCTTCGTCTTCGTCCTGCATCCACCGGTTATTACTTCTGCTGCTCAAGCTCGCCAGCTCCGCCGCCTGCTCCGCGACCTTGCCCTCGTAGTACCGGGCCGTGTCCCTGCCGTTTCTGTACTTTGCGCGCAGCGAGGCGATGCGGTCCCGCGCCCCGGGCGGCTCGTACACCCCGCAGAGCGTCTCGGCGCCGCGCAGCAGCACCTCGACGTCGACGTCGCCGCCGGCCCCGCCGCCGGCCCTGCCGCCGCGGTCGTTGATCTCGGCCCGCCTCAGCTGCTCGTGCATGGCACCGCCCAGCACCGCCGCCACGGCCGTGTGCTTGCGCGGCGGCGGCTGCTGCTGCTGCTTCTGCGCTGATGAAGTTGACGACATCAATGCTGCTGCTGCTGCTCTGCGCGAGGACCGGCCATCGCTGGTCGTCACGTCGCCGGTCGAGGTCACGTTAAAGACGGTCTGGCGGCGCTTAGCCGCCGGTCTGTTGCTGCCGCTCCCATCGTCGTGGTCGTTGTCGGGGCCCGAGGCGGCGGCGCGCTTGGCGTGCGTGGTGGGAGGCGGAGGCGGAGGGGGCACGGAAAAGAGCGCGCGCTCGTGGGCTTCGGTGTCGCGGATCAGCGAGGTGATGTCGTGGTGGGAGAGGAGCGCGTTGGTGAAGATTTTGGGAGGCGGGAAGCTACCGGACAAGGACAAGGTCAGCCTCTTTTTTTTTTTTTTTTTTTTGTCTGCAGACGTTTCAAGTTGAAAAAAGAATTCAGCACAGGTTGTTCGCGTACGGGAGAGAATCGATTCCTTGACAGGAGTAGCTGATTTGCTCCAGGTGGGAGCTTAGATAGGACATTGGTATAACGCGGGAAACGCGTGACTACGCGGGTCGTTGGGAAGTGGGCGTGGGATCAGAAGGGGAGGAGGTGCGAGAGTTGGCGAGATGTTGTTGAAGCGAACTGTGGTTTCGTTTTCTCCTTCATGTGTCGTCGTCTTTTTGCTCTTCTTGAGTGGTGGATGGTGTGATTTCGTGAAATGGATGCCGTTGTTTGGAGAAAAAGGACTGGATCTGTGCCAAGTTGAAAGGGCCGGCGGTTTTTGGCGGGGGGGGATCAAAACACGGGGCGTCGCTACGGCCCCGCGTCCCTCCCCACTGCGGGCTGCGGCCGGCTTGTGCTAGAAAGGCAGCATCTCATGAACAAATGATCAACGTATATTGAGGTTGTAGATTATGCACCAGTGGCTAGATACTATAGTATGGTGTGTTTTTCCCTTTATTTGTTTGAAAAAAGGAAACAAAAAAGCTCGTTTCATCCAGCCTCACACTCTCAATCGTTCTACAAGCTTCAAGTACACAGATTCACCAACATCAAGGTAGGAATGCAACGCTTACCCATTCTATGTCTATAATCTATCTAAATGCGCAAAACAAAAAAGCAAGAAAAACCGAAAATCACATTTCATATCAATCATATCCCGTATCCCATATCCCATGTCCCATCACATCTCCTTCAAGCCCTCGCAGCCACCAATGTTGGTGGCCATGAACAAACAATGCCCATCCCGCGAGGGAAGCGGCCGCACCCGGCAAGAACCCGCGTTGCCAAAATGCAACTCCATGGTCCATGTCTATCTATACTTTTTTTAAATGCCAAAACAAAAAGAGAAGAAAGCCTTGCCCCAATGTGTATTGCCAAGCTATGCCATGAAGCAGAAGAAAAATTGCAAGAAACTGTTTCTGTTTTTTTTTTTCAAATGCCACCAATTCCAGCAATGGTCAAAGGGGCACTTGATTCATGTCCTCCATTGCGCGTCTTTTTATGCTGCTGCCACACCTTGGCCTCTTCATGCCGCGTCCAGCACGACTCATCAGAAGCAGGTAGTCGTGTTCTTCATTGCGAGTCCTCCATTTCGTTAATCTCCCTGGCCCAGTTCTCAATCGGCCAGTAGGGCAGCTCCATGCCAAAGTTCTGGGTGTTGACGTACTCATCCTCGCTCGAGTTGGGCTCCTCACACTCGTCGATGCGCGGCTCGGGGGGGTCCTGGAAGAGCAAGCTCCCGCGGTGCATGCGCTTCCTCATGCGACGGGCGCTGGAGCCAACTTCGTTGACGTCGAGGCCGGCGTCGTCCGAGTCGTCCGATTCGCTGCGCTCGCTAAAGGTGCGCTTGCCCGTGATGCTGCTCGAGATGCTGAGTCGGCGGCGACGCATCTGCTGCTGCCATTTGTAAAAGGCGGCCTCCTCCGTATCCTGCTCCCCTTCTTCGTCCGAGGCTTCGTTGCTGCAGTGGAGATTTCTCATGTCTTGCATCATCCTGATGGGGAGATCTCTGTGCTGGAATTTGGGTGCCTTGTTGTCTCTGTGCTTGGAGCTCGACCGGCTGAGGTTGGACTCGATTTCATATGGGTCCAGGACAGAGAGGCCATTGTCGCTATCCATGGGATCCATGTCTTCGAGGACAAAGTCGCAGACGGTGGTTGTTGTGGTGGCCACGGCAGCATAGACGGGCGATTCCATGATTGGGCCATCTTCGTCTCGCTCGTCGTCGTCATCTCGGTCCTCAAATTCATCATCACCGTCGTCGTCCTCCTCATTGTCATCATCGTCATCATCATCTTCTTCTTCTTCCTCTTCTCCTTCCTCGTCATCTTCCTCGTCATCTTCCTCGTCGTCATCATCCTCCATATATACTGCTTTTCCGGTTGGAGGGCTTGGTGGCTTTCTAGCATCGGTTCCCAGCTGAGGAGCTTCTATTTGGTCTTCCATCTCCTCTTCATCGTCATCTTCTTCATCCGAGTCGTCATCGGCATCCGAGTCGTCGTCGCCCTCGGACGTTTCATCCGAGTCAGACTGCTCCTCAGATGAGGATTGGGCATCAGACGCAACTAGTGGCGATGGGGCTTTGATAGGGTCGGGTCGATGTTGTGCTTCTCCGGACGAAGACTCGTCCTCATCAGAATCATTCGCGGCTTCTGATAAGGAGGGCGAGCGAGGACTGAGCTGCTCTGGGCCAATAAAGGGTTGGTAGCTGAATTGGTGGCCGTTGCCGACGGGTTGGATGCGAGGATGCGCGGGACCGGGGCGAGAAGCTTGGCCAAAGACGGGCTGGGTCTTGCGAGCTTTATGTGGTGATTTAGTGGGCGTATGGGGAGGGGAGGTTGGGTCAGCCTGAGATTTGCTCTGACGAAGCTGCTGGCGGCTCAAATTGAGGTTAGGCATTCTGGGCTGTCGCCGACCGCCTTTGGAAGCGGGCATGGTGAGGGTGGTGAGATTGGCCGGCTCTCTCGACGGTAGGGATCGGATAAAATTTGCAACGTAATAAAAACGAGTGCAAATAACAAAGTATTGAAGCAATACTCGACAATTTAAATCTATAAAAAAAACGTATGTTGATATGCTGTTGTATCGTAAACTCGATCTGCGTGTCGTCACTCACGACAGGCGTGTGAGTGTGTATTTGTGCGTATGTATGTGTTATGTGCGGTACCGAGGTGGTAAGATGATGGTAAGAGTCACACCTGTACCAGCACCAGCAGCGGCGGGCGGCGGCGGCAGCAGACGCAGACGCAACAGTAACAGTAGCAGTCGCAGCTGCACAACAACAAGCAATTTAATCGGAGCAAGACTGACAAGGTCGCTACCGACAGGGGCCACCGGGGAGGGTTTTGTGTGCTGGCAACTGTAATGCAGAGCGCCTTGAGGAAAATAACGTATCGTGTTTGGCAGGCTGGAGTGCCTGGGTCAAGAGAATGTGGTGATTGGCCTCGGGTCGTCCGTCTACCTTATGGTCCAATGCATGCGCA
Source organism: Cordyceps javanica (assembly GCF_051103115.1). Taxonomy (NCBI): domain Eukaryota; kingdom Fungi; phylum Ascomycota; class Sordariomycetes; order Hypocreales; family Cordycipitaceae; genus Cordyceps; species Cordyceps javanica. Next base: position 928,414 of record NC_139297.1, read on the forward strand.
TGCGCCAGAGAGGGGCAGCAGGCAGCAGGCAGTAGGCAGCAGGCAGCGAGAGCGCACAATAGCGGTACGGGAGGGCAAGGTCAAGGCAAGTTTGAAAGTCGCGATCGAGTCAGGGAGTCGCGGGGGCGTTAAAGAGTCAAGGAGTCAAGGGGTCCAGGTCCAGAGTATGAACCGCCAGAGCGGAGAAGAAGCGAGGATGCGGTTTGTGACGGTGGTCATGATAGTCGGGGAAGAGTCAAGGGGGAAGGGATGAAGAGCAGCGAAGAAGCGACGGCTTGCTGCTTTCTTTTGGGGTTTGCGTGGTGAAGAGGGAAAAAACGGTTTGGAAAAAAAAAAGGTGCCCGGGGTAATGGATGATGATGTGTGTGCTCGCGGGCGTGGTTGTTTTGTGAGGAGCGAATCCTGGTTTGCTAATGACAAGAGAGAAGAGAGAGAAGGAGGAAAAGGAGGAGGGAGAGGTTTGGCACCTGGCTGAGAGCTGGGGATGGCTCGAGGGACAAATCAGCCTGGTGATGGGCCGCGATTCGAGAAAGGGCCGGGCCTAGGTAAGATAGGGCCTTGTTGACGATCTAGTGCCGTCTAGGAAGAGGCTGTGATGATGAGGAGTGTGGTGGTGGCGGGTGGTGAATGTGGCGGACGGACAAGACGAGATGAGACGGCCTCGAACAGTCGTGGTGGTGGATATAGTTATGCGGTGCGGTGCAAGTGCAGTGCGCCTTGGAGAGGGCTGAACTGGGAATCGAATTCGGACAAAGCCACTAGAGCCGCAAGGGGGGATATAAGAAATCAAAGTACTCCGTCAGAAGGTGTGATGACGAGAGCCGTGTGTCGAGGAAACAAGACGAGTCTGTCTGTTTGTCTGCTGTTTTATTTATGCCTCCCAAAAATAGCTTTGGCGAGGGAGGGGAGGAAGGGGAGATGAGAAAGGAGGGGGGGTTAAAGCCGGTGAGCGAGGCTAAATTCGAGGACAATATCCCGGTAAAAAAAAAAGGAAAGAGAAAGAAGAAGAAGAAGAAGAAGAAGAAGAAGAGAAGCGGAGAGGCTGGCTGGCCAGGCGGTGATGAAGGATGATGAGCCAGGCAGGCAAAGAGAGACGGCCAGGGTAGACAACAAGGGGGGGGGGGGTTGAATCAGCCCAGCGGGTGCGCTTATTATCAGGTTCAGGGAACCAAGGTACGGTACTGATAATCCGTACTAATTAATACAGAGTACCTACCTTACCTATAAGGGGTTCTTGAAAGACTGCTGACGAGGCGTTTTTAGGGAAGGGAGGGGAGTGAGATGGGAGGGGGGCTTTTTTTTTTTTTTCGGAAATTTGAATTTGGCCTGTTAGAAAGCTGTTAGGGGTTAGCATTGCTAACAGGAGGCTGTTAAAGGCGGGCTCGTATAGGGCACGTTCCGCTATAGCACCACCAGCAATGCGCTATAACTGAAGCAAAGAAAGCTACCAAGGTACTACCTTGGTAGGTACTGTAGGTACCTTAGTAGGTAATGCGCGGGACAGGTCAGGTCAGTTACAGCAAAGCCATGTGCTATTGCACTGTAATAACTACAGACACCCACGCAGGCAAGACACACCTCGAACGAGATCTGGTTTTGGTGGCCTGACTTGACTTGCCTTGACAGTAATAGTCACAGTAACGAAGCAATCTCTCTGCAAAAGCGAATGTCAGGTTCTCCAGAGAAGTGAGAGAGAAGGTTTGCCGTCAAAACTACACAGGTCAAGTCCAGTCCAGTCAGATCCAACCCAGTTTTGTCCTGTCCAAACGCACCGTCTCCCAATTTCAGCAAAAGACTTTTTTTCTTTCTTTTTTTTTTTTTGCTGCCGCTCATTTCAGAGTTTTATTCCTTTTTTTTTTTTTCCCTTCCCTTCCCTCGCGCCGCGTGTGCGTGTGTGGCTGCTGCCCGGGCCCGACGGTCTGGATTCCCCGATGGGATGGGATGGGACAGGTGCAGCCATGTGAGACAGTTTGCAGCTTTGACTGACTTTGCTGGCTCGTTTTCTGCTTTTGTTGCTTTCCTCCCAATGTAGCAAGTATCAACAAAAACAAAACAAAAAAGGAAGGGGGGAAAAAAAAGTGTGGCCGAAAAGGGAAAATTCAAGGAACAAGAAAAAGAACAGGAAGAAGGATATTCGTTTCTTGTCGCTGTTTCTCTGTTCAAGAAATACAGACACGCACATGAATAAACGTATATTTATCTATTTATCTATATTTATATCCATATGAAACTGTCGTCCTCTTCTCTCCGTCTCGCGTATCCGGCACCTCCCCGGCCCTCTTATAACAAGTATGCGAATCGCCCGGCCGGGCTTCCACCCCCATCAAATGTGCCCCCCGAAAAGTCCCCCTCACTCGGGTGCTAATAATGCTCCTCACTGCTCAGTAAAATGGGTATGGGTCGGCCTCTGCCCAGGGATAATAACTACGGTATTGACTCGGCAATCTGTAAGTAATACCCTGGCCAGGCAAGTACCAAGTAGCAAAACGCTCTCACCGTCAACCTCTCTGGCTGCCTTGTCAGTGCAAGAAATGAAAAATATGAAGAGAACAAAAAAAGCACAACGAAAATTGCATCAATCTTCAGGTCCTCTCTTCTTCCTGGCCAACTCGTTTCCTGGAATATAGCCGCCGCTCCTCTAATAATATGACAAAACCTTGCACACCCCTCCCCTCTCCTTCTCCGTACCTGCGCCCGCCAAGTCTCCATCCAGAGGCGTCTATGCCGTGCATCATCTGCTTCTCGTTGGGCATCAATGCTTCTTCTTTCCACTTTCTCACGCATGTGTCGCAGACTCGTCCTTGGTCCCCCCCTTTTTTTTTCACTCTTCCCCTTCCCGCTCGGCCGCCAGCTTCTGTAAATCTCTCTCTCGACACCCAAAAGTCTCATTCTTCAGACAGGCAAACAGGGCCCCCCCCCCCTCCCCCTGTGCCTATCCCATCATGCAACACATTCGTCAAATCCACTTGGGCGCTGCAACTCGCACAAGGGCTGAGAAAATTTTTGCTTCAATCTGTGGAAAGAAAAAAAAAACTCTCCTCTTCTCCTCCACCACTGCTGCGCTGCTGCTGATGATGCTCGACGGCCGAGACGGGGGGTCGACAGGGATCCCAGCATGAGCCTAATGCATTGGACCTCTGTCAGAGGGGGCCATGGATGGTCGTGGATGGATGAATTCCTGCCACCGCCACCACCCGCGCTTGTTACTGTATTATACTATTGCTCGACAGTTTGATTACCCAAACCTTTGCAAACAATGGATTGGCCCTTGTTCAAAATTGGCAATGTGTCATATGCTTTCCGTGTGATTCGTAAATGCATTTGCTTGATCTCGCGTGCTGACGTCTCAACAAGCCCGCACTTGATATATGGAGACTTGTATCCTTTCGACAGCACGCGATTTGCGCAGTCGAGTCTTTTTTTGTCTCTTTTTGCGACGTACACAATATTTCCTTTTTTTTCATCTTCTTCTTCTCCTTCTTCTTTTCTTCAATAACTCAGCCCACCAGTCGTCATCAATCGGTCGTAAACTAATCATGGCGCAAAAGGTCTGGCCAAGCCACGACGCTCCACGCTCTTATTATGCATGCAAGGACTAGCTATGTACTAATAAGGTGCTACCAGCTGCCAACATTGCGGACCAGAAACCGCCCAAAACTCCAATGCATGTATACAGGGCGTCCAGAGCATGGATGTTGCTTGGTGCTAGCAGCTCCTGTCGGCCCTAGCCATGGTCATGTACTTTTCACATGCAGATGCAGCCCTCTGACGTCGCCTTGCCCGCGAGCCCTGATGACAGCAGCCTTGAAACAACTTTGGCCAATCTTTCTCACTTGAACAACCAAATGACACCCCGTCTTGAAGGTTTTTTTTTTTTTTCTCATTAGATTTGCTCGCTTTTTCTGCAAAATAAACTACGAGCAGTTGTCCATCACGTCTACAACCTTCCCACGTGTTGCGTTATTTAGACAAGGAACATGATAATAAGAGGCAGCACGCGATGCTCCACAGACTAGTAGGATGCGCACGCAAGCACTTACAAGAAAAGAAAAGGAAAAAAAAAAGAAAGGGCAAGGAAGATCAGAAACCACCTACCGTATATGGCCCGGCTCCGTCCAATGCACCTCTTGACCGGCAGCCTGGCGCCGCCATGGTTACATGCGAGTGCTCGCCGCATGGCGCGTTGGGCAGCGGGGGGGCCCTTTGCCGAATGCCAACCTCCGACGAGCGAGCGAACCACGAGCAAACCGCTGTGTGCCGGTCTCGCTCGCGCGCCCCCGTCTCTGACGACCCTCCAGGGTGCATCGATTTCGTGCGCCAACCCTCAGCTTGGCTTTGTGTCCTTGGCTACTGATCGTCGCTCATGACAATCCGAGTGCATGGTCCGATGGGTTGCGCCGGACTGCTGCCGTCGAGCCTCATGGTTCCGTGTCGACCCGCGGTTCACACACCGTCCAGCCATGCACCGCATGGCGGCGGCGCAGTGCCTGTGGAGGGCGATGCTGATACGCACGAGTGTGCATGCATGGAGCGCACCTCTTGCATGACTGGTACACACATATAGCATATCCCTTACTCTTCGTTTGTCGAGGTAGGTGATGGCGAGCTTTGCCTAGGTAGATATCTCCAGGTGCAGGTTAGCAGCTGGCACCAAGCTCTGGGGAAGCCGGGGTAGTGGAGTTGCAGGAGTTGCAGCCAACTACCAGTGCCAGCCAGTGAGTGCCCTACTTGCTGAGTGCCTACCCGACCAACTACCTTAGTAGTTACAGACCTAGATACCTTATTAGTATAATTGCCAAAGCATGGACAAGAAATGCTGGCTAGACTGAGATTAGACAGCGCTAGGCACCACGGCCACGCACGTGTTAGCGGTCACTACAGCCGTTAGCACAATCCCTAACAGCCCTGCCGCTGCAAGGCTGTCCAGCGCCCGTCTTGTCGCTGATTCAGCAGGCCCAAAGCGCCCAAAGGGCCGTGCAATAATCCGGCTGCTCGCCGCGTCTGCGCCCGCCGAGTGGGTCGCTTCGCGCATCAAACCATCATTCTCAATAACCATCTATCCGCTCCAAGCCTGCCCATCGCGACATCATTAACACCATCCTTCCAGCGTCGCAATTCTTCTGTACCATCATTTTCTTGAAGCCAACTTGTCGGAAAATCCGCTTGTGATACTACCTCGAACCCTACGCCTCGTGTCCTTACGCCCTCGACTCTAAACCCCCTTCCCGCGACGAACGACGATATGAATAACGCTGGGGGCCAGCCGCAGCAGGGCCAAGCTGGCCAGGCCGGCCAGTCTCAGTCGCGCCCTCCACCCATGTACCAGCCGGCGCAGATCAGAAACCTGCCCCTCCTCAGCGAGGAGGAAAAGGTCAAATATGAGCACGGCGTTACAGGTCTCTGGACGCGCATGAACAACTCCCCGCCCAACAGCCAGGAGCACTTGGCGGCCCGTAATAAGATTATCGAGTTCTCCCGCATGCTCATCAACAAGATCCAGAGCCGTCGGGCCCAGGCCCAGCAGCAGCAAGGGCAGCAGGCCGGCGCTCAGCGCCCTCAAGGACAGACCGCCGCCCAGCAGCAGGCCGCGGCGCAACAAAAGACGGCGCAACAACCGGCGACGGCCTCTGCCGCCGCTACTGCCGCTGCCGCTGCGGCCAAGCCTGCCGGCAATGCGAACGGAGGAGGGGCGGCTGCTACGCCTGCTCAGACGGCGGCAGCTGCTTCTGCTGATAAACCCTCCGTCACAGCGGCGCTCACCCAGCCCAAGGTCCCGGAACGTTTGATGGCGCACGTTAATAAGATGACGTTTAAGGCGCCGCACCACCTGTCCGAAAAGTCGGCAGCCGACGCCGCAAAATGGATCGAGGATTTGAAAGTGCGCTATGGACGCGCGCTCATGACGATGGAATCTGCCAAGAACAAGGTTGCCAGCATGGACAAGATATTTCACGAGCGCGCCCAGGCCGGCAACCCGCTCAAGGACGAAGAGCTGCGCCAGTACCGCGAACATAGAGAGAAACAACTGGAGCTGCACAGTAATGGCCAGAAGTGGATCGAGACCGTGAGGAAGCAGCAAGAAAGCGTCCAGGGCGCCAACGCAAGCGCCACCCAGAACAAGGCCAACGGCGCGGCAGCACCTACACAACAAAACCAAAATGTCACGGCGTCAGTCAATGCCGCCGTTGAAGCTGCCAAAAATCAGCAGCAGATGGCTGGCCAACAACAATCACCAGCCACGAGTACACCGACCCCGCAGCAGCAGCAGCAGCAGCAGCATCAGGCGCGGCTGGCTCAGAACGCGGCGGCGGCAGCGGCAGCGGCCCAGGGTGGTACAACGATTAAGCAGGAACCCCAGCAACCCGCCCCCGTCAACACAGCCCTCGCCAACGCGCAGGCTCAAACACCGGCCCAGGGCGCCGCACGAGTCGCTACGCCGCAGACTGCAAACGCCCAGGCACCAGGCGGACCGACCAGAGCCCTCAGTCACTCTGCTGCCATGTCGCTCGCAAACCAACGCGCAGCCGCCCAACCCGCCAACGCCGCCCTGGCCAACCAACACCAACAGCAGCATCCGCAACAACAGCAACAACAACAGCAGCAGCAGCAGCAGCAACAGCAACAACAGCAGCAGCAACCGCAGCAACAGGTGCAAGCGCAGCTTCAACAGCAACAGCAGCAGCAACAGGCGGTCAGTACGCCGACTGGTAGCACACCCGGCGTCGCGAACAACGCCGGCGTCAACACGGCCGTGCAGCCTCAACAACAGCAGCAGCAGCAGGGCCACTCGCACGCGCACCCGCCGCAGCAGCCTCCAGCCTCACTGCAGTCCAAGATGCCGATCCAGAAGCAGCTGCCCGAGCGCGCCACGGCGGTCCCCCAGGGAGTGACCCTCGGCGGCGGCGTCGCCGCGGGCCGGCCGACGCTTTCCCAGGGTGGCGGCACGCTGGGCGGCGTGATGAACCAGCCGGCCATGGCCAAGGTGCCGGGCTATAGCCACGATGCCGAAGGCGACCATGTCCTTAGTAAGAAGAAGCTCGACGAGCTGGTGCGCCAGGTCTGTGGCGCCCCGTCTGAGGGCTCCGATACGAACCTCCTCACACCGGAGGTTGAAGAGGTAAGTCGAAATCTTCATCCTCTCTGCCCTGCCCGCTCGACACTTTTCAACTGGACATTCCACTAACCTTTAAAAAAACAGAGCGTCTTGAACATGGCCGACAGCTTCGTCGACAATGTCTTACACGCGGCCTGCCGCAACTCCAAGGAGCGCGGCTCCAAGGTGCTCGAGATTCGCGACATCCAGCTCGTCCTCGAACGGACCTACAACATTCGCGTCCCCGGCTACTCGTCAGACGAGCTGCGCACCGTGCGCAAGGTGCAGCCCGCCCCCGGTTGGATCGCCAAGATGAGCGCCGTCCAGGCTGCCAAAGTGATGCCCGGCAAAGGAGAGTAAAGAATGAAGAGGAATGAGAAGATTTGAAGAAGTGAAGAGAAAAATAATAGTACACAGGAGTGGGAAAGGAAGATTTCAGAAAGATGATTCGAAAAGAACTGGAGGCGGCGGTGGAATTCGTTATGAACGCGCAAGATATATATCCTAGAGGACGGTTTTTTTCTGCCCCCTTGCTTTTCCTTTGTTTCTTTTTGGGGGGGGGGTTGGGATGGTGATTTTCTGGTGGCGTTTTTGGAGCTTTCCTTTTTACCGTTGGGATTTTGGTTGTTTGGTTGTTTTTCCTGCCTCCATTCTGTTTGAGCTTTGGGAGTGTTGAAATCGCAGCAGGGATTTTCTTTCCCGCGAGTCTAATCCTTCTTGTCTTGTCACAGAGTAGCTTACGCACAATGATGAAAAAAAGTTGAAGAGAGATGAAGTTGTTTCTTTGCTTGTACAGCCCGGGGGGGTTTCTTCCTTGTGCTATTCGCCTTTGGCTTGATTTCGTGCTGTTTTTGTCTTTTGTGTCAAAAGCCACACTTGGTGGAAACTGGACTTGAAAGGGGTGTGTTTCTATTTGTATGTGTGCATGTTTTGCTCGGAGGTGATGAAATTGGTGACATCATTTCTCGTCACTTTTTGGAGCGCGGGCTGTACTCTCGAATGCCATTTCAATCGTTGCATCAAGAGAATTCGAACATTGTGATACCACGAGTGCGTGAGTGCGTGAGTGCGTGTGTACTTGAACCATCATCTATGTACAAGTGTGTTTAGTCTTATTCTACAAGTCATCTGCTCCAACGGAATCCCTGCCACATCTCTATATGCACATGCAAGGCTCCCCCCCTTTTTATTTTGTACTACATGTTGATACAAAAAGTGCGCAAGAGAAAAAAAAAGGGGGACAATCAGATTTCCCCCATTCCTCTCTACAGCTCCCTGAGCGCAACGTAGCACTGCCGCGGCTTGTTGGTCAGGACCTGGACGGCGTCGTAGCTCGACAGCGCGGGCGGGCAGGGCAGCAGCTCAAACTGCCAGACCAGCAGCGTGAGCAGCTGCCTGAACTGGACGTAGACCATTCTGCGGCCGAAGCAGCTGCGCGGGCCGAGTCCGAACGGAATGGTCGGGTACGCTTCCGGGTCAAACTCTTCCTCCTCCTCCTCCTCCTGCTGCTGCTGCCCGTTCTTTCCGGTAGCCAGCCACCGTCGCGGGTCAAAATCGCCCATCGTGCTCACACCATCATCGTCGTCCTTGTCGACGCCGCGCATGCGGTAGCAGCCCGCGTCCGGGCGGTCCGCCAGCGCCCTGCGGGCGGTGTCGCTGCGGCGGGCCTCGGCGATGGGCAGGTTGGGGGCCGTGTAGCCGGGCCCCTTGTTGACGAGCACGACGGTGGTGCCGCGCGGGATGGGGTGGCCGAGCACGACCGTGTCGGTCGTGGCCTGCCGGTCCGTCATGGCCGCGGCGTGGGCGAGGCGCAGAATCTCCTCAATGGTGGCGCGCAGGAACGGCACCGGCCGCGCCGTGATCTCCTCGTGCGTCGGGAAGCGGCCCGCCGCGGCCGCTTCCGCGTGCGCCGCGCGGAGTCGCGCCCGCAGCGTCGTCTGGTGCGCCGCGTGGTCGGCGAGGAACTTGACGCCCCACGCGAGGACGTTGGCCGACGTCTCGTGGCCGCCGGTCACGAAGCCGAACATCTAGGGAGCGGGTGTTAATGCGTGTAAGTAGGCATACGTTTGGCGAATCAGTTTTTTCAATTTGGCATTTTGATGCACACACACACACACACACATACATATACATTCTTATACATGCGTATACATGCATGCAGACACGCGCCTAGGGAACAAACAGAAAGAGAAAACTTACTTCATCCTTAATCACATCGGACCAGTAGACGGGCTCGCGCTTTTCCTTTGCGGCCAGCGCCCGCTCGCGGTGGAGAATCAGGTCCAGCGCGCACTTGAGCTTCGAGTAGCTGCCGGCGGTGGCGGCCGTGTCGTTGTCATCGTCTTCGAGGCCGACGTCGTCGAGCCGGCGGACGGCCTTGTCGACCTGCTCGCGGATGAAGCGATCCTTGAGGGCGCGCAGGCGGCGCACGCGCGGGAACCAGGCCAGCACGCGCCAGGCAATGTCGGGAAAGCCCGTGACGGCGACGGTGGGTATGTTCTCGGTGGTGCGCAGCACGGCGTCCATGGCCGGGGGCAGCGGCGCGTGGGGGAACTCGACGGGCCGGTCCGGGGCGGCGCCGGGGCCGGCGACGGCGGTTGCGGCGCCGAGGGCGCGCAGCAGGCGGAGCTGCTCGGCGAGGGCGCGCTCGTCGGTGCCGTCGCCGTAGGCAAAGTCGTAGAGGGCGTCGAGGGTGGCGTGGCTGAGGTCGCGGGCGGCGGCAAAGGGGCGGGCGGTGCCGGCGAGGCGGCGCTTGAGGCGCCAGAGCTCGAGGAGGCGGCAGGCGCCGGCGTACATGTTGGGGGCGGCGACGCCGTGGAGGAAGGCCGTGCTCATGACGTCGTGGAGGAGGCGGCGGCGGGCGGCCCAGGCGGGGCCGGTCTTGAGGCAGGCGTGGAAGCCGGGCATCTCGCCGCGCAGCAGGGCGATGGCGAGGTCGGAGCGGTCAAACTCGCGGGCGCGGCGGGCGAGGATGTCCTGGGCCTCGCGGAAGTCGGAGACGACGACAAAGGGCCGCGCAAAGGGCACGAGGAAGACCTGGTAGACGGGGCTGCCGTGGCGCGCGCCCTGCCGCACCACCCACTCGCTGATGTTGTCGGGCATCTCGCGCTGGATGGCCATGACGTCGCCCAGCAGCGACCGCGTCGCCGCCGCGTTGTGCGGGATCCCCGGCAGCGCCCGCGGGAGGAGCCGCTGCCGGAGCGCGTAGAGGAGCGCGATGCCGACGAGCGCGGCGAGGGTGACCGCCTGGCAGGCCGAGGCCGAGGGCAGCGCCGAGGAGGCGGTGGCGGCAGCGGCGGCGGCGGCGGCCGGCACGAGGCTGGCCATGTGGAGAGCCATGATGGTGCGCCGGATCGCCAATGTCTGAACCGGCGGGCAGATGGTGATGGTGGTGGTGTGGGATCACGCAGCGTGCCAATCTTGGGGTGGCATTTATGTGAAGAAGGTGGCCATTGGGATACGTCCCTTTGCAAAGGAGAAGAAGAAGAAGAAGAAGAAGAAGAAGAAAAAGGAAAAGAGGAAAATGGGCGTAGTGAGACTGAGAATCGATATGAGAAAAGGAGGGTTGGGTTTCCTCGGTTCGGCGGGCTTTTGATAATACCCGCAGGCCCAGAGCAACGAGCAAACCGAATTGGACGGATTGCGAATACTATTCCGGTGGTGGGGGGGGGGGGGCCAGCCACGTTTAGTTCTGGTGCCAAGTACTAATAGTCTATAGATGGGTTCAACATGTGGAGGGCGATGCCTAATTGTCCGATACCCTGGTTCGGGACGGATAAGATGGAAAGAGGGACAGATTACGCAAAAGCATGATAGTACTCTGTACTCTGTAAGTAGAGTGTGAGCAAAGGTGGATAGGTGGCTGATATGGGGGGAGGGTTGGAATTCGCCGTGCTTCATAGTATACGCGTATCGGTGGCATGCTGTGGGGAAGAGACTATTCGCATGGCAAGGACTTTTGGCTTGTGTTTGGTTGCGCGGTTGGATGCGAGAGTTTGGATGGATACGATGGGATCGCTTCGCGGATACTTGGCACCGGGCAATGATCAAGGGGATGGATGGTGGCGCATTTGATGAATCCTGAGCAGAATGTGCATGTGCCGAAATGGGCTGACGGCAAAGACAATGATTGGCCGCGCAGGGGACACGACTGCCGGTGAGATGAGCCGTGGAACTAATTCGTGCATCTATATCAAGGACATGTCCGGCAAGCCATGGTTCTGAGCCCAAGGGGGAAAAAAAGTGCTGTTACTGATGCGATGGTTACTCAGGTAGTTGTGGGATTGAGAAGAATAGGGTAGCGAGGAACATGTATGGGAGTGGTGTTGTTGACATGATGATAATGAGAAAAGAAAAGACATGGCCGCATTCATGTGCGGATGCAGTTATTTTGTAAGAATTATCCAAGCATTTCAGGGATCAATAGATCATGTACGGATAATTTGCAGCGAATTGAAGAGATCGATGCAGAGTCTACGGTGACGATGGCATTTCCTGTACGGAACCGTACGGATGGATCTGCCTGTATTCAGCAGTTCTGCGAGCTTCTTAAATACCTAATGAATACGTGATTTATACACAATTAATACTTGATCAAAATACCCAATCAAGGACTCATTTATGCCTATCTAGGTAATGCCTAATCATCTCCCTTCCAAGAGTCGCCATCGCCAACTGCATGCATTGTCTGTACCGAGTTCCGGTGCGGCTCCGGTGATGCATGCACTACAAGTGACTTGCCCCTCCAAGTATACTGTAGTACTTACCTACTTACCTATGATACAGCGTCATAGATAGGTACAACACTACGAGCTATTCCTCGCAACCGCCAAAAGGTGCTGAAAATGTTGACTTGGATTTCTCTTTAATTTTTTGCCTTTATTGATTCTCTTTTTCAATTTTTTTTCTTCCTTCTTTTATCCTTTTATTTTCTTCTCGAATCGACATTTCAACGTGTGCCTACTGTGCTCGTCGGCGGCTTGGCCTTTTCCTTTTGCTTAGATAAGCATGACAAGTACCTCCGTACCTACGACACTTCTGCTTGCCTGCCTGCCACGCATGCCTCTGTCGCCTAGAGCCGACCTATTTGGCAGACGACCAGTACTTTGTCCGTTAAGTTATCAACCTACAAACAGATTACAGTGGGTGTAGGTGCCTTTTACTGCTTTTGGCCCGTGCTCCACTGTCCCTCTCCCCAAGCTCGAACCTTCTCCAGCACGACAACGCCGCCCTCAAACCATCTTGGCCATCTCCATCGCCATTTACCAACCCTCAACAGCCGTCGCAGCAGATTGCATCTCACACTCCCTGCCACGCCAATTACCCGTCGGCGCCATTTCACGCGCATCCTCTGTTCATACCAGCTGCCTTTGCGCCCGCTCACCGCAGCACGCACCGTTTTTTTTTTCTGCCTCGCCACGGCCACACACCACGCACGACCTTGCTGCCCAGGCCACCCCAACGCTGACGCTGCCTTGCGAGCCTGAACCCTCCTACCCGTAAGCGCGCCCGCCTCGTTCGCATCACGAGCGCTGTCTGGCTCTTTCTCCTATCACCGAAAGAAACAGTCACCCGCGCCTCAAACCGCCTCCGCCCTGTTTCGCCGCATTCCGCTGCATCGCGCCCTTCTTTCCATCCGATTTGAGCTACGCAAGCGCCATGCCCAGCAAGACGCCACCCGGCAACGGCAAAAAGCCCGTCCAAAACGGCCTTCGCAAAGATAGCGAGATCAAGGACGCCAGCAAGTCCAAAGGCAAGAAATCTGCCAAGGATGGCGATGACGAGATGACTGTTGTAGTCCCCCCCTCCAAGGGCAGCAAGACTTCCGCTACCCGCGCTGCCGACGCCGACGGCGATGTGGCCATGGGCGGCGGCGATGACGATGCCGCCGACCAGGTCGACCCTACTGAGCAGACTGTCACAGGTAAGTCGCCAACCATCATCACAATCTACCTTTCGCGTCTCATGGGAAACTCCACATGTCTAACCCTGCCCTTCTCACTCCAGATATCAAGAGCAACTTTGCCCTGCTAGACCGCGCCGTCGCCCTCTTCGACGCTAGATTCTCCCTCCGAGCTCTTCGATCCATCTCTCTGCTCCGAAAACGCCTCAACCCCGACGTCATTTCCCAGGCCATCGTCGACACCTTCCCCGCCACCGTCGCCTCCGGAAACGTCGCCAAGTCTCTGCTCGCTGCCGTCGGCCGCGAGAGTATCCCCCTCAAGGCTCTCAGCGAGATGGACATTGATTCCGACTCCAAGCCTACCAAGAACGGTTCCAAGAAGGAGACCAAGGAAATCATTCCCGAAATCGACGTCTTCCTCGGCATCCTCGTACAGGTGTACCTCTTTGATACCAAACAGTATCAAAGCGGTGCCGCCTTTTCCGAGCAGCTCGTGGAACGTGTGCAGTCGCTCAACCGCCGTACCCTAGACTCGCTCTCCTCCAAGGTCTACTTCTACTACTCCATCTTCTGCGAGCACATCGCCCCTCTGCCTCCCTCACCAGAGTCTCCCATTGTCGCCATCCGCCCGACCCTGCTCTCGGCGCTCCGCACAGCCGTCCTGCGCAAGGATATCGATACGCAGGCTTCCGTCATTGTGCTGCTGCTGAGAAACTACCTCCTAACCTCTCACATCAACCAGGCCGATCTCCTGGTATCCCACACTCAGTTCCCCGAAAATGCCGTCAACAATCAGGTTGCCCGATTCCTGTACTACCTTGGCCGTATCCGTGCCATCCAGCTGCGATACACCGAAGCCCACGAGCACCTAACAGCTGCCACCCGTAAGGCGCCGTCCAGCAACTGTGCCGTTGGTTTCTCCCAGACCGCCACCAAGCTGCTCATGGTCGTCGAGCTGCTCATGGGAGACATTCCCGACCGCGCCACCTTCCGCCAGCCTGCTCTCGAGGATGCTCTGCACCCATACTTTCTGCTGGTCCAGGCCGTTCGCGTCGGTAACCTTGAGGAGTTCGAGATTGCCATCGCTGATCATGCCGATACGTTCCGTCGCGACGGCACCTATTCTCTCATCCTACGTCTGAGACAAAACGTCATCAAGACTGGCATCCGCATGATGTCGCTGTCGTACTCGCGCATCTCTCTGCGTGACATTTGTATCCGTCTGCACCTCGGAAGTGAGGAGAGTGCCGAGTACATTGTCGCCAAGGCTATCCGCGACGGCGTCATCGAGGCCACTCTGGATCGCGAACACGGCTACATGAAGAGCAAGGAAGTCGGTGATGTGTACGCTACCAGAGAGCCCGGCGAGGCCTTTCATGATCGTATCCGGGCGTGCCTCGCACTCCACGATGAGAGCGTCAAGGTAAGAAAGAGACCCCATCACTACTCAAGACACCATTGCATAACAACAACTGACAACACTGTAGGCTATGCAGTTCCCCATGAACCAGCACCGTCTCGAGCTAAAGAACGCGCAAGAAGCTCGAGAACGTGAGCGCGAGATGGCTAAAGAAATCCAAGAGGGGGACTTGGACGACGATGATCTAGGCGGCGATTTCGACGGAATTTAGTCGTGTGCAATTGTTATTGCATGCCTCAATACAGTAGCCTAGATTAGGGTTCCCTGCATGCTCCATGTCCTTGTACATGCAGTGGTGAAGCGTGGAGAGGACAGAAGGCAGCGGATGTCTTCACACTTGTACTACATATTGTCATTGTTGATTCGATTCAACTAGAGGCGCGTTGGAGGAGAGGTAGAGGCAGCAATACAAGATATCAAGTTAATCATTTGTCATGAACTACGGCGTACCAGTACAGCGTAGCTGAATCGATCGGATGAGATGGAGTCGCACCTTCCCGATCCCGCGATAAACACCAGCACGTGACGCGCCATAGTAATGCCAGAACCCCATGAGAAGGCGGCGCGGCCTCGATTCGCGTTCTCGCCATGTACGTCCATATTCTGAATCCTACAATCGAGCCTCTTACCACAGACAATTCTGGCATCTGTCCAGCCAACCGCGAGCGCACCCGATCGTCAACAACAGCGCAGGCTTGTATAGGCCACCAATTCCACCCCCCACACCACCAGCTACGTTGTCCCAGGAGAGCACCAGTCAGAGGACCGTAAAATACGTTCGCCCGCCTGTCCGGCCACCCAAATCGCTCTCCACCGCCCGCCCAATTTGGGCATCGGTTGTCGTCAACCTCTGGATTTTGCCGAGTTTAAAAAAAAAGATACAAACGACCCCTGCGCCCCCCCGCCATTCTTACGAGGCTGTAAGAATATGCCACCCAAGCGAAGACGACCCGGAGAAGCAGCACCGGCAACGCAGCCAGCGACAAGTAACCTTAATCCCAGCGTGCAGTCACCAGTCGTCACGCGTGCCGCCACGCGCCAGACGCCAATCTACCCTCCGTCGATTCCGATCACCAGCCCGCCCAAAACGACTGTCGTCGCTGCAGCTCCCGTCGCGACGCCCGTGCCTCTTCCAATCGTTCCCGGCCAGGCACCCTCGCCGCCCAAACTTGGCGGTGTGTGGCCCAGGAGCTCTCCCGTCACACGCGTGCCTCCGCCGCCCGTGCCGTCGGCCCCTGGACCAGCACAGCTCGAGTCGTCACCGCCTCCCAGCAGAAACGCCCGTGCAATGGGCGCTGATACGGGAAAGGAGAATGCGCGGCCATCAGGCTTTGGCACACCGGAGACTACATATCACGTCGCGTTTCCGCACCAGCAGGGAAGGCTGTCCACGTCGTCACTTGTCAACCATCACGGCTACCTCGCCACCGCGTCTCGGACAGAAATGGCCTCGAGCCCCTCGACAGTCACTCCCGTGCTGCCTCCCAAGCCACCGACGCTTGCTGCAGCCGGCAAACCGCCTCTCAGCGCCGATCGCAACATTGACAAGGTGGTCTTCGGCAATCTTTGTTTCAAGACATGGTATCCGAGCTATTACGGGAAGGAAGTACTTGGTGACACCTCTGGAAATGCTAGAAATGGCACCAAAGATCATGCCACCGAGGCGGGCAAGAACCACGGCAAGAAGGAGCGCGAGCAACCCCCCATGCTTGAGAGACTCTATGTTTGTCCGAGCTGCTTCAAGTACGCCAAAGAACTGGTGGCTTGGTGGGGTCACGTACGGTCTTGCGAGCTCAAAGGACGTGTGCCTGGTAAGCGGATATATACTCATCCCAGAGGCCGCCGTAAGATTCGCGTAGCGCACGACGGCAAAGGACCTGGCCCGAAGAAGCGCCGGGGTGACGGCGGAATGCGATATACGGAGCAAATAGTGCAGGATGAAGGCGAATGGAGTGTTTGGGAGGTGGACGGAGAAGTCGATGGTGTGAGTGACCATGAGTTCCTATACAAGCTCCAACCTCGTGCTAATGGCTGCAGTTGTTTTGTCAAAACTTGTCGCTTTTTGCCAAGCTATTCCTTGACAACAAGTCTGTATTTTTTGACGTGACGGGCTTCAACTATTTTTTATTGGTGTACACGCCACCGTTCAAGCCTCCCGTGGGTAACGAGGTCCCTGAGGCGCCCGTCCCCCAAGTCACGGGGTTCTTTTCCAAAGAAAAGATGTCTTGGGATAACAACAATTTGGCATGCATATTGGTGTTTCCGCCATGGCAACGAAAGGGCCTGGGAGCGCTCCTCATGGGTATCTCGTACGAAATCTCGAGGCGAGAAGGCATACTCGGCGGACCGGAGAAGCCCATTTCGGATCTCGGCAAGAAGGGCTACAAGCGGTTTTGGTCGGGCGAGATTGCCCGATGGCTGCTGGGTCTCGAAGTGCCACAAATTCCACCGCCCGGCATGGAGCTCATGGTAGACGTCAACGACTGCAGCGATGCCACGTGGATTACACCCGAGGACTGCCTTGGTGTCCTGCGCGATATGGGTCTCTTGGAAGACGCCGGTGTCGGCCCGGGCAAACCCATCAAGCGAGAAGACACCGACGAGGCCGAGGGCGATGAGGAGGCAGCCAAGGTCGAGGAGGCGAACAATCACGAGCACGCCGAGGAAAAGACGAAGAAGAAGAAGCACGCAACCCCGGTGCCGCCACCGCTAGCGCCCAAGTCGCCTGTGCACCTGGAGCTGGGTAAGCCGGTCCCACGCGTGCGTGTCGATAAAGAGCAGATCAGACGCTATGTCACGCAGCACCGGATCAGCCTAGAGAAGACGTGCGACCCTGCTGGGTTTGCAGAGGGCTACGCATTGAAGACGCAGGTTGAAATGGTTGAATGAGGCGGTCATGCGATTGTACCTGGAGAGCGTTGTTTGACTCGATGGAGTTTTTTTCTTCTTATATATTTATATTTTTGTTTGCGGCTTCGATATGGCGTTGAGTGGATTGATATTGATACCCCCGATTTTCCATGATTTGGAGTCTTTTTTTTTTTTTTTTTTTTTTGGCTTCGTTGCGCGTTGCAGATGCACGCACTGGTGGGAAGATGATGTGATATGAATATAATTGATATTGAGAAAACTTGTATGTGGCTTGCCATCTATTGTAAAAAAAGAAAGAAAAAGATTGTGCATTATAGTATTTATATTATGTCATGACATCGTGTCCATGTTGTTCATGTCAAAAAAGTTCCTTCATTCATGTCGTATCGTGCGTTTGCGAGGCGGCGGCGGCGCCTGTACTTCCGGGACTTGTGTCATACCGCCGTCCGTGTCTGGGCTCTGCGGCACTGCGAGCTTGTGCGAGCACTGCTGCTGGTGCTGGTGCTGCTGGTGCTGCGGCGGCGGCGGAATCCATCGCGCCGACGAGGACGTGCTCATGCCCTCGTCGGCCGAGGCCGCGTCGGTCTGACGATGGTTGAGGACGTTGTCGATGCGCAGCCGGGGTGGGCCCGAGTTGAGACCTTGGCCGTTTTTGGGCGGGCCGGCTGAAAACCGCAGATTAGTTTTCTGAACTTGTTTTCCATGCACTTTTTCTTGTTTCGTAGTATGCTTTTTCTCCCCCTTTCCTCTGTATTTTATGATGGAGGAAGAAGAAGAAGAAGAAGAAGAAGAAGAAGAAGAAGAAGAAGAAGAAACTAGAGACGGCGCGGGGGGCAAAGGCACACTTACATAGAATTAGAGAAAAGAGCTTGACAATGACGGGCCCCCAGACGGTCATGGCAATGATTTGACCGTATGACCAGCGGTTGGCCTGGAAGCTGTCGTTGCTGATGACCTTGGTCAGCGAGACGAGGTAGAGGATGTTGATGATGAGGTAGGCAAACTCGAGGCCATGCCAGAACCAGGCGGACCAGCGCACCCAGTGGCGCTTGAGCGGGCCGTCGGGCCAGCGGCCGAGGCCGTGTGCGCCGACGGTCCAGTGTCGGGTGCGGCGGTGCGTGCGCAGCGTCCAGGCGAGCTGGTCGGCGCTGAGGGCGATGATGGCGACGGTGTCGAGCACGAGGAACACGAGCTTGTAGACGAGCGGGTGCGGGAAGAAGGTGAGGGTGAGGCCGTCGACGCCGGCGCTGCTCGCGCAGTAGGTGCGGGGGCTGGGGTTGCCGCCGCAGGCGTCGACGGCGTGCTGGCCGCGGAAGAGGTCGACGCTGCCGCGGAACGAGATGCGCTGCGTGGTGGCGACGATGGCGAGCAGGTACTCGGTGCAGAAGCCGAGGAACGTGTGCCAGTTGCGGATGCCCTCGTTGTGGAGGCAGATCTGGACGAGGAACATGGGCAGGACGCCGTTCTGGGAGACGTGGAAGGCGACGGCGCCGTTGACGACGATCTCGCCCCAAAAGGTGCCCTCCTGCGAGTTGACGACGATGGCGAGGATGGAGGCGATCTGCACGGCGAAGACGAACCAGCACTGCGCCTCCTGGAACTCGACGAGCGTGGCGGCGATGGCGATGCTCGTGCGCGACAGCGCCGACGAGTCCTTCCACAGCATCGACTCGATGCGCGTGAGCCGCCGCACGAGGCGCTCCGAGGCGGGCCGCTTGGCGGGCTTCTGCGAGTAGCCGACCCAAAAGGTGAAGATTTTGAGGAAAACGTAGAGCGAGGCGGAGAAGACGACCTGCAGGATGTACGAGATGAGGACCTAGCGCAGCGAGGATTGGACTGTTAGAGAACGTGGTGGTGAGGCCAAAAAAAGGTAATCTGTTTTTCTGTTTTTGTGTGTAAAGGGGCGCGTGCTTGTGCATGTGTATATATGTAGACTTACACCGGGGCCAAAGATGTCGGGATTGATCTCGGCGCGCAGTTCGGGGCAAAAGTTGTCCATGGCGGCAAAGATGGCGCCCGAGGACGAGTTGCGCGAGAGCGCGGTGACGGACGGGTCGCACGGGACGGAGAGCTGGTCCTGGACGCACGAGTCGACGGCGCAGGCGGCAAAGGACTCGAGCACCGGCCGGGCCTGGAAGGCGGCCAGGGTGCCGCCGCCGGGACCCATGAGGGCGCTGGCGTTGCGCTCGGCCTCGGCGCCGGCGTAGTAGGCGCCGACGTCGCGCGTCCAGTAGGCGATGGAGGCGAGGGCGACGCAGTTGTAAAAGGTCTCAAAGGAGCCAAAGTAGAGGGCCGTGTCGTTGCACGCCGCGGGGCAGTCGGGCACGCCCCCGCCGCCGACCCGGCAGCCGGACAGGTACAGGTCGACCTGCGGCCCGCCGTCGATGCCGTCCTGGATCAGGTCCCGGAAGGTGAAGTCATCCTTGGTGTAGCCGCCGACCTTGGCGAGGTCGTGGAAGGGGAAAAAGTCCGAGGTGCCGTCGAAGCCCGCGTGGACGAGCACGGTCAGCGGCGAAGGCTGGACGGCCGGGGACGAGGAGGCCGAGAATGACGACGAGACGGTGGCGGCGGCGGCGGCGGCGCGTGAGAAGGACGGCGCAAAGGTGGTTGTCATATCAGCGGGTTACTCTTCTCTCGAATTGGGGTATGCCCAGCTTTGGAAATGCTGCCGCTGCGGCTGCCGCACTTGATTGCCAATCCAAACGTGCCACGTTGAACACACGTGCTGCATTTCCGAGATCAGCCACGGATTTGAAGTGATTGAAGCTTATTTTTGGTGCGCCGTCAGTCCACCGCCGAAAGTGAAAGCCTTTTCAGCCAACAATGGTCGTTTGCCAGGCTTGGCCCTGAGAATGCGTAAGGCTCCAGGACTTTGAGTGAGGTCAAGGGCGAAGATTTCTACCAAAGCCCGCTCCGAGGCTCTACTAACGAGGTTGAGTGAGACTGGGATAACGTGATGAACGAGCCATTGAGCAGCGATAATTTGGTGCGGAGCCACCAGGCGCTCCGTTAGCCTCAGCACCCGCCCGGGCGGAGCTTGGCATCAGCTTTCGGAGAGGGGGGGGGGCGGGGGGTCGGTGGCTGGCATTGTCGGGGGTCATGAGTCGTGAGCGTTGATTATTTGGGAGGTTGAATGCGAGGATCGGCTGTTGCGAGCAATTCGAGATGGGAAATCGAGAGGAAAGGGAAGATATCGCGAGTCGAAAACATGTAAGTCGCGTTTGGTGGATTGGAAATAAGCTTTTGGAGAGGCGCAGCTTGGCTGAAAGCCCCGGTTTATTGTTTATTATCAGTACTGGTACACGTCTTGGGCGGCATAAAAAATAATGGTAGCCATGCAAAGGTGTGCATTTTTGCTAATTTTATGCAAGCAGCTGGCAAAGAGTGGGGGTGCCAGCTGGCAGCATATCAGTATAGTATGGCTTGATATGAGCAAACGGAGAGAGGTCCTCCATACTCTGCTGATAGGGATCAGATGAAGGGTATTATTATCTCGTGCTGTTTCTCCACACGCCAGAAAAAAAAAAGAAAGAGAAAGAGAGAAGAGAATTGGTAGGAGTAAGACGAAGAAAAGAAGAAAAAATGTCAATGAATAAATAAACATGGGCAAACCTTGTAAAAACAAAAGGCCTCGAGCATACGGAGTACATAGTCAAGCTGTTGGCTGTTGGCACTTACCAGTACCAATAACAATGCAGGGCTTAGACCGAGGTGTCAACGACAAGGCTGACAACTGGAAAGGGACAAAGGCATTGAAAAAAAATCATCTCAGTGCCAACACGCAATGCAAAAACAGCTCGGCTCAGCATCTCTTCCCAAAAACCACCCACTCGCGGCTCGCCCCCATTTGGCCCAATTGGCCCAATTGGCCCAATTGGCCCGACGTAAGCCGACCGCCGACGTCACCTTACGCCGAAGCTCTTTAGCTCTGCTTGTTTGTTCTCACTCTGCAACAACCTCCAGACCCCGGCCTTTCCATCCCGCAACATTCATTCTCTCACCAAACCCGCCGCCCTTCTACCTGTGCTTTTTTTTCTTTTTTTGCTCAATCCTCACCCAATTTCTTAGGAAGCAGCAGCAGCAGCAGCAGCAACAGCTCTCTCTTTTCCAAAACTCGGCCTCTCCCGCGAAAAAAGATGGCTCCCCGACTTCCCCGCGCGGCGGCGGCCGCCACCACCTCCACGGCCACCTACTTCCTCGTCCGTCCCTCCGCCGCCGCAGTCTCCGGACGCGCCTCGCTGCGCCTCTACTCGGCCCGGGCCGAGGAGCCCCTGATCCGCGTCGCCAACCTGCCCGCCGGCACCGCCACCACGGGTCACATCCGCGTCCTCGAGCTCAACCGCGCCAAGGCCCGCAACGCAATCTCCAAGGGTCTGCTCGCCGCCCTGCGCGCCGAGGTCGACGCCGTCCACGCCCAGTACGGCCCGGCCGGTGAGGAGCTGCCCGCCGCGAGCGCCGCCGAGGGCGGGCCCACCCGCGCGCTCGTCATCGCTAGCGCCGTCGACTCGTGCTTCTGCGCCGGCGCGGACCTCAAGGAGCGTCGCGGCTTCACCCAAGAAGAGTACGCGCGAAAAGCCCGCCCCCCTTTCCGAGTTGGCCCTTTTTTCTCCCTCTTAACCCCTGAGAGATAAAAAAACCAAATTAAAACAAAAACAAATAAAACAGACGCTAATCTCATCTTTTCTAGAACCAACGAGTTCCTCACCAACCTCCGCGCCACGTTCGCCTCGCTCGCCGACCTCCCCATCCCCACCATCTCCGCCATTTCGTCCATCGCCCTCGGCGGCGGCCTCGAGCTCGCCCTGTCGACGCACTTTCGCGTGCTCTCCTCCAACGCCGCCGTCGGCCTGCCCGAGACGCGCCTCGGCATCATCCCCGGCGCCGGCGGCACCCACCGCCTGACGGGTCTCGTCGGCCTCGGCCGCGCCCGCGACCTCATCCTCACCGGCCGCCGCGTCGCCGCCCCCGAGGCCTACTTCCTCGGCATCGCCGACCGCCTCGTCGAGGTCGTCCCCGAGGACGAGCGCGACGGCGCCGACATCCTGCCCGCCGCCCGCAAGGGCGCCCTCAGCGAGGCCGTCCGCCTCGCCCAGGAGATTTGCGAGGGCGGGCCCGTCGCCATCCGCGCCGCCCTCCAGGCCGTCGCCTGGGCCCGCCCGGACAAGGAGAACGAAATGTACGAGCGCGTCGTCGCCACAGAGGACCGCAACGAGGCCCTCAAGGCCTTCCAGGAGAAGCGCAAGCCCGTCTTCAAGGGGAGGTAAGCCGAGGACAGGCAGGCAAGATACAACACCATGTAATAATATAATGAATGACTGCAAAAATAAAAACAGCACATTGGATGAATGTCGTATTCCGTTACTGAATGCTGCATGCGTGAGAAGAAACTAAAATGCGAATCAAGGATATACCGCTAACAGCAGACACCCGTACTGCCATCTATTATACAATGAAATAATCTTTCATGCACTGACTCAGTACAGAAAGCCAATCCAACCAACGAGAATACCAAATATTCTTCTATGCTGCAGGTTCCGGCGGCGGCGTTAAACCTCCAACTAACCCATCGTCCACAAGCTTGTCGGTCGCCGGCGCGAGGGGCTCTGCGGGCTCTTCCACAGCTGACGCAACGCTCTCCGCTGGCGTGGTTTCCGTCTCGGCGACAAGCTCTGGCACAGGCTCCGATTCCGGTGGTGGCGGCTGCTCGCGCTTAGGCACGTCAACGTACTTGTCCTTGTCCCCGTCTCGAACATAGCACAAAAAGTAGGGCTCGCCACTCGTGCTAAGGGTACGCAAAACCTCCTCAGTATCCTTGTTCTCCTTGACATCCGCGTCGTTGTACCACCGCCACACGTTGTCTTCAAAGTCGCGGATCCAGACCCAGTAGTGGCCAGACATGAGTTGGCCACGATGACAAATGACAGCGTGGAGGCGGTAGGGAATCTCTTTCATTTCGTCATTGTGCGCCGCAATGGTCTGTTCGCATTGTGCCAGCTCGTCCTCCATCATCTGCATGACCTGCCGGTACGTTTCGTAGACGCCAGTGACCTTGGGAATAGGGGCAACCACTTCTTTGGTGGCTGGCTTCGAGGGGGAAATGAGCAGAAAATCATCCTCTACGGGGCCATCAAAGTCAAAAGTTTCCACCTCCACTGGCGTGTCGTCTTGGTCCTCAGCCTGCCCCTCCGCCACGGGTGTGGGCGCAGTGTAGTGCTCAAGTGACCGCAGGTACGAAGGGTTAGCTTCTAACTTGGCATGGTCTGCTTTGATGTCGGCGATGCGCTTCGCCGTGATCCAGTCCTCAACTCGCCGGTGAAACGCTGGCGAATCATGATCTGTATCCATGAATCGATCAAGATAAAGAGTCTCGGGAATGATGACTGGGTTGCCATTCTTGCTACCGTTGGACTGTGTGCGCTGGATCAGCACATGCAGAATCGGCGGCAGAGTCCTGATAGTGGTATATCGAGATAGTTTACTCTCTTCCAGAATTTGCTGATCAAAGTTCTTGCCAAGCGCGTCGTACAATGAGCATGTTCCATTCTCGGCAGGAAACGCTGTAATCGATCTGTCGAAGCTAACTTCATGCTGATATTTATCCTCGTGGAACTTTTTGGTATAGTTGACTGTCGTGACAAAAAAGGTTTCCATCAACCTCTCGAGCTGAATGCCAGTTTTGTCATCGATGGAGCTGGGCCGAATTGCAGCCTGCAAGCGATTAATGATACTACCCATCACTTCCTCAACATCCTGTTGATCGGTGCCCGAGGATCTCTTTTGGCGTTCAAGTGCATTCAACACCTTCTGATCGACGGTCTCGATTACTTCTACATCAGCCATCTCGACATCAGTAGTCTTTGTGTCGAGTGCAGGCGCTGGCTTTTCAGCTGGCTTTTCAACTTGGATATTCTCGTTTGGCTTCGTGGAAACAGTTGCGTCATCCACCATTACGGCATCATCTCCGTTGCCCGCCTCTATCGTGGATGAGATGGCGTTGTCGTCTGGTCCTAGGACCTTCTCGATGCGCTCGTATGAAGGCTCTGAACTTGACTCCTCGTGCTCCACCAAAGTCTTTGTGCTTGATAGACTGGCCGTGTCTAGAGGTACAGTGCCCTGGTTTGCAAAGTTCATTTCAATATCACCCGAGCCGTCTCCGGAAACAGCGACTGACTCTGGAGGGGGCCTAGAGGGGAGTGGCGGAGGCAAGGGACTGCTATGTCGATCACTCGTCTTTTCGCTATTTAACAAAGTGTGGGTTGAAAGCAGAACAGCATTTGCTAAGCGTTGTGAAGGCCTAGTTGCTGTCTTTGTTGACTTTTGTAAAGTTTCAAATAGTGAAGCAAGCTCTTGAGCAACTGCGTGTTGTTAGTACTAGGTAAGCATAAGTCATTTGTGTACCTACAGGCATCTGCAACAACGGCTTCTCCTCTATCCATTTGCATTTTGTTTCCGCCGATTCGGCGTTTCTCAATGGCGTCTTCGGATAAGCCGAGCTTGAGGTCTTCGTAGTCGAAGACGACATCTCGTACAGGCTTGACCGTAAAGAGATATTGCAATAGACTATTGAGGTAGCATGTGTTTCCAATGTTGTCTAAACCGACAGGCAGCGAGAAGTCGACAGGAGCATCAGAGCTTCCGCTACCGAAGCCAGTACCCAAGTCACTCTCATGAGTGAGTTCTATGACTGCTTGTTTCAAAGAAAGAGATGCGGTATGCTCTGCGATTGAGTCAAGGGCGTCTAAATATAGCTTCCTCGCCTCTGGTGTTTGGCATTGCTGGAGCTTGCTACGAGTGGCGGGAGCGGCGTCGGATATAATATTTGATGTGTCGCTGAGGCCAATGACGTGCTTGGCAGTCTCAAGAGACATTTTTTGGTCGGCTTCCATAAGCAGACCTGCCTGATAGTGATCATCTTGGGACTCTGAGGCAATCATCATGAGCACATTCCTAGCGGTGGCGGCCTCGGCAGGCTCATCAGCCAGTTTCTTCCGAAACGCTCGGATGATGGCCTCAGAAGGGTAGTTATTTGGTGGGCTAAGGCCAAAGTAGGCCATTGACTGTGAAATAGTGCTACCATCACCAGCGATTGCTTGCTGCCGTGGCTGACTTTCGTAAACTGATGACTGTGTTACGGCGTACTCGATAAGTAGCTCGTCTTGAGCGTCATTGGCCACGTTCAGAAGAGCGTCAATGAGCTCTTTTCGGGACGAAGGTAGCAGGTCCCACTGCCGCCGGTAAGCGTTGACGATGATTTCTCTGCCTTGCGTGGGCAACACACCGAGAAGCCTATATCTATCAGTGCCGACCAGAGCGTTCGACTCCACATCCTTGACTTCGGCGCATTGCAGTACCCCATGGAGCATTGGAGTGCAAAAAGTAGGCTTTTCGGCAGCTTGTCCGGCTTTGTGTATCAAGCACTGGACCTCTGCTCGGACATCTTCGAGATATGCTCGGTACGTGTTCATTTCGGTGGTTCCTGAAGGGCCATCCGATGGAGCGGCAGGCCGTGGAGTGAAAGAACCTTCATCGACACCATCGTTTTCTTCCACCTTTTCTTGAAATTCGAGTTCTCTGAAGATGGAAAAACATCGCGGACCAAATAGTACAGAGAAACGCTTGTTACGCTTCGATATGCTTCGGACAGTCTCAGCAGTTGATTCCAGCTGATTCTTGAGATACGTATTAAGATTCAGGGGAGCTTGGTACGCCCATTCATCCGTTGCTCCTTCGTATCTGACCGGATCTTGCTGTTTGGCAATGTCAAGCTGTTCTCGAATTGCCTCATGGTCGAGAAGCAGCTTCACCCACCAGCTGTGCATCCTGGGTTCGCTGATCTCCAACGTCATTTGGAAAGTGCAGGGCGCAGCACTGCATACAAAGTTCTCTCTAGCCAGGATAGGGTTATATTTGCAGTGATCACTGGCCATGCTTCCTGCAGAGGCGGATCCCGCCCATGCGAGATGGTGCCATGGGAACATGTTGTCCTGGAGTGGCCAGGCTGCCTGTGAGTGGTGGCAAAGTGATGTCGTATGGTCCTCGTCCCAAGCCATTTTGAAGACGAAATGGAAGTGGCAGTCTAGACATATTGACGAAAGAATATGGGTCGAGCTTGTCGAGTAGCTCTGTTTGCCGTTGATGACCAGCTTGTGAGGGTGATCCCAGGTGTATGGGCTGTCGAATTCGGCGCTTTGGGCTCGGGCTCGGTCGAAGAGGTCGCAGACGGTGAAGCGATTATTGATGAGCTCGTATATCCAGCGACTGGGGTGGCACCCTAGAGTTGTTAGATGTTTTGCTCATCGTGGGATATAGAGCGCGCGGTACCTACCCGTGACTTCTCTTCTTGAGGCAAAGAACTTGGACTTCATGGGAGTTGTGTTGTGTGGCACAAAGTCATTGCCAGAAGTGCCTGGCAGCGTCGCATAATAGCTGCCTGTACTCACCTCCCCTGTCAAGTCAAAATGAGCCATTGTTGCGCCCTTATCCAGCCGCGAGCGCAGCGATGTGCGAAATGTATGCGGGGGGAGATGGGTTCGGTCGTGGGCGTCGTTGCTTGGCTATCTTATGGGGAATCAGGTATTATGCAGCTTGCAAGTGTGAGCCAGCCACACTGCCGCCTATATCGTAGTCGGAATCACAAAACGGTCAGCTACGTCAGCTGCGTAGTTGTGGACAAGCAAAGTGGTGGGCGTAGCAAGTTTGATTGAAGAAGCTGTCGTTCGTAGCTGATTGCAGCACTGAGGGGAGGATGATGGAACGAAACAGGATCGATGACGGCGCGGCATTTGCTGGAACGGAG
Source organism: Cordyceps javanica (assembly GCF_051103115.1). NCBI lineage: Eukaryota > Fungi > Ascomycota > Sordariomycetes > Hypocreales > Cordycipitaceae > Cordyceps > Cordyceps javanica. The sequence continues at coordinate 955,496 of NC_139297.1, forward strand.
AAGCAGCTTGCGTATGCCGCCACAGACAGACTGGAGGCTGGATAGCGGCAATGTGATGCAGCTCTGCTGACGCAGCCCTGTGGACGGTCTTGAGTAGAATGTGGTAGATGCGAGGCGTAAGCTTTTGGTTGAGCGAAGCTGCCGAAACAGCTTGGCGCTTCGGTTTGAGTGGCGTGCGTGGCGTGTGTGGCGCTGCTTCCGCCTGCCGGCACCTGGCCTTACAGGGCAGAGCCATCTGTCAACAAAGGGAAGCAAACTAGATTCCAAACTCAAAATGTGACTTAAATGAAGTAATTTTACAATCACAGGAACAGCAAAAGTGTTTGTTCTTGAACTTTTTCATTGCTGCGTGGAGGGATGTTGCAACTATCGAGCCTCGTTTGGTTCGATATCGATGGCTATTGCGTGGCCCGACTTCACCTAGCACGCTGCCTAGCTTCAGTTAGAACACCAGAGAATTACCTGGGTCTGATTCAGAACTTGAATCGGGAATACCATGGCCAGGCATCAAGTTCACACATGTGTCTAGCACACGACTGTAGACGCCACCACAGCCTTGGCCGCGTCGCTCTCACTCGCATGACACACTTACGTATACATTCGGTCGGCTCGGGAACATATGGCAGGTTACATAAGCCTGCCTTTCTTTGTCATGACCAGAGCCTCTCATGTCTTTGATGAAATCGCATCCTCTCCGCTCCGCTCCAGCGAACCTGATGTGTGAGTCAGCCTGTGATCGTGGACGTGTGATTGTACAGTTCCGACCCGGCAACTTAGTATTAGACAGAATGAGTCCAGGCCATTCTAAATATACCAAATAAACGCAAACTACGATACTTACCTATTTCTTGTGGGTAAAGAGCCTTGTAGCCCTCTGCCTCAACCCCGCATTTGAGTAGTTGTCCTCTCGCATCAGGCGACATCAAATATGAATTATTATAGGTGTGAAGAAGAACAGGAAGGAGAAAAATACAAAAGACAAAAGACAACCGCAAGCAGTCTCTATTGAAAATCTCACGCTTTGTAGCTTTTGTTACCTATTTCTATACCCTTCATCTGTGCCACGTACCAATACCCACATACATGCGCCTCGCATGATGCATCTTCACCTGCCGCGCCACTTTCAACCCGTTCCTAGACACTGGACTGATGCTCTGAACCACAGTTCTCCAAATCGGAAATTCCCAAGGCAGAATGGCTCAACATAATGCTCCCGTGGCGACCCTTCGTATCGGCGTCGATGTTGGAGGGACTAATACGGACGGCGTCATCATCGACCCAGCACAACTGCACTCTGATGACCGTGGCATAATCGCGTGGCACAAAGTACCAACCAGCCCAGAGCCTAGTCATGGAATCAGTGAGATCATCACGACCATGTTCAAGTCTGCAAACATCAATCCGTCCTCTGTGGCCAGCGTGACCATCGGAACAACTCATTTTGTCAACGCGGTTGTCGAGCGTGATGCTTCTCGGCTCTCCAGGGTGGCTGTCCTCCGTCTATGCGGCCCATTCTCCAAGTTTGCACCACCATGTGTGGACTGGCCTGCTGACATGAAAGATCTTATTCTCAGTCATTATGCACTCCTCAAAGGTGGCCTCGAGATTGACGGTAGCTTAATCTCCGACATCTCAGAGGCCCAGATTGAGGAGCAAGGCCGTATAATCAAACAGAAAGGCATCAAGGCAGTTGTGATAAATGGTGTGTTTGGTCCCATTGACACGATAGAAAAGCAGGAGGAGAGAGCTGCCTCAATTATTCAACGGGTGGTGCCTCAATGCGATGTTGTCTGCTCCAAGGAAATCGCAAACCTGGGTTTTCTTGAGCGTGAGAATGCTGCTATCCTCAATGCCTCCATCCTGAGATTCGCCCGACACACCATCAGAGCTTTCCAAAAGCCCGTCAGGAACTTGGGGATGAACTGTCCAGTTTTCATTACTCAAAATGACGGAACAGTACTCTCAGGGCAGGAAGCCGCACGCTTCCCTATTCGCACCTTTTCAAGTGGCCCGACAAACAGCATGCGAGGAGCAGCATTTTTGGCTCAGGGCCAACTTGAAGAGGCCGCGATGGTCGTCGATATTGGCGGTACTACCACAGACGTCGGCCTTTTGCAGACAAATGGATTTCCTAGACAACAGGCGGCTTACAGCGAGCTTGCTGGAATACGAATGAACTTTCCTTGCCCGGACATCAAGAGCATCGGCTTGGGCGGAGGGTCCATTGTGCGCCAAGATCACCGCGTTTCTGTAGGGCCTGATAGCGTGGGATACAATTTGACCAAAGACGCCGTTGTGTTTGGCGGCAACACCCTGACAACAACGGATTGCGCAGTGCTATCGAATGAAAAGCTAGAGCTTGGGAATCGCGAGCTCGTTGCCAGACTCGTCCCATCCACAGACCTTGCAACGATTCAAAAAGCCATCAGAGATAAACTGGAGCGCGTCATTGACAAAATGAAAACCTCCCCGGAGGATCTTCCCGTCTTTCTGGTGGGCGGAGGTGCCATTATTGCACCCGACACTCTGAAAGGCGCCACCAAGGTCATCAAGCCACGGTGGGCAGAAGTCGCCAATGCTATTGGCGCAGCGATGGCTCGTGTGAGTGCCGTTATAGATACGGTCAAGTCGACGGAATCGAAATCGGCAACTGCGTGGTTACAGGAAATCAGTCAGGAAGCTATCCGCAAAACAGTCGCCGCGGGAGCGTCTTTGGAGTCTACTGAAGTCGTCGAAATGGAATCCTTCCCATTACAGGTAAGTTTTGCTCTGGTCTTGCACGAGCCTTGTATTCTGATTTCATAACAAAGTACATCGATCACAAAACACGCTTTATAGTTAGGGCCGCTGGTGACTTTGACTATTCTCAAGCTGTCACTACCGGCCTTGATGAAGCCGTTGACAGCGACAATGACAACGAAACTTTCCCAGAACGGGACCGTACGACATATCGACAAGAGAATCCCAAACCAGAGATAGACGACAGCGTTTCAGCTTATAAACCTGATGTAAGAGGCCGTTTTTGGTACATTTCTGAGACGGATGTTGATTGGATCTCCATCGGCTGCTACATCCTGGGCACGGGTGGGGGTGGCTCGCCCTACTCCAGTATGATTCGACTGCGTGAAGATCTTCGACAAGGAGCCGTGGTTAAGGTGATGAGCCCCAAAGATCTAAAAGACGACGACATTGTAGGTGGTGGTGGCAGCGTGGGAAGTCCCACGGTAGGCATTGAGAAGCTAGCTGGGAACGAACTCCTCGAGGCCCAGGAGGAGCTGGCCAAGGTGTGCAGCAAGAGTATTACCCATGTTGTATCGGTGGAAATTGGAGGTGGGAACGGCTTGCAGAGCATGATTCTGGGCTCCACGACCAATATGAACCTGCCCGTGGTAGACGGCGACTGGATGGGCCGCGCATACCCGACGATGTGGCAGACGACCCCTGTCGTTTTCAATGAACGATCTCCCATCTGGTCGCCGACGGCCATGTCTGACGGCAACGGCAACGTGTTGGTGATGTCGAGAGCGACATCTGACTTTATGACGGAGAAGGTCATCCGCGCGGCACTGACCCAGATGGGCTCGCACACGGCGACGGCAGACGCGCCCGTGACCGGAGCAGAGACGAAGCGCTGGATCGTGGAGAATACAATCTCGCAGGCCTGGAGGATCGGACGGAGCGTGGCGCGGGCCAGGCAGGAGAACCGCGTGGACAGCGTCGCCGAGGCCATCCTCGACGAGTGCGGCGGCCCGACGGCGGGACGCGTCCTCTTCAAGGGAAAGATTGTCGGCGTCGAGCGCATGCTGCGCGGCGGCTACGCGTACGGCGAGTGCGTCATCGAGGGCGCCGACGTCCGGCTGGACGAGACCACCGGCGAGCCGCCCGCGACTGGCGGGCCTGGCGGGCCTGGCGGGCCCGGCGGCGGCGCCTTTTTTCACGGACGCATCAAGATCCCGTTCAAGAACGAAAACATTGCCGTCCTGAAGCTGCGCCAAGGGGTCTCCGAAGAGCGGCAGGAGGACGTGCTCGGCATCGTGCCGGATCTCATCACCGTCATCGACGCGCAAAACGGCGAGGCGATTGGGACGCCAGAGTACAGGTACGGGTTGCTGGTGATTGTCCTGGGGCTTGCGGCCAACGACAAGTGGACGAAGAAGGAGCGAGGAATCGAGCTTGGCGGGCCGCCTGGGTTCGGCTTTCAACACTTGAAGTATCAGCCGCTCGGCACTTTTACAGAGCCGAGAAGTATCATCGATGAGTTTGGCGAGTAACGTCCACAGCTAATGAGGCCAGTCGAAACATCTTGAAAAAGCCATGACTCACCAATAGCAACCGGCAAGCAATTAAGGATACTGCTCAGGTTCTTGATATCTTGATATCTTGACTAAAAATATAGTTTGCTAGCCTGTTTAAGCCCCGAAGCAACGTAAAACTCCCGAAGGCAACTCGCAGTGTAGAGTTTTCTACCTCTTCACCCCGAAATCGCTGGCCAAATCTGCAGTACCAAATATAACGCCCTAAACTTCATTGTCCGTCTCTTTCAACCGAGAACGCGTTAGCAGTCTCTCCAGCTTCGCCAGGGGATCATTCCCTTCCATTGCTTCTTGCACCTGCGTCAGCCGCTGCACCACAGTCATTCCTTCGTGGTCTCGGTGACCAAGATGAACTCCCTTTTCGATGAGACGTGTCATTTCTTCAATTGCTTGACGTTCGGTGTAGACTCCCTTGCCCACTTCCTCTATAATGATGTGTGCGTAGCCTTGGCCACTTGAGTTTTGCCACGCCGGATCGAAAGGGTATTCATAGAGCTCTGTACGACAAGCATGTCGATAGCGAAGAGCAGTTCCCAAAAGCATGGATGATTTGTTTGGTTGTCGCCATTTCCCAAGAGTTTTCAACTGCTTTACCTCATCGCCTTTCACAATCTCGCTGTACGCCCGATCAACTTCGAATTGCGAGAACATTGGGGCGAGATGGTGCAAGTGATTCTCCAATTCTTTAGACATGTGCTTATCTTTATTCAGCCAAAGATTCAAAACATAATCACATTCGTGCGACGCAGGCTTAGCGCCTTGCTCGAGCATGGCAACGACCAACTTGCTGCTTATGGTGTTGGAAGCTAGAGTCTTTCCAAGTAGAGATGAACCGTCCGTGAACAAGTCATTGACGTGCATTCCATGCTGCAGAAACTCCAGAAAGACACTGCCAAGCATCTTACGACCCGGGTCTTCTACCTTTTGCATCTTGAGAAAAAAGTACTGACCCAGGCTGTTTCCGCTCGGAGTGCGCACATTCACATCTGCCCCGTAGTTTAACAGGGCTTGAATCACCTGTCTCATCCGTTTTGTATGACCGGCGTCCACTATGATTTTGTCATTTAGAAGAGAGGTGACTGCCAATTGCAGCGGTGATGACGGTCCCCCATTGTTCACACCCGCGCCATTTTCCAGGAGAGTTTTGACCATGGAGGCGCTCCAGTCTCTCTCTCTCGGCGTAAGCAGTGTCCAGACGCCCTCGACTGCGTAGGAAATCACGGGCCATCCGAGCGCCGAGAGTGCATCGAGATTTTGCGGGAATGAGAGAAGAACCTTTGCTGCTGCCTCGTTTCCTTTTTGAATGGCTTTCATCAGTGGAGATATCCTTGAGGCAGATGCGGGAAGGGCAATGTCGGCGTGGAATTGCTGAAACAGGGCTCCATGACGATCGGGAAAGAAGCTCTCATCAACAAGAAGATGGTGAAGTGTATATGCAGTGTCAATTCGAGGGGTTTCCCGTAGAGGAGGTAGGAATAGATACTTCTGGTCTATCGCGAGGTAGCAGGGATGGCCGGACCGCAGCAGCAGCGCAGCAACATGGAAACTGTGTCGGAACATGGCGGGCAATAAAGGGAACCAGCACTGATCTTGAACTCCGTTTCTTTCGGCAAAACTTTGCAGTTGTGTGGCGCGATTCAAATCCTTTTTAAATCTACCGATTTTCAAGAAGTTCCACAGTCGAATACTGTAGGCCTTGATGTTGGCTTGATGATTGATTAATTCTTCAACAAATCTCCTGTTACCATGAGCCAAGGCAACATGAATCGCTGTACATGTCGCATTGGAATCGTAATGACGAGCGTTGACGTCTCCTCCACACTTGATACTGCGCCGAAGAATCGACACGGCGAGTTGCGCATAGTCGATTGAGGTGCCACTCGCGCTGGCAGCCCATAGGATAGCCGAAGAATTCCGAGTGGCAGCATCCATTTCAAACAAGACTTCTGTCGCGTGGTATGATATATTCTTGTAAGACAGCGCCAGATTGAAAAGATCGCGAAAGTCGGCAGATCGGCATATCATGACTCTCAACTCTGGTGGCAAACTGAAGATGGCACGGTGCGTCATGGTTGCGACGCGTGACGCAGATATGGAAAACTCTTGTTGCAAAGGGAAAGCTGAAAGGAGAAAGGGCTCTCAGACCAGAGAGATATTTTATACCTTCATCAGTGGGCGCTGGGTTGGCGTTTGCCGCGAGTGGCTGCGAGCGGTGTTTGCAGCGCGCGAGCTGTTGATCAGGCTCAGCGACAGCTGAAGCTGCATGAAATGCAGCATGCAAGAGCTGGTTGTAAACTAGAACGAGGCGGAAGAGAGAGGCGGTGAAGGAGAGGAAAACAAAGAACTCAACAACAACGATGTCGGAGGTGCAGAGTGTATTGGGTTTAGAGAGCGTACTTTCATTCCATCGCCTTTTCCTTCGAAAATTCCGCGAAATCGCTCCTGATGAAACACTATAGTCTTGCGAAGGACATCTTGCCCGTTGCAAATCTGTTGGTTTGGAGGAGCAGTTTTTCGTCTAAAACAGAGGGCTACCACTATTCCTTCTCTCATTGTTCAAGAGGGGCTTCGAGTTTTGTCGCTCAAAACAGATGGATAATTCCAGATGATTGAAAAATTTCGCTGCATTTCTTTTCTGAAGACAGCTCACATTTGAGCATCCCTGCATCCGCTTCAACTCTTGAAATGCCCGAGAATGTGTGCGCTTTGGAATTTGAATCGCTATAGAAATATATTAAATGTAGGCAAATATAAACAGTGACATCATCATGACAATTTTACGGGTGTTTCTGTCTTCCCCTCTTCTACTACTCTGCCTGGCCCAAGATTTGCCTGGCTGCGCTGGAACTGCTCTGATTCCAGCTGTTGTCGCTCCTCTATTGTCAAGTCACTTTTGGCCGGCCCGATATCTGCAAAGACAAAGATAGACAGTGCCACTCCTGCCACAGCAACAGCAAGCCAAAAAGCAACCTGATAATTCTTTCGCAAGGGGAGGGCAGAGGTATGCGCGACAGCTACGTTGCCGAAACCGAGAAAGACGCTCATGCCCAAGAACAAGATGGTGTTGATCAACGCACCTGCTAGGCCCTGGCGCTTGGCAGGCAGGTTGGTCGTGATGAAGATGTTGCTGACGGTGGCTGTGATGTCAATGCCAACCGACGAAGCAATCATTGCTGGGAACAGCCAAGCCCAATAGTTTGGATTCTCTGGCATGAGGCTAAAAAGGAGACCAGCCACAACAAAGCCAATGCCTGAAAATGTGAGCAAGACACGACCGGAAAGTCGGTGAAGGGTGAAGCCGCCGACGGCCCCAAGGACAATGCCGCAGCTGACCATGGGTATATACCAGATGGCGGTTCGCAAAGGGTCCTTTCCCAAAACGACTTCGATGTAGAAGCTGCTGTAGAAAAGATAGACCCCAAAAGATCCGTACGCGAAGAAGAGGGCGATGATGAGAGGCTTCATATGCGGCGGTGAGAATAGGTCGTACGGAACCAAAGGGTTCTTCGCGAGACGGAGCTCAACATAAACAGCGGCCGCGAGGAAACACACGCTAAGGATGATGGTTGCGATGATCTGCGGACTCGCCCACCCGTTTGGTGCCTGCGAGCTATCGGTGATGCCATATACGAGGAGAACCAGACCCGGGACAATAGTCATCGCTCCCAGCCAGTCCATGGTGAGCCCATCAGGAGCCCGTGCTTGAAAGTCTCGTGGGACCGAGAGCAGGCCGGCGACGCAAATGACAAGGAGCATCATGGTACCGATCCAAAAATACCATCTCCAGGACAAGAACTGACCAGACACGCCCCCGAACAATATACCAGTAAAAAAGCCGAGGGGGGCGAAGGCGCCGTAGATGGCAAACACCAGGTTCTTGCGCGGTCCAGGCCGGTATATCTTCCCCATCAGCGTGATGCCAGCGGGCAGAAACGCGGCCGCCCCGATGCCTGCCATGGCGCGACAGACGACGAGCGTGATGTAAGTTTGGCTGAAGCCCGCCGCCAGACACCAGGCGCACACCCAGGCCATGCCGCCGGTGAAACTGATAAAGGCCCCGTGCATGTCAGCCAGCCGGCCCAGCGGCAGGAGACATGTCGCGGTGGTGAGGGTGAAGACGCTCGAGGGCCAGGTCTGGGCCGCTGGGGGTATGTCAAGCTCGACGGAGAGCAGAGGAAGAATGATGTGGAACCCCGAGATGAAGTATTCCTATCGATTTCGCGAAGTCAGCAACCCCGTGGCTTTCTATTGCGGGCATTCCAGACTTGAGGAATTTCGACGGACCGCCCGACAAACTTACCGCCATGGCCATGGAGCCGAGGAGGGCGATGACGAAGCCCAGCTCATGCCAGATTGTAGAGAATACCGCTGGTCTCTGCCGGCCGAGCTTTTCTGCGTCTATGGCGGCGATGTCATGGTCAAAGACTGCGTGCTCCGACGCGGGCTCTTTCTCCATCCTGAGAGCGCTGGAAAACGGGATACCTGGGTAGGAGCGCTGAGAGGGAGGGGGGGGGGTACAGAAAATCAATGATGGAAGGGAAGAACAACTTTAAGGAGTAGTTCCTCGCGAGCGCGGCCAAAAGAAAGTGATTCCCGACTGGGGAGACCAGCTCTCTTTATTCGCGGGCTACAAGGCTGTCCAGTTGGCCTGGTCGTGAAGATTGCCTTTTCGGGCTTACAAGACTATCCTTGAGTAGATCCCCAATCTCGCGTACCCACACAATCACAAGTCGGTAAGCCAACCTAGAACCCATGTCATGGTTTGCCATGGTGTCATTGTGGAAAGAACGGGTTTGCCTTTTTCGGTATGAGCGTCAGCTGCCTTGTTGGGGCAGGTATTCGGAGTTATTGAACGGGCCAAGGTTTTTCGCAAGTCGGCATATAAAATCACTTTATCAGCAATTGCCCGCTCGAGGACACAAAGAGTATCGCTTTTAGAAGTACCCCACAGCGACCTGGACTCCATAATGAGGCTTGGCATACTATTTAGTTCTGGTGTGTTTGTCCCGGCAGGGTGTCCGGATTCCGAAACGGGACCCTGTTTGGCGATTCCGGAACCGTTCCGACGAGAGCAACGCAAGCGTATTCGTGACCACGGGTGTGTATTCTGTTACTTACTTGATCGTCATAAGATGAGTAGCTATTAAGCAAGGTAAAAAATTTGACCGTATTTCTTTCTTTTTTTTTTTTTTTTGCCACAAGATGCGTTGGACGTATTTGCTCCTTTACTCCAAAGCCGGCGCCGGTACAAGAGGATATTTTCCGGCAAGCCAGGAAAAAAAATATTCAATTAAAAGCCGAGAAGTAGAGCTCGTTATGGTATCAAATAGGCGCTAATTATATTTTACAGTTACATACATCGTGTCCGTCAAAATGGTAAATGCCAACTCAGTAGCCCCTTCTAGCGTCCTCAGCCTCGAGGGCTCGGACACTTGCCAGCGAGAACCCTCGAAGTTTCACCTGGAGCATGTCCGACAATGTCAACATGCCATGAGGAATATCCTTCCAGGCTAGAGTATTATTATTCAGGGCCGAGACTGCGGTCTGGCAGATTTCGGCGACATCGCAGCTATCCCAGACGCCTTCTCTCCTGTTGGCAGCGTGCAGTAGCCTGATGCACCGCTCGTGCACTAGGGCATCATCCGAACCGAAACAGATGTAGAACAATGTCCAGACTAGGTTTCCATCGAATGTAAACCGTGGATGGGTGGTGGTTGCATCCATAGATATAATGACTTCCGCTAGGCTCAGCGCTGCTTGACATTCTACGGCGCTAAACATCTGGCCGTAAACCATACCACCAGTTATCAGACGCCAAACTGCATAGTCCATGGAAAGGGCTGTAACGGAGCGGCGATCTGGGCTCTCCCGTACAAGCGGCTCGAATCGCCGTTTCCAGATGGCCAGGTCTGACTTGGCAGCGGCCTTTGCCGCCCTCCTCGATCTGAGGTCCATTGAAGGCCCTTGACTCTCAAGGCTCTTGGTTCTATCGAGAAACATGTCGGATAGACTGGCAGGTTGCGGCGAGTATGCTTGTGCATTCCACATCCTTGTATAGAATGTTTGGTCAATGTTTCGAAACATCATCTCCGCCTCCTTGAGGCTCGCGAAGGGTACGTCAGGATCACCCATGCTAAGCACAGGTATGTTGAAGTCCAAGTCTACAAAGGCATCCAGCCCAACGTAGATTGCCAGGAACTGCCCGAAATAGTAGAGCATATCTTCCAGGGCAAGTAAAAGGCCATCCACATTGCCATGACCCGCGACCGCATTCGTGGCTCTCGGCCTTGCCTGCCTTAAGCGCTTGAGGATGCCACAGCCGGCGCGTAAATGACACGCGGCTTCAGCGCTGCGCCCATTCATATTCTCGATTGTGATAAAGATGACGCAGCATACGAGGACAGTCTCCAGGTTTGCATTGGTTTCAGAGGACAGGAGCGAGTTCAACGCCGCAATCGCATCATTATACCGCTGCATGGCCTCGGTGTAGAACGAGGTTTTGGGCCGCAACATGGACCCCGAATGGGCATAATCTCTCACAAAGTACTGATGCGCCGCACCTAGCGCACATAGGGCATGCGTAACGGCTTCTGTGGAGTGCGAGAGCGGTAGCACGTAGCTGAACCAGAAGTCCGAGGGCCGCGCGGCGGCGGCTATGTCTTGCACCACACATGTCCGTACATGATACAAGAGCGAGTTTTCAGAGCCGTTGGGAGATATCCGAACTGTCGGAATGCGTGCACAAGGAAGCGGATATTTCTGCGGGTTCCTACCCTCTTGGTTGGCTGTTCCTTGGCCGAGATGTGGGAGCTGTGGGGGGGTTGGTCTTTGTCCTGGCTTCTTGGTAAAGTCATTTGACGTGAGCTGGATAAATTGCTCGTATCCGTCGCACTTGTAGCCTTTTGTGGCGCAACGCTGACATATTGGCTTTGTCTCGTCACACTTGACATGGCGAATTCTATAGACTGAAGTCAGTTTCTCGCATAATTCCCTTGCACCGATGGGCAGCACAGACTTGCTACCAGATGTTAGCCTCAGCACCGAAAATAAGACAAGATCAAAATAAAATAAAAGAAGAACCGGCGCGCCGCTGCAGCCCCCCCTCGAGGTGCCACTGCAACCAATGGTTGGTTGGTTGGTTGTACTTACCAAGTGATACATCCTGTCCTGGCGCGGCGAACCGTCCCACGCGCCGCCTTTGTCTGCCGTGGCATACCCGTGTGATTTATGACAGCCTCTGCAGGACGCAGCCAAGAACCAACCAGCAGAGCCCTAGATTGTTAATGAGCGATGATTACTTCTGCAGGGCTTGGTATAAAGGTCTCAAAAGGCAGAACGCAGAAAGCGGAGACTGAGACTAGGGCGACGGACTTATGGCACTCACTTGCTCCGACCTCGGGTACGGTGCACCATTGAGGCCACTTTTGCACTTACGTACCCGAATTCGTAATTCGCTCTATCTCATACCACATCACACTAAAAATATTATATCTTTAACTACCTATTTCTCTACGAATATAGATTTACTTGACAAAGTATTTACATATATTAATGAAAAATTAATTAAAGATTGATTAAGCCATAGTTTAGTATATCTTATAACTAATAAAGAGATATATTTACTAAAGAATAAGTATTTCAAGATATTATATTTTGAATATCATAATTCCTTAAGAATTCTAGAATGTAGCTCAAATAATAACTATCTATCTATCATAACCTTAGTAGCTATAAGGCTAGTAACTATGTATTTATATAATCTATTTATAGTTATATAAGTAATAATCTAGATAGTATTATTTTAGCTTAAATTTAATATTTCAATCTATACCTGTCCACTGTGACTGGCTTGCGGAAGCTTCGATGAGACCCATAAATATATGGTGAGGCTAGTCGCGGCGCGTAGGCATCTGCCATTTGCAACTTGGGCGTCATCAATAAATGGCTTATCTCGTCCTGGGTGGCAGTATCAACGGAATGCGATCTTTCAAAACGTTGATATCTTCCTGGAGATGCCTGAGAGCCATCCGCCCGTCCAAAAACAGCCAAATCGGCCTTCTATCGCCAGCCAGACGGCTTTCTCTTACTTCAAATGCAATGATGGCGGAAAAAGGTGGGCCACGGGAATACCGCGACCAGTATCACTGGATTGACGGAGCAGAGTCCCTCGAAAAATACAGACGAGGTGGCTACCATCCAGTAGTGATTGGGGATATACTTGATAAGCGCTACCAAATTGTCGATAAACTTGGTGCTGGGATGCCTGGGTGCACGGTACTCGGGTTCCGTCCCGCTATTTAAACTTGCATTCGCTAAGCCATGTGAATTTGTGGACGAGGTGCTTGGCGAGCGATCTGATTGGTCTCGTCGCGAACGAGTCCTTTCCGAGGCCTTAGACCCGACTTATCAGATCAAAATTAATCAGATCAAAAGCAGCGAAAATGAAACAAAACGGTCGCAACAAGGTTGCTGCGCCCTGGTCAGGACTATCGGACGATGATCCACCAGGGATAGCTTCATTGCCGAGCTCGTATGTGTTCCGACCCAGCCAATGGCCATCTTCTTTCACGTGGCGACGACGGCGACCCGTTGTGGGACAATCTCTGTTCATGTACTTGCGCTGCTTGTTATAAATATGTATCGTGTGTACGTACGTCTGAAAGCAATATTCATCAAGACCTCTGCTGGCAAGTTCGCAGTCATGGATAGCCTACCCAGAAAGCCAGTGGAAGCAGCAGTCCCAGTGACGGTTGGTCTCGGGCCAGATGCTGCAAGCAACTCTGAAAAGCAGCACGCGAGCGTAGTCGCTGAGCCCAAAGCTGAGCAAGAGGGCCTTGGAGAGCCAAAAGAGATTGAATATGTTCTTTCCAAGCAACAGCTTATCATAGCATACCTTGCGTAAGTCTATACATGGATCATAAAACATTGGGCCCAACCACTCTGTTCGTCATTATCCAACCACTAATAAACTTTCATTCTCGTGCCTATTAGAATCTTCCTCTTGACGTTTATACAGGAGCTCACTTCGGGCATCTTTCGGGTCCTGAACCCGTTCGTCACGAGCGCTTTTGCTCGGCACTCCTTGACCGCAACCACGTCTGTGGTATCGAGCGTCGTCGGCGCCGTCTTCTATCTCCCCGTCGCCAAGCTCATCGAGGTATGGGGGCGGATGCAGGTGCTCGCTCTCATGGTGGGCTCCACGATCCTCGGCATCGTCTTGATGGCCTCGTGCAACAACGTGGAGGCATACTGCGCCGCCCAAGTCTTCTACACGATCGGCACGTACGGCATCTCATTCTGCATCACAATCTTCATCGCCGACACCAGCGCCATCCGCAACCGCGCATTCCTCATGGGCTTTACAGGGTCGCCCGTCTTTGCCACGCTCTGGCTGTACGGTCCCATGTCGGACAGCATTCTCAGGACCATCGGTTTCCGATGGGGCTTTGGCCTGTGGGCGCCAGTATACTTGGTCGTCGCCCTTCCTGTCCTCGCGGCCCTCTACAACGCAGAGCGGAAAGCCAGCAACCGCAAATGTGCAGATGCCGATATTTCGCCAACAAAACATCGAACTTTCTTGCAGAAAATTGTTTACTATGCCAAGCTTTTCGACATTGTTGGCATTTTAATCCTTACTACGGGCCTGACATTCCTGCTCCTCGCCGTGTCCATCTACTCGTACCAAGCCAACGAATGGCGATCTCCTCTGATCATTTGCTTTCTCGTTTTCGGCACCTTGCTCTTGCCTGCTTTCGCTTTGTACGAACGATACCTGTCTTCCTCGACCTTCATCCCCTGGTTCCTGTTCACAAACAGAACTGTCATCTCCACCAACCTGATGGTTCTCACCCTACAAATCGGACAACAGCTGTCGAACGCGTACTTCATCTCTCTGCTCCTTGTCGTGTTCCGGCAGTCCATCACAATCGCAACCTATATCGGCAACACCTACTATATCGGAGCCACCATTCAGAATATACTCATCGGTTTGCTGATACGTCGATTCGGCCACATCAAATACTTTGCGCTGTGCGGCGGAGTGCCGTTGGTCATGCTAAGCGTGGGCCTGATGATCAAGTTTCGCACTCCCGACACTTCCATTGGTCTCGTCTTTTTGAGCCAGTTTATCAATTCCCTTGGTGGCGGCATCTTGCATCCCGTGGAGCAAATCACCCTCATGGCCGAGTCAGAACATGAACACATCCCGGCGCTACTTGCTATAGAGAGCACCTTTGCCATCTTGGGAAAAGGCATTGGTTATGCTTTGGCTGCGGCCATCTGGACGGGAATGTTCAAAGGCAGACTTGTTAGGTATCTCCCTGCATCAGAACTGCCCAATTTGGAAAGCATATATGGCAGTATCAAAGTTCAAAGTTCTTATCCCAAGGGGAGCGACACATTCACTGCCATCGCAAACGCTTACGGCGACACCCAGCGCGCGATACTGGTGACTTCGCTAGGATTTTTCGTCGCGACTCTCGCATTTACCGCGATGTGGAGGGATATCAATGTCAATAAGATGGGGGGTCGACAATATAAGAAGTGATATTGCTCGATTCTAGAGGGTTACACGTACTTACAGTTCCTTATCTTGGTGGATAACTTCTTTGATCTTCCAAGAATCCTCACTCAGCTCTACCATGTTCCAAAATTCACCTTTAGCTGCTAGCAAATGCTTGGGCGTTCCGCTTTCCACAACCTCGCCCCGGCTCAATACAAGTACAGAATCAAAGTCTGCGACCGTGATCAACTTGTGTGCTACCACCAGAATAGTCGTATCTTTGAAGTTCTCTCTAATTGCGCATCGAATGGCAGTCTCCGTGGCCCGATCAACACCACTCGTCGCTTCGTCTAGGATCAGGATGTGAGATTTCTTTTCTAGCATTACCCGGGCAAGACATATGAGCTGCCGTTGTCCATGGGAAATGTTTGACCCTCTAGAGAGGATCTCACGGTCAAGATCTGCCGCAATGATGCTTCCTTCTCCTCCAAACGATGTCAAGTGCACGCTTCGGAGTGCAGCAATAATTTCCTCATCACTGTGCTGGCCAAAGACATCAACATTGGATCGGAGATTTCCCGAAAAGAGGAAAGCGTCTTGAGGTATCACGCTGATGGTATCGCGCACGCATCTGCGGGATATATGGGAAACATCCTGCCTATCAATCATGATCTTACCAGTCGTGGCATCCACGAAGCGCAGGAGAGCATTGATCAAACTAGATTTGCCTGCCCCAGTGCGCCCAACGACCCCTAACCGCTGCCCTGGTTGAAGAGAAAAGGACACGTCGTTGAGGGCCCAGGGTAGATTTTCGGCGTATCGGACTCCAAGATTCTGTATGTCGACTTGTCCTTCGCTTGGCCATTTGCTCGGGGCAACTGCCCCCTCTTCCCCTTCTTCTGATGGAATGGATGCTAGTGCAAGGACACGGCCAATAGCATTGAGGCCCGTTCTAGTGACATTGATCTGACCAATCGTGATGTTCAGAGCTTGGCGAAGTTGCAGGGCCAGTGTGACTGCTAATCCTGTGCTCGAAGCGGTGCCCCTGCTGCGCACTGTCGCGGCTGTTACTGCCGCTACAAACATGCTGCCCATGATTCCAAGCCTCATTCCTAGCCAAGAGTGACCAAGTGCCATGTGTGTGTAGGCTGTATTAGCTCTGTCGATGTGGCCTCGCATTGTTTCAACGTAATGCCCTACCTTGCCAAATGCTCGGATCGTTGATAAGCCTGCCTGGGCAGAAGAAATATGGTTTGAAACCGGAAAACCGCAGCTATTGGTAACGGGACGTAGCTTTTTAGATGTTTCCAGAGCTTTTTGAGCAATCAGGATATAGAACAGAAGCATAATTGTGCTAGAAACTATTGTGTATGGCGATGACGATAGGCTGTGGTATATTAGCGTCGTCTCTGTATTTCTCCACGTCCACTTCACACTCACCTGCTAGCACAAATTAGTAGAATATTCACAGTCGAGCTCAAGATACCGATGATTTGTGGAGCCATGCGGTGATCAATAGCATAAATGTCAGAATCGAGCGTCTGTACAAGTTGTCCTGGCGGTGTGGACTCGATCCAGGACAGCCGAGCCTTGAGGACTCGCCCCATCAGGCTTTCGAATAGTCTCTGCGAGGATGAGTGACCCATTCGTGTAAAGGCCAAGGCCTGAACACTCAAGAGCACTGCACCTGCTACCGATAGCCAGAGGTAAACGCCAGCATCGTATGAAGTCGAGCGCGGTTGAGCGACGCTGCTTTCCTGCGATGTCCACTTCGCAAGCCACCACGAATTGCTCGCTGAAAGAAAGCGAGAGCATAGAACAATCGGAACAGCAAAAAGATATCCCCTCACACTTTCCGTTCTTTTGGCGTATGCACAAAAAATGGCCCAATCCTTCGAGAGATTGGCAGGTTGCGCCTGCGTCTGAGTCTTCTCCGCTTGGCCTTTCGAAGCAGGTTGGGCTTTTGCACTAAAATATTTTGGCTTCTGTTCCTTGCGTTGGCTGGGGAATTTAGCTCTTGGCTCTGATTTTGGCATATATTCCACCATGGCTGACCCATTGTGCAAAGAGACAAGGCATGACGCCAGCTTGGAGCAGTATTCCGGGTGATGCGTCGCCAAAATCATCGTTCTCCCCAGCAGAATCTCGCCTGCAAGTGCATTGTCACAGATATGCCTTGCCACAGGCGTGTCCACAGCGGCCAAAATATCCTCTGATATGATGAACTCGGCTGGTGAATACAATGCCCTCGCGAAAGCCAGCCGCCATTTTTGGCCGCCGCTGAGCGAGGACCCGTCAGTGCCAGCGACAGTGAGATCACCATTGCCCAACGTATCAATGTCATGAGTGAGTCCGCACACTTGCAAAACATTATGATAGCGCTCCGCGTCGAAAGTATACCCAAAAATTATATTATCCTTTATCGAACAATCTTCGATCCAAGGCGGCTGCGAGACGAATGCGACGGATCCAGCGACGATGTCACTGGCTGTCGAGAGATTCGAGGAAGTAGCAGCTGCAGGCTTTAGAAGCTTACCAGACTGTATCATGGTTTCTTCCAATATTGCAGACAATAAAAGACTTTTCCCAGAGCCTACCTGACCTGTAATAAGACTGACCCCGTTCCTTGGAAATTTCAAGTTTACACCTTTCAGCGTACTCTCTTTCCCATCCCCAGACCAAGACAAATTCGCATCCCGCAGCGATACGTCATCCGCTAATATGGACTGTCGAATCTGTTCAGGCTGGTTGAAGTATAGCTGAAGCTTCGCGTAGCTGAGCCTCGCGCGGTGGAGCGATGCGAACCGCGTTGGAAGCTGCTTGATGACTGCATGCAGGTTGCTAAATAAGTTGACAGATGTAAACGCCACTGAAGGGCTGAATTGGCCTGTTCTGAATGCGTGAATATATATTGTGAGTGACGCAAAAAGAACAGGGCCAAGGGTCGCAACCAGGTTGATCAACTCCTTCTGAACACTGGCCTTCCACGCAGCTTCTAGGTTGTCGTTGCGCGAGACGAATATTCGGTCCTGCCAGAACTTTTCCATCGAAGAGAGGCGTATTTGACGAAGCCCATGAAGCGCTTCAGAAACCAGGTGCGAGGTTCGTTCAGTAGCTTCCAAGTGCTCCGCTTGCGCTCGGCGAAGATTGTTGGACAGCTTTCGTGATATCCAGATGGCCAATACAGATGGGATGCCGCCGACCAAGATGGTAGTGAATCCCAATAAATGCGATAGGTATACAGAGTGCAGACCTATCTCCAAAGCGGCCATTGGTAAGTCATGAGCATCAAGAAAGGTCCGGGCGATAGTGCCACTGCGTATTACAGGTTACTATGAGACAATCAAAACTTGTAAGCTTAGTAGCATACCTGTGGCTCTCAATCGCATCCATCAAGCTTGGGCAGTTTGCGTCTTGCTTTGCCCCGGCCGGCCCACCATTGACTCCGGACCGCAAGCGCATAGACTTTTCAAATAACAAGGTCTGAAGGAGGCCGAGCATCGGTAATTGAATGCGAGTGTGGCCGATCCAGCCAGACCAATTGTCACAGATAGAGACGCCAAGAAGACTCAATGGAAGCAGTACAACCCAGGTCCAAATCCAAGGAACGGTATGCGAATGCATCTCCAAGCTTCGTAGGAGGTTATACACGACATAGCGACTGCCAAATTCTGACGCTTTTTCCAGTAGCACTAATGTCCACTGTATAAGCAGAGGCTTTCGGAATATTATTGCCAGCTGCAGCCATAGCTCCTTCGTTTGGTCACAAACATCGTATTTTCTTCTCATTGCAGATGACGTCTGGCTAGCAGGAATTCTTGGCAGATCTTGCAGCTTCAGTGTTGCAGGCAGTGCCGTGTGCTCCCGATGAAGACCCCATGAAAAGAATACCCAATCTAGTATCGACACGCCACTCTCATTCAGCACTGCGGTGTTGCCACAGAAAACAACAGCGTGCCGTGGGAACGACAAAAGAATGAACAGCACAACAGCGGCAACCACAAGTTGCGGCCAAAAAAGGTTATGAGGCACCATTAAGTGCTCATAAAAGAGAGAAGCGATGAGAATCAGCGATGAAGCGGCTGTGTAGATTGACATTTTATATCGTTGCTGAATACTCTTTTGCTGACATACAGCGAATGACTGATACATCAGCAGTGACTGAAGATCTGCATTAGCGCACATCAGGTCACTACAGCTTGAAGTTTTTATATTTCGAAGGGTAGTCTCGAGTAACTACTCACCCACAAGATGGGAGCAGTCCAGCGTAGCAGGTCGCATCGCGGATCTTGACTTTGCGGGACTGACGTCCTTGATTGCGAAAGAGACATGCCTCCCCCGAAAGCAGGAGCAAAAACAAGCGTGCTGTAAATGCTTGCGTGGATTGTCGCCGCCTTGGCCTCGGACTCGTTTGTAGCTTCGCCGTCGACGTCTTTGTACGGCTGCGCATTCGGCCGCCGGTGTGTTGCCACACAACGGACGAAGCAGGCAACAGCCAGTCCCAGGGAGAGGACGGCGAAGTTGGTGGAGTTGATGAGAAGAAATGCCATGATGGATATTCCTACTAGTTGGAAGCCTCCAGCATGATCTGAAAGTCGTTGTTAGGTGGCAGGTCGCAAGGCTGTCACCCCTCACAGCCACCGGCTTAAAGCGGGTATCATGTTGGCCGTTGGACGCGATCGCGCCGCCGAATGCCAGCTGAGATTAATATCCAGTGAGTAAGCACATCGTATTCTGCCTCATTCCCTTATTAAATATCAGATATTTCGGGTACTTTTGCCCTGCAGAATACGGTCTTGTAAACCGTCCAAAGTCCCTCAAAACAAACCGATGACCAGTGCAGGCCCTCTGCCATAGTGTCTTCAAATGTGCTGCTTAGGTTCTTTATAGACATTGTATCAGTAAAGAGTAGCGCTTCCATATCCGTGAAAGATGCGAACCTGCACAGTGTAATCTGCACACAGTCAGGTCTTTCCACCCTGAACTGGTAACTACTACTTGTGGCATTTGTGTCTCATCAGCGCAACGCAAACTTGTCCCTTTCGGCGGAATTCGTTGGCGCGCTTTCCAAGCACTTTGTTTGTCTGGGTCATCCCACTAGAGAGGGCTCATTTATCGTCATCCCATTCAATGGCAATCATTGCGACGTTGGTCCATAGTTCGCGCACTAGCCAGCGATGCGCGACTATTAGTAGAGTGACAACTGGAAATCCGCCCAATCCTTTTGACCGTACGAATCTACACTACCGACTTTCCCAAAGACCATTCGGCTTTCGGGGGCTTCCGATGGATGGGCATCGTAGTATAGTTGTAACGGATGGGCATCTGACATTCCCATTCAGGAAGGCCAGCTGAAAACGAGTCCGAAACAACGCCATCTTTCTTGGCGATCGACGGCGGGCCAATCTTGTGTTCCCACAGCCTGCTGCCACATCAATTGGTTAGGTCGCTCGAGTGCTCAACCCCCATCACCAAGCCCGTGATGGCCGCTCGATTGACACTTTTTAATCAGCTCGCAATCGTTTGGTTGGCTGAACGAGCACCCCGTTCATGCCGCTGGTAGGTGGGCTAGCTGAAA
Source organism: Cordyceps javanica (assembly GCF_051103115.1). Taxonomy (NCBI): domain Eukaryota; kingdom Fungi; phylum Ascomycota; class Sordariomycetes; order Hypocreales; family Cordycipitaceae; genus Cordyceps; species Cordyceps javanica. Next base: position 975,888 of record NC_139297.1, read on the forward strand.
GGACACGGCGTGCTGATTCGCAAGCTCGGTGGCATTCAGAGTTCGGGCAAGCGGAGACAGGCGCGAGCGGCCCGTGTGAGGTCCAATTGTGCAGAAACGTGTCGTCGTAGTCCGGATCGCGTCGGTCTAGCTTTCGGGCAACGCCCCCCCCCCTCCTCTTCGAGGTGCCTTGGGGAAAAGGGACTTCTGCACCTGGGACTCAGGTTCAGCATCGGGCAGAAATGCCGAATCTGACTGCCCCCAAGAGTAAGACTGGTGGGGAAGTGTCCCCCAAAGTTCCGTAGCAAGTCTAGTTCGAGATCGACTTTCACCAGGTCGGTCTCAGCTCGTGCAAACTGATTAGCGCTTGAGAATGCCCGGCCAACTATAATAAGCAGCGGGTGTGCCTCGCGGCTCGTCCCTTTGTGTCGATTGAAGGGTCTGAAGAGCTTTTTTGTTTCCTTTTCTACCCACATCTTTTCGCGACGCTCAGACAGCCTCGTCCGTCAAGATGCGCATCTCCAACCTTCTCGCCGCCGCGACCATCGCCCTCGCGGCGCCCGTCCCCGAGCCTGTACGAGGACTGCCTCCCCGTTCCCTTCCCGTTTGACCGGGAGTTTTTTCTTTTTGAGCCAGCGTCTAACCGACTTCTCACTCTGCAAACGTAGCCCGGCATCCCTAGCACCAGCACCGCCAGGAGCGACCTCAACAGCATCCAGGTCGCCGCCTCAGGCTCCGGCGACGGTTACTCGCGCGCCGAGTTCCCTCACTGGATCAAGGTCGACGGCAGCTGCACCTCTCGGTATGACAATGCATCACACGACGGCCTCCCGTGTTTTGCCGAGTGTTTCTGTACCCCGGCCCTGTTGCCATGAGAGCTAACTTTGGTTTCCTTCACCCCCCCTGTCCTCTTGTGTAGTGAATACGTCCTGAAGCGTGATGGCCAGGACGTCGAGACCGGCTCGGCCTGCAAGATCATTTCTGGCACCTGGATCAGCCCATACGACGACACTACTTGGACCAACAGCAGCAAGGTCGACATTGACCATCTTGTGCCCCTCCAGAACGCCTGGATTGTACGTACCAGCCTTGTTTATCATCTATCTCGCTGGCCTGTGATTGCTCTCTCGCAATTCTAAATGCGGAAGACCTCCTCCTGTGCCGTGCCAGTGGTGTCCGTGCTAACGCTTCTCTCCGCAGTCTGGTGCCTCGAGCTGGACCAAGGCGCAGCGTCAGGACTTTGCCAATGACATCAAGCGGCCGCAGCTCTACGCCGTCAGCGAAAAGGCCAACCGCTCCAAGGGCGACCGCAGCCCCGACGCCTGGAAGCCTCCTCTGCAGAGCTTCTACTGCACCTACGCCAAGTCCTGGGTCGCCGTCAAGAGCTACTACAAGCTGACCATCACCTCGGCTGAGAAGTCTGCTCTGAGCGACATGCTCGACACTTGCTGAGGCGTTGACGTCGTATGAGAAGTGAAGAGACGAGCGCCTCTTCTGGAACGGGAAGCTTCACGCTCGAGTCCCTCAACAGCTGCCGACGAGTAAATAGCACCGCAGATCAAACAATTTGGACATTTGTACGACCGAAATGGCGCCATCCTCATCTGCTTTTTTTGAAGCATCTCGTCGTGCAAATGCGAATGATCCGGCCATACCTAGTTTCAAAGTAAATCTCGCAGGTGTTGTGGTATTGCACGTGGAAGTCCATAGGCCTTGGCACTACAAACGCCGTGCGCCGTTCGCGTTTTGGATTGATCCAGGCGAAAGCTGTGCTACTATTTGCCTTGTTCTGGTCCTCGTCCAATTTGCCATATATTCTCAGGAATCTCCTCGTTAAAATGGCAGCACGCGATCTCATCATCAGTTTCACTGTCTTTACGGAATTTCTTAGACTAGGATAACACACTCGCTATCAACCATGCTGGCTCAAGTCCTGTGCCTTGCCGCTGCCTGCCATGCCTGGCCTTCGTATGGCGGCCTTTGGAACCCAGTGAACTGCAACCCGCTGGCCAAGGATTCACGTAAGACTTTTTTCTTGTATTTCTTCCCGATATCTGTTAATTGCTGACACTTGCCCTTTTGCAGACTGCCCTCCTGATGTGGCCTTTGCAGGGACGCGAGGTTTTACTTTTGCGGGCGCAAGCTACGACCAGGCCTTTGAGAGCTTCTGGACCGTGGACGAGCAGACGAAGCAGGACCGCGATCGCCTCAAATTCGCCCAGGGTGGAAATGGCTTGGAAGTCAGCATGACGGAGCAGAAGCAAGCCCCGACACTGACCAGCCAGCAATACCTCTTGTTTGGCAAGGTCACCGTCAGAGCCAAGGCCGCCAAAGGATCTGGTCTTGTCACTACTATTGTGCTGAAGTCTGACTCGGGTGATGAGATTGACTGGGTACGGCCTTCTCAGTTCATTTGTTCCGTTCGGGATCGCTAACGTGCAGTAGGAGATGCTTGGAGCGTTCCAGAACCAAGCACAGTCCAATTACTACTATAATGGCCAGCCGCTGTTCAATACGTACAACAACACATACGCAATCTCCTCGTCGTCTTACGACGACTTTCACAATTACACAGTCGAGTGGACTGACAAATTTCTCAAATTCTCCATCGACGGCGCAGAGCGAAGGACCTGGCAGCTGGGTGAGATCCCCGCCGAGAAGTGGCCGCAGACGCCGATGCAGGTCAAGCTCGGCCTCTGGGCCGTCGAGGGCTACAACGACCCTGGCGAGATTGCCTGGGCCGGGGGCGTGCCCGACTGGTCCTCCGGGATGCCCTTCACCGCCGCGTTCCACTCTGTCGAGGTTGAGGACTACGCGGGCTGGTGCGAAGAGGTCGAGCCCGGCCGCGTCGAGTACCAGTACGACGACAAGATGAAGGGCTGGGCCGACGTGCGTGTCGCGGGGTGCCGCAAGAGGCGCGAACCGGGTGTCACGGCGCCCTCGCCGTCAGGTACGTCGCCCGCGTCTTCCGGTGTGTCCGCAACTGAGACGGCCAATGCTGAGCCCACAGACAAAGGTGGCGGCAAGAACGACAATGAGGGCTCCGGTGCGATGTTGGCACCATCTGCCTCTTTGGCATGGATGGCCGGTCTTGCATGGATGCTATTCTTTTAATACAGGCTCAATGACTCTTAATATGTCGGAAAGACCAGAAGATGAAAGACTCCATAGTTTAGTACATGAGTTTCCAATAATATGACGTATTAGTTTGAGAATGCCTCTGGCGTTGCTGGTTGTCGTAAGCAGTAGCACTGCGGGGGCTGCAAGGTTCAGAGGATCGATGCGACAAGGCCATCGTGTCCTCTCATGCACTGGACGAGGAAATTTCGATTTGAGTCTTGTGCCGGGATTAAGGCTGGGAACGTGGAATATGGGTGATGCTGGCATCCATTGTTTAAAAAAGAAGGGCCCTATCGTAGAGAAGCCGTCGCGTTGTAGGAGGCATTGTGCCTAGACCGACAGTATGGCTTGTTTGTTGTTGTCGAGGAAGACAGTCGCCATGGGCGGTTTCAAGAAGCAGCCCGCCAACATACGCCGCGAGATAAGGTCTTCAAAGGTTCGTGCAATTTTGACTCTTTTTACTCGTGGCCAAACTGCCTCGCCGCAAGTGACAGAAATACACACAGCCATGTTCTTATTCGGTGTTCCATGTATACATCGAATTGAAACTTACAATATATATATACATCGAAGAAGAATATAGCTGTGTGTAGTTCTGTTGCCAGGCTCATTTCGTCATCATCCAGACATTTTATCCAAAAATGTGCCTTGACTGTGAAGAGCCAAAGGCCAGTCATTTCAAGTAATCAATCTACTGATACTATTCCGGCGGATGGGGCAAGAATTAAATATTCGTCATCATTGAGAAAATATGTCAGTCATACAAAATGAAACGTAGAGTAAAAAATGTCGAGAGCAGAGAGGAATATAGGTGTCTCCTAATTAGCAAACAAAGAAAGGAAACCAAATGTAACAAGAAAACACCTTTTCATCCAGCCCATTATTTCCAGGTGTGTGTGTGTGAGTTTGTGTGTTTGTTTGTATGTGTGCTTTTTTTTTCATAATTACCAATATTTCCACCGTCAAAAGAAAACAACGAAAAGAAAAGAAAAAATGCCTCGCCATTCAAATGCGTGATACTTTTTTTGTTAATACACAAGACTTGTTTCCTTTTTGCCCGCCTTTTGTTCGGTTCGTCTGGGCCAAACGAGAAAAAAAGAAAAAATAAGAAGGGAGGAAATCAAGAAGAAAGAAGAGATAAAATAAAAGAGCCACCATCGGGCCGCACATCATGAGGGAGCGGGCCGGGTATCATCAAATTATATCAAGGGAAAGAATAAAAGAAAGAGAAAAGGGAAGGGGGGAAGGATACGAGGTGTACGTAAATGTCATGACGCGACAAGACGTCCTTCTCTACTATGGTCGTAGAGTTTCATTCGCCTCCTCGTCCTCCTCGCCGCCGCTCGCGCCCGTGTCGTCCGGGTCGCTGAGGTCGCCGCGGGCGGCGCGATGCGCCAGGTCGCGCTCCTTGTAGACCTCGCGCTTGCGCGTCTCAGCCTGGTTGAGGCAGTCGACGTAGGTGCGGAACTTGACAATCTCGCGGAGCAGGTAGGAGCTCTTGCGCTCCCAGTTGGTCATGGCCTTGGCCGCATTGGAGCCGCGCGGCGTAAAGGCAAGCAGCATGGGGCTGCGCAGCTGGTTGTGCGCCTGCAGGTCGCTCTCGATGCTGCGCACGTACGCTGCCAGCGCATCGCGCTGCTCGCCCTCCGACAGGGCGCTGGGCCGCGCGCTCTGCGTCGGCGGCGCCCACGGCGTGATGTGCACCCGGTCACCGGGGAGCTTGCCGCGACTACTGTGCGCAAAGCCTCCGACGCTGCCGCTGCCGCTGCCGGGGATGTGGTCGAAGTTGGCCGACTTGGAGCCCGTGCTCTGGGCGCTGCCCTTGCGGACATGGCCGGTGCCGCCGGCGGTCTGCATCGGGGGCGGCGTGGTACTCGACTCGTTGATGGCCGCCACCAGCGCGTTGTTGACAATGGCCTCGCTCCAGCCGTATTCGATGTTGCTTATACCACCGACCAGCGGGTGCGTGCTGAGTCTCGCGCTCCAGTAGTTGGCCGTGTTGACGAACTCGCGTATAATCTCTGGGGTGCCGACCTGGAACAGGTGAACCGCGCCCGTGGGCAGGCTGAGTGCCCACACGTACGGCCGCGTGCGCGAGTAACCCGGAGAGGGCAGCGCCGAGGCCAGGGTGAGTCGGAGGTTGAACGTGCCGACATTGACGGCATTGTCTTGCCAATTTCCACCGCCAACAACCGGTGCCGTCGCCGTGCGAGGACGGAGCTTGTGTCTGGCGGACTTGCTCAAGTTAAACGAGAACATGCTGAGCTGACCCTTTTGCACGACGGCAAAGACCTCGGACCAGTTGCGATCCTTGGCGCGCTTGCCGACTCCATCGAGATGGTGCTTGTGCACGACCATGCCCTCCTTGATCCACGGCGGGCCGGCTAGCTCGAGCGATTCGTCTTCGAGCAGCTGCGTCGAGGTGTAGTCGCTGCTGATGATGGACGGCGCCGTCTCGTCGCCATTGAGATCCTCGTCGCGTATGATCGACTGGCTCAGTGCATTGGCGAAACCGATGGACTGCTGGTAGTCACCCCTGGGCATGGCCGACGCAAATGAGTCCTGCGACATGGACGCCTGCGTGCGTCCGAGAGAGTAGCGGCTCCAAGTGGCAGATGACATGGCGGGGCTCCACAAGGAGTTATCGTCGTCGAAGCTGGTCCTGCTGGATGTCAGGCCGTTTCGTCCGAGTCCAGGGCGAGAGCGGCTCTTGGAAGTCCACCTTGCAGTGGCGGTGCGGCTGCCCTCTGCGATGCGCCCACGCAAGGACATTTGGCCTTCGGACGGCGTCTTGCTCAGCACGCTTGGTGAGCGCTTCAGCATGCCCATGACAGAGAGGTTGCTTTGTGACTGAGCTGGGCCGGTGGACCGGTCTTCGGCTCCAAACAAGGGGAGTCTATCGTCGCGGATGGAGCTGTAGATGCTCTTGAGGACCTGTTCGATTTGCTCCTCCCAGGCACGCAGCGACCCGGTATGGGGAGCCTTGACTAGAGGCCCGCTGTCCTCGCCAGCGTCTCCTCCCTGCGCATCTGGTCTCGCAGAGGGGCGGAACGAGTGGCGGAAGCTCGACCGGTCTTGCTCGCCGGTCTGCGGATCGGCAGCCAGCATCGGGCTCCTGTCGGGGAGAATGCTCGGGCGTTGAAAGGCGTCGGGGTTCGATTCGTGGAGCGCTTGTCGGATCGTGGACAGTGTGTTTTTGACAAATTGACTGCGCGTCATCTTTGACTCGATATCGGCCATGTGGAGGTCAGTGTTGAGAAGCATGATTGAGTAGCAGATGGTGTGGATGACATCGGTGGCCTTGAAGCCGTGGTTCGGATTGCAGTCGCACCATCTCTTGGAAAACGCAACCAATATTCGATCCACTTGTTGGGTTTCGCCGCGGAGAATCAGGCGGCCGCAAATGCTGCGCAAGGCGGACTGGATGCTCTGGTCGGTGAAGCTGTACAGCTGCATGTATGCCTGCAGCGTGCGCTTTCGCACCGGCCCTTCCTCGCCCATCCACGAAGCGGCCTTGTCCTTTTGGATAAAGTCCTCCATCCCGTCATAAATCTTCTTGGCCTTGAGCCTGTCGTCCTCGGTGGGCTCGCCAACCACAAAGTGCGGCTCATCGAGAGCCTTGGCTGGCATAGTGTTGATGGTGCCAGTAGCACCCTTGGAGGAGTCGGTCTCGTCAATGTCTTCGACGCGCACGCTCGGGGGTCCGCTGGGGACAGATTTATAATCCGTCTCAGTCGACATGGTGCCCACGCTCGCTGAGCGGTTGCTCTCGCTTGGCAGCCTCAAGTTTGATCGGCTGCGGCTGCTACCCGGACTCAGCTGGTCCATGACGCGGGGCGCCATCTTACTGGCCCGGATGGTATCATCCTTGCTCGTGTCGTTTTGCGAAACGTTGGTCGATTCAGAGTGGGCAGAGGCGGAAAGGTCCGACCGGGAGCGTCTGTCCCCATATTTGCCGGGGTGCTCGTCGTCGCTGCCATTATCCAGATCGAGAAAAGTCTGGTGGGCAGCCGCTTTTGATTTTTTAGCCGACGGGGATGTCGTTTTCCTGCGCGGGGAGTCGCGGCTATTCTCAGCGTCGCTGGGCACGCTGCGGATCTTGGCGCTCGGGTTCGGCTCGTAATCGGGCGAGAAATCGCGTTTGTACTCGTGTCTGGGTTCGTCGTCGCTGTCGTTGTCGTCGCCGCCGCTGTCTGCGACGATGTTCGTAATGTCGTTGAGCGCGGTCGGTTTCGAGGCACCAAGAGCCTTGGCCGATCCCGCGCTGTTTCGAAGATAGGGGTCCAATGCTTGCCGCAGGCTGCTGACGGGGCTAGCGTCGTCGATTCCCAGGCTCGACTCGTTGGTCAGACTCGCCAACGGCACATCGGGCACGGGCGGTGCTTGAGACGGCAGGGGAGGTATGTCGTCGACGACCGACTTCTTACGTCGGCGGAAGAACGACGATGTCTTTTTCTGCAGGGGCGGTACGGGTGGCGGGTGGTGCGAATGTGAGGACGACGTATCTCGGGAAGGCGGCGCCGAGGTCGATTTCGACTGCTCCTTTGTTAGTTTGCCACTGGGGGGGTAATCGTGCTGTGAGGGCGAGGACGGCGGGCGCGGCGCGCTGTTGGGCTGCTTAGGCTGCTCGGTCGGCGTGAGCGCGTTCCTGGACGATCCGCCGCCAAAGACGCGTCGAAAGAAGCCTGGCCGGTCCTTGGTCGGCTGCTGGTGCGGCTGGTCCGAGTGCTGTTGGTGCGGAGATGCGGCGTGCGACGACTTGGCCCGGTGCTGGTCGTCCTTGGTCTTGCGGTAGCCGACGCTGGGGGCCGGGGCCGACTCGAAATCGTCCATGCCGGGCATCGGGGGCTGCTGCTGCTGCTGCTGCTGTTGTTGATCCCAGGGAGCGCTGGCCTGCTTGTTTTTGCTCGAAGCACTCCTGAGAGAAAGGGTGCGGGAGCTTCGCTTGCGGTCGAGGCTCGGCGGCACTTGGTCGGACGATGAGCCGCGGGGAGGGACAACAACGGGCCGACGAGGGCCGGCCGGGACGGTGGGCGTCGGCGCCGCACCGTAATCTTGGCTCAGGTAGTCAACGTCGTAGTCAACGGCCGAGGAGGAGGGCAAGGGCGGGCGCAGTTGGGCCGGTGAGCCGATAGGCGTGCCGGGTGCTGCACCGCCAGCACGCTTGCGGGCGCTAGAGCCGCCGGCGCTCTTGCTGCGACGGGACGGATACGAGTCGCGACGACCCGACGACGCGGACGGGACAGACTCAGCGAGGAACCGGTGGTAGCCGTCGTGCTGATGCTGGGGGACGCGGTGGGTGCGAGGCGGACGGTCGAGGCTAGGGTCGAAGGGCAGGCTGGCGCCGCGGCTGGGGGGCGTAACGGGGGGGCGATGCCTGTGTTGGTGGTGGTGCTGCTGCGTGGAACGGCCAAGTGAGCCGGACAGGGCGTCGTCGAGGTTCGCGTCGGCGGTAGCGACTGATTCCTGCCGAATTGTAGAGGAGGAGGCAGACGACGAGGAATTGGGGGTGCGACGGGCGGTTGTCGTGGAGGAGGCAGCGACAGCGGGAGCGCCCGTGGCAGCCTTGTGTCGGCGCGAGTCGGGGGCAACGTGCTCAGCCGTGTCGAGGTCGGAGCTGTCAGAGCGGCCGCGATGCCGATGGTGATGATGGTGAGACAAATTGGTCTCGCGGGAGCGAGAGGCAGCAGAAGAAGAAGCGGCAGCAGCAGCGACGGGAGAAACAGTTTGTGCCTCCGTCGACGAGGATAGCCAGGGCGGCGGCGGCGTTGCCCCATCAAACGGACGGTGGTAGCGGTGGTGGTGCTGGTGGTGCTGGTGCACCAGCTCCTGCTGGGGTGGTCCGGGGGGGCTTTGATTGCTCGGCGAAGGGTCCCAGTGGCTGCTGCCGGCGCGTCCACCAGGCTGATGACTCTGCTGCTGGTCAAGGGAGAATTGATCCAGCGACCGCAGCATGTTGGTGACAAGAGAGTCGCGGGTAACATCGCGCGGCGACAGAGACAGGTCGTGAGAGTCGCGTTGTTCGGGTGTCTGCGGCATGCCAGCCGATGAACCATCACTGCTGTCCGCGCGACGATGCCGGTGGTGATGGTGGCCTGAAGCCACGGCCATCTTTACCTTGTCTGTTGTTGTTTTTTTTTTCTTTGGTCTCCTCGTGGTTGTTTCTTTTTGGTCGTTCTCACCCTGTCTTTGAAGCTAACGCACCACTGTGATTCTGTCTCCTTTCCTTTTTTTCTCTTTTTTTTTCTTCTTCTTTTGGCCTTTTTTGTCCGCCTTCGCCTGGATGGCTGCAGATAGCTGGGGTCCTTTCAGTGCTCAGTAGGGGTCAAAAGGGTTTTTGTGGAGGACGAGTGGAGAGGATGTGCGAGTCCCTGGTTGCTTCTAGTGAGGAACCATTGCGCGAGCTCCAGACGGAAGCAGATGGACGGGATTCTCCAACAAGATTTGTCTTTGTCTTCTTTTTCGCACGATAAAAGTGAAGGGAGAGTAGGAAAATCCGACGAGAAAAGGATGCTAGTGTCAGTTGTTGTTTCAATTAAAGCTGTTCCTGGCAGGCAACAGGGAAGATCACAGAGACCTTCCTTGTCGTGTCTCGGTGGTGGGTTTTTTTGGCTCTGAATCGCGCGTGCAGTTCCAGTGTTGACCAAGAAAAAAAAAAGGCCGCTAAGTAAATGAATTAAAGAAAAAGCAAAAAAAAAGGAAGAAGGCGAATTCAGCACTCCGTATTCAATTGCGCAGAGGAAGGGGAATGACAAGAAGAAGGAGAAGAAGACGACTTCTGTCGTTCCGATCCAGTCCTTGACCGCCTTCGTCGCTCAACGTGTGCGACGACAGGAAGAAGAGAAAGAATTCCCGGGTCTTGCGCGCTCTGGCGTCGTCGCGTGTTGTTGGATGAAGGAGGGAAAGACGGACGCAATTCTCACGGGTGCTCTCTTGTTTTCTTCCCGACCCCTCATCCTCGTCTCCCTTCTTGAGCGTCTTATTATTGCTGCTACGCGGCGGGCAGAAAACTAAAACAAAATGAGCATTAAAATGGATGGGGCGCACAGGGACAATAAGCCTGGAAGTAAGTGTGCGTGAGTGTGTGTTGTGTGTGTTGTGTGTGTGAACAGATAACAAGTCCACCACTCATTTCTGGTTGCCTCTCAGCCAATGTTGCTCTCCCTCTTTTAACGCTCTTCATTATAATAAGCTTTTTATCTATTCATTTCATTCTGTAATACAAAATTTGCAATACGGGGCACGTGTCTGTGGGGGACAACAGACAAGGGGGCCGACGCCTTCCAGTCCAAAACGAGAGGAAAAAAGAAGAGTGTCATCCACAACATTTGCGCCGCCCCTCCCTCTCTCACTCTCTCACTCTCTTCTTACTCACTCTCATGTCCCTCCTCTGCTGCTTCAGACTTGTAACATGCCCAACTCTTGTAGACTGACGGAAAAACGCTTGGCCCAGAGTTTCGATCGAGCGTCTTGAGTCTGCCCAGGGCGCGCATCATTTCATGCAGGGCAGAGAAAATCTCGCCCATACATGATCCTCTTGGGCTCGTTGGGTAGAAGTGAGGAGATGGTGGGGGGGGGGGTTTTCGTTCTTGCTCAGGAAAACGAAAGGCAACCAAAAAAAAAATAACATAAAAAAGAGGAGGCCCTTGTCAATCGGGTTTCATCCTACGAACCGAGCTCCAGGCTAAAACGCCGGATGCTCTGCAAAAGCCCTGTCGCGATGTGCTGCGGATTCATGCAACGTGCTGCGCTAAGCAACTAACCAGCTAACCAGGTAGTACTGATACTCAGTACTGAGTAGTTGGAATACCTCCGCTCGGATAGACTTTATTTTATACCCGAGAGGTTAAAACGATAAATTACCATCGGTATTGCTGAAGCTTGGCTTCTTTGATGCTGTACGGATAACATATCACCCTCTCTCCTCTCACTCTCACTCTCATCTCGCCTCATCCAATGATGGCTGCAAAGCTGTGCGCTGGCACTTCTTGGCTGCGACATTCTGACGCTTCATCATCCCAATGCTTTCCTTACTTATTTGTAATCTATTCTGTTTCTTGAATCTTATTTCTATTTATTTCACTGTTCTGATTGCTCGTTTTCGTTTCTTTTTTCCACATCGCAATCAAAACACATCCGTCGTCGTCACATCTGTCAGGGGAGGTCCCTTGATCCCAGCAAGCCAGACGGCTCATGCCGCCATGACCGCAGGGCCCAGCAAGGGCCGGGCGCCGATACGCATCATCATCAGCATCATCATCATCAATAACCCATTGTGCCATTGAACCCCAGTTCCGCTCCCGTCGATTTCTCTCCCTCTCTCGCAGAGCACGGCCTTTTCATGACAATGGGGGACTTGGCTGTGGGCTGCCTGTCCGACGCCTCGTCTGCCCTGCTCGTCGAACCCCGGTAAGATTGCGCCGCGCCCGTGCGCAAAAGGATCTTTTTTTTTCTTGTACCGCAGGTTTGTAGCAGCCCGGCCCCTTGCATGCCCGGTTGGGACTAAAGGAGATGCGCTGTCACCCCCCCAAGTATTGGCGACGCCACCGTCTGATGTTGATTGAAATCCCATACTGATCAAGGTGTGCCCGGGACCCCGCAATCACGACCTTGACTGGTCGTCGCCAACTCATCTCGTCTGGCCATCATGGGACCACTTTGGGACTGTGAAGTCTGTGATCAATATTTTGCTTGAGAGATGAACAATTTTACATGGTCAATGCCAGAGATCCTGATCCTTGTCACGGATGAAGGCTTGTCGTGTACTTGCTGGTATCAGTACTCTGTCATGGGTCAGACATGCATGCATGCCCTAATAAACCTTGTCCTTTTTTTTGGCCCTTTCCAGTCATTTCTCGCCCCGCATCATCTCAAGACCATTCCAAGACTTCGCCATGACATCAAGTCTTTTTCAGCGTCCGTGCCCGTGTATTTTACACGCATCAGCTGCTACACGCGCGTCGGGAAGGTTGAGCCTGAGCACGTCCCCGACCTATACCCGAGTACACCGACAAGCCTCCCATCGGGTTGTGTGGATGCGACCAAAGCTAAATCAGCTGCTGTATATTCGGCGCTCTCAAAATCATCTCCCTGTTTCAAACTATCAGCTAACACAACTTGAAACCTTGCCGATGGCACCTTGAGTGCCATCGGCCATGGCATAGAGCTTGCAGCACCATGAGCTAAAATGCTGCATGAGCTACGGATTGCAGTGCCATGTCAATAGAGGAAAGAGCTCCAACGGCATCTAGATGATATTAGTATTTACAAGGTGTATTGTATGGAATTGTCATTAAATCTCAACGCCAACGCCACCAAACCCTAGTCTGTTCTTCAAATGGGATTCAATTCGTCATCGGCGATTTGCAATCTCGATACTGCCATGCGATCTACCAGTCTAATCTATTGCGGTGATCAATCTTTACACCTCTTGAAAAAAAGGGAACTTCGCTTGACTCTTATCAGAGACTCAAAGAGTAGCAGTGCGTGCCATTATGGCTTCCGCGCCCGTCACCGACGTGGTGTCATGCGGACTGCGTCCGTTCCTGTAGCTCCAAAGCCGGCAGACATCCTTGACTTTGTATTCGTGCACCAGTTTCTTCTTGCTAGGTGCGCCATGCACTTCAACGGGTGTGGTAATGTCGCCGCTCCCAAATCCCGTTGTGCCCATGTATGTAATGTCGAAAGCCTCCCGCGTGTTATCCATCGCGGCGCCCTCCTTGCCAACTTTGATGATCTCTTCCATGAATTCATTTTCCTCGGCCGCCCCGATGAACTCTCCTGTCTCGGCATCTCTTTTCAGCGGAAACATGCCGTCAAGATAATGCTGGTTAAATTGATGGCCGCCACGCCTAGTGGACCGACTGAAGAGACGTCCCATGAATCTGGGCAGCTGTGGCGATCCCATTCTGTTTGTCGCAAAATGTAAAACTCCCCACATGGCAACGAAATCCGTCGTGTGTGCAAAATGCTCAATGTATCCAATGGCACGGTCTTGCGCGGCGTTCCAGCTCCTCGACGTTGCCGACATGCTCGAGGACTGGGCCACAAGGGACGGGCGACTGCCGTCACTTACATCGACCAAGCTATCGACTTGCATGCCAGAGAAGCTTGCCTCCGTTACCAATGTCGCGAGGGCCTCCCTTGGCTTTCTAATTGTCAGAGCCTGCGACTCGGCATGACGATGGGGATTGTTGAAATGGTTCGCGGCGTTGCCAAACGTGTAAACCTCCAACTTGGATAAGAGATCTTGCGGCATCTCTTGCAGGAGCCAGTCGAGCACCAGTCCACCCTCGATTCCGCCCTGTGAATGCAGAATAAAAATGACCTTGGTTTTTGACGGGTCGTAAAGCACATCTCGGACAATTTTGTAGCATACACGAACATCGTTGGTGGCATAGGAAAAGTTGCGCTGTATTAGGCACTCGATGACGTCGAATATTATTCCGGAGGTGCGGTTGTGGACACCAAGAATCGGCCGGCCAAATGTTATGGCAAGTCTGTTTAGGTTGTTTTTCATCCAATGCTCCCTAGAACGGCATCTCACATTAGAAAACTGGCAGTTGTCCAAGCAGCTGCGCGTGTACATACCCTGCGGCAACACCATTCAAGAAAATCCACTGCTCGTGCTCATGCTCTGGCAGCGCCTTGGCGTACTTCTCGTCCGATTGGAAGGTCATACCTTTGCCGTTGAGAAGAAGACAAAGAAGCCAGTTGAGGAACAGGCAACCGCCGGCAAAGACCGCGCCGAGCCAGACCGGAAACAGCACCGCGATGACCAGACCGAGCAGAAAGACCGTCTGCAGGAGAACAAGAACACCGTGGACGGCGAGACACCACAAGTTGGCCCAGCTGGGGTAGAGCTCATCCAGCTCTCCCGAGTCGGCTGGGGTGAGAGGCAGAATTATCCATGGCAGCGCCCAGCAGTAGACGAAAAAGTAGTAGACGTCCTTGAGGAATAGGCGCCAGGGAAAATCGGTATAGCTGTAGTTGATGACGCCCGTGCCACCGACCTGTGAGCGGTAGAAATCCGTCGCCGCGTTCATGGCGCGCAGATTTGTTCTGTCGGTCGCAATGTTGGATCTAGGCAGGATAAAATGTGAAGATGTAGGAATCATGGTCATTTCGACAACGGCCAAAGCTGAGACTCGGGGAAAGCTAAGATGCCAAGGGCGTGGCTTGGCATCGCCCCTCAGCTGCCTTTGTTTCGGCCGTCATGGACAATAGATAGTCATGGCTCAGGGCAGCTTCGGGCCGCAGCGTAGCCTCGAACAAAGACGTTCTTGCCCAGGAGTCGACAACGAACCGGGCACGCGGTCAGCTCCACTGCGGTAAGCCATGGCAAGTCCAGCGTTGCCCGGTGGCCAGTCGGCGCGTTCATCTCGTGGTAGACGATGTCCGTAACGGTAGCATCTCTCGGTCGATCTCGTCTGCTCTCGACCAGCGGCTGATCAGAGCGCAAGGCTGAGTCTGGTCACACGGTGCGCGGTGCTGCAAACTAACGAGCCCATCTGACCAACGAGGCAGTTTCTCACGCGCCACGTTTGCGGGTGCGAGTATGTACTGTCTCCTGGTTGGGTAGCGCGGTTCCCGTGTGTGGTGGTGCCCTGGTGAGGATGATGGATGGGTGCATGTCAGGCACACGCTCCCCATAAAGCTGGGGACGCCACATATGATTATATGAGAAAAATCCCTGCACATTCTTTTGCAAGTTCCCGTACCCTGCATTGAGTATTTCCCACCTTCCAACTCCCTCTCTGCAGCCGCAAAACGGTAACCCCTCACACTATGGCGGTCTATTCATGGCCTGGACCTTTTTAAACGGAGTCGCTGTCTGCGTGACCAAAGCCCCAGATTTTTTTTCTTCGTGCTAATAATTAAGGTGCGGTGGGACCTGCAAACCACCCGGTTCAGATCTCACGATCTTCTTTTCATCACCCACCCGAATTCGCCCCCACAGCCGATGCATACGCATGACACTTTACCCACCTCGAAATTTTGTCGAATGAGCATGCGTGAAATTGTCGACCTGTTCATGCCTGTCTATCAGATCGCCTACTCAGTAGCACAGTTGTAGACAACTTCACCTTCAATCTACTTGCCCGCCGCGGCCTCTTAGTCCAATTCATCTTTTGTTTGCAATGTAAGGTTCATAACCAGGAGTAGGCATCCTTGTAAGGGTTGCCATCTAAGCTAGCAAACACGCGTCAAGATTAATACAGGTACACAACAGCAACTCCAAATTTAGCATTTTTGTCGGCGTACTTTCACATCGGTAAGGGAGGGCAAAATAAAATGATGTTTGAAACTTTCAATTTCTCTATCAAATGAATGGGTCCTCAAGTGGGACTATATGGGAAACATAAAGGAAAACGCCAGCTACCCAATCTATGCAATATCTAATCTGGTTGAGCCAGAGCTGTGTGCTCATAATATCCACTAGACTGCCCCTTTGGCCATTGTGATGCTTCACAGTAGACAGCGGGGAATGCCCAGTCTCATGGTCGTAGAAAGAAGAGGTGGTATCATATTCGAGGAACCAGTCCAAGAATTATCCTCTGCAAGACAAAAGAAAGGTAGGGTTGTCTTTGCATTTAGTCGCTGGACTTGTGCATGGAGCCAGTGACGTAGTTGGACTCGAGAGCGTCAATGGTGGCGACGTCCTCGGGGGAAAGCTTGAAGTCAAACGACTCAAAGTTGCTCTTGATGCGGTGGGCAGTCAGGGACTTGGGCAGGACAACGTTGCCGCGGGCGGCATTCCAGTTCAGCAGAATCTGGGCGGGGGTCTTGTTGTACTTCTCGGCAATCTTGCCGATGGTGGGGTCCTCGAGCTTGTTGCCGCGAGCGAGGGGAGAGTAGGCCTCGATCTTGATGCCGTGCTTGTCGCACAGGTCGACAAGAGCCTGGCGCTGGCAGAAGGGGTGGACCTCGACCTGGTTGACGGCGGGAACGACGGTGGCGTTCTCGATCAGGTTCTCGATGTGGGCGGCGCCAAAGTTGGAAACGCCAATGGACTTGACCTTACCCAGGCGCTGGGCGGTCTCCAGAGCGCGCCACGACTCGAGACGCTTCTCCTCGTCGTCGGCGGGGGAGTGGATCAGGTACAGGTCCAGGTAGTCGAGGCCGAACTTGTCAAGCGAGGAGCACAGGGCATTGAATGTGGCCTCGTAGCCGTGGTCGGCGTCCCAGAGCTTGGAGCAGATGAAGACCTCCTCGCGGGGGGTGCCGGTTTTCTTGAGCCAGCGGCGGATAGCACGGCCGCAGGCCTCCTCGTTGGCGTAGCGGGCGGCCGAGTCAATGTGGCGGTAACCGGCGTCGAGGGCGGCAGTGACGGCGTCCTCGGTCTCCTGACCGTTGGGGGCCTTGTAGACGCCCAGAGCAACGGTAGGGATGGAGTTTCCGTCGTTGAGCTGGATGGAGTGGACAGAGGAGACGGAGCTGGAGTGCGAGCGGTTGCCCTCGACCTTCTTGACGATCATGTGGCGCTCAGGAGAGACCTCGGGGGTGATAGCGACGGGAGCCATTGTGAAAAGGGGAGTAAGTTTGTGTGGTATTGAGAGGTTTAGGAGAAGAAAGTTGATGAATCGTTTGGCAATGTGAGGGAGATGAGGATGTAAGTTGATAGGCCAGCCAGTGGTTTGATGAGAGTGATGAATCGATCGAAAGTGGATTTGAAGAGGCGGGCATCCCTCTTATATAGATGAAAAGAGGGAGAAATCCTAAAGAGGCGGGTTTCAGAAGCTATCTTCTGTCAATAGTACAAAACGCCAGTCTCTGCCTCAGCGTCGACACCGTGTCCATGTTTATCAGTCCCGCCATTTACACAGGCGTCATTACGGAGCATCAACTGCGGAGCCTGATACCACAGTACTGCGCGGTTGGCCTGTCGAATTCAGGCGGGCTCCAGCATGAGTAGTGAAAAAAAGAATTTTTCTTTTTCTATTTTTTGACTGGGGCAGGGAGCAAGAGGTGGGACAAGTCAGAAGTCACTGGTGAACGAAGGCCGTGTATAGGTGATAACGCAACTGCGGCATTTTATCTTTCAGTCTCCAGTGTTTTTTTTCTCTTGGGATTTCTTCTTTAAAATAGCCCATGTAGCAGGGGGGTGACATGGGCTGAAAGGTACATGGCGATGCAGTGTGACGGCGGTGGTGAGCGAGCGTACCCGGGCCGAGTTGGAGCCGTAATGACGTCGGCGGTGGAGCGGCCGACAGGTACCATGTGGCGGCGACACGCTGTGAGTGGCGGCGAGGGTTCCGGCACGATCCCAACGAGATCCATATCTGATCCACATGTTTTGTCTATTGGAGGGAAGGGAGAGTGCTTTTTTTTTTCGGTTACGGTACGGGCGAGGGGACAGAATTTTTAACTGTGGCGTCGGCCTGCAGCGGATGTGGGAGGAAAAAAGTGCATAGAGCGCAGCACCATATTGGACGGGGGTCTGCGGGCGGGCTGCGAGGCACATGCAAAAGCGGATGGGCAAACGGAGACGTTCGGCTCAGAGTTTTAAACCGAGTGGACCGTAGGGAGACAGGCCATTGTTCGGGTTACTGCGAGAGGTACCTCAGGTGCCGTATTCATACTCCGTACTCAGTGGTTCATCGAATGGTACACCTTTCTTGCCATGTCTGTCACTTTTGGTACGTCGCAATTTCAGAGTTACTTCCATTATTCAGGTGGTGCAACCCTCTTCTGAAAGAAGCTTTTGAACCCAAAAAATAAAAATAAAATAAAACAGAAAACGAGTCAAATTAACACGACTCGTCTTTCGCTCTATTCCTCCAATCACGTACCCGACGGCGATCATGTTTCAAGACTGTTCGCCTGGCTCTGTCTACTGAGATAACGCCGCCGCAGATACTTATCAGTACAGTGCAGCCCGCTGTTCTTATGGTGCACCCGCCTACCGTTGCCCAGCTGCTCCCTGTAATCAAGCATGTCAAAGTACCTGGTAGTGCTATCAGGACGGAGTACGGGGAACTGTATACGGTACTTGGCTCATCGGGTCCCTCGTAACAGCACCCCCGCCATCTCGTACCATGAACCTGGGCCCTGGCCACCACGATAGCGCTGGTTGGCCCTGCGAGGACCCTGCAATTGCCCTGCAAGCCCCCTGTAATCTATCTTGGTCCCTGGAACCCGCCCGTCCTCGTCAAGCCACAGTTTTCGGCCACCGTTCAAAACCCTACGCCCAACAGCTTGTGACGGATTACCGTCCTGCCGTCCAATCACGCACGAGTCGTGGCCAACAAGTCTGCAAACGCTGTAGCTTTTCTCATCTTGTCACCATCTCGCCTCCCACTACTTAGGTCCGTTCATCGCCCAAGCCGACACTACTTCCATCTTCAGCTACACTCAGTCTCGTACGGCCATGTATGTATCTTTCCCCAAAGACCTACTGATAGCTCTTCCGTGATCTCCTTTCCCACCGCGCCTGCAAATAATCACGCTCATGACGCAGTGGTATCCACGTAGCCAATTTCCCTCGCAGGCTCGACACGCACGCAAACACGGCAATGCGCCATCTGTTTGGACCCCGTCTGTTCCGTCCAGACTGTTGCCTAGACCGCGTCCGTACTTACCGAATAAGCAACCACCGCGCGCAGTCTGCCTCGCTGTGGACAGGCAGGGAGACTGCACACATAGCCTCCTGCACGCAAGTACTGCTGCGACCTCGCGCAATAATACACCAGCCTCTCTCTCCCACCACCCTTGCTGTCAAAACGCCAAGACGCCATGATCCACCATCTCTTCCGCCGCCTCAACTGCGGTTTTTTCTTAGCTTCGCTTCCTTCTCTTCCACGAATATAGCCATGATGGCAGGCAGGCAGGGCTGCTGGTGCGCCTCTCGTTCCCACGCTATGACACCTGAAATGGGGCATAAACTGGAGCCTTAAGACACGACAGATGGATACCACTACGGATGCCGTGACGTCAACCCCTTCGCAGCAGAATGCACCTATGGTCGGAAAAGCCAAATACATACCAAGTAGTCCGTACTGGTACAGATTACTGCAAGAGCGCCGCATTGCATGGGCATGTGCGGTGGAGGGTTGCGCCGCCTCTCGCTGGCCCCTCCATAACGCCCGCCGCACAATACCGACTATCCCCGTCGCGGCCTATCTTGCAACCAACCGCTTTTACCGTGGTCCTCGCGGATCCCGTCCAAGCACACCGATGTGCAACTTGAACGGGAATGCAAAATCAAACTCTGGCCATCGGCTCGTGTAGCACAAGATCGTCGCGATTCGGTACTCTGCACGATGCACCTGCACCCGATCAAATCGGCCTACTTCCACAAGTTACACGGCATCCCGCAAGATACAACCATCAGAGCACTGACAACTTGACTCTGAGCACAGTGTTACAGGTGGCACATTGCAAAGTTAGCTGATGTAATGTGTCAATAGAGTTAATACCAGCAGCCTCAATACGCGTTTACGCCAATCACGTCCCTGCTGTGCCTCTCTAAGTGGCCCAGCATAATAGACGGCACACTGAATACCCCATCCTCATCTCATTGATGTGCACGCTCAGCCCAATTTGATAATGATCGCTCACTTTGGCATTCTGGCGCCATAACGTCGTTCCGTCTTTTCCTCGTTCCAACCCTCCATCAGTTGTTAGTTACACTTTGATTACTCTTATCAATACGGCTGACAAGCATGCTCGCTATCAACGGGCATCCACATAGCCTCACCAACGGAGCCCACGTCTCATACCAGCTACGTCAGAATGGAGCCAGTACATGATACATTGATTGAATTGCATCTAGTGCGTTGCAAATGTTACATCCTTGGACTTCATGTGGAGCTATACCAACTAGCTCGGCCTCTTTTTTTTTTGCTCGTGTTGCGCAGCAATCAGTCTGGAGGGTTCACATCGGCGATGTGTTTTTTCTTCTCTGTCTAGTGGTCGACAATGCCGAGTAAAGAAAATTCATCATGTGGCAGCTAATTACAGATTACTGAGCAGTGATTGCCAGGTTGAACGATTGTTAGCCATCGACGCTTTGCTCCTTATATCCCACTTCGCTGTACAACTAAAAGGCAAAAAGACCCTGATCATCAAAAATGTGTTGCGGTGCCTACGAGATTACAAAAGTGCCTATTTCGGGAAACACGTGTATAAGCCTATCATGAGCTGCACCAGAACCGTCTCGGGTAGTGGCAAGTCCAATGTCGTCGTCTGACCTGGCCAGCTACTATCGTGACTTTCAACGATTAAAATGGGCCTTCACGATCCTGGAGACAGATGACTGCAACGGTATCGGCATAAATCCGATGCATCTCGACCCAGATATTTACACGATGATTTCTGAATATCTCCAAGCTGTCAAGAATTCTATCTGGATACCGAAAAGGGTCTGTTACCACTGGCAAAAAATCGATTATCGTGGCAAGCACGTCAGCACGTCTCTCTCAGGCAATCTCCATTTGTCCCTAGTCTGCAGCCCCTGCTTCTTCTTCTTACCTAGGAACTGGCCCGTCCGTGAATATCCCATTATGGCAGGCGTTCGAGTTTCGTGTAGATGGTACCTTGTTGGACAAACAAGGTGAAGCTCGTACGGAAATTTTCTTCTCGCCATGTTTCTACTATGAACTTTCAATACGACGGCCTTCTTTCTGAACTCAAGGAAAATATCACCGATAGTCACTGTTTCCACTGCAACTTATGACGGCGAGCAATCTACGCCTACAAGAGTTTGCCTCTACTTAGCAGACTCCTGGAATGCAAATGCAGCCAACTTTGGACACGAACCCGAGGATTTCGGGCTGAAAGAGCCTAACACAACTCGCAGTATCCCAGGTCCGGGTCCTCTTGCAGCCGTGACGCCTCGGCGCTTCGACCTGCAGCTCTAGACGGATCTCTTCATCCATACGTGTCAAGCCGGGGCGTTGCACTTCTGATGCCATAGAGTAAGTACCGCGTCACCCACATTCAATGTAGATGGGAATTATCAAGATTGGTCTTCTGCTTTACCCTAGGCCTCTCCTCCATCTAAAACTAGTCGCTCGTCACAGTTTTTCACGACGCAATGCCACATTGCATAGCCGGCGTCGTTGACAGATGTGAGACACCTTGTGGAGCGAAGAACCACCATATCCCTCCACCAAGGTGCAGCGGAAGGGTAACTTCGTGCAGAGCAGCCAAGCAACCACGCACAGCCGAAATGTGGTGCAATATTGTTGGAGAAGGGACAATTACTCAGTGGCATGAAAAGCAAAGAGCAAGACCAGCAAGACCCACACAAGACAGGCCTTTCGTATGTCCATCATCTGCAGCAGTCGCAAATCTTCTGTTGTCTAGTCGCGGAAACAGAGCAAGGATTCAAGCGTCGGCTGTCGCCGAACAACGGAAGCTCACTTCCAGCGATACTCGGCAAAGGACTGACTCCAAACACGTGTAGAGGGCCGCTCTGTACTGAAAGCTTTTTTCTTCATTTTTCCTTTCTATTTTTGAGTTCACTATTTTCGAAACGAGCGACAGTTTATGGACGTGGAGTTGTGTGTACTGAATATTGCGTCACTCCACATGGCGCAGACCCAGCACAATATGGGGGAATGAAACGGCAGGCAACCGTCCACCAACAAGCGGTGTCTGCAAAGTGGCTGAAATTGCGGCGATCCCCTCTTTTCTCTTCGAAGCAATGCCAAGCAGCCAAGCAAGGGCCCTTTTCCCTCGGCAGGGCATCCTTGGAAAACACAAGACCCCAGCAGCCTAGTTGCCTAGCCACAGCGGTGCGTGGTGGCTTGGACCTTGAGCCTGACGGACACAGCTTGCCAACGCACGTTTGAACTACAGGGTATGAATGCAGGATATTGTCAAGGTTAGCGCGAGTCATCTCGGATGGTGATCGACAGTCGACTCAGGGATCCCATCGTAAGTAACTGAGGATACTTCACATGTTCTTTGCGAGTTCGAGCAAGTCATTAGGGGGTGGCATGGCAATCATCATGGCAAATATTGAAACAGGAGCTGGGCGAAAACCTCGTAAAAGTCGAGGCTGAGTACGGATACTGATACCAGTAAATACTCCGTACGGAGTACAGGGTCAGGAATCCACAGGTTCGAGCAGGGACTACTTACCCTGCTTCCAATGGGCCCTTTTGCGCGGTTTCGAACAGTTTCCTCCGCATCAAATCGAAACGACCTCTTTGGTGGACCGACAGCCAAGGATGGCCTTTTTTGACTCTTGGTTGTGTCGGGCATAACTGTAGAGCGCCGCCCATGCAATGCCCGGCAGTACAATGGCATTCACGAGTCAGCTATGATAGATTACCCATGCTCCAGGAACGAGTCAGGATAGGTTTTCTCGAACTTAAATAATGGACGGAGTATAGTAAAAAGATACTTAGAAACTAAATCAATTTAGATTTGATGAGAGGACAGTGCTGTATGCGGGAGACAGAAGTGACGAAACAGAAAGTATCGTGGCGCTAGGTATACAAAACAAAAACAAAAACAAAAAGTGACAGTGCAACAGGCTGAAATCAATAAAATGGTGTCGGGCCCCGTGAAAGGCGTCTGTGTGTCTAGAACGCGGAACGACCGTTCCGCAACAGTTGAAGCATCAACAAAAAGAGACAAAAAGGTTGAAAGGGGAAGAAGAAGAAGAACGAGTCATTGAGATGGAACGTCGTGATCGGTGTGTGATCACGCAGTGCCGGCGTCTCGACTCATGACCTAGCGGACTGTCGTCCTGCAGTGCCTCGTCAGACAAAGCGCGGGAGAAGCGAATCCCCAGGTCGCTTTCCCGGTGCGGCGGCATGCCGCTCACATCGCGGTGACGGTGAGGGGGAGGGGGGCAGTTTCCGTACGGTGGCGGCCGCCAATTCAGCGACACTGACGACGACGGTCTCGGCGGCGAGGCATGCAAGGGAGGCGGCCGCGGAGATGCCGCGAACGACGGCGGCGACGTTGTCATCTTGGAACTCCTGACTGGATGGCAGCGGCAACGACCCGTGACAGCGACGGCAGCAGTGGCAAGCACACAGGGACGGGGGCGCCAGAGCCGCAGCCTCAGCAGCAGCCTCAGCAGCAGCAGCAGCAGCAGACGTCGGGGCCGGCCCGTATCGCAGTGGTGGCTGCGACGACGGCACCCGCTCGTAGGCAGGCGGCGGCGTGGCCACGGCAGAGTACGGCGGCGCGGGGCTCGGCGGCGCAGAGGGCATGGCGGCGGTGGCAGCGGCGGTGGCGGTCACTTCGTCCTTGTGGTGGTAACTCGCAGAGGGCGAGCCGGCCATGCGCTCGGTACATTCGCTCTGGACGCGCGCCGCGCGCTCGCGGTCCTCGACGGCCCAGCGCTGGCGGATGAGCGCCGGCGCGTCGAGCACCCACTGCCGCAGGTCGGTCGAGAGGGCGCGGAAGCCCGGGGCGCTGGCCGAGCCGAACTTGCACATTTGCGAGTGCGTGGCCTCGACGCCGTAGTAGGTGACGCCGGGCAGCTGCGGGCTGGCCGAGTTGGAGTCGACAATGAGGATCCTAAAAGGGAAGAACATTTCTGTTAGCCGATCGTGGGGACCTGTCTAGCCCAATCTCGAGCTCTGGTGGGCCGAAGGAGGGGGGGGGGGACTCGGCTTACCTTGTGCCTTTGATGTCGGTCTTGTGGTTCTCGTGCACCATGTGGATGCGGAAGCGCTGGTAAATGTCCAGAAAGTGGTTGTTGATGTTGGCCAGCGTCTCGTTGTCCCTCTTGAGCGTGCGGAGCAGCACCGGCTCCGACTCGAACAGCTTGCGCGGCAGGACGGCGTCGGACATGGCCTGGAGGGCGCACCCCCAGGCGGCAGCGCCGGCGCCGGCGTGCGGCGTGCCGAGGAAGACGACGCCGTAGGTGGACACGAAGACGGAGCGGTAGTCGTCGTGGTGCGCGGCGCGCAGGTCGGACGAGTAGAGCAGCGCGCGCTTGACGAGCACGCCGCCGAGGCTGTGCGCGACCCAGACGAGGGGGTTGCGGCCGCGGCCCTCGCCGCGCCGGAAGAGCGTCAGGCTCGTCACGAGCGTCTGCGCGTGCTGGTGGATGAAGTTGTCGCTGGCGCTGCGGTCATTGTGCCGCGAGTACACGTCGGCGTTGTAGCCGTACACGAGCACATTGGCCGGCACGCCGCGCAGCGCGGCCGGCAGCAGGTCCGTCGGCCAGAAGGTGCCGTCGGGAGCCGTCCACGTCGCGTCGGGGCGGCCGTTGAGACCATGCACGAGGACAATGTCGACCTCGGCGTCTGGATGCGTGTACACGGCCGTCGTCTCGTAGCGTGCAATGTTGCGGTTCGCTGTACCCGGCTGTGGCTAGGGCGAGCGTGTCAGTGAGTGGGTTCGTCGGATATCCCCGAGTAGCTTGCTGAAAGGTCACGGAACTTACCATGGTGTGAGATTTCAGTGTGGAGGCCTTGGGAGTAGAAGCCTCAAAAGCGACAGGCATAATAATTGATTATGTTGTACCAAACGATGATTAATGAACAAAGTAGTCGCCTACTGATAGCGTCGGGAAGAGTCCGTCCAGTGTTGGTTGCAAGAGCGGGCAGCTGATTATGTTATCCTAATGGAGTTTTGTTTGGAGTAATACGGATTCAATAACGGAATGATGGGAGATGGAAGGGAAGAGAGAGAAAGAAGTCGGGGTTTCAGTTTGTCTTTATAACTTTCAATCTGCGGCTGTCGGCCTCATATCTGCTTCTTTCATAGCTGATTTGCCTGCCTGACGACAGCCTCGGCGACGTCGAGTTTTGGTGGCCATGTATCGCTTTCACACACCGTCCGTAACGTTGTGAAGAGGATTTCGCAGTCACCGAGCAATCGCCTCACAGAAGCTTAAAGATGTTAGTGCGTGCGAGAGCCAGGTGGCGCCGCTGGCCGGCAAGCAGTGAACGAGGGAGGCAGATGCCCATCACGGGGTTTAGGAGGAGAAGTTTGACGATAGCCGTGCACTAGCAAGGGGAGTGATCCTACTTCAAACGGCCGCTAGACTCTGAAAAGTAAGACTGTACAAGCTTCAAAGAACTCGGAGTCCGCTCGCGAGACACCGACGCTAGAACAGATGACACTTGGGCAAGGTGTGTGTATTACACCAGGGGAGACGAAGCTACTACTTCAATGTCCGTCCCTGCATAGCCACTGTCGCCCGCAGGCGGCCGGTGGCGTAGCGGGTCGCTGCCGCCCGGGTTAGATGATGTGTTGGTTCGCTTCTCAGCTGCGCATCTCTCGGAGACAGACAGGAGAACTCGGCTATCGGCAGCATCTAGCATGTGCAGATCCCGTCTGCCGAGGACAGAAGACAAACGCGCATGATATGAATAGCTTTCTATGGGGCAGCGGACCATCAGAAATATCTTTTACGCGACATGTTATGACATGTCGCGGCACGCACGCGTGGCATGGTGAGACGGAGGCGCAGAAAAGTGGCTGCGTTGTAGCCATGGTGAACTGTAGATGGAGTCAAGTACGTGAAGAGTGATCAGATTTAATCGAATAAAGGTTTTCTCTCGGGAACACATTGGCAGAAGATTTGAAGAGGTGCGTCCTGTCATGTCGCACCGTCTCCAACACGGATCTTGTGCGTCGTCGCTAGCCATGCAGCTCTGTTGCGTTCGCATCACTCAATACGATTGCACTTCTTTGGTGTGAAGACCATAATAAAAACTGCAACAAACGCAGGGCCTACTCGTCACGAGGAGAGAGCCGAGCTTACCATGGTTCGGAGTACCTCAATAGAATATGGCGATGAGTCTTGTCTAGCGTCATTCATTGTCCACATGCTGCCGCAAGCTAAACCTTAATGGCGAAATGAGACCACAATCTCTCTCCCCTGTGCCTACTTCCCAGATCGCTTTGCGAACACGAAAGGTGGCAATGTTATGGATGGTAGTCACGTAACTGCTTAGGCTCCCGGGCGCCGCAGGTACCCAAAGTATTGCGCCCACCGGAAGCGCCACAATCGAAAATCTCCGTGCTTCACATGCTGGCGTGGTTTGGTCGATTAGGTGTTGTTGTGCAGAGTGTAGAAGCTAAAGTAGCGTGCATCGTGCGGCGTGGTGCGACAGTCCTTTCTCCGAGACTCTGACTGCCAGACATGATTCTGCTCATCCGGCAGCATCAACGTTACATCTCAAAACTTCATCAGATTTGTATCTTCATCAATTTGTACCTTGGTTTTATGCTTCATATGCAGATCAGTGTCGAAGCTACTCGCGAGGTGCTAGCATTACGACATATTCGCGCGTGCTCTGCCCGAACTGCACCATGTCCTTATCTCGAAGCTCAAGGTAGCGGCTGTCCTGTATCTTGCCATTGTTGAGCATGGTCCCGTTGGCGCTCTCGAGGTCGATCAGGTACGGCTTGACCTTGCCGATCTTGTCGCCAAACTCGTTGCGCCGCTCCGTGTAGCGGAACTGGATGACGGCGTGTTGCTTGCTGATGCTCGGGTGCTCGGCGGCCAGGTCAACGACGGCCATTTCTCGGCCAATGAGCCAGCAACTCCGCGCGCTCAAGTCTACCGTGTCCACAATGTCCGGGCCTTTGAAGACGTAGAGCTTCCACTGATCCCGTGGCGGAGGTTTGCGCGCCTCGGCCGGCTCATGATACTTGAGGGTCACGGTGGAGCCGTCCGCCTGCGTCACCGCGTTGGAAGCCGCTGCTAAAAGACCGGTGTTCCCAAAGTTTGCCTTTTCCTTGGGCTTCTCGGGCTCCTCGCCTTGAGTCACTGCGAACGACGCCTCCTGTGAAGGAAGAGGGCCCCCACGGCGGACAGGGCTAGCTCTGCTCTTGTCCTCCGGCCTGTCGTGGTCGTGCTCATTTTCTCGCCGACGACGCGATGAATGTTTTCCATCGTCGTCTTTACGTCGGTGGTGTCTCTCGCGGTCGCGGCTCCTATCGCGTTGTCGACTGTTGTGGTGGTCGCGGCTGGATCTGCTGGCGGAGTCTGGCGTCCTTGACCTGCGTCGATCTCGCGACCTGCGGCGACGTCTGTCGCGGTCTTCATCGCCCGGTGACCTCCTCCGTGACCTTTGATGTCTTCCATCACGTCTCCTATCGCCGTCATCACCATGGTCGCGCCGTCTTCGGCTAAGGCCGTCTCCCTCGTCGTCGCGCCCCATGGCTTGTGTCGTAGTTGCGGCTTGCCCTTAGCTCCTTTTTAGCGCTATGGACTGAACTTTACCTCACATGTAGCGGAAGATTCCTCGGCTATCGGTGGCTAGGTAGAGTGTTGTGTGTTGGAAAAGGAAGCAGTCCTGCTGCACGGTGCTTGAGGAAGGATAACTAAAATTTAGCTAGGTGGAGTGGCACTACGATCAATGGAAACTTCCGCACGCTCTCAGAGGCGCGCTGATTCCGCACATCCCTCCTACGGCAGAAGTCGTAAGGTCTCGGTTAATATGCAGATGACTTGGCCAGGTATGGTTCATTGTGACGCAAATCGAATAATTGGTATAGCTACGAGGTGGCGATGCAGTATGTGGAAATAGCCGGCGCGGAACCGATCCGCTATCGGTTCGAGATATGTCGAATGATGATAAGCCAATGGTAGCTCAACAGTCACAAGAGTAACAGCGGACCGTTATGACTTTTGAAGTAAGTGAACCCTTTTCCTAGTCTAATGTTTAATATGCTGGCGTTTGCTGTAATTAGGTGCAGCATTGCTAGGTTCGATGGTGATAACCGACTGCCAAAGTGTCGCAAAGACAGCATGGATGTTGACGCTTCATTTGCTGCTAAGTAGTATATCGTTTTCTGAGAAATACAGAAAAATAATGCAGTTTGGACCCTGTGAAGTGAACCAGGAGTCATACAAGAAATACGCAACCTTGCTCGTCTTAGAATTGCTGCAATGGAACGATACAATGCTGAGAGGCTAGTCCCGCTGCAAGCAAAGTCCGAAACCCTATATTATCACAGACCTTGATAGTATTCAATAAGGATCCGACGTTCAACAAGAAAAACATCCGGTATGGTGTAGTGGCTAACATCGCTCGCTCTCAAGTTGGAACCGAGCAGCCCAGGGTTCGATTCCCTGTACCGGAGTCTATTTTCTTTTTGGATTTTCTACTGCCCACCTCGGTGAAAGCCACTGCCCACTAGGGTTCATTTTTTTTTTTTTTACCTTTTCACGTGTTGGCGAAGCAAAAGGTTTTTCTACCACATAACGTCGCCAGTTTGCCCAGCGGATCCTGACCCGCTCAGCACTTGTCAGTTGTTATCCGGTATGGTGTAGTGGCTAACATCGCTCGCTCTCAAATATTCATTGAACCGAGCAGCCCAGGGTTCGATTCCCTGTACCGGAGTGTTTTCTCTTTTTGTCGTGTGAATCAGTTTTTTTTGTATGTGCTGTGGTCATTCCCGGTGCAGTAGCAAGTAGTACGTGGCACATATGTGAACAGGAACGCGTGGTTGGCTCCATCATACGCAAAGCAAACGATGTGGCGTCTCTACCCTCAAAGTCGAGTCAAATCAACATAGACAGTTTTCTTTCCCCGTGTTCCCTTTTTTCCCTATGTACAGTTTGTCGTGGTATCTTGAACTACAATTTGCATGTTGTGTCTACATGGCACAGAGCAAATAGACAACCAAGTAGGCTAAAAATGGTCGGTTGTTGGGCGTGATATAATCTCACCATTTCATTTAGCTTCTAGTTGCTCAAATTACATCCATGGATAATTATTTGATCCGTAGTTTTAGACGCCAAGAAACAAAAGCTTTTCTCAGTGCCTCGATAGTGTCACAGCAAGGCTCGCGCAAGGTACCGGCATCATCGGCGGCGAACTCCTCCTCCCTTCCACCGCAACTTAGCTGCCCAGTTCGCCCACTGTTGCACTTCCTCTTCTGCTAGTAGGAGCTCGACTGTATAGTAGTCTCTTGCCAACTCTTCGTGGTTTTTGAAGTGGTGCACAAAGCGATGGCAGGCACCGCACAGCCATGCCACATTTTGCAAATCTTCCTTTTTGTGCCAGCCGCGCTTGACCGCCTTGTCATGAACAAAACGCGGAATGAGATGGTGATATGAAAGTGGTATCCACGCTCTCTCACAGATTTCGCATTCCTCTGCCCTTGTTTCTCGTGTGGCCGGGGGGGCAGTGGTCAGAGTGGAAAGGTAAGCAGACAGTGCTGGGAGAATAAAGGCTTCGGCTGTGGGTGGTAGTGGTGAAGATGTCGTCGGATCAGATGAGATCAGGCTATATGTTCTGAGTGTCTCCGATATTGACAATGGAAGGTTCAACATCTCCAAACTGTCCACCGTCAGTGGCAGAGAAAACTGGTGCTGAAGGCTCTGGGAGTCCCTCCATGATCGGTAGTCTACATCCCGAAGCTCTTGTGGTAGATTTTCGAATATTTCATGGGCAAGATAGTCGATGAAATCGGCCAGCTCCTCCGCTTCGTGCTGCGAGCTCGCGTGTGGGTGTGAGTTCGTGGCAGAAACTTTGGACCTCCGTCGTCGTTTCGGCTCCGACTTGATCTTTTCTTTCTCCAGAAGCGTTGTCGAGAGACAGTCCCTGAAAACGGCAAAATTGTCGTGTTCAGATTCTTCCATGGTGATGACAGGCTACTTTACATTGAATGTAGTAAGTCGGTGATGTAATCGTGCGGTCGGATTAGTGGATGCCAACCTGCTAGGTGTTGCGATCCAGCCGTGATTGGCTGTCTAGTCTGCTCACCTTATATCTGCCCCAGGGGATGAAAACAAAAAACCCCGCCGACACCATCAATGGTCTTTAAATACTCTCAGCCATATTCGTGGAATCTTGTAGAATATTAATCAAGCGCATTTGCAAGATACGGTAAGTATACAATGATTTCGCCTTGTGGCCTGTGACACTCATCGTGGGGCTGACCCGGGCGCTCTGTCTGCTTCGCGCCGGCTGACTCACAGTACAGTATCGCCGCATGACAACAGCAAGAATGGCACAAACCATCATCGCGTTTGATCTCTATGGCACGCTCCTATCAACGCAATCGATTGCTACAGAACTATCAAAACTGTATGGGGACGAAAAAGCCAAGGTCCTCGCTACGCGGGCCAGAACTCTACAGTTAGAGTACACATGGCGCAGCAACAGCATGAGTGAGCTAGCATGCTCAAGTTGCACGATTAAACAATACTGATGACTTTGCACCCAGACAACTACCAAAGTTTCAGCGATATAACGCGATGGTCTTTCCGACAAGCTACTGCGGAGCTCGGCGTGGACCTTGGCCCCGCCGATGAGGAACGCATCACCGGTGCGTACAACGGCCTAGATACATTTCCTGACGCGGATGCCGGCTTGGAAATTCTTGCCAGAGACGAATCGGTAATTGCATATGTATTCTCAAACGGCGATCCCAGCATGCTGGCTGCTTCCATGTCTACGTCTCCTGCTCTAGCACGAGCTAGTAGTGTCCTGCCGTCGACTAGGGTCATCAGCGTCGAGCCGTTGCGCGTTTTCAAACCACATCCAAGAGTCTATGAGAATTTTGTGGATATGGCTGGTAAGAAGGGCAACCCTGGAAGTGTATGGTTGGT
The DNA here is from genome assembly GCF_051103115.1 of Cordyceps javanica. Taxonomy (NCBI): domain Eukaryota; kingdom Fungi; phylum Ascomycota; class Sordariomycetes; order Hypocreales; family Cordycipitaceae; genus Cordyceps; species Cordyceps javanica. The sequence continues at coordinate 1,006,477 of NC_139297.1, forward strand.
ATCTTCGAACCCTTTTGACGTATGTGGTGCGGTGGCATCTGGTCTGAAGAGCGCGTGGGTCGACCGCACGGGCAAAGGATGGCTCGATGGACTCGCCAATGGAACAGGCAACAATCCGACAGTAGTGGTAAATGGTGTGGATGAAGCAGTTGAGATGATCTTGAAGTCTTCCTAGGTATAAATTAATGCCGGAGGCAATGTGTGATGCAGGCTTGATTAAATCTCACCATTCAATGGCATCCAGGGTAGCTACACGGTCCTGACGCGTGATACGCTGCAACAGGCTTTCTAGCGGACAAGACAAAAGAGAAGGATACTGTGGTTATTTTTTACGATATTGAATGGATTTATAATATGATATGGTCTTTCATAGTTGTTTGAGACAGTATTGCAGGACTTTTGAGCTGCTCCAAAAAGCATTCGAAATGTCAGTAGGGCAAAGCCACTCCAGCGCTATCATTACGTGCCGTTCAATTTTCCCACCCATGTGGCAATTCCTACACCAGCGGTAGCCCGGTGCGCTTCAATATCAATTCATAACCAGCTAATACTTACACACGCGGAAATGAATAAAAGTCATGTATATCATCGCTCATATATTTCAGATTACATCTGTTCACCGGCCGCAGCACCGCCACGTGGGGCGTATCACCACCGCCACATCTACCAACAGGCTATTTCAAGCCCGCTAAAAATTTACCAGCATCAACAACAGTTGACGATTCGACGACCCGGGCAGGGCCAGAAGAATGTGCGGCATACATGCTGCTATTTCCCAGGACGTTCCGTTTCCCATATCTAGTGACTTGGAGACAAGATTGCGCAGTCGCGGGCCTGATCATCTTGGCAGCCTAATCATCACTGTCCCGGACAATGATTCACAACTGTGCATCTCCCTGACGTCCACCGTACTGGCGCTGCGCGGCAATCATACAACCACACAACCCCTCCTGGACCAGGACTCAGGGTCGGCGCTCTGCTGGAATGGCGAGGCTTGGAGAATCCATGGCGAGCCTGTGACCGGCAATGACGGTGAAATTGTGTTGTCGAAGCTGGTGGCGGCAAGCATCCGCGGCCAGAGAGCGATTCTTGACACGCTACGCGCAATCGACGGGCCGTTTGCTTTTGTTTTCGTGGACAAGCCAAATAGGACATTATACTACGGCCGCGATCGCTTGGGACGACGATCGCTTCTCTCAAAGCCAGGATCCCCGCTACAGTTATCGAGTATATCGGATGCGCTGACCGCTGGCTGGCTGGAGGTGGAGGCTGACGGGTGCTACAGCATTTTACTGACTACCAGCAGTTTTCTTCCCACTGTAGAGCCATCACGGCACAATTGGGACAGCAATGGCGAATTTGTAAGTCCAACGATGGATGAGTAAAAGTTGCTTTTACTGATGACACAGATCTCGGCTCTCGGCAAGTTCAACGAAACCGTGCCAGAGGACCCGAAGGAACTGAAAGAAACCTCTGAAGCCCACTGTACCTTGAAGGACCATCTGCTACAATCGCTACGGTATCGTGTACAAGGAGTTCCTGTGCCGCCTGAAGCAAACGAATCGCAAGCTCGTGTAGCCGTCCTATTTTCTGGCGGACTCGACTGCACTGTCCTGGCTCGTCTTACAGACGATTTGCTCCCAATAGATCAAGAGATTGATCTTTTGAATGTCGCCTTTGAGAATCCTCGAATAGCTGCGCAACATAAGGACATCACGGTTGAGAAACTATGTGAACTCTGCCCAGACCGCATAACTGGTAGACAATCATTCACGGAATTAATCAATACTTGTCCCAGAAGGAAGTGGAGATTTGTAGCAGTACGTCCTCGCGGAGTGTCCGCGCATCATACGATACTGACTGCGATTTACAGGTGAATGTACCGTATTCCGAGACCACATCGCATCGGAAAACTGTAGTGGACTTGATCTTCCCACATAATACAGAGATGGATCTTTCAATTGCCTTTGCCTTGTACTTTGCAGCCCGAGGTCAGGGCTTAGCACAGACTGCCATCGACACGGAATCTTCACCATATGCTACAACGGCTCGAGTCCTTCTGTCGGGGCTCGGTGCCGATGAACTGTTTGGCGGATACTCGCGCCATGGTATAGCCTTTCAAAGGCTAGGCTATAGAGGACTAATCGAAGAGCTCAAACTCGACGTCGGACGCCTTGGAAGAAGAAATCTGGGCCGCGATGACAGGGTCATGTCTCACTGGGGTCGGGAAGTTCGCTTTCCGTTCCTCGACGAAAACCTGGTTAAATGGGCGATGGAGATACCAGTCTGGCAAAAGTGTGATTTTGGAGACAACTCAGGCGGCCAAGGAGATGTTGAGCCTGCAAAACGCATTTTGCGGCTACTTGCCAGAGATCTTGGCCTGCAGGCTGTATCGTTGGAGAAAAAAAGAGCGGCAAGTCCAGCGAAACTGTCAGAACTAAGGAATCTAAGCCCCAAAGCTAACTTGCAGCGACAAGATACAATTCGGCGCCAGGACGGCCAAGATGGAAAGCGGCAGAACGAAAGGAACGACGCTCATTGACGCTCGAGCAACGTGAACGAAAGAACCTGGACGATGCAACGTGGGCGAAGTGGCCATTGGGAGCAAGTGCTCCGTACAAGAGAAAAATTTCGCTTGGCGGTGATGATAACAACAGATACTTCCGAGCTATGATTCAGATTTTGCTGATTGAAGTACAGCCGAACTGTGCGTTTGCTCTTTGGCTAACCCCTTTCGCCTCGTGCTCGTCGCATTCCACTGGCGCATGGCGATGACGTCGTAAAGGCAAGTCTGAGCCAAAACATATGTAGGCATAGATAATCATAAAAATCTTTGAACTCATCCGAATACATACAAGGCTGACATCAAACTGAGACATGACAAAAGGGAGCGAGACACGCAATTTCTTTAGTGACATTGCCCAAACCTCTTCCGATGTCTTGCCTTACGCCCGTTTTTTTCTCTATACCGAACGCTTCTAATATTTTCTGTCGCGGAACAAGCAACCCCCTGGCCAGGTTGTGCTGCCAGCGCCGTACATGTGGTGAGACATGCGTTGTGACTTGCGAATCAGCTTCTATCCAGTACATGTTGCTGGCAGCGGTCGGCGAAGGAGCATGGAAACTCGTGAAAAATATTACGTGAACAGCCAACAGCCCCCCGCTGGCTATTGAGCGGCTATTTGAAGACATCCAGGTTGAGGCCCAGCGTTGATTGTCAACCTGAGACACGGCTCTTCGCCGAACCGCCAGGTGGAAGCTACTAGCTACCCAAGGAAAATTGACATGGGCCGGTTGAGTATTTTCGCTGCGCGATAATAAGGAGCCTGAAAAATAGGCAGGGTCGAGATGCGCGGCAGATGATGGCGATGCAAGAAGGGGCAACCCAAGAGCAGGAGATGAGGGGCTGGTGCCTGGTTTATCAGAGGTATCTCGATTCTAGACTTGTGATGGGCATTCCAATTGTGATTGCATGCTGTCCATCAAAAGCACGGCGAGGGACCGAGCGTATACGCACCCATGCATCATGTTGCTTTTTACCCAGGGACCCTTGTCACTTTGACTGGCGGGGTAGGGAAGAAAAGAACAACACAAGCCCTGCCAAGCTGCTAGCCACACTGACAGGTAAAAGTGCTGCTGGGTTTCTGCAACTTCGGATGGCAAAAAAGAAGTGACTCAATGGGACGAGGAGAGGCTTTCCGTATAGACAGAGGAGCTCCCTGCAGATCGTCGTTCTGACAAGTATAGGGTCCGCATAAGATCTTCCTAATTAATCAATCAAGTCGCCTGCGCCTGCGCCCGCTCGATTTGGCGGGGTCTCTCACCCTTTTAGCACCAGCCACTCTATCAGTACTGGACCACTGGTACGTCGGCTGCTGTCAACCCTTCCCCTTGCCCAATATCTTGGTACCTTGCATGAGGCTGTGGAGGCGAGAGCCCAACTCGGCCGCATGCGTTGTGGACATGGGCCAAAGGGCCAACCAAGTGCGAGACACCGGAAACGAGGCACAGAACAACAGCCTTGAACCCAACAGCAAAGGGGAAGAAAACATCAATAGCTCGGCGGGGCCCAGCCAGCAATCCCTGTCCCTCTGCGGGCCAACAGCTGCCGGAGAACAACGGTGAGCAAGGGGGCAAGGCTGGCTGCAAGTTGCAACCACATGCCCAATACTACCAGTAAGTATTCCCACCATGCAATTTTACCGGGAATGGATTTCTGATTGGAGGAAATAGACTCTCGCCGATCCAGCGTGTCGGGTCACTGGGCGAGCTAAGCTGCGACTGCATGCAAAAACCACTGTAGCGGGCTCGCGAATACATGCGAGAGCTTTGCATCATGGCGGATCAGTTTGCACAAGAAATCATTGTTTTACTGACACATGTTGTTGTATGACATGTAGCATCATGAGCGCCGATGCCAGCAAGGCGTTCGCTTTCCGTGATGGAATACAGACCGATAGGGTGGCACTCGGCATTGGGCCCCCATCTCCAGTTAAGCTATCACTTTCCCTTGGCCCGACCGCACATATGTACACACTCATCTCGCGTCCCATTATTTGCCACCTGCTGAGTACTTACATGGCCGCATATATGTCCATACTCCGTCGGCCCACCCCAGCTTCCGAGGGGGCCATGCCACATGCGCTTAGAGCAGTAGCACAGGACGGATAGGTGGCCGCGACAGTACCAGTAGGAAATATTAAGCCCAACAGGACCAGGGGCAGGATGGGCTTCCACTCTGTACGGAGTACATTCTGCCCCGGCTGTGATGCTGGGCGGCGTAATCTTAAGGGACCCGTGTAAACAGGCGAGGCGAAGGAGATGGAGAGAGACAGGACGGACCCCGATAGACAAGGGGCCAGGAGGGACTGTGTGGTGCCAATATGTAAATGGAATATATAAGTCGGTATCGACGGTCCTCATGTGCAATAGAAATATTTCCTGCACCTTCAGTCCGCTCCTTTTATCACCTTTCCGTCTTCTTGTTCTTCTTCAGATCAGACATCTTTTGTGTCGATCGGTCCTCTCGTTCCATTCGCTCCTTGAAGACGCTCTATCCGCCTATACACCCTTTCCCCCCTCACCAATACAGACAACACTCGCGATGCGTTTCTCTCTCGCTGTGCTCGGCCTCGCGGCCGCAGTCTCGGCCACTGCCGTCGACGCCCAGACCAGTGCCGATGTCGATGCCCAGGTAGCCGCCGGTGCCGCTGTCGATGCAAAGGTTGATGCCGGTGCTGCTGTTGACGCCAAGGTCGGTGCCGATGCCAAAGTCAATGCCAAGGTTGACGCCGACGTCAACGCAAAGGCCGGTACTGCTGCCAAGGTCGACACAAAGGTTGATGCAAATGTCAACGCCAACGTCGATGCCAACGTCGATGCCAACGTCGATGCAAAGGTCGATGCAAAGGTCGATGCAAAGGTCGATGCCAAGACCAAGGCCGATGCCCAGGTCAAAGCTGATGTTGACACGAAGGCTGATGCACAGTTTGGTGCAAGTGTTAACGGCAACGTCGATGCCAACGTTACCGCAAAAGTCGATGCGAAGGTTGATGCCGATATTGATGCCAAGGCCAAGGTAGATGCCAAGGTCGATGCTAAGGTTAATGCCAACGTTGATGCTAAAGTCAAGGCCGATGCGAAGGTCGATGCCAAGGTCGACGCCGACGTTGATGCCAAAGCCAAGGTCGATGCTGACGTTGATGCCAAAGCTAAGGTAGATGCTAAGGTCGATGCCAACGTTGATGCCAAAGCCAAGGTCGATGCCAACGTTGACGCTAAGGCTAAGGTAGATGCTAAGATCGATGCCAATGTTGATGCTAAGGCCAAGGTTGATGCGAAGATTGATGCGGACGTTGATGCCAAGGCTAAGATCGACGGTGAGGTTAAAGCCAAGGTTGATGCCAAGGTCGATGCGGACGTTGATGCTAAGGCCAAGGTTGATGCTAAGGTAGACGCAAATGTCGATGCTAAGGTCGATGCTAAGACCAAGGTCGATGCTGATGTTGATACTAAGGCCAAGGTTGATGCTAAGGTAGACGCAAATGTCGATGCGAAGGTCGATGCCAAGGCCAAGGTCGATGCCGACATCAACGCCAAGGTCGACGCTGATATTGATGCCAAGGCCAATGTTGATGCCAACGTTGATGCCAACGCCCAGGTTAACGCCAAGGTCAACGCCGACGTTGATGCTCACGCTAAGGCCGATGCCAAGGTCGGCGCTGGCGTCGTGGTCGCCGCCGCCGCCGGCATCAACGGAACCACCACCACCGCCGTCGCCGCCGGTGCTGGCGCGGGCCTGCAGATCGACGCCGCCGTGCAGGCCGCCATCGACACCGCCATCCGAGGCTTCGCCTGCCCCGCGACCATGACCTACAGCCCCTGGGCCAAGGCCTGCAGCTGCGCGCCGGGCCTGAGCTGGGACGCCTCGGCCAAGTCGTGCGCCGCCGGCACCGCCCTCACCGGCGCCTGGCCCTCGCCGGCCCTCGACGTCTTCGCCAGCGTGCACGCCGAACTCGCCCCCTTTTGCGCCGCCTCCCCCACCGAGTTCGTGCCCTACGACGTCGAGCACCCCTGGTGCCAGGTTAGCCTCGACACGCTCGTCTTCCTCGCAGCCGCCGGCATCGAGGCCGAGGTCAAGGCGCTGGCCGGCGGCGAGATTGACCTCGCCGCCGGCGCCAACGTCTCGGCCGAGGTCAAGGCCGTCTCGGCGGGCCTGCACGGCCTGTACCTGGAAAAGCAGGCCGACGCCGTCGCCCTCTTCAACACAAAGGTGTACGGCCTCGGCGCGGCGGTGCAGGCGACCGTCGAGGCCGGCGTCGTGACCGACACGCAGCTCGCCCTCTGCACGCTCGGCCGCGGCTCCTGCCAGCGTGACTGCGTCTCCTTTAGCCAAAAGGGCTGCTCCAACCACATTGAGATTGGGGCCGAGGTTGGCGCGCAGATCACGGCCCTCGCTGACGGCGTCCTCATCCTGCCGTCGTCTATCCTGATCGCGACCAAGGCCAAGGTTATCGTGTCCGTCGCCGTAGAGCAGCTGCTCTGCGTTGTCGGCAGTGTGCTCAAGACGGTCCTTGCCACTTTCGACTGCCAGTGCAAATAAATTCGCGGGGTCAGGGAGTCCCCCTTTTACGCTTTAACAGTCATGCATTGGCGATGAGGGTTCATATTCTTTTTGTACATTTTTCGTTTTTTCTTCTTGAGAAAGGAAGGGCTTTTGTTCATGCAAGTATAGCGTCGCTTTGTTTCTTTCACTAGCAGGATTAATTCATTTGCCAGCAAGGCGATCCAGATTTGCTTGCTCATGCACGAGTGGTGATGTGTCCTGGCTGTCATGGTGTGAAATTCGAAGCTCGCTCCAATTGAATGACACGATGGATTAACATGTTAATAATATTTAATGGGTATCATATAAACGATTCAAAGCACATCAAGTATATACATCATCCGCAAGCCGCAAGAGCTGTTAGATTGCCCAGCCCATCTACCATGAAATGGCTGAACGCTTCGTCATCGCCGTCGTCAGTGAGATACTGCGTGTCTTCCTCCTCCGGCGGTAGCGTGGCGTACAGCCCTTCTCCTGCCTTCGGCCACGTCGGAGGCAGTAACTCCTCCTCGGTCTCTTCCTCCTGCAGCACTACAGTTTTCCCGGGAGCTTCCGCCGTGGTGGAGTTGGTGGTAATTTTAACCACCTTTCTCAAAACCTTTCGTCTTTGTCTCATGCGTGGGTTCAGCAGCGTATGCCCGTGTCGTGGCCGCTGGTGTGCCTTAGCTCTCGCCTGTGCTGCAGCGAGCGCAGCGACCTTGACGGCCTCTTGCTCACGGACCTTTTCCTCCCAATCAGGAGCATCAAAAATTGGCAACCCAGGATGTCTTTTTGAAACAGACACGAATATGTCGACAAGCAGTTGCGGCTCAAGTTGATCGCAAAACGAGAGGATGTTGAGGAGGTCGGTCCTGGATTTGCCATAAAAGTAGCTTGTCAATGCAGTAGAAGATGCTCCTACGCCCGCAGGGAATCCGACCAATTCCGGCTTGGCCGGCTGCACACCCTCAGGTAGCTTATCTAGCCATGCTTGTCTTTGGGTTTCGATGGCTTCTTCCCTAGTAGGGTCTGCCGGCGCGTCTATGGCTCCATCGTCCTCCTCAATTGGTTCATATGGGGGCCGAAACGGTATCGACTCTTGTAAGAAATTGATATCCGCAGTCTCGAAGCTATTGTCATTATCATACACATACTCGGCTTCCGTCGTTGAAGACCGTAAAGAAGTTTCGGGCAGCAGCAGCGTCAGCCCATCACCGAAAGAATTCTCTACTTTGCTGCTATCCGATTGGACGCCCGTACTAGTGCCGCGCTCCGAGCCGCTGTTGATCTTGATGCGACTCAATATGAGCGAGGAAGCTTGACTGAACTGAGGTAGGCGAAACTGTGGCGGCAAGGTGCATTGGTTCTGTACGCCGGGCTCGGAGACAAAGGGATGAACCAGAAATGCATTGCGCTCTGGCATCGGGCTCGGACTGTCCGTTTCCATCGCGTCAAGGGAGCCAGGTATCAATATCATAGGGTGCGTACAGCTTTTGTGAAAGCACCACCCTCTTCTGCGTCGAAGTAATGAGACCCCTCTGTGTGATGGCGATTCGGAATCGAGACTGGAGCATGTATACGCGCGGTATCCGCTAGGTCAAATAATTATGCACATCGCAGGCCAAACCCTATATTTTTGGATTTCAAATGAAATAAAACCGTCCAGCTTTGCCTGAGCAGCATCTGGATCCGGACGGCTGCTATTGAATTGAGGGCTCGGCGTGCCGGCGGCTCTGGCTTCTGTAGTGTTCTGGGGAATGAACAGAATCACGTGACCACATTCCACCAAGTTGCTGTCAAACTGCTATAATAGTATACCAAAGTACCCACCTTCTGCCAGTGGACCAGTAACGCCATAGTTATGAGCCCAGGAGGTTCGACTCTAGTGAACTTTTAATTTCTGGCGAATTCCTTCCCTATGATATAGGTTATCTATCAATCCGAAGCTCATTCTATCAATCTTTGATCATGACTTCTTCCATTCCTAAGCTCAGAGTTCCCAAGACCTGGGATGAGTGGTTCCACGCACCGGAAATCTATGCCAAGAGCTTGCACATTTGGGAAAATGTTGATCCTGCCACGGATGATGACCCTGATGATACCCTGATCAAACCAACACTTCCGATCAAGGAATCTGTCACTCATGGGCTCATATAGGCACAGGAAGTGGCAGAGGACGCAGCCATCAATCAGCTCACACAGGGCACCGACCGCCTCAGCCATCGACAAGGCACTCGAAGCAGCCATCGACAAGGCACTCGAAGCAGCCATCGACAAGGCACTCAAAGCAGCCATCGACAAGGCACTCGAAGCAGCCATCGACAAGGCACTCGAAGCAGCCAACAAGCAATACGATCGACTGCTCAAAGATTATAAAGTGCGCCGTGATCCTATAGATGCTGTGAGCACTTGGGTGGCCGCCAATATTACCAGGTCGCCTGGAATCAGGTTGAGCCGGTCATCACTCACGATGACACAGCATCAATAGGATCACGGCGCACTTTATAGTCTTTGAGCAGTCGATCGTATCGCTTGTTGGCTGCTTCGAGTGCTTCGCTGAGAGCCGAGGCGGTCGTTGTCCTGTGTGAGCTGATGGCTGCGTCTCATATCTTTGCAGGAAGTTCGGCGCTCGCGTTTGTTGCATTCTTCGGCTCACAAAATTTCGCTCAGACTAAGTGATATGTATTGCGGTTTCTATTCTAATAGGGGTTTAAATATTGATTTTTAATTACCCAATGACACCTTTCTCTTTTAGCGAAGTAATATCGGCGTCGCTCATGCCGAGATGCTCCGACAGTAGCTCGTTTGTGTGCTGTCCCAACGTGGGCGGCGGGGTGCGGACGCCGGGCTGCGTCTCGGAGAACTTGACGGGCGAGTTGACCAGCTTAATAGGGCCGCAGTCGCCGTGATCGACCTCGACGACCATGTTGCGGGCCTTGGTGTGCTCGAGGTTGAGCGTGTCCTGGACATCGTTGACGGCGGCGTAAGGCATGCCCTTGCCCTCGAAGACGGCGATCCACTCGTCGGTCGTCTTTTGCTGCGAAAGGGTCTCGATCTTGTCCTCGAGCTCGAGGCGGTTGGCGACTCGGTCAGCGTTGGTCTTGTACTTGGCGTCGTCCTTCCACTGGGGCATGCCGAGGCCCTCGGCGAGGATGCCGAAGAGGCGGTCGTTGCCACCACCAAAGAGAATGTCGCCATCCTTGGTCTTGAATGACTTGTACGGGACAATAGAAGCTTCATTCATATTAGTTAGCGATCCATGGCACAATTGAACTGTTGAACATACGATGCGCAGTTCCCCATCGACCTGTATCTCGCTTGCCACTGATCAGGCAACTACTGGCAATATTCGCGAGCGTGGCAGTCTGGCAATCGCTCAGAGCGACATCGATATGCTGACCCTTGCCACTCTTGCCTCTTCCTAATAGAGCTGCCATGATGCTGTTGCTGGCGTACAGACCAGTCGTCAAATCTGTGACAGCAACGCCAACCTTGACGGGCGGACCGTCGCGTGCGCCCGTGATATGCATCAGGCCAAACTCGGCCTCGACCATGACATCGTATCCAGCGCGGCTGGAGTAGGGACCTGTCTGGCCGTAGCCGGTAATAGAAGTATATATAAGTCCAGGGTTGATCTTGCGAAGAGTCTCATAGTCCATGGCGTATTTCTTCAGCGTGCCGGGCAGGTAGTTTTCTACCAGGATATCGCACTTTGCGACCAGCTTATGCAGGATGTCGACACCATCTTTGTGCTGGAAGGATAGGCCAATGGACTTTTTGTTACGGTTCGCCTATTGGGTGTAAGTGAGTGCCTGGTGGTTGGTGAGTGTTACAGTGGACGTACTCCGAGGAAATACGCCGCTTCGCCAGGGCCTGATTTGCCAGAGTCGACCGTGTACTTGGCATATGGAGGACCCCACGCCCTTGTATCATCACCGCGTACAGGGTGCTCAATCTTGATGACTTCGGCGCTGGCTCAGGAATAAGTAAGTCGGCCATGCTAGGCAGTGTGGGTATAAGACGTACCCAAGATCACCCAAGATTTGTGTACAATAAGGCTGTCGATTGTCAGTCTCCGCCAACACCCGAACAAACAAAGAGACGGGTTTTTCTCACACCGGCAAGGACCCGCGTCATGTCCAGCACGCGGTATCCCTCCAAGGGCAGCGGCGTGCCGGCGGCAGACGTCGAGTTCCAGCGTCGCGTGCTCAATGTGAATGGCTGTATCGCAGGCCGCCGACAGCCATTGAAGGCCGCCACGGCCATTCTACGGGCACTGGCCATGTTTCCCAATTGAGCCGAAATTGTGTCACACAAGAAAGACAAAACGATGAATCAAATGGCAAAGAATGCTGCACGCCTGTTCCACCCCTCAACAATGCGTGAATCCAAGGGACGACGGTACGGAAATGAATATGTTGAGGAGGGGAGACTACTGTGGCCAGCCGGGGCATCGGACAGATCAAGTAGCACGGGTCGTTGCGGCGGGCAAAGCGCAACCGTCGGGACCGCCAGCCGAGAAAAGGTAACCGTCGGACAGGAAAAGGCTGCTAGAATACAGCGCGCCGACGGGTTTACAGCGGTTTCACTGCACCATGCACCTATCCAGCAGCCCTGTAACTCCGCCCCATTGCTGGTGCTTTTAGGGCACCGGCGTTCCCTCCGAGGTACATTCGTCCGCTAATAAATCCAAGCACCTACTGGTAGAGACTTGACTGCCAACTCCCCTCCACTGTAGCTAAGACTATATGTCCGCTAGGTCGCCTGGAGTCGTGGCCATCTCCATCGGAGTATCGGAGTACCGACGGCGTAGTTGCCGACAACTAAGCGCAAAGCATCATCCTTTCATTACTTGAATAGATGGAGGACCACTCACTCTCCGGTCTTCTTTCCTGCATCGCAACTCGTTAGGCGTCAAGAAATCCCGGAGGCTATCAGTATTCGAACGACGGAATTATTCCACGTCGCGTTGGATGCTGTGAAGCGCGGAAACAGGTGATGCCCTGGCCTCTGCGCGATCCATGATCCCTACCTACCCAGCTTTCTCGCATACCGGTACAGGAATGTGGTGGCAGCCCACGTCCGCAAAACCAACGCCCGACTGGGCGGAATTACCATTCTGCATGGTTTACCAGTAGGACCTTTCGGTCGAAGTCTTTGTACACACGGGCCATCCTGGCCAGCCACCGGGTACGCTAGAAGCCCATTCATGCCTTCTAGAATGCGGCCAATCCTGGTTTGTTTGCTACTTTTTGTGGCTGCTTCTCAGCCCAGAGCACCGTGCACGCCCGATTAACGCCATCCGTCGCAACCTCGCAAGGCCAATAGTTGGATATTGAATCACCGGTGTGCAAAGCATACATCAAAGTAGAGAGAGCTTACGGACCGTCCGAGACGCTCTGGTAACACATGAAAGAACCGCCCACCTTGTTTGCAGTTCAGCTACCCAACTGTATGGGGTGCCTCGTCTGCCACTAGCCCTACAAGCCAATAGCTAAGTCGGTTGAGAAGTGAGTTGGGTATTGGCTCGAGTTAAATAGAAACTCAACTTCCTGAGATTTTGTTCAAATGCCATTTCTGTGCTTTCTTGCTATTGTGCTTGTGCTACATCTCTTTTCTATATACATCTCTACTACATCGAAAGCATGGCCCCTGCAATCTCGACTCTACCCACTCCCACTGGTCATCCGCAGGCCTTTCGTGAAAGCGAAAAGACAATATGGATGGTTGTGATTCCCCTCTCAATATGTGTCCCGTGCTTAGTAGCCTGCTTCATCTACGTCGCACGTCGCTATCGACAAAAGAACGCACAGCAACCACCTACATCTAATGATGTTCCTATCGAGGTCCACTACCAAGCATGGATCGAACAGATGCGTCACAACCACCGAGATCAGGAGCCGGTGTGTCTGACAGACTATGGACACGAATTGACCAGAAGTGTTCGCTCGCACGACCCAAGCCAATACTCCCGAAGTCATAGTACACCTCCAATGTCTAAAGCCGCCGGCGAACCACAATGCCTCGCCGACTCGGTGGCGTGCGAAGGCTCGCGTCATGACAAGTCCGAGGAAGTATCCAACAAGGGGGCTTTGGGGTTCCTACATCCGCGAAATCTCAGGGAAGTCAGGAGAAGAGGCTCAGCATTTTAGGAAACATAGAACCAGGGGACAGACAGAAAACGGCTGCTGGCTACACAAAGGGCCGTATCATACTTGCTTCGATTTACTGCATGGCCAAAATTGACGAATAAATGAATACCCATTGCCAACTTTCCATAAATCCCGTGCGTCATTGTATCTACGCGCCCAACTCATTGGTGATGTCGACAAATGCCGACCACTGTTTCCAGGCCTCGCCGCTGCGAATCGCCCACTTGGCACGGCGCACGCCCTCCTTCCACCGCTGACCACCAGGGCCTCGCTCAGTAACCACTTTGCCGTCGTCGCCAGCGCCCATGCTGCTGGAGTCGGCTTCACAGATGCCAGATACGACAAAAAGGGCTGCGGCGTTGATGAGAACAAACTCGACCAGCGGGTCATTGTCGGGCAGTTCACCATGGAGGATGCGCTGCAGAATCGCCGCATTTTCTTCTGGCTCCTTTCCAGAGGATACCTGGGTAAGGGCGTGTGTTGACACACCGAAATCGCTTGGCTCTACGGTAAAGTAGTCTGTGTAGATCTCACCACCGGGTGTCTTTTCCTTGAGCATCCAGCAGTGGGATTTGCCGGCACAGCTCAGCTCGTCGAGATCCTCGTCACCGCAGACAATCATGGCCTTGCGACACCCGACGGAGCGCAGAGCTTCCGCAAAAGCAGGGCCAAGATCCTTGCGGCCGACGCCAATGACACGGCACTCGAGGACATCCTCGACGGGGTTGGCCAGTGGGCCCACATTGTTGAAGATGGTTCTCCAGGGAAGTTGTTTGCGAATGGGCGCGACGTAGCGCATGCCAGTGTGGAAGAGAGGAGCGAATAGAAAGCTATAGTTTGTGGCCGCATAGACCTTGGCTAGGTTCTCGGGTGTGACAGCCGCCACTACAGGAGCACGGGGCTGCATCTTAGCAATCAGGTCAGCGCTGCCTGACTTGGAGGTGCTGGCCTTGTTTCCGTGTTTTGAGACAAGAACCAGGGCTGAGGCTATTATGGAAGCGGTTGTGCTAATGTTGAATGTGTTGTGGGAGTCACCTCCAGTGCCAACAATATCACACTGCATGAAACCTGATTAGCAGACTGTTGTCTATAACCGGAGGCGCTCTGCCACTTACAAGCCCGCCGTTGTAGTTGCCTTCCTTATGCCCACGCTTTGAGATGACAGCATTGAGCTCATCAACCGGGATGGGCGCGGCGGCCTTGAGCATGGCGGCGGCGCACTTGGCGAGAACCTCGGGCTGGAAGTCCATCTGCGTAAAGTGCAGAGCCATGAGGAGCGAGGCAGTCTGCGCGGGGGTGACCTGATTTGTGAAGAAATGCGAGATGGCCTCCGCGATCTCATCTGGTGTCACACGGTTGTCGTTGGGCCACATCTTGGCCAGAAGCGGCTTGATATCGACGGGAGGTAGTTCCTCCGAGGTCGCAACTGGTTGTGAGGCCATTTTGCCGAGATTCACAGATGAAAATGTGAGAGGGCTGGCGTTGAGACGAAGATGGCACCGAGAGACGAAATGCCGATGAACTAATCAACTGGCCAGCCTTGTCATATGGATCTCGTTTATGGCTAGATCTTTAATGAGTCAAACCGGAGTGGTAGCAATTGGCTCCGACATGGTTAATAGCAGTCGCACTCATCAGGCTTAGTTGGGTAGCACTTGTGTACATAATTGGTTGTTGTGGACGTAATATGTGGAGGATGTGCAGGCAAATCTGCACTTGTTGGGAGCTACATAAATCTTCTCAGAGCAGGACTGGAAGTCAAAGTACCTGCTAACAGCAACCAAGGCCACGCAACAGAGATTCGAATCTTGCTCGCCGACGCCGCAGCCCTGCTTCTGCTTATTCAGCTCCGTGGATCTTTCTAGTGGCGAGCCGTCGCACAGTCTCTGCATACTTTTCCCCCTCACGTCCGCCTGGGTAGGCTTTTTGTTCTCTCTCAAACATCACTCATACACAGTCCTCTCGCCGTCAGAAGTCGGTCAACCCATCGCAACAGCAACCTCCGTGCGGTCCGATTACGTTCTCTGCATTGAGCGCCCGCGCGACGACCACTTCGAGCCGACTTTTCGTTGATCTGAGATTCTCAGACGCCTTCACTGGTCAGAACGGTCGGTTTGGCAGAGTGCGACGCCACACACTCGCTTGATTTTGGGTGCGCATCGCCCTCTCTCTAGAAGAAATACAAGAAGAACAGTGCTTATCGCGACTTTTTGTTCAGTTCGAAGGCAAAAGCTTCATCCCTCCGTAGCGTCGATTCCGTCCGTGGACGACAGAAACAAAGAAGAACAAGAGAAAGAGGAAGAAGAAAGAAAGAAAGAAAGAAAGAAGAAAAAAATATTAAATCGCTCCAAGCGTCGTTATCACACGTCGCGGAAGCCGTCGAGCTTTGTTTGATTGATTTGCGTGACAAAACACTGCCCTGTCCCTTTCGCCCTCGAATCTTCCTACGTTATCAACTCGACACTCTAGTCGGCTCTCGCCAACGTCCCCCCCTAGCCGTCAAACTGCATTCACCGCTCTTTGTCAAACTTGCGCACAATCTGATCGAGTTTGACAATCCATCTAGCAAGCAGACAACACGTGTGCTCAAAGCGGTTCAGCGGAAGCAACACCAACTTCGACTGCGCCGAAAGGAGACGAAGCGCTCCCGCAGAGTATTCAACGAGATTACAAATCTGTACACGCCACACGCGTACAAGCCCAAGATGGTGCCGCCTGTCGCCGGTGACGGCTCAGGCGCCGGGTTCCAAGAGGACCTCAATAATGTTCTATGCTGTCCCGACTGTCGGGAGATTCCTCCCAACTTGGTAGAGGAATTCTCCAGCGGAGACATGGTGTGCGAGAGTTGTGGTGTCGTAGTAGGCACACGCATTATAGACACGCGATCTGAATGGCGTACGTTTGCCAACGACGACCAGAACGGAGACGATCCCAGCCGTGTTGGTGGTCCTCAAGATGAATTCGTCGAGGGACAGCAGCTCGCCACGTCGGTTGCATTTTCCGAGTCGCGCCAGCACAAGAATCTGCTCCGGGTGCAAAACAACACCAATCAAGACAAGCAGCAGAGGGGGCTCATGCAAGCATACAAGGAAATCGTGTCACTGTGCGAGGCCATCAATATGGGCCAAAATGTTTCCAACGCTGCCAAGCACATCTTCAAGCTAGTGGACAAGTACAAGTTCATGAAGGGCAAGCCGCAGGAGGCCGTCATTGCAGGCTGCATCTTCATCGCATGCCGCCAGAACAACGTACCGCGCACGTTTAGGGAGATTTTCAATCTGACTAGTGTGAGCAAGAAGGAAGTCGGGCGAGTGTTCAAGCAACTGCAAAACTTTTTGCAAAAACTGCAGGATACAGAGGGCGAGGGTGCCACGGGCCTCAACACCGTTACCAACTACGAAAACACGTCGGTTGGTGCCGAGGACCTCTGTGGCCGCTACGTCTCGCAGCTGGGTTTCAAGGCCCAGCAGAAGATTTCCAAGATTTCGCGGGATCTTGCAGAGCAGGCCAACGACATTTCGGCGCTGGCCGGCCGCTCGCCACTGTCGGTGGCTGCGGCGTGCATCTACATGGCTTGCCATCTGGTTGGCGAGCCGCGAGCGTCGCTGCCCATTGCTAAGCAGGCTGGTGTCAGCGACGGTACGGTCAAGACGGCTTACAAGCACTTGTTTGCGGCACGCGAACGTCTCATCAAGAAGGAATGGCTTGATGACGGCGGCAACATGGATAACATCCCGCAGGTGCAGATCTAGTTGACTGATGACTTGGCGGGCCGCCCTTAGCTGGGGTAGGGCGCCGATGTATACTGGGTACTCGTTTTGCTACTTTGGTTCTTTTCGCTTGTTCTGTTTCTTTCCGTGTAACAAAACACACGCATATACACACAAAAAAAAAGTGTGATGCTCTTTTGACTGTGGGCTAGGTTCAGCTCTTGCATGGCCTGTTTCTTTAATCTCCGCCTCAATGAAGGTGGGCAAAGTATACAATATGCTGTCATCATTTATAATTTCTTGGGTTTTTATCCCCTCGTCTCACATAGAAGAGGGACCCGAGGCAGCTATAGTTTTCGAGTTCATTCGAGAATGAGGAACTAAATTGACTGGGCACTATAACCTTTTCTGCTACCTGGTCGCGGGAAGTACAGTGATGGTACGTAGAGACGGTCCAAGTAAGGTTGGCAACATTGGTAGACTACGCAGTGTGTGGAGGGTGAACAAATTGAAACGAGGCAAAACGGCCGAAAGAAGGTAGACGAGCAAAACAGATCAGCTGGGGAGATAAGGTGGCGCATGTAGAGGCGATGGTTATTTCCACCATGGCTTGAGAGAAGAGACTTGTAACATGCGGTTGCATCCTTCCAACGGGATGTCCGACAGGCCATGACACGCAGGCACTGCAGGCTAATCTGTACTATGGGTACAGTGGCTTCGCCCCTTTTGCGCTCGGCGTATTGTCATGATCATTCGTTCGTTTGGCAAGTCGTTGAAATCTACGTATTACCGACTTGGACGTTGCAACCATTTGCAGCCAGCAAGCCGTGTACGAGAGTCACGGCGGGAATGGGGAGCAACATCCCGAGAGCGAATGGATGGCCAAGGGATGGTACAATCCGCGTTTCTACCAGTCTTATAACTGGGTACCGTTGCCTGACAGGGAGGTGGCTTGGAGCCGACGAGCGGAAGCAAGGGGAGTAGGGGAGAGAGAGAGAGTGATGGCATTATTATGCGAGGCCTTGTTCACATACGGCCGGTGCCTGACAGGCAGACCGGCACCAGGCCATTCATCACCCAGTACCTTAGCGACGTACCTCACTGTCAGGGTGGCGAAAGGGTTTGAAAAAAGGAAAAAGGTAAAAAAAGGGACCGGAGTGCAGATCCGTGAGTCGCGTGTGCGGGTATTACATATTCTAGGCTCCGATCGTTGCCTTTAGCTAACAGGCACTGGAGGGCGCGTGGCGCGGAGATGACGAGTACAGACAGACAGAGCCACCAGCGTGGATAAGACAGGCCGAAAGAGCCTGCACCAAGAAGGGGAAGAAGAAGTCAAAAATAAAGGAAAAGACCATGCCCTGAAGTGGCGCAAGTTTATTGAGCAGAAAGGATATAAAAAAGAAGGTCGCTCGTATTTGTTGGCTGACCAGTGACAGGTAGCCACTGAGAGGCGTTGGCGCAGCCTCGTTTTTTTTTTTACCAGCTTTCTACCTAAGGTTTTCTTGCAGGTGATCCTACCTGTCCCCCTCCCTCTCCTGCCCCCTGTAAACCGGATTAAAAAGCGCTGGCCGCAGGAGGGCTTGCAGCGGCCCCACGTGTGCTGGAGCCAATGCCTGGCGCGTCGAAAGCCTTGAACAGGCAAACAGGGGCGAAAGGTGACAGGGTGATGGATTGGTAGAATTCGTGTCGATAGGTGGTGCCTTTTTTTATAGGGACTATCCCAGGGAATCTATATATACCCGTATTGCCGTACTGTGTTTTTTTTTCTTTTGAAAACATCCCGCCATGGTTTTAGACAAGGCCTGGGGGCAACATAGGAGGCGAAGAGGCGCACCGTTGTCGGAGCAGATGCCCAGAAGGGTAGGTAGGTAGTTTCGCCTGTGCGCTATTGGTGCCAATAGGTACATACCGATTGACAAGGCCAAGCCAGGTTTGCCCCGGGTCAAGCAAGGCCAAGCAAAGTCGTATATTTCTCCGTAGAAAGACCAGAAAAAAAATCGTCCATGGCAGTCAAGCCACTTGCTGAGTAGCCAGGAGGAAAAAAAAGCGCCCATATTTCATCCTGTGCCACTTAATCTGGTCATCTGTTCCTCCCTCCCCATGTACGGCGTAGCATCCGCTACAACTCTACTGACCGTTGCGCCCACGAGGGGGCCTGTCTCTTTGCTCTTGCTCTGACCATTGGCGGCTCAGGCTGATGCCCACGGTCCCTGCCGAGAGGCAGACGGAGCCTTGCGCAGCCTGTTCTGTCTCGCACTCTCTCTCAGCTCTATTTCCGTCCTTCTGCAGATTGCAAGCCTTTCCGACTTGATGTGTGTGTGTGTGTGTCTGCTCAGCCACAGATCACCAAGATCCTTGGAACATTACTGGGGGTCAAACCTGTTACCACTAACTGATGGCCCCAGATACGGGGTACCTTTTACTCAGTAGTGCGCAGGGCCACGTACTGAGCAAGCAGGTACTCAGTAGTTTCTCGCCCCCCCCCTCGGCGCCGACTCTATTACTTTTTCTTCCCTTTCTTAGCATCAACTCTCTTCAATGCTGTGGCTTTGTTTTGTTTTCCTCCTGTTAATTGTCCATTCATTTTCTCGTTCTGTCACAGGTCTGCACTGCTCGTTGTTACTGTGTTGGCTCGCAACCTTGTCAGTTGACGCAGCTTTCCCCTTCATTCAACCACAGGCTACCTGACCCAACTACCTACCTGGGTAGGTACCTACCTGCGCATAAGCTACGCGCTAGGTACTTGCGACAACTACTTGCCTACTTGCCTCTATCCGGCTGCCAACAGCAACTTCACGCAACCTCGACGGTAGCCAAAGGGAGCTCCCTACAAACGATTGGCATGACTTCTACGCATTCTTAACCAGTTCACTCTCTTCTCTACGGCGCAGAACTATTCTGCAACGGTCCTTGGGAGCAAACCTTCCCGACGTCGCAATGGCCGCCGCCGAAGCCTCCAACAGCGAAAAAGGCCCCCTGCCGTCTGCGAGAGCGTCCGTTTCGTCATACCTGTCCAAAGCCCAAGATGCCGCCAAGACTGCCTATAAAAAGGCTGTCGTCGAGCCTCTGCTGCGACGTAAGAGTCTCGCACCCTCGGACGGTGGTCGGCGTGTCCCGCTAAGCATCGAGCACCCGGAACCGCTCATCGACACCCGCCGTGGTCTTTCGTATATTTCCAACGACATTCGTACCTCGCGCTACACCGTCTTTGACTTCATCCCCAAGCAGTTGTTTTTTCAATTCTCTCGTGTCGGAAACTTTTACTTTCTCTGCGTCGGCATTCCTCAGACTGTAAGCGCTTCCTTCCCGTCCCGGCCCAGACAATCCATTGAAACCTGGCCTGTCTTAGCGCTAACCGCCAACTACTATACCTAGATTCCCGGCTTGTCCACCACAGGAACATTCACCACCATCCTGCCTCTGCTCTTCTTTGTCCTGCTCACCATAGTCAAGGAGGGCTACGACGACTATAGAAGAAGCCGCCTCGACAAGATTGAAAACGCGAGCTTTACCACGACTCTCGGTCGCAAGGACCACTACACCGGCAAGGTCAAACCTCATTCCTGGTTTCGAAAATGGAACCCTTTTCATGTCGCGACCGCCGCGCAACCCCCGACCCTGCCAGATGATGTCTACGACGGCGTGAAATGGGTCCCCGCTCGCTGGAGTAACCTCAAGGTCGGAGATGTCGTCAGGCTGAATCGCGACGACCCGGTACCGGCCGATATCGTACTCCTCTGGACCAGCGACGAGAACGATCTGGCCTATATCGACACCATGGCCCTCGATGGTGAGACCAACCTGAAGAGCAAACAGCTGTCCTCAGCGCTTGACGGCTGCGGCACCATCGAGGGCATCGCCAATTGCAACGCCAGCTTCTTCGTCGAGGAGCCCAACCCGCAACTCTTCAACTTTGATGGCTCCGTCACTGTCGGAGGCAAATCTGTGCCCCTCACCCTCAACGAAGTCATCTATCGAGGCAGCGTCGTACGCAACACGACCGCCATTGTCGGCATCGTCGTCAACACGGGAGAAGAATGCAAAATTCGCATGAATTCGAACCAGCACCCATCTGCCAAAAAACCCGCTCTCGAAAGAATCGTCAACTGCGTCGTCGTCACCCTCGCCACGTACGTAGTTGTCCTTTCCGTTGGCGTCTCCATGGGCTACGTCAAGTGGCAGCGCAGCTACGAGAGAAAGGCCTGGTACCTCGAAAACGCCAATGTTCCTTTCTACCAAATCATCATTGCCTTCATAATCATGTTCAACAACGTCGTCCCCCTTGCGCTGTACATTTCGCTCGAAATCGTCAAAGTTGGGCAGCTACTGCTCCTCAATTCCGACGTCGGCATGTACGACGAGGAGACGGACACGCCCGCCAGATGCAACACCAACACTATTCTGGAGAACCTCGGCCAAGTCGGCTATATCTTTTCCGACAAGACCGGGACCCTCACCGACAATATCATGAAATTTCGCAAAATCAGTGTTGCGGGAACTGTTTGGCTGCACGAGATGGACCTGGTTGATGACGACGAGACTGCGACGACGAGTTTGGGCGATTCGAGCAGAGAACCTTCGCTGTACAAGCCGGACCCGATCCCCATCTCGCCATTGAGTCCCAGCCACATGAACAATCCCCTTTCGCCGCGAATGTCCATGGGAGCCCGCCCTTCCATGACTGGCCGGCGCTCGTCTTCGCATTGGCGCTCGACTGGGCGCCCGGACCATGTCCAACCAGAAGTCAACACGAGCGATCTGCTGCACTACGTTCAGCTGCGGCCCCATTCTGCTTTTGCAAGAAAAGCCAAGCAGTATATTCTTGCCATGGCGCTCTGCCATACCTGTCTTCCGGAGTACACAAACGGCAAGATCGACTTCCAAGCATCTTCACCCGACGAATTGGCGCTCGTCCGTGCCGCCCAAGAAATGGGCTTCCTGGTCGCTCAGCGAACAGCGAAGCAGGTCACAGTGGAAATGACTCAAGCCAACGGGCAGCTCGAGAGACAGACATATGAAATTCTAGATGTTATCGAATTCAGCAGCAACCGAAAGCGCATGTCCATCGTTCTTCGACGACCGGATGGCCGCATAACTGTCATCTGCAAGGGAGCGGACTCTGTCATTCTTCCCCGTCTTAAGCAGTCCTCCCTCGCCATGCAAAAGGCCACCGAAATCCGGGCCAGTGCCGATCTCGAACATGAAATGCAGCGCCGCAGTGAGCAGCACCAGCCGAGAAACAGCTTTGGTGGCAGGCCCAGCCTGACCGTCCGACACAACTCCAACTTTAGACCCGAATCGAGTGTGCGGCGCTCAGTAACGTATCGCAGCAGGTCCTTTGAGCTAAGGAAGTTCGTGAGGAATTCTGAAGACGGTGCTCGAGCAGGGGCATCCGCGCGAGGCATGTCCATGGATATCAACCGCGGGCATGTTCGTTCGAGTGTCAATATGCATCACCAACTTCCAGAGAACTTACAATTCCTCGACGACCCCAGCATCCACGACGAATCCGAGGTTTTCTCCAAGTGCTTTAAGCACCTCGACGACTTTGCCACAGAAGGACTCCGAACACTACTCTTTGCGCAGAAAGACATTTCTGAGCAAGACTACTGCGCTTGGAAAAAAGTGTACGACGATGCGACGACAAGCCTTGTCAATCGCCAGGAAATGATTGAATCCGCCGGTGATATTCTCGAACAGGCATTCTCCTTGGTTGGAGCCAGTGCCATTGAAGACAAGCTACAAAAGGGCGTTCCCGAGACCATTGAGAAGCTGCGACGCGCCAACATTAAGATATGGATGCTCACTGGTGATAAGCGAGAGACTGCCATCAACATTGCCCATTCGGCACGACTTGTCCGCCCCGGTTCGGATATTTACATCTTGGACATTGCAAAGGGGGCCCTCGAATTCCAGCTCATTGCTCTTTCCGAAGACCTACATTCTGGTGCTCACCACAGCGTGGTTGTCATTGACGGTCATACTTTGGGTGTAATTGAAAAGTCTGAGACCCTGTCGAAGCAGTTCTTTGACATTATGCTAAGGGTGGATACTGTCATCTGCTGCCGCGCCTCGCCCGCGCAGAAGTCGCTGCTGGTGCGCACCGTTCGGACTCGTCTGAGCAGGTTTACTCTCGCCCGTCGAAATGGTCTGACCCTCGCCATCGGCGACGGAGCCAATGATCTCGCTATGATCCAGGCCAGCCATGTTGGCATCGGCATCTCTGGCCGCGAGGGTCTACAAGCCGCGCGAGTAGCCGACTACTCCATCGCCCAGTTCCGGTTCTTACAGCGCCTGCTTCTCGTCCACGGACGCTGGAACTATGTCCGCACAGCCAAATTCATCATCTGCACCTTTTGGAAGGAAATGTTCTTTTACCTCCCGCAGGCTATCTACCAGCGCTACAACGGATACACCGGTACCTCGCTATATGAAGCTACTAGCCTCACAGTTTTGAATACACTGTTTACTAGCCTGTGTACGATCTGTATGGGTATCTGGGAGCAGGACCTGCGCGCCGAGACGCTGCTGGCAATTCCGGAGCTGTACGTGTACGGCCAGCGCGACATGGGGCTGAATGTGTGGAAGTATGCGCGCTGGATGCTGCTCGCAGCGATTGAAGGCGTCATGGCCTGGTACGGCGTGTGGGCGGGATACGGTTGGGTATCCCCTCGCGCCAAGGACGAGGGCCTCTACGCGCTTGGGACACTGATGTTCACCACGGGCATCCTCTGGATCAACTGGAAGCTGTTCATCTTTGAGACGCATTACAAGTCCTCCATCGTCATGGGCTCCTTCTTTGTCACCACGATTGGCTGGTTCGCGTGGGTGTCGTTCCTGGACGCCATCTTTGGTGCCTCGCCTTCGGGGCCCTACGACCTCAAGTACAGCTTCCGCTACAAATGGGGCCCCGACCCCGTCTGGTGGGCGACGCTGTTTGCCGTTCTCGGCGCGCTGGGCCTGATGGAGCTCGCGATGAAGGTGGCCAAGAGGCACCTCATCCTCGGCGGCGTTTGGAAGTGGCCGCCGTGGAAGCAGCCCGGCCTGAGCGAGAACGTCGAGGAGTGGGACCTGGAGCTGTGGCAGGAGCTTGAGCAGGATCCGGTTGTGCAGGCGAAGCTGAAGATGATGGCGCGCGAACATGATGAGCAAGAGATTGAGGGGGCGCAAGGGGATGTGGAGGATGATGATGAGGATTATGAAGATGAAGCGGAGCACGCGGAGAGGGGACCCGTCGAGGAAACCGTCGAGGTGTGCGCGAGCCAGGAAGACGAGGAGAGGGGAGAGGCTTGTGTTGGTAGTGGTAGTGGAAAGGGAAGAAGAGCATATGTTTCTTTGGCATGGCGCAAACTGAGAAAATGATACCCCCTTTTTTATTAGAGACATGGCAGTATAGATGTATATTTTTTCAAGTACAGAATATGATTACTAGATATTTCAAGATTGACGAATTTCGGAGTGATGCTGTGGGGTTTGAAGAAGCCTCGTTCGACATGCATGTGAGATGGAAAAGCGAATGAATAGTTAGAAGAATAAATGAATAGATATAAAACAAAGGTGCTATGTAAATGGATATCTGATAATATGCTGAATATACAATGATGCCAAGTATCTACACTGTTACCAGCGTACAGAATGCAGGTATGTACTTAAAAGACCCTGCCCTTGGTTTGCTTAATGTGCTTGACGTTGGTGCCGTGCCACAAGGCGACGCAGACGAAGCTAATGGCCAGAATGGCCGTGGCGGCGATGAGCATGTTTTGCTGGGCGTCGCCGTAGGCCCTCTGCAGAGCGGCGCGGATGGGGGAGCCGACGGGGTACGTGACCTGGGTGTTGACGTCGCCGGCAATGGTGGTGAAGTTGGCGAGGGCCGACTCGGGCAGGTAGGCGCGCAGCTTCTTGGGGAAGACGGCCTGCCAGACGGCAGCGCTGACGGAGAGGCCGATGGCGCCGCCAACGCTGGCGGCCATGTTCTGGATGGCGAGGACGACGGCAATGTGCTGGTGGGTGACGCGGGACATGATGGCGACCTCCTGGCCGATGACGTTGGTGCCGCCGCCAAAGGCGACGAAGATCTGGCACATGATGATGTAGCCGACGCTGACGCCCGGGTGGCGGAACTTGATCATGAGGCCGACGCCGAGGGTGAGGAGCGGCAGGCCGAAGAAGAGGACGGCGGGCTTGTAGCGGCCGGTGGCGCGGAGGAACCAGCCGGCGACGAGGCCCCAGAGGCAGGAGCCGACGTTGTACGTCTGGGTGACGTAGAGGGCGTGCGTGTTGCTCAGGTCGACGACGACGCGGAGGAAGCCGTAGAAGAAGGCGTCCCAGATGTAGTAGGAGATGAAGCCGACGGCGGCGAAGACGCACGAGGTGGCGACGGTGCGGTCGAGGAGCAGCGCGTAGGGGATAAAGGTGACGGGGGCAAAGTTGCGCTCCCAGACGAAGAAGGCGACGATGAGGAAGAAGCCGACGATGAGGAAGGCGATGACGAGGGGGGAGCGCCAGCCCTCCTTTTGGTGCGAGTAGATGTTGAAGGGCAGCAGGAAGAGGACGAGGCCGACGGAGAGGAGCAAGAGGCCGACAATGTCAAACTCGCGGCAGTAGTAGAGGAAGGACTGCAGCGGGCCGCGGTTGGACTGCCGGGGCGCGATGACGCCGAGGCGCTTGGCCTTGCGGTAGTTGTAGACCATGAGGAAGAAGAGCGGGAGGGTGACGGCGGGGGTGATGATGGTGAAGATGCCAAAGGCCCAGCGCAGGTTGAGGGTGCCGGTGACGGGCAGGAAGTGGTCCGAGATGGGGCCGGTGATCCAGGCGGTGATGATGTAGGGGGTGTTTGCGTAGGCGATGACGAGCCCCCGGTTGCGCAGCGACGACATGTCGGCGAGGGTGACGGTCAGGCTGTACTGGATGCCGTTCATGCCGACCCAGTAGAAGACCTGGGCGGCGGCGTAGGCGGGCACGTTTTGGCACGTCGCCATCATGAGGAGGCCGAGGGTGGCGCAGGCGACGCTGAGGAGGTAGCCCTGGGGGCGGCCAAAGATGTCGAGGATCTTGGCAATGGTGAGCTTGAAGACGCCGCCGACGATGCTGCTGACAATGTTGACGGTGGGCGTGAGCGAGTACTGCCGCCACTGGGAGACGACAAAGGGCGTGAGCGCGCCGGTGATGCCCTGCTGCATCGAGTCGACAAAGTAGATGAGCCAGATGAGGAGGTAGGCGAGCACCATGGCCGACGTGGTCCAGACGTTGGCCATGGCCTCGACCTTTTGCACGCCGCCCTGCGCGTTGGGGTCGATGGGCTTGTCCGAGTCGTAGCAGGCGACGGCCTCGGCGTCGGGCGGCGTCTTGGTGCCAAGCTCGCGATCGTGGGAGGCGCGGCGGCGATCATCGATGCCAAGAGCGCCGCCGCCGCGGGAATCGACTTGTGGTTTGTCCATTGTTTCGCGGGGGAGCGAAATTTTTGTCTGATGGGAGAACGAACGTAGCTGTAGCAAAAGGAGAAGGAAGAGGGGGGGAGGGGGGGAAGGGGCAAGCCGAATTTAAACGACCGGCAGACGAAGACGACGACGACGACCAGATTGATTAAAAAGGGAAAAGAAAGAATGGGAAAAAAAGAGGAGGGAGAGAAGACGAGGGTCCAGGTCCGCGGGAATCAGGCTGCGCGTCAAGAGGGAAGGAGGCGTTCGGGCCGTCCGAGGCCAATTTTTTTTTCTCACGCTAAGAAGCCGTACCAGCGACAGAAAAGTTAATCAATCAGGCAAGGCGAGGCGAGGCGAGGTGAGGTGAGGCGAGCGAGAGAGAAAAAAAAAACGAGGCTCGATCAACAATGGCGAGTTAGCTGGCCGGTTGCAGCCATTTTGATGGAGCTTGCTCACAACCGAGACACGGCGATTGTCTGTCGTCTCACAGCCTTTCCATTGTTCACTGTGGAATATATATCACTTTTTTTTTTTTCCTTTTCTTCATCTAACGGATATTTCATTTTTGTAAAAGGCTGGAATCGACGACTCGTATTTCCGGCATGTTTCAATAGCCCCCCCAATGGCCCCAATTTTTGATCAGCACCCTGGCGTGGGCCGCTTGGCTGTTTTCGTCGAATCTGATAAGCTGATGGCTTGTGGGTGGGCTCGTGGGCGCCGCCGCCGCGGAAAATCGGCGGGGACGAACAATGATCAATGGCTGACAAACAAGAATGAAAAATATTTTTTAAAAAAAAAATTAAATGCGGAGTAAAATAAAAAGCAAAACACATTCTTGCCGGCGAATGGCAGAGCTTCGAGCAAGGACAAACTGCAACAGCTATCTAAACTCATCATCCATTACTTGCCTAGCCCTCTCATCAAACCACCATCATCTTGTGCAACTCGCTGGAATGAAATTAAAAAGAAAAAGAAACAAAAAAGAGTCCTTGCTCAAATAGAATCAAAGAGTTAAATACAAACCCCTTGTAGGAGACGTGCTAATCTAAATTCACCTCGATTAGTACCAGATGGTAGGTCGTACTTTGACACTTTATGATTCTCCATCCTTTCATACATGAAAATCTTGCCATAGTCTTTCATCTCTCTTCAGTATATAGACTATACAGAAAAAAATCCCCTTCACTGTTTATCCTGACCTTTGGTCTTGCTCGCATCCCCATCTGCCTCGGCGCCCTCGAACCCGTCGTCCCCAATAAACACCATAAACTGCCCCAGAATCTCGAGGAGAGCGCTCGGGTGCTCTTTGGCCAGCTGCTGGAACTTTTCCTCGCCCACCAAGGGATGGAGATGGAATGCGCTGTATTCCAGGACAAATTTGCGCAGCCGCGTCGGGCATTGCTCTACAATGCAAAGCTCGACCAGGTTGATGAGCCCGCCAAGGCTGGGGCGCTCCTGGGTGTCGACCAGGAGCTCGCAAAGCTTGAACATGCACAGCCTCGCGAGCCTGTCGACGCCGTAGTAGTCTGCCAGCATGTAGACCTTGGCGATGGCGACGAGCGCGTCGTCGCCGTCGCCCTCTGGGTGCCACTGCATGTAGTACAAGGTGTGGCTCGTGTACTCGCGGTCTAGCCAGTACACAAAGTTGTCCCAGACGGCCTGGCGGATCTCAAACGGCTTTGGAACTTTGGCGTCGGCGTGCTCCTCTGCGCTCTCGCTTTCTCCGCCGAGATCATGCGTCAGCGCCATGGGCGACTCAAAGTCGCCCGTGTAGACATACTCGAGGAACCGAACAAAAGTTTCGACGTCGCACTGCGGCCAAGAGACACATCCCTCCCGGCTCTCCTGCATGCCATTGTTGACCAGCGCGTTGAGGGCCGGCGACTGGGCAGCGATGAGCGCGCCGTGGATGACGAACTCGCGCCCCTCGGAGCCGACGAGAAACCGGAATGGCTTTGACTCAGCCCAGCTGCATCAAAGAGGTGTGGCGTCAGTCGCTGGAATACGAGACATACTCGGAAATCGAGGCATCTACGAACCTGCAGAGAGCCTGGGACTTCATGTTGGGACGAGGCTCGCAAGTTCTACCTCGAGGCCTGCTCCCTTGTGGGCTTAAACGTCTTGTCCCAGATGTGGGCACGAGCGGCTTTGCAGATCTGTCCGATTTTTTGATGAGGATTGAGAAGATAGAGCAAGGAAAGCAGAGTGCAGAAGAGACAGAGGCCAGAAACAGCAGCGCAACCGTGTTGGCCTACCCCATCTCGACAAGAGCAAAAAGCCGCGGCAGAAGTGGATTAGCAAGGAGCCAATTCACCGGATAAAAGAAGAGCGATTGTTTGAATTTCAGGTTTTATGTGCTGATGTGTACTGGCGGAGTTTCCGTCTTTGGTACTGCTTGCGAATCCACGTGGCAATGATGGCCTGGTGAGCGAGGCCAGAGATGTTGTGGCGAGTCAACTGACAGCAATGGCGAAGCCGGTTGCGCGGCAGAACCAGGCAAAGTAAACAAACTTTCCACTCAATTTCGGCTTCTTCTCAAAATCAGAAAGGAAAAATCGTTTGCAGTCTGTTGGCTGCAGAGACGTGTTTGTCAGCTCCGTCGCTCCTCTACTTTGTCAATAGCAAAGCTTACAAGGCAGTCCTAAAAGAGAAAAGAAACCTAGTAAACAACCGACTTTCGGATGTCATCGCGTATGAGCATTGATATAATACATCTTCCAAGAATAAAACAGCCTAGCAACGTTGACATCATCCAAACACGTAGGAACCAAACCAACATTCCGTAGCCCATCTATGTAGGCACTCTCCCTCAGCAGCTCTGCCCATCGTCCGTCGCCTTGTACTGGGCAATCAGGCCCGCCACGGCAATATGAAAGTCGTACTCCTCCGCCACAAAGGCCTGAAACTCGGGCCGCCGCTCCAGGTCGGCGTAGTGGAAGAGGCAGTACAGGAACGCCAGGCGGCGCAGCGGCGCCGGGCTCTCGTCCCGCACCGCGCACAGCCGCAGGAAATGCACCCCGTCCCAGATCTCTCGCACGCAGACAATCAGCCGGTGCAGCTTGTGCAGGCACAGCTGCTGCAGCGCCGCGATGCCGTAGCGCGCCGCCAGCAGGTAGACCCTGGCCACGGCGCACAGCGCAAAGGCGCCCGCGTCGTCCACCGCCGGCTGCTCCCAGACGTTGTCGTAGCCGAGCCGCCCCTCGCGCCTCCGTCGCCGTCGCTGCCGCCGCTCCCGCCGCTGTCGCTGCTTTCGCTGCTGCCGGAACTTGTACCGCCTCGACGCGGCAAACTGGGCAAAGGCGCGGCGCACCGCGGGGGACTCGTGGAACGGCGCGGGCGGCAGGAACTGCCTGCGGTAGCTCTGCGGCCTGCGGTGCCGCGGGACGGGCTCGAACAGCGGCGAGGGGAAGTCGCCGTGGTGCAGGAAGGCGACGAAGCGGTCAAAGGTGGCGGTGTCGCAGTCCGGGAGGTAGGCGCAGCTCGTCCCGAAGGCGGTGTTCGAGTCGCTGACCATGCCGGCGAGGGCGGGCGAGAGCGGCGCGAGGAGCAGCGACGGGATCGGGTACTGCTTGGCCGAGGGACCGATCAGGAAGACAAAGGTGGAGGAGGAGGAGCACCTGCTGCTGGACGGTTGCACGCGCGTTAGGATTTGGTGGTGGCCGCTAGGAGGAGGAGGAGGAGGAGGAGGAGGAGGAGGAGGAGGAGGAGGAGGAGGAGGAGGAGGAGGAGGAGGAGGAGGAGGAGGATACCGGGTTCGAGTCGTACCTTTGAGCTGCGAGCGCAGCCATGGCTGCTGTTGGGATAGGTCGCGAATGGAACAAATAGCTATTTGATGGTAATGAAGCACATGTTGCAAGTTGGGAGAGGAGGAAGAGCAGGAGAAGCAAGTGAGAACATTGTGGCACTCTGCTGCCATTCACCCTGAGATGACAAACAGTGCGCGTTTGCACGAAACTCAGAGGCAAGTATTTGGGGGTCTACCCAGTTTACCTCGTTGGCTTTTGGCTCTAGCAAATGTTGTGAAAGCGTGCGTTGGAAAAACGACGAGGACTATCTTGGTAGACAGCAACAAGTGCCGAGGAATGAAGCAAGTACAAAAAACGATACGGTTACAGCAGTCTGAACTCTAGCAACCAATACGAGTGGTGCTAATCAGTTCATGCAAATTGTTGTGAAGCTAGTCTCGGAGCAGAATCGAATAAAAACGCTCTCATTCAAGCAAAGCTCTCATGCAAATCACCTTCTTCCAAGCCTGTTTTCTCCCAATATTGGACGCAAAAATCACAACCAACCTCGCCTTTAGCTTCATGTCTCTGAAGTCGCTCATCTTCGTGTCGCAATCTTTCTCCTAAACTTAATCCGTGTTGTGCAGACGAAGAATTTCTGAGTGACGCCAGAAAATTGCGGCAGCAAGATTCGGATTCTCTCTGAGCACCATTTTGAAATATTCGTTGTCTTTGAAAAACTCGGCTTTCAAAGTTGCATACTGAACTGCGAGGTCAAAAAGCCTCGTGGGGCAGCCGTCATCCGCGCAGTCCTCCAGAAACTCGATCATGTCGTTATTCTCCTAGTTTTTGACCATGAGACGATGTAGCTTGTTCAGACATAATGCTTCAAGACGTCCAATCTCATACTTGTTTGCAAATCTGTAAACGCTTCCAATTGTGCTGAGAGCATATGGATCGTCGGAGAACTCATCGACCTCGTATACGGTCTCTTCCTCATCATAATACCTGGGGTCAACTGCGAACCTCTCCCACGCCCTTTCTAGCGCTACTAAGCCTCCAAAATCCGGGTAGCTATATTGGAGATCACTCATGTGATCTGGGCCTATCTTGTAGAACCTCGGTGAATCAAAGTCGCCCAAGTATGCGAACTCGAGTACGGAGGCAGCAGTGTCAGGGTCAACTTCTGGCCAACGGAGAGTTTTGATACCATTTGCACTCTTGGCAGAAAGTACTTCATTCTCCATGCGGCCAGATAATCCGTTCAGCAGTTTCTCGTGAATGACATATCTTGCACTGTCTGGGCCGACGATCAGTTGCACCGGGTCCGACATGACCCAGCTGTAGGGGTTCATCCACGTTAGTTACTTCGCTACGGCCCAGAAAGAAGTGAACATACTTCGAGAGCGAGTTGATCTCATCTTTCCGCATTAGAGATACCATGATATCGGCTGGTTTTCGAGTTGTGGCCTGCTTCGAGATTCAGGTTTTAATGAAAAGCGAGGTCTGTTGGATGGCGAAGAGTGAAGAGGCGAAGTGAGACGTACTGTGAAGAAGAGAAGAAATGATTGTATATCAATATAATGGACTTTCTTACTATTAGTATATACAACACAGAAAACACGGTCCCTGCTTCTCGTTCAACAATTCGCAAACGGAGTTATGCCAACGGCACTCGATTGGCACATGCACTGCTGCAGAACATTCGAGGTGCATAAGACGACCGACTGGCAAATTCGCTTCTCATATTCACTGTCATTCTTTTCTTCCATTTATCCCACTCAAGTAGAAGATTAAAGAGGAGACCGAGCGGATATGACAGACAACACTATCACCTAGTGAGCGCGCTTTCGGTTTTCTTGGTGTCAAGACCATTTCGAATAGCGACTGACTCTTCTGTAGTAAGCCAAGCTGGTTGGCGTCAAAAGAGTTCAAATTTCTCGTCGGCGCGGAGGAGAAAGAATTCACTATCCATTCGGAGCTCGTCGCAGAGCAATCAGGGCCCCTGCGCGCTCTCGTCACCAACGGCATGAAAGAGTCCCAAGAGGGGCTTGTCAAGTGGCCGCACGTCGACCCCGAGACTTTTGCAAGATTTTCCGAGTTTCTCTATTCCCGCGACTTTCACACTCGAGCCTTTGTGCCAATCGAGACCGATCCGGCAAGAAGGCGATTCCTCGAAAGGGGGGTTAATGAATTTTGGGATATTGACGACGATGACATTATTCGGCATGCTTGGAGCAGGTTCCGTTGGCGCCAACAGTATCTCTTCCATAAACCTCCAACTCTTTATGGTCCTGACTATTTTATTCGGGACAAGACGGCTGTGTCTGAAGGGTGCATCGCCATCGTGAAAGTGCACATCCTTGCTCATTACTACGATATGGGCCATCTGATGGACTTTTGCCGCGCTAAACTACACCAGC
Source organism: Cordyceps javanica (assembly GCF_051103115.1). NCBI lineage: Eukaryota > Fungi > Ascomycota > Sordariomycetes > Hypocreales > Cordycipitaceae > Cordyceps > Cordyceps javanica. The sequence continues at coordinate 1,038,990 of NC_139297.1, forward strand.
TCATGACTTCGAACTGGTTCATCTCTGGAGCTTGCGACGTCATACGATTATGCGTCTCCGAGTCTGGCGCTGAAGGCTTGCGAGAGCTGGTAACCGAGTACTGCGCCCTGAGCCTAAGCTGGCTGCTTGACGACGGGGAATTTCAGGCCGTCGTTGACGAATACCCCGAGACAGCGACAGGTATTATAAGAAATCTAAAGAGCTTCGCAAAATTATACTTCAAACAGCAACGTGCACTCTCCGAAACAAGCTCATCGTCAGACTCTTGACCAGACCGGCCACCAGAGCGCGATGAGGGTCCGGGCTCGACGCTCCTTCTACTTTGGCTTCATTTTTTGACCCATCTTGCATTCGCGGTTTTATCGGAGATGGAAAAGTTTTATTGCTTTCTTTCTAATAGTGTATTCTTACACAAATCCGATGCTGCCATCTACTTGCTTTGCTTATTGCCCAACTCTCCGCAGCAGCAGTTGGAGGGACAAAGAAAATCACGATAAGTGCTCAGTTCACCTGAAACTTAAAAATGGAGGAAAATTGTACAATCCGCACTCAGTTCATACTCAGTTCATATCACATCTGTAGTTGCTTCTTTCTGTACTGCTCATTAGACTGATAATTTTGCGCGGGACAGATCGCTTTCTTTGAGTAATCTTCATTGCGTTACTCCAAGAGCCTCCGTTTTTCTGCCCGCACCAGCCCAGGACTCAGGTTTTCCGAGGCAGCCTGATTCATGAACGACTGAATTTATATTCCATCGAGACCTAGATCAAATTCATATTATGCACAAGTCATTCCCGGCAACGCACGTGCTCTGTCGGATCTCGGCTACAAGAACCTAGCGAACGCTACTTATAAGCTGAAGGCCTCATTTTTAGGAGTTTACACATCAATCATCAAACTCAGCTGGCAGATCCGAGTCTCCGGTTGTATGGCTGCCCTTCATCCCAACCAACTCGTGACCGAAATCATTCTTCATCAAACACCACCCACTAGACACTACTCACTGACCGCGCAAGCTCACCTAATTGAGATGTTGCGTATTTGTTTGTTGCCAAGAAGCTAGCAGCATCACAACTGGTGAACAGCAGACATAAACAGCACTGGCAGAATCACGACACGTCAATTGGTGGTTAATCATGAATTCATTAGCAAGTCAACATCAAGATCCTGTTGGCGAATTATTCCTTGCAACAACTTCGATACAATGACCACGCTGCAAGTTATTCCATCAACCAATCGTGCCCGATGACGCCGCCCAATTTCATCCAGTCTTGATGCCCTTCTCATCATCAGTGGACGGGGGCTTCGTTTCGATCCTGCCAATAACCTCCATCTTACGAAATGCAATACAGACAATAACCAGCGACGCGACCCCTATTGCGAAATTAAACCAGCTAGCAATCCGGATGCTCACTAACGAAGGGTTGTCCAGCTCCAGGACGGAGCCCACGTTTTCGACCGGCACACCCCGCTCACGCGCCAGCACGGCAGTCTGGACGGCGGTGGCGAGGGCGAGGCCGATGGCACGGCCCATCTGTCCCACGGCGTTGATGAGGGCGCCCCCCACGGCCTGGTCCTCGGCCGGCAGCGCCTGCGACGTGAAGAAGGTGAGGCACGGCCAGGTGACGTCGGCGCCGACGACAGACAGCAGCATCGCCCACAGGCCCCATGCGCAGTACGGGGCGGAGATGGGGATGGGGACCGCAAACAGCAAGTTCGAAATGGACACGGAGAGCGTGCCGCAGATGAGCATGAACGCAGTCGGCACGCGGCTGAGCAAAAAGGCAACGGCAAAGGAGACGAAAATGCCGCCGACACCGGTCGGCAGGAAGCGCAGCATGGTCTGGATCGGGTCGTAGCCGCGAAAGTCCTGGTAGTAGTAGGTGGCAAAGACCAGGAAATTGTTGAACGAGGCGAAGAAGAGGCACATGATGGCCATGACGGCCGTGAACTGGCGGTTTCGGAACATGGAGACCTTGATCAGCGGCGGCCGGCCTTCGGGCCTCTTCTCGAGGTGCCTCTGCCAGAAGAAGAAGGCGACGATGAGGAGCAGGGAGACGATGATGAGGTTGCAGACCCAGGACGTCTGCCAGCCGACGACGTTTCCCTCGGTCAGGGCAAAGAGCAGCGCCATGAGCGCGACGGTGATGAGCGTGCCGCCGGTCCAGTCGACGAGCTTGAGCTTGGCGCCGATGCCATCACCGTCCAGAGCTGCGGCGGCGGCGGCGAGCTTGGGTGACTCGGCAGTCTGGGGGATGAGGACGAATCCCGCGACGGCGATGGCGCCGGCCATGATGGCCATGATGCCAAACACCCATTTCCAGCTGGTGTACTGGGCAATGATGCCAGACAGGATGCTGCCAAAGATGCTTCCCAGAGGCGCGCCAGCTCCTTGAATAATTTGTCAGTCTCCTCACCCCACGGGAAGCACAGAATTTTTTGGGGGCCACGACATACCATATGCTGCAAAGGCATAATTCTTTGCCTGGCCAGGCGGAAAGGTGACGCCAAGGATACCGATGGCGGTGGGCACATTGGCCGCGGCACCCTACACGAAAAAGTTAGCAAAGGCACCAGCACCTTTGTTTTTCTTCTTTTTTCTTTTTTTTTCTTTTTTTTTTTTGGTATGGGAAAGGGGCAGGCATGCGCTTACCAGACCGTGTAGTCCGCGGAAAAGGTCAAAGGTTATCTCGTTGGGCATGAGCGGGTTCAGGGCCGTCGCAACGGTGACCCAGACGGAGCCGGCGATGAAGATGAATCTCTTGCCAAAGATATCAGCGATGCGGCCCCAGAGCAGGAGGAAGCAGCCAAACGTGAGCGAGTAGGCGGATATGATCCACTGCAGTCTGCTGTCCGGGATGTTGAGCGTCTTGCCCATGGCGGGCAGGATGATGACGACGGCTTGCGCCGAAAGGGTCTAAATGATGCATCACGTCAGACACGTTTTCCAGAACGAGAAGCAAGAAAGATGACAGATACAAGGCGGACGTGTTGCGAGTTTGCTCAGAAATCAAGACGAGGGACAAGTCAGAAAACTGCCTACATTTATAAAGGCCGCTCCCGTCAAGGTGATGACGAGAGCGATTGCTTTGGCACGAGACAAGGGCATCTCCTCGAGCTTGTCGTGACTCTCGTCACCCGCCGAGGACACGCAAGTCCGTGAAGCTGCATCTGTATCGGCATGATCATACCAGCTGTTCGAATTCCTCCTCTCCGCCTCTGCCAGAGTCTCTGCAAAGTTCAACGGTGTCTGTGGTGGCCTGTCCATGATGGTGGTATTTGTGCCTGTTCACCACAGCGAACGTCCGAGGCAAAGAGAAAAAAAGAAGTAAATTAACCAGGTAAAGCGGTGAAAATCAAGGGCGCCCATGTGCCTTGTGGTATGCTCCTGCTTTTAAAGAGAAAGCCCCATTGATCTCGACAACAAGACAGCGTGTGCCCAGACAAGCGCTCTGTGTATCCGCACAACGCTTAGGCCCTTTGTGGTGTGAGTGAGTCTCTTCTTGTGATGATTCCCCTTTCCGTTATTTCCGTTGTAGCGGGTACACGAGAAGGGAAGACGGACAAGTCGGGACGAAAGGGGTCTTTTTTGGCCCTTTTCTGTTTTCCTTTCACTGCGTTCATAAAAAGGATTGTTTGTCGGAGCCGCAAAGTACAATTCGCTCATCACACCTCCGAAAGTCGTGTAATGCAACGCGATGCCCACCAGAAGGTCTCACTTTTTAATGTTTGCTACCACCCCCGCCTTGAATCTTGTCTCGCTCCTCTTTCGAGTCCGAATTAGTATTGAGGCTTGTTTTTTGTTTTTGTTTTTGTTTTGATTTTGATTTTTTTTTTTAATTCTGGGAGGGGGGACCAAAATTGTTTGCCATCAGTTCCAAGCAAGTTGTCAAAGGGTTGTGGCGCTCGAGGGATTGAAGAAGAGGCGCCGCCAAAAACGGTCGATCGTTCTATAGTTATAGTAACGAAAATAAAATTACCACATCTACTCCGTACTCTGTTCCTACCCGGCTTCGGCGACCAACCAGTGCAGCGAGTGGGGGAGAGGGGGTTGTGCATATCGGCTCTGCTCATCGGCAGTCTCGATGATGCACCTGATATCAAGCCTTGACTAAGTTTCTGGTACATAAAGTCTGCAATACTCCAAGTCTGTAATGCTCGACTTGTGTTAGACAGCCGATGCCGACACCTGTACTACCGCCACGCTCGCACAAGCTGCAAGATGTAGTTGACCATGCACACAGCATCGGTTCGCGCTCGGCTATTGTCGAAACAAGACTATTGTTGAAACACACCAAACTCGTTGTGTGATTAGACACTGTGTCTGCTACTCCGTATAGAGAATACGAATGAGAAGATGTCTCTGCACATTATTTATTTTTTTTTTCCTGTTCTGGGTAATAAAACGGCGGGATAAATTCCCCATGCGTGTACGGATTACCCGAGCGGGACTTTTTATCCACCACCACTCTCAGGCTGATCTGATGCAGCGGGCGATGCAAAGGCCGTAGTGCTTACTGGTAGTAGTTCACAACTAATAATCAGTGCCTGACTCTGGTGGCTTATTGTCAGATGCGAGGCCGATACGGCTGGTTGCGCAAGTCCGCCCCCGCATAACGTAGTCGCACGAATTTTTTTGTGTCTTGCCCAAGTCGTGCCGGTGTTCAGCTCCTACTTCTGCACTCTCGCTTAAATCACCTCTTTTACAATCTTGTATACTCCAATCTCTTTTCTTGATAATTACCTACTCCAGTAGCGTATCACAGTACGGGAGCGAGAAACTTGGCAATGGCGGGACAAAAGACAGAACCCCTTTGTCCCGGCACGGGAGCGCTCCCGGCGAACGAGTGGGCCGCCACCACGGCGCATACGGCAGCCTGCAGCGAGCGACTCGATCCTGACGAGAGCCAGCCGTTGCTGCCAGGCAATGCCAGGAACCAGGGCCAAGTGGAAGGAGACTTGGAGGAGGCGCTTGAGCCAACGTCTAGTCGAGCAAATCAAGCCGCTCTCGAGGCACCCGACGAGGCAACGTGGACGCCACCATCTGGCTTCGTTTGGATGGAAATTGCCATCATGACCAATGTATTCTTGTACGGTTTCGACGGTACCATCACGGCGTCCACATATGCAGTCATCAGCTCTGAATTCGGTGCGGCCAACAAAGCGTCGTGGCTCACCACGTCCTACCTCATCACTTCTGCCGCCTTTCAGCCGCTGTACGGCCGTGTCTCGGACATCTTTGGTCGCCGAGTGTGCTTCTTCATCTCCTCCGTGGCGTTTGCGGCAGGGTGTCTTGGCTGTGGGCTCGCCCCGACTATTTTCACCCTAATCTTCATGAGGGCGCTGGCGGGCATTGGCGGCGCGGGCCTCATGACTATGGGTGGGTTGTTTCCCGTGCCCCCCCCCCCCCCCCTGTTGCTCTTCCGTTGTTTTTTGTTTGCTAACCCGTGTTTTCCTTTGTTCTCAGCGACCATTATCAACTCGGACCTCATCCCCTTTCGGAAGCGTGGCATGTACCAGGCCATGCAGAACGGCATCGTGGGGTTCGGGGCGATTTGTGGTGCTGCCTTTGGTGGCAGCATTGCCGACTCGATTGGTTGGCGATGGTGCTTCATTGCTCAGGTGCCGTGTGCCGTCGTCTCGCTTGTGTTTGGCGCAAACGTTCTCAGCAACCCGCCCGGCATTGCTTCTTCTCTGAACAGCGGACTTGGTCTGGTTTGGAAACGTGTAGACTTTCGCGGCGCTGTCTTGCTCGTCTCGGCCATTTCCCTGCAGCTGCTGGGACTCAGTCTCGGCGGCAACGAACTGCCCTGGGGCAGCCCTTGGGTTATCGGGTTGGTGGCCACGAGCTTTGTGTTGCTCGGTTTTTTCCTGCACGTAGAAGCTACGACCAGTGCCATGCCTATTATCCCACTACGCCTCTTCAAGGGGAGGCTACCGGTGCTGATCCAAACAGCAAATATGCTTGCGGGCGCTGCTGCGTATGCCGTAAGTTGGTGCGGCCGGGCTACGCGAGTGGGCAGAAGAAGCTAACGTCTGGACAGTATCTGTTCATGTTGCCTCTGTTCTTCCAGGCCGTCCTGCTAGAGCCCGCCGCGAAAGCTGGCGCGCGCCTTGCAATTCCGTCGTTGGCTGGTCCTTTGGGCGGTCTTGTAGCAGGTATTGTCATGTCACGCTGGGGAAAGCTTGTGCCGCTCGTGCGAGTCGGTGCTTTCTTCATGCTACTCGGTAACACCCTCACCGCTACCCTTGCCTTTTCGGACTCGTCCTGGAAGTACTTTGCATACATTTTCCCTGCCAATTTCGGCCAAGGCATCATTTATCCGTCAATACTGTTCACCTCGCTAGCTTCTTTCGAGCACGCCGGTAGGGATCCCTGCTCTGCTTGTGACAGTTTCTGCCATGTTACTAACAGCATCTCAAAGACCATGCCGTTTCTGCTTCGACGGTGTACCTCGTCCGATCTCTTGGTACAATGTGGGGGGTTTCAATATCATCAGCCATCCTGCAGACGACGCTCAGCGTTCGCTTGCCGGGGGCTTTGGGTGATGTTCCAGACAAATGGAAAGTGAGACCCTATAGTTGCCCACATTTTGGCTACACAGAAATACGCATTCTCTTTTGCCCACAGTTCGCTAACGTTTGTTTCTCTTGCTTCACTGCATGGCCTAGATTATTGACGATATCCGACACTCTGTGGATGCGCTCCAAAACCTGCCGCCCGCGATTCGGCTCAAGGTACAGCATGTTTACTATGATGGCATTCGATATTCCTTCACCGTCTCTGCTTGCGCAACTGCGTTGGTCCTTTTTGCGGCACTGCTGGCCAGCTCTACTGCGCTGCGCAAGACTCATTAATAAGTTGCCGCCCAGCATTCGATTCAACTCGTCTGCTTTGTGCGCATTTCTATATGACGCTAAAATAATCAGTACAAATTCTACATTGAAACTGGAAAATGAAAACTATTGCAAAAAATAAATTGTTCAGCCATCTCTGTTCCGTATAAGTCGTATATCTTTTATTATTAGCAACGTCTGAGCCTTGCGGGTCCCACACTGTGCTGAGGTATTTTGAAATCATCTCTCTTCCATCACCCCGTCATCCTTCAACATTGGAGATTTGCGCGGCAAAAAAATGTCGACAGCTTCGATACATGATCATCTGCAGGCCATACTTGGCCCTATTGCATATGAGCAACGCAGTGCCCTCTGCACGTCTGTGCTTCCCTCCATCATAGCTTCGCTTGCCGACATTGGCAAAACGCTTCGTGCTGCACACTCTGTCGTCGCCGTGGGGAGCACAAACGCCTTTGGCGACGAGCAGCTCAACGTCGACGTGGCAGCTGAGCAGCTTGTCCGAGCCGCCCTCGCACGCTGCCCGTCGGTCGCGACGGCGAGCAGCGAAGAGGATCCCGTCGAGCGCCCCGTATCACACACCGTCCCGGTGCCGAAGCAGCAGAGAGAGGTCTATTCGGTCGCCTTTGATCCCCTGGACGGCAGCTCCATCATCGGGCCCGGCTGGGCCGTCGGCACCATCATCGGCATATGGGACGGGCCCTCGGCGCTGGGCCAGGCGCCGCCGCGGACGAGGCAGGTGGCCGCCGTCCTGGCCAGCTACGGCTCGCGCAACACGGCGCTCGTGGCCCTGCGCGTGCCCGGCGCGACGTCTCCCGCCGCCTGCTTCGAGGTCGGCCTGGGCGACGACGGCGGCGCGCCCACCGTCGTGACGCGCGCAGAGGTCCGCTACCGCCACGAGGCCACCACCACCGGGACGCGCTACTTTGCGCCGGCCAACCTGCGCGCGGCGTCAGAGTCGCCGGCGTACATGGCGCTCGTGCAGCACTACATTACGGAACGGTACACGCTGCGGTACAGCGGCGGCCTGGTGCCGGACGTGGTGCACGGCCTGTCCAAGGGCCACGGCCTCTACGTCTCGCCCGTCGCGGCGCGCAGCAGGGCGAAGCTGCGCAGGCTCTTTGAGCTGTGCCCCGTCGCCATGGTCGTCGAGTGCGCCGGCGGCAAGGCGGCGGATGCCGCGGACGGATCCAATGTCCTGGACAGGGCGGTGGAGGATATCAATGAGACAGGCGCGCTGGCGTGCGGCAACGCGAGCGAGGTTGACTTTGCTCTGCAAAAGTTGTTGACTTGATGACAGCGCGGAGGCAGGTTGCAGTCATCAAATGCCATCGTAGTTGCTATTTGATATATTGGAGATCATGCTACTCTTGCGCAGGTAAATGCGCTCTGCACGCGGGCCGACAGTGAGCGTCATTACATTAGTGCGCCACGACTTGGAATCAGCAGCCACGATCCCGCCGAGTTTCACCAGGGGAAAATTCGAGGGTACTTGGCCTGGATAGGGCTACGATTGTACGTCAGCCAAGGCGCTGCCAACTCTACGAATGAATAATTTGGCAACATCAACCAAAGTTCAGCATCTTTAAACGCTTGGAAAGATGCAAATAGAAGACATTTTAGATTTATCGATACATGATGAAATATTCTATAGAGAGGAGTCTGATGTATGAAAGTTTCTATGTACCATGTTAAAGTAGGGCTGAGTTTATGAGTAGTAATCATGAAGCTCAATTATGGCGATAATTAAAGAAATTGAATCAAGTACGACCATTATCTATGGCTATTATTTCCTAATTCGTTATAAAGAGAAGCTTACCAGTAATAAGGGAGGAAGAGTTCCTAATTATATAATTATTTTTCTAGCCAAGTATTAATTATATTACTACTAAGTACCCTATTATCAGTATGGCCTGATAGGGTACAGAGTAATGGGCCAGTCACATTCGGTAAGGGCCGTCATGCACAGCCTTGGCAATGAACTTTGTGGCATGTCCATCCCCAATTTCTCGGCCGAAAAAGAATCGCTCATTCGCTACATTTTCACCTTGTGAGCTCAAACACCAACAAACAAGTGCCGGCTCGGTTGCTGCGGCGTCTCGGCACAAGTGGTGCTTCGGTCTCTCAACGGCGAGTGCCGAGCACTGAGTAGACGGGTGCCTCTCCGCCCGGGCGCTATACGAAGTCAGGCCCTCCTTCTTCACCACATGACTCTTCATGCACCGCGAGGCTGCGCTTGCTGCTGTTTTCCACGAGGAATGGTGGAACGAAGTGGACGGGGAATCCGCTTCCGTAGTATCGGGGATACTCGCAGAGCAGGTCCATCGCTGCTGACCTAGAAGACTAGAGGCGGCCGACGCTCTGGTTTCACCCGGCTATCGGTGCTGGAAACGAAGCCGCTGCCTCGCTTCTCATAAGCGCCGGGGGCGGACCCGACCGAGCGCAGATGGATAAACTGACCTGGGTGGGATGGCTGAGGCCCCGTCCCTGCGCGCGCTATACACAATCATATGCTTTCGGGAAGATGTGGGAGGCCATGGGTTATTTCCCTAATCCGAAGGCCCGGTAGCGGCAGAATACCTCGAAACGAATGGCTCAAGTACTGTAAGTACTGAGAGCGGCTGCATATGGACATGCCATATGGTTGACGACGTGCTGCGCTGGAGCACCGGCAGGGACCACGACTGGGCCCTGTTGTAGGCAGCGTACTCCGTACAGTTGCCACATGTGATAAGTACGTTGACTTGTGGGTGCAGGGGCCGAGCCAGACAATGCCGAGTCGGGCGTCGAAATGATGACCTACAGTGGCATGTTTTCGCATGTATCCAGGGTATGGCTGAAGCGCTCACAAGGCTTTTTTACGGGCGGTACATGTCGGACAAGTGAAATCATTGGTGCTCATATCTTGTAAACGGCAACTACGCCTCGGTTCGGATTGAGATGGGAGATGGTGTGCAGCCAAGTAAGTAATCGAGTTGCGTCTTGACAGCTACGGTGTATTTCACGTAGTGACAACATCTCCAAGTTGATTTCTTACATGTAAGTATGCTGGAGCGCACAAGAAAAAAAAAGAATTCCTAAATCCTTTTCTCATTATGAACGGGGCCGTAGAGTACGAGATTTAATGCTTTCATTACCTATCTGTTTACTTTTTTTTACCTCATTCTGAACCCGGGACCAAGTACAGCTTCTATTGATATCGCCTCACTCGTTATCAAACTTTATTTAAACAGCGGGCCGTGTGTCTTGGCGCAGCTTAAAAAAGAAATCGTGCTCCATCACGCTTGTGTGTCTGCCGGTGACAAGATCGCCGCCATGCTCGGGAGCCGGGTCCGGCACCAGTCTCGGCAAAGGCCATAATAATAGTAGTAGCTACTCAGTACGGGGTAGTATCTGACTCGGTGCGACCCTTGCAACATGAACACGCGAGCTTGAATCGAGCTCACTTGGTCAGAAGAAGACTCTACAACCGTCGTATCCCGGCAATCGTGATAAAGGTTAACAGTAAATATTCAGAGACGTGGTATTCAGTAGCTACCTATAAAACTATGGCACCTAACCACTCAAAGAGGTATTCAAGGTTCCCAACTCTCCCTATGAGATAGCTACGTTATGATTCTTTTTATTTTTTAAAGCTAATTTCTTTGAGTCTTTAATTGTACTCCTTTACTTACACCCCAAACTGTTCCTTTTTAGCCAAGTTCATCACCATGCACATCCGATCTGTGTTACTGCTCGCCGTTCGCGCCGTTTTGGCCGCTACTAATAAGCGCCGTGCCGACTGGTCCGACGGCTTATCCCTCGACTTGCAGCCACCCCCGGTATGGCCGATACCTGCCGGGCAGAGGCCACCCCGCATGGGACGGTCACCCCCCGGGTGGCACCCAGACCCTGGGTACTTCCATCCCAACACCGTCAAGGGCTGCACGAACTGGGCGCGTGGATTCGAGGGCTGCGGCTTCATGATTTACAACTGGAAGGTCGATGTTGTAGACTTCTTTAAATGGGTAAGCCGTCCCAGCGATGAAGCTACAAGTGCTTGCACCAACAAAGAAGGATGCATTGACAAGGATGATGATAGAACGACGATATCACGCAACAATGCAACGACGTGAATGTAGACCAATTTTACTGCGTCGAGGTCGATAAAGGACATGCATACAACCCCGAGACGCAGTCGCCGCCGGCCGACAACCCGATACTCCCCTGTGGCGCGTTCAAACAGTGTACTGAACTCCCCGCATTCTCCATCACATCGCACTACTACGGGAACTGTCAAGGTGAAAGCTACCACGAGGTCAACGTTCCCAAGACTGGGACTCAACGCAGCGGGCGATGCATAACCACGGGTTGCAATGTTGGGTCGCTGGCAATTGCCGCAGAGGGCTTCTGCCCCGACGGCCAGGTGCAGATCAGCTATTGGGAAGAACCTGGGTGCCGCGGCACTTGGTTCGGGTACGAGTATACCAAGACCAATACGTGCCATGATCTGTGGACAGATGGGAACAATTTCAAGTCCATTCATTTGCGTTGTCAGAATATCGACCAAGATTGCGAAACACTGGGCACTTGTCGGCGCGCATCCGAATCTCGGAGCAAGGATATCTGTCACGTGCGGCGGTGGTCCTGATTGCTGAGTACCAGTAAGACATAAGGGCCGAGGCCCATAATTGAGCCAGACGCATAATATTTATCTTTGAATTCGGATAGACAACTTGGTCTACATAGCTACTGGTAGTCCGGGCTGGGCGGTGTCTTGGACTTACGGCAAGCCGTACGGAGTCTCCGTACTATTGCTCGAGTAGGCCTAGATATAAGTAATAGTTGAAGGCTAATAAGATTCTACGTCCCGTGCTACAATTGGAACTTCTACTCTCCCCCCTAATAGTCGAGGATTGGCAATGTTGATACCTTATTCTAAACCTAGGACTAAGTACTACTGATAGTTATAGCTTCTATTGATATCGTTCCACTCGTTCCTGAAACCTTATTTAAACAGCGGGTCGTGCATATTAGCATATTGCAAAAACCGTATTCCATCACGCCCTGTTTGTATCTGCCGGCGACAAGACCGCCACCGTACCCAGGCCCAAAAAGACTCTCTAGCCCATCGCATCTCGGCAATCCCGAAAAGGGTTCGCGGTATCCGTAAATATCCAGAGCCGCTACCTATAAACCCATACCGCCCAACCGTCCTTAGAGGTAATTGAGGTTCCCAACTTCTCCCTAAAGAGTCTGTTGCGTTGCAAATTCTCTTCTATTTTGGAGAGCCAACTTATTTTGGTGCTCAATTTGTGCTCTCTTTTTTTTTCTTCACATCCCATTCAGCCGAGTTCAATCACCATGCACATCCGATCCGTGCTGCTGCTCGCCGTTGCCGCCGTTTCGGCCGCTACTAAGCGCGACGTGGGGCTGCCATATACAAGGGACATCAATCTCGACAGCATAGAGGACTGCACGCGCTGGGTGTCTGGCGAAAGTAGCTGCGAGAGCGTGCTTAAGAGTTGGTCGATCCTCAAGGGCCAATTCCTTGCATGGGTAAGAGCCGTCGTCCCAGCGCTGAAGCTACAAGTGCTTTGCTTTGCACCAACAAAGAAGGAATGCGCTAACAAAGGATGATGATGATGATGATGATGATGATAGAACCCCCGCGTCAACAACGACTGCAGCAATCTGGAGCCGAGCAAATTTTACTGCGTCCAAGCGCCGGTTTATAACTGCGCAAGGCTTGGAAGAGCCGATTCGTGGGATGATTGCTTGACAATTCACCGGCGGCACGACATTTCTGTCGAGGACCTAACAAGGCGGAACCCCGGGTCAGGCGACTCGTGCGATGGCATCGCATCGAACCACTACGCTTGCTGGAGCGGCTGGAGCACCGTCATCCCGCGCGGTGGTCCTGATGCTAAAACGTTGCACGACTGCAAAAAGCTTCACAAGGTCCAGGGATCCGACGGGTGCGCTCAAGTCGCCCATGACTACAATGTTACTGAGGAGGAACTAGTTAACTGGAACCCCATGTTGGCCCAACCGTGTGCCGACGCCTACTTACGGCGACGGCACAAGTACATTTGCGTCGGCGGCTGGAGAACCGACCTCCCGCCTGGTCGTACCTATCTTGACACGGCGCACAACTGCAACAAGTTTCACTTGGTGTTTGATAACGATTCCTGCGGCTCGATTGCCGACAAATACGGTATTACTAAGGCTGACATAAGAGCCTGGAACCCCTTGGCACAAGAACCGTGCAGAGACGACGCCGTACTCTGGGATGTTGGCTACGTTTGCGTTGGCGTCTCTAGTTCCGTCCCTCCGACGACTGCCGTCGACACCATCACAGGCAGCAACGGCATAATCCCGCCTAGTCGTACTCATGCTAATATAAAGTATGACTGCAACAGCCTCTACCGGGTTGAGAGTTATGATACCTGCGCTGAGATTGCTTATGCTAGTGGCATTACTATGGGAGACCTAGCTACCTGGAACCCCACGGTAGGCAGGCCGTGTACGGACTCGAACTTGCGCTCGAACAAGATAGTTTGCGTTGGCGTCATTGGCTCTGTCCCTGCAACTACCGCCGCCGCTGCTGCCACTACCACCACCATCATTACCACTACAGCTGGTGACGGTATCATCACACCCGACATCAGCTCCGTCTCTCCGACTACTGCCGCTGATACTACCACAGACGGCAAAAATAAGATGGCGGATGACTGCACACAATCCCGCCGGGTAAGCAAATATGAAACCTGTGCTAGACTTGCCGCTCGCTTCAATATTACTACCGCCAACCTAAGTTCCTGGAACTCCAACGTAGGCAAGCCGTGTAATGACTCCGACTTGCGCTCCAGCGAGCTGATTTGCGTTGGTGTCGTTGGCTCCAACAACACTGAGATCTTGCCTACGTGGACAACTCCTCAAAGATCACCCGACTGCAGGGCGCATTTCTATTTTTATTCTTACGAGACCTGCGCCGGAATTGCTGAGAAGAATCACATCACTGTCAGTGACCTAAGTGCCTGGAACTCTTGGTTAGGCGACCCGTGCGATGATAGAGTCTTATGGCTTCATTACATGCCTCGCGTTTGCGTTGGCGTCTTTGGCTCCCCCTCTACGACTGCTGCCGCCAACACCGCCACGGGCGGCAATGGCATCATCCCGCCCGGCAGCGTCTTCAGCTCCGTCCCTGCGACTACTGCGACTACTGCGACTACTGCGACTACTGCGACTACTGCTACCGACAGCGCCACAGGTGGCAATGGCATCATCGCGCCTGGTCATACTTCTCCGACCAGGCATGACTGTAATGGACGTTACTTCGTCCTGCCTGACGATACCTGCGCTAGAGTTGCCGCTAAATTCGGTATTACTATCGCCGACTTGACTACCTGGAACCCTGGGTTAGACGACATATGCAAGACTGATGATACCTTCCCCTCCAAGACCACCATTTGTCTCCCTATGACTACTGCTACCGACACTACCACAGGCGGCAACAGCATTATCCCGCCCGGTAGCGTCTTTAGCTCCGTCCCTACGACTACTGCCACCGACACCACCACAGGCGACAACAGCATCCGCCCGCCTGTTCATACTGATCCTGACACGGCAAGTAGCTGCACTCGGCTTCACCTAGTCCAGCCTTACGATACCTGTGTTCAAATTGCCAAGGCTTATAATATTACTGCCCACAACCTGACTTTCTGGAATCCCACGCTACGCAACCAGTGTGATAATAACGCCTTCCTCTCCAATCACTACCACGTTTGTATTGGCGTCAACAAACTTCCTATGATGATTACCACCAAGACTATCAAAGGCAAGACTATCATCATCCCGCATAGTGGTCCTGATGATAAAGCAGATAACTGCGATAGATTTTACTCGGTCAAGCCTCACGCTACCTGTACTGGAGTTGCCCATCAGAACGGTATTACTGTTAGCGACCTAATAACCTTGAACCCCAAGTTAGGCGACCGATGCTTTGATATAGCCTTATATTACTATTATAGAAACGCTTGCGTTGGCGTCTCTAGCAAGGTCCCTGCGACTACGGCTACCGACAGCGCTACAGGCGGCAATGGCATCATCCCGAAGGGTTATGCTGTAGCGCCTAACTGCAACGGCGTCTACCAGGTTCATGATGATGATACCTGCATCATTGTCGCTGATAAGAACGGTATTACTCTTGGTGACCTAACTAGCTGGAACGCTATGTTAGGCGACCTGTGTAAGACTGGTGATGCCTTACTCGTTAATTACCCTGTTGTTTGTATTAGCGTCTTTATCTGCAACGCTGTCTATAAGTTTCAACATTACGATACCTGCCTTGGAATCGCTACGAGATTTGGTATTTCTCTAGCTAACCTACTTGCCTGGAACCACCCTTGGTTAGGCGAGTCGTGTGATGACGCAGACTTACACTCCAAGGACCACTCTGAGAACAGGATTTGCGTTGGCGTTCATGGCTCTGTCCCTGCGACTACTGCTACCAACAGCGCCACAGGTGGCAATAGTGTTATCACGCCTCTTCCGGTATATCCTCATATGGTGGATAACTGTAACAGGTTTCACCGAATCCAGGAGAAAGAGAACTGCCATGATATTGCATATGCTTACAATATCACTATCTCTGACCTGACTACCTGGAACGCCCGGCTATACACCTCATGCCATGACCTGAGCCACAGCTTACACGTTTGCGTCGGCGTCATAAGCTCTATGCCGGCCACTACGGCGACTACTGCTGCTACTGCCGCTACTGCGATTACTACAACCAGTCCAATTAATGTCACTACTGCCACTACTGCGAATACTGCGCTTACTATTACTACTACTACCACAGCTAGTGATGGCATCATCACACCTGATACTGCGCTTCTTGGTATGGTGGATAACTGTAACAAGTTTTACCCTGTCCAGAGCAACGATACATGTACTGGAATCGCCGATGCTCATGTTATTCATATCTTTGACCTGATTAACTGGAACCCCCGGATATCGTGCAATATTCCCGAGCCTGACTGGGATATTTGCGTCGGCGTCATCAGCTCTATCCCCGCGACTACTGGTACTACTGCAATCAGGGCGATTCATGCCACTACTGCTACAACTGCTGCTACTGCTACTACTGCGATTACTGCAAGCAGTCCGATTAATGCCACTACTGCGATTACTGCGCTTACTGCCACTGCTGAGACTACGGCTACTGCCGCTACTGCCGCTACTGCCATTACCACAAGTGGTCCAATTAATGCCACCACTGCTGCTGCTGCGATCAACGCCACTACTGCTACAACTGCCGCTACTACTACAAATGCGATTACTGCCATTACCAAGGCTAATACGACTACTATGGCTTCTCAGACTACTCAGATTGATGTGACTTCTAGAGCTCCTAAACCAAGTGTTAAGGTGCCGCCCGGTTGTATTAAAATAGGTGGAGAGCGAGTACTTTGAGAGTCTAATAAGATTGACTTGCTTGGAAATTTTATTTTATCCTTGGCTAATAAGTAACTTGAGAATGAAGAAACTTGAATACATTCTACATCTCTACTATATTTCTTTGTCAATTTGACATCATTCTTCAAGAGATGTATAAATACTACAATACCTTGATAAAACATCATCGAAATATACTCTTTATTAGTACATAGAGATAAAAGAAGAAAACATATACTATAAATAGATATTTAAATAAAGAATAATTGCAAATTTCGGCGATTATTCCCCGCATGTCTTGTCCTGCGCAGCCTGGAATGGTGTTCCACTCGACGGGAACAGGGCAGCACTTGCGACCAAATCACTTCTCTTACGGCATCTCGCAGCAAGACTTTGCGAAATGGAACCCCAACGATCGGGCCCTAATGCACGGGCACGCGGGCACGCGGGCACGCCGCCACCGCTTGTGTTTGGAATCCTCGCACTCTCGCCCTAGTCGCGCTGATACAGAGGGTTACCGGGGGGGGTTGACGTCTACAACATCACCGTTGGTTGGGGTGAGCGATGGCTACTGCAAGAGTAGTTTTGACGGGCAGGATCCCTTGTGTGCAGAATACGCTGCCACCATGACGCTTGTATAGCTGGGATGGACTTGTACCAAACATGAAAAGATTCGTCATGAAATCATCCAAACAGGGTGAACAACAAGGCGACGGGATTTCCACCAACACCGGAGTGAAGCAGCCGCCACCGCCTGGTCTAAACAGCGATTTGTCTTGGTGAATCAGTTAGTACGACAAGGCAGTGTCCCTGGCGGGAGGTACAACAAGGTTGAGAAGATTGTCGATGCCCTTCGAAGGGGCGGGTGTTCGCATCGAGAGGTCAGTTAGTCACACCTCACCGGCGCTTCACGTACTTGGCGCGGCAGCCCAGATCGGCGAATGAGGGCCAGCGGGCAGACATTATTTTTATCATTTGTATCATTGTGCAAGGCAAGTATGCGCGCTACACGCGGGCCATCAGTGCCCGTCGTTCAGCGCCCCCCACGACCTGGAATATGTAGATGGTCGCCGTCCTGCTAGATTTTGCCAAGCGTAAGTCGGAGGGTACTTGGCCCGGGAGGATCTTTTGCAATTCTGCATCCCCAACCCGTAGCCTGATCAAAAAGTGCATCGGCTCACTCTTTGAGTGCGCCGTCGTTATTCATACGTGGCCTGGTCAAGGCACGCTAAAATCAAGGCTGGGCGAGCGCTCGGTCTTTTATTAAATCAAACAACACTCCATCCATCCCCTTGCCACCGAAACTTCTTTGGCCCCCTGATAAAGTAGCCATCGTTCTCTTCATCGTGTGTAAATTAATTCCTGGGGGCGTAGATTTCGCACGGCCATGACGCCTAGACCTTCCGCCGACAACGAGCGCGCTCCACTGCTGCCGGCGGCGGCGGCGGCGGATGAGCCCCACCTCTTGCCCCGGCCACCGGCGGCGACGGCCACCGACGCCAAGCTGCCGCGCCGAAGCATCGTCGTCTTCGTCGTCTGCACGCTGTCCCTGTTCCTCGTCATGCTCGCCGCCTCCGTCATGGAGCCTGCGGCGTCCGAGGTCGTCGAGGAAATCATCTGCCGCGGCGTCTACCCGGACATTGCCGGCGGCCGCGATCCGCGGTGCAAGAGCAACGCGGTGCAGGGCGAGCTGTCCACCATTGACGGCTGGTCCCTGCCCCTGTTTCTCGTGCCCGGCATCGTCACCGCCGTGCCGTACGGCATCCTTGCCGACACGCACGGTCGCCGGCTCGGCATCGGCCTGTGCATGCTGGGCATGGTCCTGCAGCAGGGCGCCATGCTCGTCATTTGTGAGTGCCAGTGCCCCCCCGGGGCTAATCCAAAACCGCGACACGCTCGCATCTGACCCAGGCAACCGGAGCTTATAGACGCGTTTCCTCACGTATTTCCCATCCGCGCCATTTGGTTCGCAGCGCTCTTCACCTTCGTCGGCGGCGGAGGAACCGTTCTCAACGCCCTCATCTTCGCCACGATTAGCAGTGTCGCCCCAGGTGCTCACAAGTAAGCAAACTCCCTTCTCACCGTTACATATTCAAATCTCGCCTGAAAACTCCCCGCCTTGGCTAACTATTACCACTCCAGGACTCTTTTGTTTTCCTACCTCGGCGCTGCCGTCACCGCAGCGCAGCTGGTAGGGAGCCCCCTCGCGTGGCTGATTATGCGACGCAGCGCTTGGCTGACGATTTATATTTCTTTCGCCCTGCTCGTCCTGGGCGCGTTCTGCGCCGTCTGCATCCCGGATACGTGCAGCGCTGCCAAGTCAGCCGATTCGCGGAGCTCGGCGACTTGGAAACTCCGAGATGTGTGCAAGGCCAGCTTCGTGAAGCGCCAGCTGATCGCCGCCGGGCAGACGGTCCGGCACATCTTCCGCACCCAGTTCCTCGAGCAGCGGACCCTGGGTCTCCTGCTCTCCAGCCTGCTCTTCACCACTCTCGGAAAGTCCTTCACGGTTCTGCTGGCGCAGTACGTGGCCCGTCGCTTCGGCTGGACATGGGGCCAGACCGGCTTGCTCGGGTCACTCCAGGGCGGCATCACGCTGGGCACGACCTCCCTCGTCATACCGCTCCTCGATCGTCTGCTGCGCTTGAAGTGGTCCTGGACGCTCTTCGAAAAGGACATCTTCCTCGCGCAGCTCTCGCTCGCCATCATGGTCACGGGCTTCTTCGGCATCGGCATCGCGAGCACCTCGGCCGTGATGCTCGCCTTCTTGTGCTGGACCTCGCTCTCCAGAGGTCACGAGTTCATCATGCGCAGCTTGCTGGCGCAGGCCGCCGGCGAGGCCAACGCCGCCGTTGTCTACACAACAAACAGCGTGCTCGAAACGGCCGGCATAGCCATGGCCGGTCCGCTGTTGGCGGCGGCCTTTCAGAAAGGCCTGAGCTGGGGAGGAGTCTGGTTAGGCTTCCCGTTCTTTGTGGCGTCTGCGCTGGTTTTCGTCGGCTCCTGCTTGGTTTGGGCGGCCTCGAAAACAGCAGTGGGACTGCGTCGGACTGACGAAATATAGCTCCAGACTCCAAATGCTGCCACTTTCGGATCGTTCAAGTAAGATGCCATTTACACAATCTATCCTAGGCCGACTATATATGGCGTCACTGCATCGGACCCAGTGTCCTTGGATACAAAGTGATGTAAAACGCCAAACAGATATAAATACATCAAATACCAACTAAATTTTCTACTAAATAACAACGTCCTAGCAAGCGACACTATCAGAGCGTTCAAGTGACGCCTCACTGTCCATATTTGCCCTTGGAATATCGAAATGGCAAATTTTCCCTCTTGATAGTTCGATTGTGCAGTCAGCTCCGCTAAGAGTGTCTTTTCGATGAGCAATTGTAAAGACCGTACAGTCCCGAAAAGCCTCATTCATAACTTGGCGGGCTGCATCGTCTGTAAAAAAGTCCATATTGCTCGTCGCCTCATCAATCAAGACCACTTTAGATCGAATGGCTTGTTGCCTCAGGATTGCCCTAGCCAGACAAAGGAGCTGGAGCTCGCCCTGAGAATACCCAACGTCTTTTAGTGACGCATAAAGCCCCCCTCTGGATCGGATCTGTCTCCAGATATCTAACCGCTCCAAGAGCGCCTCAACGTTTCTATCCTGCGCAGCAGCTGCTTCTCGTGCTTTTTCACTCTCGTTTGATTCATCGTTCATGCTAAAAGGAAGTAGGTTCACTCGAATTGTCGCATCGAACGTGATCTGCTCCTGTGAAATTGTTACGATACGGGATCGTAGCAAATCAGGCGGCACAGATCTGACATCTACATCGTCAATTTCGATGGTTCCACTATATTCGAGGAAACCAAGTAAGGCCAGAAGGAGAGAAGTCTTGCCGCTGACAAATGTTCAGTATCTAGAATGAGTGCACTCCGTCATAGAACTTGCCTGCCTGTTCGCCCAACAATGCCTACTTTCTCTCCTGCTGACACTGACAGAGATATATCCTTCAGTACAGGAGGGACTCTCTCATTCGGTCTGTTTGGCGTATTAGATTAGAATCATTTGTATACATGTGACACTCGTACCGATACCGGGCGGTCACATTGGTGATATCAATTCTGCCGGCTGACGGCCAGTCTTCCGGTAGGGTCACCGACTCTGGCCTGCTTTCCTGCGGAGTTTCATTTTTAAATCGAAAAAGTCTCAAAAGTGCCCCGAGTGTTGTCTCTAAATGAGTCCATGACTGCAGCAGGTACTCAAGTGTTCGGTTGAAGGCCAATATTCCCAAAAATGACAGCCCGACAGCGGGCTTTGACGTGCTATTATCGGTAAAAAGCGTAATCATCACCAACACAAAAGCAACGCATGTGCTTATCAGTCCCAAAACTATAGTCAACCACTGCTGGATACAGTACATCAAGTAGAATGGCAGCTGAGACTCGTCCAGGAGACGGTAGCCCAGCTCTAGGTTATCCTGCTGTGACTGAGAGGTTTGGATGTACAGTAAACCATCGGCTGACTCTTGAAAGAATGTATATAGCGGTGCTTTCTTCTCTAGATCAAGGTGCCGCATTTGGCGTGACGTGCGAAGATAAAAACGCTGGACCAGGAAAAGGATTATCAGAATGCCGGGAAGGGCAAGAGACATGTACGTCGCTCCTGATAAGATGATCCCGGTGAAGATGACCGCCGAGTAGAAGACGTATAGAGTCCTCATCATATATGCCGATAGTTCTTTGGAAAAACAGAGGGCATCTTGGCTGTAGCGATTGACCAAGTTGCCGACTTTGGTAATGCTCAAGAATGCGAGCGTCGAATGCATGGTTGTGTGGAGCAGCTGCTCATGGAGACTTATGGAAGCTCGGGCGGCGAACTTCGTGTACAGCAGATAATAAGCCAAAGTGCCAATCAAACAAGTAGCTACAGCGATTCCAGCATATCCGTAAAAGTAGATAGCACTTCTTGGATTTGTCTCAGCCCAGATTCGAAGGTAGATATCAGGAAGAATTTCACCTCCAGAGAGGAGGAAAACGAGCAGGCTATACAAGAAAGCATTGAGCCACCCAATAGGATCGATAAATAGCAAGTAAAGACGCATGTCTCCTTTCTGTCTTGCACAGTCCACCTCACCAGGAGTGTCATCAGTTTCGGAATATTCGTACTCCAAGGCTCTGTGAAGCAGAGCTTGCTGCTTGTCTTTTATCTCTGGGGCCACACAGGCTTTCGTAGGGTCCAGCAGCGCGCTTATTTTCAGCTCCTTACTGGGATCCATCGAGTTCATGTTATCGAACGTCACGGTTCCTTCGTCATCAATAATGGCGAGCTGGTCAGAAACTCTAAAGCTCTCAGGTAGATGCGAAGCCAGTAGAACTGTAGAGCCAGCCTGTCTCAGAACACCATTTTCCCCGCAAAGCGTGTACATGATAGAAACGGCAGTGATTCGATCCAGCGAGCTGAAGACGTCATCTAGCACAGTCACTGGGGCTTGTGCAAAGACAGCCCTCGCTATACCTATTCGCTGGCGCTGTCCACCGCTAAGGTTGACTCCATTGGTGCCGACGACGTATAGATCGCTACCAGGAAGTCGTGATAAGTCTTCTTCGAGCTGGCAGCTCCGAATAGCGAGATCATACCGCACTGGATTGTACGGCAAGAAATTCAAAATATTGTCGCGGATGGTGGTATCTCTCAGCCATACATTTGGACCGCAATATGCAATTCTGGCCCCGTCCTCAACATAAATGTAGCCACCCCAATTGCGAGTCTCGCCCATTACACCTCCCAAAAGTGTTGACTTTCCCGATCCAGTGCGACCAACAACAGAAGTGACAGAAGCTCGGCCAAGTGAAAAGCTGACATCTTGCAGAAGTGGATTTTCCATGTTTCGAGGTCCAAACATGGCATCGACAAATTGTACGACGCCCGTGGGATTTGCAGGAGGGGGGCGCGGTCGCATGACTGTAGATCCTGGATGCGTCGGTATTGGTTCATATAAATCCGGTGGTGCGGAGGGATCCCATTTGATGCGAGAGTCGCAACGTTCCGGTAGACGTAGGAATGTCTCCAGCCGGCCGAAGCATACCATCATTGACATGGCCCTAGGATATGCTTCTAGAACACAGGCTAGTGGGCCTTGGACAAGAACAACCATAGCGATGGTCGGGAAAACTTTGGAGGCTGTCATTTCATGATCAAAGCCGTGCCAGAAAAAGCCGCCTGCAACCACAATGACAGGGCTCATCAAGTCAGCGAATTGAACCAGGAGTACCGAGAGTGAAACCAGAGTACGGTACTTCTTAGAAACTTCAACTTCTTGTATTCGAAGATGCTGGAGAAATATGTTGACTATAGGACCAAGACCGAGCATTTTGATACCTGGCAGTTGGCCGAGTATCCTTGAAGTTTTCGCAACTCTTGTTTCGATGCTTTGATTCCAGTCCGCAAAGGCGGGTCCAATCCATTTACCAAGCACGTAGGAAGTGATTGTGGTAAATAATACAGGGAACAAGACAACGACACAAGAGTAGCCGATGAAAAAAGAGAGAAAGTAGATGCCGAGACAGGTCTCAGCGACAGTGATGGGAATCTCTATACACTGCGGTAGACCGTTGACGATGGCATCAATATCAGTGCTCATAAGGGTCAATACTGCAGATTTCTTGGCCTCTTCTTCGGTCAAGGAGTGAGTTTTCTCGTAAAGGGACCCGATCAACGCTCCACGAATCTGCGTGATGAGGCGATTGGCCAGGTGCGTAGCTGATGTTTTAGCCAGCCCAGAACCACCAAATACGATCACGACAGCACACGCTAGACCAGGTCGCTGCGCGATTTTGGCCGGCTCTTGTAGATCGACTGCTTCTATGATGTCCTGGATGACAAAAGGCTGAGCGAAACTGAAGCAGGAAGCAAGTAGTCGCACGGCAATAATTTGAAGGATCTGGTATTTCCAGGCGCTCCAGCAGGCACGCATCAGCCTCCGATTCAGCTCATTCTGTGTACCGCACTTCCAGTGTTTCTTGAACCTCTGGTGCATGTGCTGTGAGGAAAAATCTAGGCCCAACTGCGTAAGATGTTCAGGGCAGAGTTTTTGGTTGAAGCCTGCAGAGAGCATCGGGGTGAGAAACAAGAACAGCAGCCTGGTCATGAAACCACTGGTAGCTTCCGTGCTGAGCGACGCACGAATTGCATCGTCGGCAACCAGTGCTCTCCTGGATACTTCCTCGAGGATGAACAGGCAGAGGCGAAGGGAACCGCTCGCGGCAGAGAGAACACCGAGGGCAGCCAGACCAGGTCGAAGAAAGAAGGACCGGGTCTTGACAACATCAATGAGAATCCCAACGAAAAGAGACAAGCCAAGCAAGGCCGAGGTGCGAACCGCATGCCGATGCTCCGTGTAAATGATGGTAGCAATTGCCAGCGCCGCAATCAGCTCAAGTGACGCCGCAGGTATAGAAGTGTCGGTACGGGTGTCGGTGGGCATTGTCCGCAGGGCCAGGCTGATGGCCTCCACGACAACAAGAGCGGTCGATACACTCTAAAGCCTTGTTATCAATCAGACTCTTCTTTCGTCGGTAGAATGGCAGGGATGCTCACGACTTTCGCCCATAGCAGAGGACTGCCGCGAACATAGACAGGCTGCCTCCAATAATAGAACATGGCGGCAGGAAGGATCGCAATGACCACGCTCGACGGAAGAATTTGCAAGATGGTTTCTTCAAACTTCAGAGTGAAGTCAAAGATTCTTGCGATGGGGGCCCAGAAGGGCTGCTCCTCACCTGACATCGCCATTGCAAGGACAGGCGGAGGATTGAACCGCACGGTGGCAGAGCAAGAGTTTCGATGCTTCGGGCAGGTACGATGAATACCACTACTACTCCAACGTTGGCAGGCCAAGATGAACACGCCGTGCCGCAGGGGACGGCCGTGGTTAGGTGTAGAGACTGGTTCATTGCCAGTGGTGGTAGGGCGGGCGTTGGGCGAGTATTTCAATACAGAACTCGACTCCGTCGCTCAGCAAAGCTGTGATTGACCGTGCCGCGCCGACCGGAAGAACATCACGCTAGCATTGTGGCTGCAGGAGGGGACATTGTTTGCAGTTCCAGGCCAACGTGAGGAGTCTGGACCTTCAGAGCCACCTGTGTACAATACCTGCACTCGTCGTTATCTAACCACTTGAGCTGTAGCCCCGATCGCGATGTTTTGAAGCTTTTGCTGTCTAGAACCATCCAAGAAACCTCTATAGCTTCTGTAATGTGCCTCAGGTCAAGTGTCATTTTTATTAAGTAACGCTTTTCCCGCCCGCTAGTTACCGGTCAACACATCAAATTCTACATAGACGAGGGAGTATTTCAAAGTACACGAGCCTTAAGGAAACAGCTCTCAATGTATATGCAATGTATAGATACTGCATGCAATGCATCTTATACAATGTGTACCCCACAGTCTATCCCTGAGTACGGTCATGGCTCAGCTGCCAGCACTGATAACCTCCTTCCGATTCTTTCCCTTATGGTCCTTGACGCGACCCGAGAACGTCCTCTGCCTGCACACCATCGGCGAAGTACGTGTAAGCTCTGTTGGTGTTCACAGCGTTTGCTTGAACGACATTGATATCTTTGAAGAGTCGTTAGCCCCCGATAACTGTCAAGGGTTGGTGCTCGGGGCGTGGGCTTACCAGGGGTCGGCATGCCGAGGACGTCACTCCCAAGTAGGGCGACGACCGCAAGAAATGCGCTTGTAGAGGGCTGCATTGTAGGAACTGGTACTCTGAAAGATGCGGTTAGAAGGATGAAAGTCGGTGGAAAGAGTGTCGTCGCCAGGTCAGAATATGACAATAAAATACATACCTCGGGGCCTATTACTTCGTGCAAATTCGACAGCAGGTCTGCTTTTAAGAAAAGGGACCAAGCCTTTCCCAGTTTGCCTATCCTCTCCGCAAATCCAGGCTGGTAATTAGCTCCACATGTGTCGATGCAACACCGCTGCCCAGCACGTACTTGGATATTGTCATATATACAGGTTCTGCTGCAGATAGAGTGGGCACTCACCCTTGTGCAAACTAATAATCGGCGCGACCATGCTTGGTCCGCACACCGTTTAAGACTCACTCAAGTTTGTCTTCTCTTCTTCTTCGTCTTCTGCTTCTGGTGATCTCCAGCAAGAGAAGAAAGTAGACCATAAAAGGTTCTCTGCTCTTCATTGTTCAGGTTACATACTGTCACGTCCTCTGCCAATGTAACCCTCACCCCCTCTCCACGATGAACGGGTTCGGATGGCGACGGTGCGTTACATCGCTCGCTCCTCCGCCGCGGGACGATGAAGGCCCCCCATTTATGGCACAGTGAACGAGCGAGCGAGCACCGCTTCCCGTTCTCGTTATAATCGGGGGACTTTTGTTTCCGCGTCCGTCTTCGTCTTGCTTTATCGAGGCAGGTGACCATCACAGAGACAATCCTCTGGAACTTGGCCAATAATAGGCTCGTTTTTAACCGCCGGATGGATTCTACCCATGTAATTATTGGCTGCAGGGGCCAGTATCCGTACAGCGGGATCCGTTTCCGCCAGCCAGTATCATCTGTTGTTGCATCGCTATTGGTAGCAAGAAACTGCCACTACTATAATTATTAAAGAGGAAAAAGTCGGAGCGTGCGCACGACCTTTGGTTCGCTTGCAACACCAACTTTGTTATGATGGGACAGCCACGGTCATCTGAACAAATACATAGTATATGCCTTATTAGCACGCCTTCAACCTCGACAACATTGCCAAGTTTTCCACAACATGTATCGTCATCCCATTGCAGTCATGGACACCAATAAACATGCCCAAACAGGCGAATCTGCAGAAACGCGCGCGTTCTACTTGTTCGTTTCAAAATGAGCAATACAGTCTCGGATCTATCCAGTTCAGGCTGCATCGAGCCAATGCTCACCTCACGACGCAGGTTGGCCGCCACACCTGATCGAAAATTGCCTCGGGGGCTGCCAAAGTGGGTTTTGAGATTCTATGTATCAACATTCTATGTCTTCTTCCTCGTCTATTTTTTATTGTAACATGGCTTGTTCGCCATTGCCGTAGCTGTTTCCAGACCCGACACTATTGCCGCGCTCATATACATTATTATTAGGCACATATCAAACTCAATAATGAATGATATACACGGCTGTCCCTGACTACTCAGTAGGCTAGAAGCTTCGCTGAAGATGCATGCCATGTCATAGTCTAGGCTTGTGTCGGGCTTCGGCGGTTTTAGACTGCCATGCCCGCACCTGGGAGTATAGACTCTTCATGATAGGTATCTACATATGCATTATTGCTAAAAGACCAGAAAAAAATTTTCCAAATCCCGCTTGAATCAGAGATTGGACGCTCGGTTACATGCTTACAGGCGTGCTCACGTGCCTTGAACGTATTACTTGCTGGGGGCAGTGGCAAGAGGCTGCCTCTCTACCTCTTCGACAGAAAGGTGTGCGCCCGCGGCTTTGAGAAGCTGTGCGCATTCGTCCTTGCCAGAGAGGGTGGCGAGGAACAGTGGCGAGTTGGCGGCGCGGTTTCGCTCGTGCACGCTAGCACCCTGTTGAAGCAGCTCAAGCATGATGTCAGTATCACCAGATACTGCAGCGAGATGGACGGCCGTGTTTCCAGCATAATCGGCCGTCTTGAGAAGCTGAATTCCTTCGCCTTTGAGGAGATCCTTGACGACAGCCAGCTGACCGTTTTGGATGGCGTAGCCCAGCACCGTAAAAGCAGACTCGACATCTGTGAGACGGGCGGCTGGGTTCTGAAGCGGCGCAGTGGGATGACTGAAGGTAGGATGAGCGATCTCGGTAATCTCACCGCGGAGAGATTGGGTGAAGCGCTCTGTGATTTCTTGGTTTGTGATTCCGAGAGACAGGAGGTACGACAGTTTGGTGAGGGCAGCTTCCGCAGTCAAGTCCAGGCCAAAGATGACACCAGCGCGGCCGAGCTGGGTACCGGGCGCATACACCGGAGATACAAAACCGTTCACGCACTGACTGACATTGACAACTATGAGACCACGCTCAACGGCAGATTTAATGACTTGAGTCAGGCGGCCATCGACACCACCAGGCACGTTACCCATACCGAACGTCTCCAGGATTAGACCGCGAATATCGGGCAGGTGCAGGACGGCGTCAACCATTTCCGGCTTGATGCCCGGGAAAACGCGCAAACATGCAACATGGGTGGTGTCTAGTCGCTTAGAAATGGAAAAGGGTGCAATAGAGGTGGCACGCTCGGCAAGGTTCCAATTGACGGTTACCCCGAGGCCATTAACCTGGGCGAGCGGTTCTAAATTGGGACTGTCAAACGCCTGGAAAGAGGCCGCCGAAACCTTTGTCGTGCGGTTGCCGCGGTAGAGGCGGTTGTGGAAGAAGAGGCAGACTTCAGGAATGACAAAAGTGCCGGCGATGATCAGGGAGCCGAGCAGGTTGCCCACAGCATCCGACTGGAGAGCAAAGATGGGCGCCTGGGAGCCGGTGAGAATAACAGGCTTGCCCAGATTGGACATCATGAAGGAAAGCGCAGAGGCTGTGTAAGACAGTGAGTCGGTACCATGGAGAATGACGAAGCCGTCAAAGAGGTTGTAGTTTTCCGCTACGCACTCGGCCATGGCGTCCCAGTCGTTGGCAGAAATGGAGCTCGAGTCGAGGAGCGGATCAAACTCGACGATTCCATATCGAATGTGTCGGCCATAGGCAGTTGGCGGCGTGCGCAGGCTGTCAATGGAGACGGGCTTGCCTCTGAAACTAGCCTGCATGGTCACTACAGAGGGGGGCGCGCCGGCTGTTAGCGGGCTCTAGCGAGCAAAAAAAAACGGAAGAAGCAAAGAGCGAAGAGAGACAGGATGCAGAAAAGACTAACCATTCGGTCCGGACTGGTCATTGAAGGTAGGGCGAGGAGCCATGGCGCTCTCGAGAAAGTTACCGCTGGGCTGCAGGCCGTCGGGGCCCTCCTGCATGCAGATGGTGCCTCCGGTGCCGATGATGAGAACGCGGGACTCGGGCAGGCCGGTGGCGACCGGGCCGGCCGGCTGGCCAGCGGGCGGGAGGACGGTGGCCGGGGACATGTTTCGCAAAGGCCGGGGCGGCTTCGTTCGTGACAGCTTCGTGTGTGCGAGGAGGAACCTGTCTCGGCGACAAAATAAGTGGTAGCGAGCGAGGGACTGGCTGAACTGTGAGACAAGAGCTGAATGCTGCTACTGATGTTTGGCTGTAAGCAGATAATTGGACTTTGGCGACGCCACGTCTAGATTGGGACGTAAGAAGAGAAGAAACAACAAATACGCGCAACTCGGTGGAAGATTGGCAGTGAAAGTGCTAATCCATTGACAGGAGGTGAAAAGAGATGGTTCACTTGGGTCGTGGAGCGATGTCGGAATAAGAGTTATAGAGATCCATGTAGTTGTTTCAAACTCGTGGACAACACTCTAAGCGATTGATGGGTGGACAGCCCGTCAAGTATCCATATGTGGCTCACGCGCTATGAAAAAAAATTTCCGTCGAGGGAGTCCAAGTTTTAGTCATTGGCGTCGTTTTTTTGGCTTTGGGATTCCGCGCCGCTCCGTAGCCTACATGGATGGTTGAAAAAAATCGATGGCTTTTGTTGGGGGCGGGCGGCCGGTCCATGGAGAGCACGTCCGGGGCGAATGTGGGCCGCGTATTGTAATTCGTTCGTGTCTACGGAGGACTCCGTAGATGAATGGATGGACATGGTGGATGGTGGTGATGGATCGAGACTGGGCGGGGCAAACAGATAATGGCAGATGCTTGGTTCGAGATGAGGATATCGGAGGAAGCAAGTCGGCGAGATGCTAAAGTTGGGTCATGGATATGATGCAGCGTTTTTTGATCAGATGGGTCGTTTGTTCTGGCTTTTGGTCTCTCAGGTAATGCCGTCTGTTCTGGAGAGCCATCCCCCGTGTGGTGGTAGTGAAGAAAAATGCAGCGTGATGCCGGCCCAAAATTGGGTGAAAAGAATAGGAAAAATCTTTGCCGATGGGAGGATAGCCACGGCGAAAATGCCATCGATCGCTAGCAGGCCAAATTGTTTCGTTTGCACTCTTCTAATTAATGTATCCGTCAAGTTGGTGCTTACATAAAATCATGAGAGCTGTCGACACCTTCACCCATCCGCCGGTCACGGACCCCCACCGCAGTAACTCTTGTTAGGTAATCAGCAATAAGAAACCCCCCAATACGGAGGATTTGCCCACCGGTTCTCTTGGATGAAGTCGCTCAACTCGGCCCTGACCCGGTGAGGAGGCAGTCAGCCCATCATGGCATTTGAAAAAGAAAAGAAAAAGAAACACCCGCGAAAAACATGCTCTGGCGCGGACGCTTCACAGGTTGGTTCGTAATGCAGGCTCAAGTGCAGACTGACAGCCACCTGGTTACCTTGATCGGAGTGATTGCCACCCGCGCCGAGACTAAGGTGTAAGTCCAACGATTTCCAACAAACATGGCAACCCTTCAAACCCTTGATAGCTACGTCATCATGGGGTATATACCCATCTCCAGCGCCATGCCCGTACGATGATCGCAACATCTAGTGCTCTCCTTTGCCAGTGATCTTGAGCGGTGACTCGAGATTTCCACGCGCGTCAGCAGGAGCCCACATGGCTGTGGCGCTCTTGCTGGCAGCGGCTTCAACATTGTTCGCGATGTGATGGCTAAAGAGCTGGGATTTGAAGGGGCTTCTACGGAACTCTGTGAATACTGTTGGTGATGGAGATTTCGTCGCCGAATTTCTACAACGGGAATCGGTAGAGCGGCAGCCATTGGATGTCGTTGAACAGAGCTGCATATGAGAAACAGCTTTGTCAAAGCGGTTCGTAGCAAGAAAAAGTTTAGCCAAACAGCTTGCAAATAAATACCCCATCAACTCAACTCACAAGCAGCAATCATCAAGTGTAACGGTGACACGCAAACCATTCATTTTCACTATGACAACAGAAAATTATCTGGAAAAGCCATTTTCTTACATCCGACCCGTCACTTTCCATCTCACCTCGGGAAAAAAAAGAAGAGAAAGAAAGAAAAAGAAAGAAAAAGAAAGAAAAATAGAAAACTGGCTCTACCACAAAAAAATACGTCATGCCTTTTCGACGTGAAAGTGTCGATCGATCGATCAGGTCCAAATCCTGCTCTCGTCAATATTTGCGGCCGAGGCGCTTGCCACTTTGGCACTTACTGATACCTACACCAAGCTTGGAGCCCCCTGTCGCGCCTTGGACATCTGCTGCGACCGTTGGTACCCAGCGGCTACTTCTACCTGTGCCATGCTAGCAAGAAGTGCACAGGTACCGCCTCGGTATCAGGCTAGTTCAGACCCGTCCCGAGTTGGACCCTACGGTCCCTACCTACGTAGCCTGTTGCCGCTAACTTACTTTTTGCTCTCGCCCAACTTCATCCATCGACGACTTGCACCCATCATCCATCCATCACATCCCCAACGCGGGTGTCGGCTCTCCCTCTCTCTCTCTTTTCTCTCTCCCTCTATCGCCCATCAACGCGCAGCTCGCCCATCCTTTTGACGCACCTCATTGGCATCCACACACCGCTGCGCCACACATTCTCTCGGTTCTTTCTCGCTGATATCGCACAATTCGGTCCCAGCCATCGTGCACACGCTCTCCCCATCCCAAAGTCGCCTGCTTGGCCTACTAGCGCCAAGAGTCCGGCAAATCTTCGTCGCGACCGATGCCTTGCATTTTGCTCGCCGCCAGCACGATATAACCAACGACGCTTATTCTTTTTTTCTCTCTCTCTCTCTTTTCCTCCTTGCTTGCTTTCATCGCACCCAAAATTCCCGCGCACCGCACCTCCCCGCCCGGGGTTGCTCGAGAACCATGGATCCTGCTCCAACCTCGAGGCCCGATGGCGGATCACCGCGCTCCTTTGCCATCGCCCACCAGCGGCCGAAGACGAGCTTTCGCGGCTGCTCCCGCATCGGAGATTACGAGCTGCAAGGAAAGCTTGGCGAGGGAACGTTTGGGTAAGGATTTGCAATGGCGTCGTCGCGCTGTGCTGGAACGCGCTTAGCTAACCACGACCGGCAGTGAGGTTCACCGGGCTCGATCGAAGAAGACGGGCGCAATCGTCGCTTTGAAGAAAATCATCATGCACAACGAAAAGGATGGTGTAAGGAAGCATACCAACGGCCTACATACTCTGCATTCATGTTTCTGACCGCATGCTAGTTCCCAATCACGGCGCTACGAGAAATCAAGCTTCTCAAACTGCTCAATCACGTCAACGTCCTCCGGCTAGAGGACATGGCTGTAGAGCATCCTTCACGGTCATGTACGTTTCCAACACAGCTCAGTCCTTTATTTGCCAACTAACAACACCCAGCCGAAAAACGCAAAAAGCACATCATGTATACCGTCACACCGTACATGGACCACGATCTCTCCGGTTTACTCGACAACCCCGCCGTCCACTTCAAAGAAGGTCAGATCAAGTGCTACATGCTTCAGCTTTTGCAGGGTCTGCGATACCTCCACGATCAGCATATCTTGCATCGAGACATGAAGGCGGCCAACCTGCTTATCAGCAACACGGGCAACCTCCAAATCGCCGATTTTGGTTTGGCAAGACACTACGACGGGCCGACGCCGCAGCCCGGGCGGCCAATGGGGGATGGCCGTCGAGACTACACCGGTCTCGTCGTGACCAGATGGTACCGCCCTCCGGAGCTGCTGCTGCAGTTGCGCCAATACACGACAGCCATTGATGTCTGGGGTGTTGGGTAAGCATGGAGCCAGGGATGATTCGCGACGATCGCTAACATGGTTCAGATGCGTGTTTGGAGAGATGCTCATCGGTAAGCCTATACTTTCGGGCGAAAGTGACAGCAATCAGCTCGACATAATTTGGGATCTTCTCGGGTCCCCGACAGACGAGAACATGCCTGGCTGGAAAAGCTTGCCTGGTGGTGAACATCTATCGCCGCGCCCGCGCCCAGGTAATCTTCAGAATCGCTTCAGAGAGTGAGTTTTTCTATGTTGAATGTAATCCAGGCATGAGCTAACTGTTGGCTGTTAGATTCGGAAGCGGCGCTATATCGCTTCTCAAGGAATTGATGAAGCTAGACTGGAGGACTCGCATAAACGCTGTTGACGCACTGGATCACGCTTATTTCAAAATGGCCCCGCTACCAATGGAACCACATGAAATCCCTACGTACGAAGAAAGTCACGAGCTGGACCGCAGAAAGTTCCAGGATCGCAAGGCAGCTCTGCCACCCGCCCCCAAGGGTGGCACAGTCGGTATCGGGCCAGATGCCAACGGGGCGACGGCAGGTTTCAACACCGGCGATGGCTACGGTAGAAATGGCGCCGCCAATGGCAGATTTCGCGGCGCAGACGATCATAGGAGACCGGCTTGGCAGCGCGAGCGAGGACCACAGCCACCGGGACGCGGTCCTCCCCCGGACAGAGGAGGGCGAGACGACGACTACCGCGACCGTGATCGGGCGCCGCCCAGAAGTCGCCCGGGCGGCGGCCCAGGGGGGCAGAGGGGTGGCGTAGACACGGACACATATATACCCAGCTACAGCAAAGAGGATGGCATACGACGCAGGGACGACAGGCCGACGCGCGACGATCGACGCCCGCCGCGGGATGACCGCCGACCAGACCGCGACAGGGACCACCGCACTAGCAGAAGCAGATCTCCGGGGATGGAGCGGCGCGACCATCGAGAGCGCGAGCGTGATATATACCGACGATAGAAACGGGGTGACGGCGACAGGTACCGACCAGGGAATCCGAGTGGCAATAAAGGGCAGCAAACCCAGCGTGAGGAGCGCGACAGGCCTCGGCCATGAAATGGCCTTTGGCGATGCGAGATAGAACAAGGACATGATATACCCCGGAATCACACAGAGAGGGTTTGCACGGCGTTGGTTATAATTTTGTTTATTTTTACCCGGGCAGAGAATAAGAAAGCAGGGGACTGTATGTCTCGACATCAGTGTTGATGGACCGCATAGTATGTTCTTAAAACTCGACTGTATTAGAAAGAGATGGGGTTGGACAGCCCTTTTTGAAACTATGAAGCGATGAATTGCGTTTGGGGGAAATGGCGAGGCGAGTAGTTGGGTATCTTTTGAATGCAGAAGGGTGAGAGGGTATTCTTAAATGATGAATTCGGAAAAAGACCAATCAAAAGGAGAGAAATTCATCAAAAAAAAACAAGCTTGTGTATATATGATGGAGAGCATCGAGACTGTGCGAGCCACCACCACGGCGTTTATGCAGCAGACGAGTCGTCGTCCTCTTCGTGAATCGTCTGCGACAGCAAGCCCCGGGCCACGCGCCGTTGAATCGGCCCAGCAGCGTTGGGGTCGCTGGCGCGGAGGTGTTTTTGGTAGGATGGCGAGCCAAGCTGGTACATGTCGCGGCTGTGCGGGTAGTCCCTTTCGTCGAGGTCGTCGTCCCGGTCAGCTTCGTCCTCGTCGTAGTAGTCAATGTAGTCGCGGTCGCGCTCGTAGGGGTCCTCGTCGCTGTCTTGCATGCCGAGGTAGGAGGTGATGACGGAGGACGTGGCGCCGAGAAGGACGCCGGCAATGATGCCGATACCTGCAGCAGCAGAGAGCTATTGTCGTGTTAGTCTGGTGTCTTTCCCTCTCTTTCTTTTTTCCCCAGAAAAATTCTGGACGCTTTGCTTTCCACTCTCGGCAGTTGGTCGAAGCAAAACGGGGGAGGTGGAAAACTCACAAAGCTGTATAGAGGCTACAACGGCAAGTTTTGTTTGTTTGAGCATGTTATTAGCTAGGAGGGACGACGCAGAGAGAAGAAGAAGAAGAAGAAACAGGAGGAGTGCCCCCCTCCCTTTCCGCAGCCAAAAATAAAAGAAGAAGAAAACGCACCTTGAGGCTGACCAGCAGAGAAAAGAGGCCCTGCACCGAGGAGACCAGGAAGGCGGCCAGGTAAATGAGGGGCGCGGCGACGACGCGCACCACCTCGGCGACGTAGGAGAGCGGCACCGTGACGAGAGACAGCGGCAGGGCGACGAGGCGGACGAGGCGCGCGAGGTACCGGCTCCACGGCACGGACCAGACGTACCGGGCGACGCGGACGACGGTGTCGATGGCGGCGGCGGAGGGGGCGTCGCTTGCCTCGGCCATGGTTGCGTGTGGTGCTGATGGCGAGGACGAGGCGGCGTGGTGAAGTCGTCACTGGTTGTTGAGCATTGGAGGATCCTGGATAGCTAATAGTAGCTGTAGGTACCTATCTAGGTTAGGCTGGGAAGTACTTACCTAGGTAGAGCAGCTTGCCCACGTCTGCAGGGGCATGTCACAACAGAGGCTACCTGTAATGAGAATTTTGAATGTTGTTGAAAAGATGTATGACATTTCGAGTACTATCAGCATGTTGGAAACTATAATAGAAGAAGACACTGATAAATATCACAGGTTCGAGGTTCTGTCGAGCAGCACTCGCTACGAAGGTGAGTGAGGGCGAACCCACTGGAAGCTCCTCCAGAGGTGTGGGGTGATTGTGATGGAGGCACTGACAAGTCCTTGCCTAGGTACCTGGAAAGGTATGCAAGTACTGTAAGTGTCGATTCCATCTGTGCTCGCATTAATTCTTTCATACTAGTAGATAGGTATACTTGGGCATTATAATTCCCGGCTCCTCGAAACCGAAGGCGCCGCCGGATTGGTTTGCCTGCTTCCACTTATGACTACCTCCTTACCTGCCCGGGACATGAAGATAAACGGCCGTCGTTGCATGATTGCGACCTATGTATCCGTATGTACTGATCGCTTCCGTTTGACAGCCCGCCAGCCTCTCGGGAATTTTCTAGCATCAATTGGTAACCAGAGCTCGGAACGTGGCAAAACAGCCCCTCTCGAGGCCAGTCTTTGCAGATTCCGGGCTCGGCAGACTAGGGTACGGGAGATCCTTTTCACAGAAGCAGCCGCAACCGCCATCTTCTCCAGGTATCCCGCATCCCGCAGGCCTCACCCAAAGCACCGCAGCCAGCTTAGTTCCATCTTACTTATCGGCTTCACGCTTCTTCTGGTGGCCCATTGGGCGCAGCGACACACAAAAACGACCCCCACCAAACTCGCAACTCAAAACCGGCAAACCTTCTTTTTTTTGTTGTGTTTTCTTTTTTCATTCTTCCAACCCGCTCCCGGTTGCGCAGCCTCGTAGCTTAAATCTCCCGCGATCCCTTTTCCCCCCGTTTCAGCCATCGTGGATCGTTCGTGCCCTCTCATACAACATACAACGTGCGCATCCATCCATTCGTCCATCGTCTCGCCTCGCCAGCCCGGACGCCCCTGGGGGGGAAACGCCTGACCTGCCATCTGCGATCCAACTCAATCTAATAATTGCCGGAAACCCCCGTCCTTCCCCGCCTGACTGCTCACAAAGAGAGCGCTCACGCGCCCCGCCCCCTCCTTCGTTCGAAAGCCGGCTCTTGGGTTTCCGCGTTGCTTTTTTTTCGGTCAAGTCAGGTTCCTTTTTTTTTTTCCTGTTGGGCACCATGGGGAACAACCAGTCATCGGGTTCCAAGTCGGCCACGCCGTCGACATCGCAGCCGCCGATCTCATCGCCGACCACCTCCCACGACGCAGCACGACAAACCACGACCGGCACCGGCGCCGTCCTCTCCTCCTCCTCCCGCACCAGCAAGGAGTCCTCGTCGGCATCGTCGTCGTCGCGCAACATCCTCCCCGCACACGCCCCTCACCGCTCTACCGCCGCCCCTCCCGAGCCCTCACTTGCCCAGGCCCAGGGCTCAACCTCCAGCGCCTCGCGACCCTTGAGCATCTCCGCTGCCAGCTCGACCCTGCCGCCAACCGCCGTCTCCTCCCTCAGCGCCTCACCGCACAACGCCGCCGCTGCCGCTGCCGCTGCCGCTGCCGTGCCCGTTCCCCGCCAGCAACCCGAACCTGAGCCTGCGGCGCCCATACCCATTGCCGAACCCTCCAAGCCCGTCAACGTTCCCGGCGGCGGCACCCCGGGCCTGTCTCGCACCTTGGGCATCAACCGCACCGACTCCGAGATGGCCGACGTCCACCTCATCGCCAGCGGCAGCATCACCGACATGTATAATTCTCGACCGCCCCGCCTGCCCCTGCCAATCGAGGAAGAGGTGCACACCCCCGGTTCGCCCATCCTCGGTGCTGACGAGTCGGCCCCGGGCGGCGACATCCCGGGCATCGAGCAGGAGTCGCTCGATGGCCTGACCAGGAAGAGCTCCGGCATCAGCCAAGCCACTGTTGACGACGAAGACTCGCACGAGCTCCGTGTTGATAGATCTCGCCCCGTTGTGCCTACACGGATCGAATGGAACGGTGGCGGTGAAAAGGTCTACGTCACAGGTACCATTTTCCAATGGAGCAGAAAGCAGCGACTGCATCCAGTGTAAGTACAATACTGTGCTGCCGAGCCATGTTTTTGTCCAGAGACTAACCGTCCGCCTCCCCCTCAACAGCGAGGGAAAGCCAGGCTGCTTCGCCGGCATCATCTATGTGCTCCCCGGCACCCACCACGTCCGCTTCGTCGTGGACACCATCATGAAGACATCGCCTGATCTGCCGACCACGGTCGATTTCGGTAACAACTTGGTCAACTACATCGAAGTCAGCGCCGAGATGGCCGTCCAACAGCAAGCCGATGTGGCCGCGCCGGGCCCAGACGGGCAGGTCAGACCCGTCCGGGCAGCCGCCGGAACCGCGCCCGGGGCCTCCTCGGTGGAGGAGCCGCCCAAGCCCGCACCCGCCAAGTACAAGGCCATCCCGCCGCGCGACAGCTACCGCCGCCAGATCCCTCAGTACCTCGTCGACTTTGACCAGGCCGAGGAGTCGCCCGCCTACCAGAACGCCGTCGGCGCCATCGAGAAGCTGCCCACGCCGCCCAGCCTGCCGGGCTTCCTCAGCAAGCCCATCCTGAACGCGGCGACGCTGATGAAGGACGACAACAGCGTGCTCAACATGCCCAACCACACGGTGCTGAATCATCTCGCCACGAGCAGCATCAAGAATAACGTTCTCGCTGTGTGCGCGACGACGAGATATCGTGGCAAGGTACGTTGTGTCTGACTCTTCGAATGTTTGGAAAGTGTCTAACCTCACGTAGTATGTGACGACGATAGTGTACAAGCCCACATCTGCGGACGAGGGCTGATCTGACGAAAGCATCTCCGGCTCTTGCAGTTGTTTAATGTTTCTAGCATTGTAGTTTTGGCGCAGACATTGGGCTTCTTCTTTTTTTTTTTCTGAGATAGAATGGTTGGTATCCGCTTCATTGACGTGTCACTAGCCGGTCAAATCTTACAATGCAAGTTCATACGTGTATATACAAATACATTCAAATCAGCCGCTATCCATGTACCTATGCCCTTACCTCGTAAACGTTTTTTTCTTCGTCATTGTATTTGTTCCCTTCCTATCCTTCCATTTCCTTCGTCTTATTTTCTAACCCGGTTTCCTTAATCTCTCCACTTGACAAAGACTTCATCGGTCCGGAAGCGCTGCGTGCACTGGCTCTCGGCGAGGGGCGTCGCGAAGCCCGTGCGGTGCGCCAGCAGGCCGGCGTGGGCAATCATGATGCCGTTGTCGATGCAGAAGCGCTCGTCGGTGGCGAAGACGCTGCCGCCGCGCTCGGCCGCCATCTGGCCCATCATGGCCTGGAGGCGCTCGTTGCAGCCGACGCCGCCGACGACGAGCACCTGGCGGGCGCCGACGTGGGCCATGGCGCGCTCGGTGATCTCGACGAGCATGGCGTAGACGGTCTCCTGCAGCGAGAAGCACAGGTCCTCGGCGGTGAAGTCGGCGGTGCCGGCCTTGACCTGGGCGGCGAGCGCGTCGACGCTGGCGAGGATGCCGGAGAAGGAGCAGTCCATGCCCTTGACCGTGTAGGGGAGGTCGAGCAGGCGGGCGCCGCGCTTGGCCATCTGCTCAATGTTGTAGCCGGGGGCCGGGTCGTTGCTGATGCCGAGGGTGCGGGCGAAGCGGTCGAGGCAGTTGCCGACGGCGATGTCGAGCGTCTCGCCAAAGATGCGGTAGCGCCGCTCGGCGTAGGCAATGACCTGCGAGTTGCCGCCCGAGACGTAGAGCACGACGGGGTTGCCGGCGCCGGTGATGGCCCGCCCCATCTCGATGTGGCCGACGCAGTGGTTGACGCCGACGAGGGGCAGGCCCCAGAGGAGCGCCAGCGCGCGCGCCCCGACGGCGACCGACGTGAGCGGCGCCCCCATCCCGGGCCCCTGCGTGAAGCAGACGCAGTCGAGCTGCGCGCGCGGGTCGTCGATGCCGGCCGCCGCCAGCGCCGCCCGCGCCAGCGCCACAAACGCCCCCCGGTGGTGCGCCGCCGTGTCCTTGGGCAGGAACCCCGCCCCGGGCGGCGCGTTGAACGTGTCACGCAGGTTGGCCAGGATGGTCGTCTCGCTCCCCGTGTGCCGGATCACCCCGATGCCCAGCTTGTTAGCGGAGCCCTCGCAGCCGAGGGCCGTCCAGGAGCGTTTGGACGTGTCCATGGTGCGGCGGTGCGGCGGGACGTGTGTTTTATATGTGTACGTGTGTGTGTCGCGGAGACGTGCAGTAATTTTCGTGTCTGCTGAGAGTGAGGGCGAGAGAGAGCAGAGGTGCAGGAGCGATCATGTAGTCATGAGGGGTGGTCGCGATGGTATATATATGTAGATATATAGATATTTGTATCAGTCGTCAGCTGGTACCGAGGGGTATACGGCAGTGCCTTTTTGTTTTATGGTTATGTGATTCAATAATTTGAAAGATTCATCAAGTGAACATATGCGTAATGAAATGACATGGCATTTCAAAAGAAATCGAAAGAGTCCAGTAAATCTGGCAGCGACATGTCGTCTAGACGTCCATGGCGGGGCATCCAACGAGGGCCTGGCAAAAAAAAGACTGCCCACCACACGCCACTAAAAAATGGGTCTTGTCCTTATCTAATCGCTACAGTGAGTCGCCCAAAAAAAAAACTCCCCCAAAATCCAAAAAAGAGACCCTGGCTCGAATCAGTCCCACTAAGCCTGAACGGGGGAAGAGGCTCTGTAGGTACTAACAGTTTTACCGCGATATTTGTTAGCTCGCTTGTTAGCAGCCACAGAGGCCCCACGCTCCCGCCTTGCCCATTCCCTCACACACCACCGCACTTGTGCGATTGTTACAGGCCCGGCACCATTTTATATTCTCTACACAGACCGCAAATCTTTGTGGGCGTTTTTTCTTACAAGTCTCTCGCTCATTTGACTGCTTCTTCATGGCACTTGTGTCAGCGATTTCTTGTCTCATTCGGTACGCGTGTGCCCCCATCACAAACACTCTCTGTCCTCTCGCTCAGCGAAAGCCTGGTCACTTCTCTGCCAAACCACCTTGTCGCGCTGACACGGCTGATAGTCAGCTGAGCCTCGTTTGTAATGGCCACGCTCCCCCTCCTCCTCTTCCTCCTCCACGACGATTATCTGCCGGCTAAGGCTCTCTTCCTGTGCTTCTTTATGCAATGATTCTACTCCTACCCACCCCGAAGACGAATCTCATGCAGAGCAGCAGCCCGTCATACCTGCGTGGACGCCGCAAGACGCAGCCATCCATGATCGGCTTCCCGCATCCGCCGAGCCACACGGACCTGCGATTACATACGACACATTTCTCTGGTTGCAACTCGACAAAGAGCGCCCTCCGAGAGTACACGGTCACTTTTCGGGAATAGACAACAGTTGCTGGTTCTACCAGTCTTTCTATTCTATGGATTTGTGCCGGGGGGCATCTCCATCTAGTAACCCCAAGATATAATGAACCCGACTCCCAACTCCGCGCAAACAAAGATGCCAATCCCAGGCTCTATATACTGATACATCGGACCACTGGTCCTCTCGGCCATGCACCGAAATATCAAAAAAGGCAACGCTATATACAAGTCATCCTATCCTACAAGTACTCTGGCTCTGCCTGATACGCTGCCTCTTCCACTAGGAGGCTACTGGCGCTTGTTGCTGTGCCGGTGGCGGCGC
Source organism: Cordyceps javanica (assembly GCF_051103115.1). NCBI lineage: Eukaryota > Fungi > Ascomycota > Sordariomycetes > Hypocreales > Cordycipitaceae > Cordyceps > Cordyceps javanica. The sequence goes on from NC_139297.1 coordinate 1,079,310, forward strand.
CGGCAGCGTTCGGGTCGCCGCATTATTCAGGGTCTCTGGTGGCGCGACTGGTCTGCCTCGGAATAGGTATGAGCTGAGCGGGATGGTGGCCCGGAATTTCAACGCTCGTGTGTCGTACGGGTCTAGCTCATACACTGGTGGTTCCACATCCTCTTCGTCGTCGGAATCGTACTTCCAACGGTCTGAGTATCCTTGCGAATCGGTCTTGGGCGGCGTTGCCATGCCTCGTCGGTCTATCCAGAGGCGGCTCAAACGACCAATTCTGCGACGGAATGCCGGCTGGTTGGTCTGCAGCGGCTCGGTCGCGGTTCCTCCCGCTTTGAACTGGAAGGCGGGGCCAGCGTGTGGCTTATCCAGCTGCACAGGCACAGGGCCGTCTTCATCCACGTCCATCGAGTCAGACGACACAGAGGCCGGTGGCGTCATGAGGTATTGCGTCTTTGCTGGGCGGAACTTGAGCTCCAAGCCCTGTTCGTGTACGGGTGACAACGGGTCTACGGTAAGATCAATGTGGTTCTGGTTCCATCTGCGATGGTTCTGGACCTTGGTATCAATCTCGTTACGGAGCTCCTTCTCTTTCTCAGCAAGCTGGTCAGCAAGCTGGACAAGGTCGGCTTCCACTTGGCGGCCATCGGGCCGGACTGGGGTGCGGGCATGAGTGCCAGCAGCCCGTGCAGCAGCTGTCGTATCGACAGGCTTGCGTTTTTGTGGCTATTTGGAGAGTCAGCTGTTGGCCAGCACAGCCCGAGAAGGTTGCTGCACATACCTTTTGGTTGACGAGGTCGTCGTCCTCGCCTTTGATTCCAAGCCTGAGCTTAATGTGTTTAAGCCTAGCACGCTCTTCAAAGACGGCGCGCTCCATGTGCAGAAGCTCACGCTTCATCATTTCGCGTTCATACGAAATGAGCACCAGCTGACGACCATCTTCGAGCTCACGACGCAGGCGCTTGAGCGTCTCGACAATCTTATTGTCGCGGGCTCTCGTCTTCCTGGTCTGTCGGGCTTCACGACGTCTAAAGCACACATATGGGTCGGTATCATCTGTCTCCTGATGTGTCTCGAACTTGAGCATGGGGTGCAGGGGCTTGTTACCAGCCTCTTGACGCTTGGTCTTCCAGTACTCATATATGGCCTTTGCATGCTGCAGCAGGTGCTGAGCGCCGAGGTGGTTGAGTCCTGGTACCATCATGTCATAGGCAACGACGGTGTTGTCAACGGATGCAAAGGGTGTTTGCTCAGCTGCCGTGTCTTCAAAAACTTCCATGATGCGTTCAAAGTCGTCTTCGGACAGACCACCGGCGGGCCCAGGCTTGGCATTGTATGTTTTGAGGAAATCATTGTCCTCAGTGCTCATGTCATATTGGCAGCTGATGCACTCTTCGACAGTCTGGGAGAAGCGGATATATGTGGATGGTTTGTGAAAAGGTACGGGGTAAAGCTGCTCATAGTTTACCTCGCTCTCCTGGGGAGGCGGGACCGGAATTTCCTGGTCATTACTTGTGCCGGCATCTTTGAGGATGGATTGCAAATGGTATTCCTAAAGACATAAATCCGTATTAGTGCCAGCTTGGGGTGTGGCAGATGCGCGGATGCAGACAAGTGACAGGGGTTGGTTGGTTTGACAGTGGGTCACGTGGCATAACTCGTGATATCAGGCATGGGATAGGGGGAAGATGGACGAACCTTTTCCTCGGCGTGTTCGACGCCGGTTGCGATCTGAGACTCAGTGGTGATAGTCTCGTACTCTGTAGCATCGATCTGATCCTCCCTGAGCACAGGGAGAGCAGTCTTGACGCTGAGCTTCTTGACGCGAACCTTGCGAGAAGACATGGTGTAGGGGTGGTGAAGGACGGCAGTTTGCCCGCGGAAAACCCGCCAAAAAGATCACTCAAGTCATAAATCAGCAGCTAAAAAGGGTGATTTTGATATTTGGCGGATGAAAAAGGTGCTGTGGTGGCACCTTTTTGATGCGCAAAGTCTCGCGGCGGATGAGGTGACGTTGGGATTGTTTTGCCGCGCGAAGAATTTTCACTGGGTGCATGCGTGGAAAACCGAGGGTGATGTTTGTTGACGTCTGGTATGCAATGTCACTCTGCTGCTAATTTTGCTGGTAGAGGTACAAGCCTCGTGCGCAGACCATCCACTTTCCCCCTCTTTCGGGGCCCCTGAGGGCGCTAGAGGCTACGCCGAAAACAGCTACGGCGACCACTGCAATCACTGTAAAGCAGAAATCAAGTAAGTACCGCGAGCGCCTACTTTGGCTGGACCGGTACCTACCTCTGTTGCCTAGCCCGCCTCCGCACACAGTAGCAAGTTTGCGCACGCAAATGTGCAAGCGGTCTGCTTAGTAACCATAAAGCTGCACGAGCTTCTAGTATGGATAAATGCCGTAGAGTGATGATGTCGATATAGTAGACACTCTAAGAAACTGGCCATACGGGTCTCAATCGGTCTTTCGGTAGCTCATGACTCTCGCTTTGGGGTTTTCGCTGCCATTTCGGCCCCGTGTGACTGTATAACACTGAGTTAACCTGTCGTGGGAGTTGTGACTTACACGTACTACATGTCACAATCCTCAGCACGAGACACAATAAAGAGCCAATCCACCCCCAGGAATAAAAAGACGAACCCTTCAAAACATACAGCCTTTCTCCAGACACCAGATTATACTCATCCTCTCGACTATACGGCAGTGTCTCGACTACACGGAACCTCAGTCAGAGCTCGCCTTATTTACCGACACATCAAAGTCAGGTATAGGGTAGGCACATTTCGTCATTTTACCTGGCCCGTGCTCCGAACCTGGAACCCCTCCATCGTCAGGCACGCTCCCACCACCAAACACACGACCTCTCCATCCCCACGAGACCGCGACGACAACCGGGCCCGCCATCTGCCTACTAGTCTCCGAAGCATAATCGAACAATATATACGATTGAGACTTGGGCTGCCGAATCGCTGAGCTCTCGCGACTTGCCGATCACCCCTCACACACCGCCCGTGCAGGCCCGTCGCATCGCTCGCTCCTCACCATGGGCAACACCACCAGCGCCGTCCTGGACAACATTGTCCAAGGATCCAACTGTTTGTGGCTCCAAGATCGAAGAACCCAGCACAGTACATGGCGAGACTAACGTCAGCGCAGTCGACAGAGAGGAGGTCGATCGCCTACGGAAGCGCTTCATGAAGCTGGACAAGGTATTTTGCAGCCTTTTGCATTCACGGAACTCGCTCGGCAAACAATACTGATATCACCTGGGGCAGGACAACTCGGGTACAATCGAGCGCGATGAGTTTCTCAGCCTGCCGCAAATCTCATCGAACCCGCTCGCGACTCGGTTAGCGAGCCCCCCCCAAAGCCATCTCCAGGAACGACGGTCGCCGGATGCCGCGAAATGCTAACACGCATCTGCGTAGAATGATTGCCATCTTTGACGAAGACGGCGGTGGCGATGTCGATTTTCAAGAATTTGTGTCGGGCCTTAGCGCATTCAGCAGCAAGGGCAACAAGGAGCAGAAGCTGCGCTTCGCCTTCAAGGTATACGACATTGACCGCGACGGATACATCAGCAACGGCGAGCTCTTCATCGTGCTCAAGATGATGGTGGGTAACAACCTCAAGGATCAGCAGCTGCAACAGATTGTCGACAAGACCATCATGGAGGCCGACCTGGACGGCGATGGCAAGATTAGCTTTGAGGAATTTACCAAGATGGTAGAAAATACTGACGTGAGCATGAGCATGACGTTGGGTGAGTTTATTTCCTTCTTGTCTCTTCCCCTCCCAAAGGCCTCCAAAGACAAAATACCCACTGGCCTGACCTGGGCTTGACCGATGGGGCCTCTGCATTGTTCCAGCGAGGCTATTGGTTCCATGGGCTGGGCTGTGATAACTTTTGGACTCTCGGCTTGGTAAATTAAAGGACTATGCTAACGTGACCGGGGGTGATAGACCAATTCTAAGAGAGTGGCTCAAACTAAAAATACACGCACAAACAATGACGCTATAAACGGCCGTCGCTGGAAGACTGCCGAACGAACCTTAAAAAAAAACCATCACATAGCCATCATGATATAATGATTAGGAAAAAAAATGACATGTATAATCTCTTAATGTTTCTTGTACCCTTGAAAGGAATGACCCTTGCGAATCTGCCAATGACAAGCATCAGGTAGTCGCCTACCTCCCCCCTCAGCATATAGCCGCGGCTGTTACCCCTCAAAGACGGCGACAAGGGCTATTCCCCGGTGTTGGTCCCCGAGACCGATTTTTTTTGACGTGACGGAGCGTGGCTGCGTGGGTGGTCAGACCGCTTTTGGCCTCGATCTCTTCTTATTTATATTATTTTCATTTATCTTTATATGCTCTTGCCTACCCATTCACCGTCAGCCTCGTTCCACCGGTACTAATAATGGGACCATATGGCTGGCGGGGCGGCTCGTTGGTTTCGTTGGTCGGAATTGGCCCCCCCCCCCCCCCCCCCCCCCCGAACCGGTCACGTTGCTGTTCACGTCTTCTCCGCCAAGCCGGATGCCCAACGTCAGAATCACAGCACAGACATTTTGCTGAAAATGAGGCTTGTGATATTGTTGACCCTGGGATTTGATTTTCTTTGATTTTCACTCGAGTTTTTTTCCATCATATGTATGTACATATACCACCACGCGGATAGGTGAATACGTACGGACTACACAAACATGGAAATATATGAATATATAAAGCATATGAAGTATATAAATATTTGAAATATATAAATAGGTATAGATGTGTAGAAGTATACAAATATACAAGTTTATAAGCATGTAGATATACATGACATGAAAATCAAAGTCCGAGTCTGTTTCTTTCTTTCCTTTTTTTTTTTCAAACTAATATGCCAAACTCGACTCCCGAGGTTAAAAGAAACAAGCACATGTCTCGTATCAAATCATGTTTGTCGGAGGCTGGCTCTTGCTCCCTCCTCACAAGGCGTCGATTTGAGCCCTTGGCTGTGCTCGCTAAGACGACAAATGTAGTCAATGCAACGACCAGAAAAGGGTAATTCGTACTAAAAAAAAAACATCATCCGGGCGACGGAGGCCCGTTGAGAAAGCTTATGAATCTGCCATGCTTATTGTGGGCTCCAACCGGGGGGGCCGTGGAGTGGAGGAGAGAGAGGGCGGGGGGGGGGGTCCCTCAACATCACACCCGTCAACTAATTTTCGGTAAACATGATGATTGATATCCGGGGAGGAGAAGAGGGGGTGAATCTGCTTTCTTTTTTCCCTCCCCGTTATTTTTTGAGACACTGGGACAAAGCTTATCACCTTGCGACCCCTTTCATTTACTCGGAATTTTTTTTCCTCCAAATCCCCGCTAAAAGCCAAGATGATGCAAAAAGAAATCTACGCCACGCCGATATCACGTAGACACCGCGGAAAAGGGGCGCGCCCGCCAAGGGAGCGAGAAGGAGCAGTACCAGGAGAGCACGCCTGTTCTCAAAGAGAGAAAAAGCAAGCCCCTTGTCACTTTTTTTTTTCTTTGATCTTTTTTTTTTAAGGTTTGGGTCTGCATACGCTGAGCTAAAACGACGTTATTTCAGCTTGCCCAGGCATGAGGATCCACGTGTCAGTCTAACTCAACTGCGTATTTCCCATCGCCCCTACGCGACCCCCTCCCCCCCCCCCCGTTCGCGTGGGTTGCCCTATCGAGATGAGCAAGGCAATCGTCCACTCTTTCGTGTCAGTAACGGGTGCACCTTCGTTGGGGGAGGGGCGGAGGAGGGTTTGATGGGCAGACACAGGTACTTAGCAGCCTGTTTGTACTCTCGCGTTACTGTTCTCGTGCCAAACAGAGAGATGCGCCCGCCCAAGCCCCAGTTAGGTTGCACACATGCATCGGCTCTGTCGTGTTTTGAGAAAAATCTTCTTCCCATATGCACGGGGTGAAGCAATGTGGTCGATAATGTATATCCAAGGCTGAGAGAAATATCAGTGTTGATCTTGGGCGATCATTGCATTGTATCATGCGCGCCGTATATAATTCTAATACTCTAAAATGACAAGAGAAAAAAGCAACAAGGAATTAGACAAAAATATCATAACCAAATGATAGGCCTTTTCCTTCTATTCCATTGTGTACACGCTATCCCGTACGCTTGCCCTTGTCTGGGTGCGCCTCCTCCTGTTCCTTCTCTCGCTCCTCGAAGAGCGTTAGGCAATCCTCGAGCACTAATATAGTTCAACGCGTCAGTGTCCAACCTCTCTCGTCAAAGTCGTAATATCCATCTGCTTGTGCTTTCGTTTCGGATAGATGGGGACTCCACTTACATGATTCTATTTCATCTTCCCAGACACCAAACTGGTAGTCGACCAGGCCATGCCGTTCAATGCCGTCGCAGAGGCGAATCAGCTCGTCACCCATCCGCTTCACCGTTCGAACTGATAGGGGTTGTAAGACTACACCATCAGGCTCCATCTGCCCCATATACTGCTTTTGTTTAAATATGAGCGCGATCCAGGCATGATTAAAGTCTTGCCACAGCTTCAGCCGATCCTTATTAAGGTCCTCGTCGTCCTCGGTTAAGCCTGCCAGATGGAGCATGTTAGTCATGAGGCTCAGGTAAACGGTGTTAGAATCTTCGCAGTGGAGATTTGGTACTGAGGGTCGCGAGGAATCCAAAAACACGAAAAAAAAAAACTGACCTAACTCTTCAACTCTTGACAGCAGCCAAAAAGAGACGCTCAAAAGTCCATCGGCCGCTTTTTCCAACCGTCCGTTCTTGATGTCCAAAAAGACGTTGGCAAGGCGACGCTGGTACTCTTGCCATTTCTCTACAAACTCAGCCGTTCTGTCTGGCCCGGAGGATTCTGCCATCGCACCAGAGCTACTGGCATTCAGATCTGCAAGCTGGTAGAGGCTCTCCACCCCACAGAGGCTGTTGCCGCTGACACTGGCACTGCCACCGCTGCTTCCCGATCTTGGCCCAGTAGTATAGTGAAACGAGGAGGGGATATCCTGGTAGTATGCAGCTGCCGTTGCGTTGTTGACAGTAGGCTGTATCGAGGCTGTCTCTGAGGAAACCTCTCCCTCCCCGAAATAAGATGGATTCACGCCTGTCTGGTCGGAAAGCAGAGATGCTGATGTCATGTGGTTGCTTCTCGACGACAGTGATGGGGCGTACTGTGATGTGTTGTAAATCGAAGTTTGCGTGCTCGTTTGCGGGACGCTGTACATCATCATGCTTGTGTTGTAGCTGCCAAACCCAACTGTTTGCTGTTGCTGTCGTGTGCCAGTGTCAGCGCCGCCAGTAGTGTAATCAGACCCATAGGACATTTGTGCCGCCGACAAATTTGTTGGACCAGAGAAAGTCGATATTTGATCTGGGTAATATTGGCCGTCGGCGCTGACACCGCTATCAAGGGAGCGCGGGGGGCCAGACAGGCCGAGCTGCTGCTGCTGCTGCTGCTGCTGCTGCTGCTGCTGCTGCTGCTGTTGCTGCCCGTGGCGGTACCTTCCAGCAGATACGTCAGAAAGCAACCCATGTTGAGAGGCAGAAGAGCCAAGTGGCGCATATCTCGTCCCTTGGGAATCGCTCAGTGCATTTTGGCTGCGTCGGCCTTGGTCGTGCTCGTCCATATCCCCGGCAAATTCCCCACACGAAGCCTCGCAAAGATAGGCTTCACGATTAGCCGGGGACACGGAAGTAGGTGAAGGGTAATAGTACGCCAGGATCACGGCGGCGTACAAGTAGGAGATATATTGAGGAAGAACACCACCTGCTGGTTGGGCCGTCGGAGGATTTTAGAGGACAGTGTGCTCTTGCAGGGGCTTTCAAGCAATGGCCAATGCACAATCATATGTAAAGCTAAAGCGGGTTTTCGGAAATCAGTAACCGAGACTTGTGATGGAGAGTCTCGGTGTTCGAGTTGAAGGACGAGGTAGCGTGAGCAAGCAAGGGTTTGTACCATTCGATGCCGTGGATAACGTGGTAGTATCGTGTCATGCCAAAGTTAGAAGGAGAACGACGGAACCGCAGTTTCCCACAATTTGGATCCCGGATAGCTTAATAAATCTTTTGTATGTGATTGGTAGAACATGAAGCCACAGATCGAGTAGTTCATGATTGGCAGGACCACACCACCGAGAGACCAAGATGAAGCGGATCTGCAGAGACTCGGTCACCGTAGAGCCCACCCGGATATGGACGGTGCAGAAGGGGAAATAAGATCAAAAAACTGGGCAACCGTTGTCAGTTTGAGCTTGGCCAAATGCAACGCCAGGAGCAGAAAGGCCTTTGCAATGCGCCAATGCGGCGATGACTGCCCACCTTTTCGGTTCCGAAGGGACCTAGGCGGAGCGGACGGTGAGAGGTCCCCAACCCGACGGAGCAACTGGATTGCCAACGAGTCGGGAGCTTGGAGACCCGCCAATGTCGATGTGAAGGGTCGGGCAAGTGGGTTTCCCAGGAAGAGGGGTTATGCAAATAACCCTCGGGAAAATGAAAAGTCTAAGTGAAATGAGCAGCAGTATATATGGCTGGGTTATATTAGTGATGAAAGGAAGTGGAAGCCGTATTGTCCAGGACCTCTTTGAGTGCTTGAATGTGACCTTTCTGTGAGGGAGGCGGGAGATGCTGTCTTATATCATGATGACTGAAGAGTCATTGATTCTTCGACGAAACAACAATGAAGGTAGAATTGGGGTAAATTGACATTAATACAAATAGGAACGTTGCGGAAGCTACATACAACGCATGCGTACTAATCCAGACGAGTGCAGTGGACACGCAAGAGGACTTTCCGCTGCGTCACGTCTGTGTGCTAGTAAAGAAACGGCCAGGCTACAATCATGAGCAAAACGACAAGTACGCCATACTCAATAGGACGAGTCTAGTATGTGCCGGGGAGAGAAACGGAGAGGAGCAAGGGAGGGAAGGAGGAGTGCGGGGGGTGTCTGTAAGGAACGGCAACATGGAGGAGCTGCGGCTAGTGCTCCATTCTCAATTCCAAGGGGAAAGGGGCAAGATACTGGTAGTAGAAGACAAAGTTCTCGGCTGGGCAGGGTGTACTTGATCTGCATGAAAAAAAAGCTACAGGCATTACGAACCCGCTAGGCACATCGCGAGGATGGTGCTAACAAGCAAGCAAAAGCTTCACTACCAAGGCCTAGACGAGGCTTGGCCCAAGAAAAACCGGGGGCTTGAATGTCATGACAGTTGGATACCCAGAAGGACCGAAGCAAAGATAGTTACTGCTAACATGGGTAAGGGTTTTGGGGCAGGGCCATGTGGAGGTTGCGGAACCTCGAGCGTTTATGCGCGGATTGTTCAACGACGGCTGGTGCCAATGGCTGATACCCACTCGAGTCAGTGAAGGCGAGGGGGAACTCAAGTCGGTGTCGGAGATACAAATCTCAATTGGGCTTAAAACAAGAAAACAAGAAAACGTTGAATAGGAGGAGGAATAGCGGCACATATAAACGACTAGAGTGTGGATTCATCCCAACAATGGCGGGCCTGGTTACTGATGGCAGCAAATTGCCATGTATCAAGCCATAGGGCAAATGTGTAAGTGTAGCTGAGGACCGTTGGCGAATTTTCCTGTTTTGATGAGGAGATTTGCAGCTAGTGGCTGACACTTGCATCAAGCTAAGGCCGATGCAGGCGAGCATGAGTTTACTGGGGGCAGTCTGGCATGCTTGACTCGGGGTGGTGGTTGTCTTGACCGAGATACGGACGACGCGAGGAAGATAAATGTGGCGGAGAAGGCGTGTTTCACAAATATGGCCGAGGAGAGTTTCGCAGAGCGAAGGTGTTAGAAGATCCGGCCGAGAGTTGCGTCTTGACCGGGCCGCGGGAGATGCATGCACGGGCGATCCGGCCACCTCCAAATGGCCAACGGTAGAGAGGCCGTGTGTGCTTTCCCAGTCGAGCGGTCGGCGCGCGAGCAGAAGAGCACAGGCTCGTGGCTTGGCCCTGGCTGCACTACCAGTAGGCGATGATTGGCAGGGTCGTGCCAGGGCAGAGGTTAGCGATGTGCTTGACCGGTGCCGGTGTAGCTGAGCGGGCGTGCTGGAAATACTGAGTATACCAATTACCAAGTACTCAGTAGACTGCGCACCGCGCTCACGGCATGTGAGGCGAGGGTAAACCTTGTCTTGCATTGCATTTTTAGCACAGACAAGAGGATACATAGGCTGGGGTTGGGGACTTGCAGCGAGTCCCGAGCCAATGACACCCCCCTCAAGGAGGAGCATAAAGTTTACGGAGCAACCGGTTTTGCGCCACGCCCCCCCCCGGGCTGTAAGTTGGAGACTGACGGTGCCGAACTGCCTAAATCAGGCCTTCTCATTTCCTCAAGACGTCAAAGGAGTGCACCGGATCGCTCCCCGCGAGTTGTTGATTGTGATGTCACCGGCAACTGCAGTTGGGCTTGTCGGTCGCAATGCTCCCCGCCCCCAAAAGGCTGAGATGTTGGGCGTCCCAGCCAACAACGCCTCCGATGGTCGAGAAGTGACAACGGATCAGCGGCTGAAGATGCAGGCTGACTTGGGCGTATCCGGGCTCAAAGCAAGCTGCGGAAATGGGTTCCGAGGTTGCACTCAGTGGCTGCTGCTGCATGACACGGGGGGAGCGAGGGCAGCACTTGGCGCTATATGAGTGCAAACGCTCTCTCGTGTGAGGGAGGACGCGAGAATGCGCTGGGCCATGCGCGGGCGGCTCTCCTGCCGGACGGGGAGCGAAGACGGAGTGAGCGAAGGAATAGACGAAAGTGCACGGTGCAGAGATATGCGCCGTGCGCGAGGGCGGTTGTTGAGGGAGGGCCACATCAGCAACGGCAAGGTCGGGACAAGGGCAATCCGTACCAGTAGTTATGTACTGACTAAGTAGGTAAGTTAGGTACTGGTAGGGATGTACCAGCATCATGTGCTTTTACTGGCATCTACAGCCTCAGCGTCGCCTCGGGGGAAGGAGCCCCGCTGCCTGACAATAGCGGCCCCAGGAACTGCACAATGCGCCTGCCAATGGAGGAATGGAGCCAGACCCCGCTCGAGCACGTACTGAGTACTGTGACTGGCAAAACATAGCAAGTAGCTGATACCCGATGGATGGCAGGCAACGAGGCAGGCACTCCGGTTCCGGATACTCGGACAGAAGTTCTAGCGGAGGTTTCCAGTGGACCAGGCAGTTTGGGGTGGAGTTGGTGCCGCCTGTCAACTCACTGTCAACTCCAACTACTTATCCGCCGGCCGGTTGGCTGCCTATGTATTTAGTAACCTAGGTAGGTAGGTAGGTACAGTGGGGAGACAAAAGTGCACCTGTGATTATGCCTATCCGTACTAAGGTGTCTGAGTATTTACCTAGGTAGCTACTACTGGTAAGTTAATGTAGGTACCTACCTACAAGGTGGCCTACTTACAGCGGGGAGTCTACCTAACCTAATAGTAGGTACTTGCCTACCTACCTACCTACCTACCTAGGTAGGCATGGTGGGCCTCCGTTCACTGCACACAAACACTGAGATACACATAGATAGTTATCATGCACCTTCCTCTTCTCCAACTCTTCTGTCATCACTGTAACTTGTCCCAAACACGTGCTACCTACCTTACTTACCACTCCCAACTTAAATAAATCTGGCCTGTCAGTCCGCCAACCTTTCCGCCAGACCCCTAGCATACTCAATTCTAGGCTCCGCCCCGCTACGCCCCATGGCTCGTGCGCCCGCCCTCTGTCCGTCTCCCTTCTCAGCTTCCAAAAGCCTCAAAGCAGCCAAGCACTGCCCGCATGACACGCTCCTCTCCTCAAACTTGACATGTTCATGGACTCAGCGCCTCTGTCATCTACCCTGCTCTCACTTGAATCAGTCTGGAGCGGCGCCAATCAACTTGAGTCAAGAACGGCCCGAAATGCTACGCAGCAGACCTGTTTGCGCTATCCTCTAGCAGGCCTGTACCTTTATGCACTCGAAGCCTTCAGAGTTTTTTTACTCGACGCACTAGAACATCCGCATTGACACCACCGAGCTGGCCCGCCTTCCCGACCCTATGCCTGCCCATGACGTGACAAAACACTGTTGCAGGCGACCAGGACGGCGGCTGGCACGTGGGATGCGCGACGATGATCTTGATCTTGGCACTATCACGACCCTGTCCTATAGCGCTGACCCGGTACACGGGACAGGTCGACCTGTCGAGTTGACAAATCACACGAGGCTGTCTCGTACTACCCTTTATGGAGTGCGTAATGTCTATCACTTTTCAAATCGACAAGACGAACCACACAATCAGCATTACAGAATTGATGGCGGCGGCGACACGCGCAAATATTGCCGACCCGCAATATTCTTTTCAAGCGACGGCTTCTTTCGCAATAGTTCCGAGAATGAACAAGATTGCATTCGCAGGCAAGCCCGCAGAGCGAGTTCTGGATGTCCGGCTGGTCTCCATCAAGAAAACAGCACAAAAAATCGATGCATGAAATCATGCATCATTCTGCTCGGAAGAACTTCTCTTGGCCCAGCCCCGCCTGCAAAGAGTACTTTGCAACGAGCAGACCACTGACACATGTGGACAGGCTGCCGGATGAGAGCCCTCCGAATCAGATGATAAAAGCTTGTCACTCAACTCCAACAGCCCAAATTTGTAAACGGCGCATCAAGCTGACGATTACTCTTAATAACCAATAGTGGCGAGGCAAAATCGTTCAAGCACCTGTGCCTTGTACTTGTCCTCCACTCAAGATCCGAGACCTACGAGCGCTCTCATGAGACCCTCGGCCTACAAAATGTTGCTAGATTGCCCCTGGTAATCTCTCATTTGCTAGCCTTACGATTCTGATTTAGCGGCTTTACGGAATTAGGAAAAGGCGACAAGGCCGCTATTGCACCGTTTATAATTCATTTGCAGCCTCGGATTTCGCGACCTCTAACGGACTCGCTAACCTCCCACTGGCAAGATCCGCTGTGCGATGTTATGCATATGATCCGAAGCTGACCCATTTTCGATGAGGTGCTTGGTGTGACCATTAGCTAGCCAACTAGTTAGTGAACCAGTCTCAATATCGGAACGGGAGGCGCTGGGCTACTGGTAATAACAGCCTAAGTACCACCCCTGCAACTTCGTAACTGCCGCGTTTCGTCGAACCACGAAGCCTTTGGCCACTGGGGTCTTGAAACCATGTTCTCAGTAGCCTTGTTTGCTAGTGCGGATGCTGCAAGTCTTGGGTCACGGCTAAGTATTGCATCCGCCCTATCCATACAATACAGCTTACACCCTAAAGCGCGGCTGTTTCTACTACCCTGCTATTCGGGAGCCTCAGATAACACGAGAACCCGAGCAATTATCAACGCTGTACGGAGTATAATGATGCCCACTGGTGAGTACGAGCAGGCTAGCACTAATCAGTGTTGAGAGCTCATCTGGCGACGCAAGTGATCTAGTCTCTCAACTGTCCGGTGGAACCTCATCTCCAACAGGCATCAATGGCTTGCGCGGCCATTGCATTTTGATGCATTAGTTATATTATATCCCTTGCTCGAGGAAGCTGATGCTGCAAATGGCTCCCCCAACTGCGTTTGCAAGAGGACCCCGCGGAAACCCAAAGGCCCGGAACATGCTCAGCTTCACATCACACATTCAAAATGTCCGGACTGACATGGAGCCGGATATGACGCCCTGTTCCTTGTACGTTGATCCCTGTCCGACAGCCACTCATTGAGACCCCTACTCGTAACGAGCGGCTGGCAGTTGATGGATCAATCTAGTTCGCCGATTAGGTCTGTAGGTGTGTAGACGCACCCCACAACACCGAGCCAGTTACTGGGATCGAGAGCCAGTAGCCTCGCCACCTTTCATTGTTCTCCCCCAAACAACCACCCATGTAGGTAAACAAGCTGCTTTTGCATATATTATAGATGAACCAAGGGCTGCAGATGTCCACATGTTGTTTGGCTTGAGTTCAACCCCTGCACAATGGGAATACACATCACATCAAATTGCCAGGCGATGAGATGGTCGAAAAGCAGGACGGTGACTCGGAGACAGCGGACACTGCTATCTTTAACAAGCTTTCGTATCGGTCAGTGTTCACGTCATCATCTCGTCGTATCTACGAACGGCCCTCCCTTACAAATGAGGGATGTGCTCATCGCATGTGGTCAACATAGTCAATCTGTGCCCAATAGAAGTGTTTTCTTCGATGGCTGTGTTGATCCACGTCAGGGATGGTGCATGCCAACAACCAGGGCTAACCTGGTTTGCACCACACAGTAGACTGGTCCTGGTGAGAAACGAGCTGCTAGTGTGGCCATGAAATGGGCGTATTGCGTGCACTCCATGTCACGAAAGACATCATGAGGCAGGCATAATGGGTCCATTGCGTGTCTCAGTTGACGACCGTAGATGCTACAGCCACGTTTGATTGAACCCCGGACTAAACATCCATCGTTGATGCCGTAAGTTTGGTTCATTGGCACTCGAGTGTGCAGACTGTTGACAAGTCCCCCCTTTGCAAACTTAGCCTCAATTGATGCATAATACACGCAATGTGCTAGAATGCATGACTACTTTCCCTGTGAGCATTTTTGTGTTGCTCCTCGTCGAGTCAATCACGCCAACCTGCTTGGCGAACTACTCCATTCAGCCTATCAAATGCTTGCTCCCGTACTTGGTAGCTTGGCACAAACGCGAGTACCCAGTATGGACGTAGCCTGATGGGATTCGAGACAAGGGAGCGTTGACCACATAGCGAAAAAGAGAGTGAATGATCCGCATTTTTGCTAGATCGGGAAAGCTATCCCCGGTTGTCGGCTAAGAGGAGCCGTATTCGACCGGTGGAGTGGTTGGGACTCTAACGGAGGTGTGTGATTATAAGCATGTGAAGAAGTAAAGGGAAAATGAAGCGCTTTCTTTGTTTATAACTACACTTCTGGCAATGTAAGCAGCAGAAATGATAATGTACATTGGTAGCGGGGTGACCAGGACAGGGCATCTAGGCAACTCTGGTAGGCATGGACGTTCAAAGCGCCTAGGCGGTCTGGGTACCGACGCCGGCTTTCTACGTGTAAGCCAGGCGCATCTTCGGAATCTTGCCGTCGCATCTTGTTTCTTTGTCTCTTCTAACGCTTGACCCAGGCTGGGCTCTTGCGAGCCTTGACATGGCCGTGGAGCTTTCTCTCCACCTTTCTGGGATCACGCGTGATACAGCCAGCTACCGAAGAGCGAGAAAGGAAAAAATGACAGATTAGCAAACCAGGACCCTTCTCGGTTTCGTGGGGATTCATCTCGACCCCTGAGGAATGAATCGCTTACCTTTGCGCAGAGCTGGCTTCAGAGCTGGCTCGTGGGCCAAAAGACCCTTGGCCACGGCCATGGTCATGGCTTCGGCCTGCCCCGTGGTGCCGCCTCCCTCGACCAAGGCCCAGACGTTGTACTTGTCCAGGCGGCCGGTCGACAGAAGGGCCCAGACGGCGCTCTCGCGGTCGTGGACGCGGCCAAAGGCCTCGTTGAGCGTCTTGCCGTTGACGAGGATCTCGCCGGTGCCCTCGACGACAAAGGCGCGGGCCGTCGACGTCTTCCTGCGGCCGACGCCGACGGCGCGGCCGAGGCGATCGACGACGAGCGGCCGGGCGACGTTGAGCAGCGCGTTGACGGGCTTGGTGAAGCGGGCGACGGCAGCCTTCACCTCGGCCGGCGCCAGCGAGGGCTCGATGCAGTGCAGCCGCCGCACCACGCGCATCACCTGCGAAAAGTGCGACGCCTTGATCGACTCGCCCAGCTCCCGCCGCATCGCCTCGAGACGCAGCCACGGCATCTGCGCCGCCTCGGCTGGCGCCACCGTCGGCAGGTGGTTATGCCGCGCCAGCAGCCGCGCCAGCTGGATGTGCAGGTCGTTGAACTGCGGCGTCCGTGAAAAGTACGACGCCGTCGACGGCACCGCGCGCGCGTGCATCACCCCCACGTGCGGGATCCGGATCGCCTCTAGCTGCGCCTTGAGGCTGCTGTTGTTGTCGAAGCTTGACGTGTCATCGTTGCTCGCCATCATCGTCGTCGCTGTCGTCGTCGTCGTCGTCGAGGTTGTTGTTGCAAGGGTTCTGACGGCTAGGGGCATCAAAGGAGCAGCTTGCTTCCTCGTGGCCGTGGACAGCCATTGCGACCCCAGAACGGACTTCTTGCACCGAAACTGGCGCAGACCCGCGTTGAGACTCGCCATTGTTGCGTCGGTTTGCGCTTTGTAGATTTGAGTCGCCGGTGCGCTCTCCTTTCCGATAGACTCGGCGGCTCGTAGTAGACGTTGCTCAAAAACCCTTTGAGGCTGGCCTAGCTTTAGCGCCACATCACGTGGAGATTAGATATGGCCAGGTACCTTCACAGCCACTGGATATTAGCCACCGTTGCGTTGCTGTAGGAGCCACCGGGCGCGGGGCTAAAATTTATCCCACCATAAAAATTTCCTCAACCTCTGCGGGTCAAGGACAACTTTTCTTCCTCGAAGTCTGTTCAACTCCATTTCTCACGTACATCCTCAGTCGTTGATCAACCGAGATTTACAGTCAAAATGGCTTTCGGAACTCTCTTTGCTAGCGAGGTAAGAACACACGTATAATTGCCGTCTTTCTTTTCATTTTTTGCTATTCGTTTTCTCCAAAGACAATGCACTGACAGCGCTCTCCTCTTCAGGGCAACCCCCGCACCACTGCCATCAAGGCCGTGGCCAAGGCCAATGGCCTCGACGTCAAGGTCACTACCGTTGACCTGACTGCTCCTCGCACCCCGGAGCACCTTGCCGGTAGCCCCGTCGGCAAGGTCCCTGCCTTTGTCGGCGAGGACGGCTTCACCCTCCACGAGGCCGTTGCTATTGCTATCTACTGTACGTGACTCGCATCTCCCTCTCGCAAGCTCTGCCTCCTCCATCCGACCCAACTCGGGCCGTTCCTTTGCGTGATGACCTAGCCTTTTTATTATACAGTTATCCCTGTCTGAAAAGTTTTTTTTTCTTTGTGTGGATATTGCCTAACTTCTGACTCCTTTGCTCTTCAACTTCTGTTTGCTCGTTGACCTCGCTGGTAGCACAGTTGCTAATATGAAACAGTCACCTCCCAGAACGAGAAGACTACCCTCCTCGGCAAGACTAAGCAGGAGTAAGCACATCAATACCAAAAAGACTGTGGAAGATATGTAGACTGACTTCTTGTAGCTACGCTTCCATCCTCAAGTGGATGTCCTTCTTCAACAACGATGTCCTCAACGCCCTTGCCGGCCAGTACCTCCCTCTCGTCGGCCGTGCGCCCTACAGCAAGCAGGTTGTGGACGATGCCGCCAAGGTCGCTGATAAGCTTGTTGGTGCCGTCGAGAAGTACCTCACTGAGCACACCTACCTTGTCGGCGAGCGTCTGACTCTCGCCGATCTCTTTGCCGCTGGCATCATCAGCCGTGGTTTCCAGTACTTCTACGACACCAAGTGGCGCCAGGCTAACTCTGCCACCACCCGTTGGTATGAGACCATTGTCAACCAGCCCATCTACTCCGACGTTGTCGGCAAGGTTGAGTTCATTGACAAGGTTGCCCTTCCCAACGTTGCCCCCAAGGTTGAGGCCCCCAAGGCTGCTGCCGCCCCCGCTGCTGCCGCTGCTGCCGCCCCGGCTGCCGCTGAGGATGCCCCTGCCCCCAAGCCCAAGCATCCTTGCGAGGCTCTTGGCAAGTCCAGCTTTGCCCTTGATGACCTCAAGCGCTTCTACTCCAACAACGATACCCCCGTTGCCATGAAGTACTTCTGGGAGAACGTTCCCTTCGATGAGTACTCCATCTGGAAGGTCGACTACAAGTACAACGACGAGCTCACCCTCACCTTCATGTCCAACAACCTGATCGGTGGCTTCAACACCCGCCTGGAGGGCTCCCGCAAGTACGTCTTCGGTACTGCCTCCGTCTACGGCCAGAACAACGACTCCGTCATCCAGGGCGCTTTCGTTGTCCGTGGCCAGGAGTACGAGCCCGTCTTCGATGTCGCTCCTGATTACGAGAGCTACACCTTCACCAAGCTCGACCCCAAGAAGGAGGAGGACCGTGCCTTCGTTGAGGCCAACTGGGGCTGGGAGAAGCCTGCCGTTGTTAACGGCAAGGAGTACCCCCACGCCGACGGCAAGGTCTTCAAATAAACAATTAAATAATGAACTGGGCTGGGTAATGAGGTATATGGATCATGGGTTGATGACTGGGAAAATGATTTACGAGTTGCAGATGTGCTATTCATGAATGAACCTAGCGCCTGCATTGTAATGACCATGGGAATGGACGGAGGCTAAAAACAATAAATGATCCCAGAACACGCGTACATAGAAGTACTAACAATAGCATCAAAGCTATCGTGTTTATTGTCTGTTGAACTGTTCAGTGATGTCTCTCCGTCCTTTACGGTGTGAAAGCTAGGCCCGCGGCAGGTCCGAGAACTGCTCTTCATCACGAGACCAGAAACGTTGTTCACTAATAGCGTCATAATTTATACCCCCTAACATACCATACAGAAATCTTGAACATGATTATCCAAGCCTGTCTTGCTTTTGGGTTACGGCCTCATCCTCCTGGGTTATGTTGAGCAAAAAGTATCTGTCACTGTCACCCTCGCTGTGCCATTAGCTGGAGATAATGTAAACCAGCCAATACATTCCTCTGCAAAATCAAAGCCACCTTTGGTTAAGCACCTTGTGTAAGTAGCACCCACCCACCCATATATGTCGATATCGACCACTGCGCTGTGCCTACGCCCTTGTTTCGGTCATGCATTTAGCCATCGACGGTAGTGGGCATGGGTACTCTTAGCCTTCTACTACAACGTATAGCCCGCATCAAGCCGAAACGGGTTCTCTCGGATGTAACGGCTAATGTCCGCCTGGTACGCCAGCTCGTTGATATAGTCGTGTACTTGTGGCAGCACAAAGGGGAGTTCTCCAACAGGGCCGGCGTACTCTGGGATCTGCAGCAGGTTGTGCGGCTCGCTGCGAGCCTTTTCGGCCGAGTCATCGACGAGGACCGTGTTGCTCTGGTCCCAGCGGCCGCCGCGGCGGGCGTCCGGGTGGGCGGACATGACGGCGCGGTCGCTCCAGACGCGGGCTAGCCGCTTGTAGACCTGAACGCGGCTGTCATAGTCAGCGCGCGAGAGGCCGAAGCGGTCGCGACCCCAGACAACGACGCAGCGCTGGCGCTGCGCTGGCGTCAATAGGCTGGCCACTAGGCCGTGGACGTTTTCCGGCCGCGCCGACGACCACACCGCCACGGCGAAGTTGGTCAGCAGGTAGTCCATGAAGACGCGCGCGTACGGCCGCGTCACGAAGTGCGAGGGTCGCCGCTTGTTGGGCCGGTGCAGCAGCGTCCCATTGAGGTCCATGACAATGAGGATCCGGCGCGGCCGTACGAGGCGCGACGGCGCGAGCTGCGCGCAGCTGAGGTAGGCTGTCGTGGGTTCGGGGACGCCCCCGGATTCAGCGCTTGGGACGGTGATTTCATCTCGAATAAAAGGCCTCCTTTCCACCACCTTGGATACAGCGAGCACCTTGGATCTAGGAAGAAAATCAGCATGTTTCAGAATGAACTAAAGGATTGTGGCATACTCTGTTGTCTCCGTGACTTGTACGACTTGTCGTGGACTCGACACCTCCGCTCCGGTTGTAGCGGCGGCGGCGGCGGCGGCGGCGGCGGCCTCAGGGTCCTCACGATCTGCCTTTTTCTGATTCTTGGGTTTTTGGGTCTTGATCTTGGGCTTTGTGACAGTGACTTGAACCTTCTCACCGCTCCCTGTTACGGTCGCTGTGGCTGCTGCCTTGTTCTTGCGATGCCTCCATGGCGGTGCCTTGGCAGCCTTTTTAACCAAGGCTATTGAAGCACCCGGAATATGCGCCATCTGCTGGCTCGCAGCTGAAACCTCCTGAGTCGTCATCTTGTATCTAAACTCTCGTGATGACTGTAAGCTGAGGCCAACAGCATAATCACGAAGCGTCGCAGTGCTGCAATGGATGTGGACAGCGCAAGGCTGGATGCTCAAGACCACTTTGGCTGCGATGAGCCCCGAGGGTGAAATGACAAAGGGGAGTCTTTGCAGAGGCGGCATACAATGTTGTGTGCTTATGCACTCCTAGTGTGACTCCAAGTGGGAATGTTTGTGTCCTGCTTCAATGATTTGACGATGTGAACTGGCATATTGGAATACGTGCAGCAGTTGATCAATAAAAGTGGCCAGGCAAACACAGCATTGTTCGACATGATTGATACTAGGTAGTTTGGGTGGCACTAAAACAGGTGCACGATTACAGCGGGTTCTCCGCCCTCTGTAGCGCCTTATCGATAGCACAAGATCCTCGCAGTTACCCGCTTCCATCTAAGAAAAAAAAGCTGCTTGGTGGCAAACGGTTCGGAACACAATACAGTCAAATCGCAATGCCGCTGAAACGAAAAGTCCAATCTCTTGGATTAGATAGACGAGTACGCTCGCGACGTGAAGAGAAGTGGGACCTCGAACCAGAGTCAGACAGCCAGCCATCCGTCGACGATGTATCGGATGAAGATGGTAGCAATCAAGATACCGAGGGTGACGAACCGTCAGACGCCGAAGGCGATGACGATTCAGATGTAAGAGCCATTAACAGGCTACGCTCTCAGTGATGTGCGGCTAACACTCCACACAGTCCCAATCAGAAGATGAAGCGCCGCCCAAGGTTGACCTCTCATCGGTCTCGTTTGGAGCTCTAGCTCGCGCGCAAGCGTCCATGCCACCTACAAGCCGACGCGCAAAGAAGAAAAAGACAGCAGACGCCGAATTTGACAATGCAGAGCCCAGAATGACCCTTCGAGAAGAAGCCGAAGCCCGCCGAAGTAGAAACAAGGACAAGGACAAGAGCGCGGCCAGGCCCAGCCGCACGTCCAAGCACGCGCCACAGGAGCAATCTTCCAAGAAGCCCGTCTCGCGGCGGCGCGAGATCCTGGCCGACCCGCGGCGCAAGGCGCGTGACCCGCGCTTCGATCCGCTCATGGGCCCTGTCGACGAGGACAAGACGCGGCGTGCGTATGCCTTCCTCGACGAGTACCGCGACCGTGAGATGGCGGACCTCAAGGCGCAGGTCAAGAAGACCAAGAGCCCCGCGGAGAAGGAGGCATTGAAGCGGCAGCTGCTGTCGATGGAGTCGAAGAAGAAGGCGCAGAAGAAGCGCGACGAGGCGCAGGAGCTGCTGCGCGCGCACAGAACCAAGGAGAAGGAGCTGGTCGCGCAGGGCAAGCAGCCCTTCTACCTGAAGAAGAGCGCGCAGAAGACGCAGCTCCTGACGAACCGCTTCGCCGATATGAGCAAGGGCCAGGTGGATCGCGCCATCGAGCGCAAGCGCAAAAAGGTGGCGGGCAAGGAAAGGAAGGAGCTCGATAGCCTGGTGCGCCCGCGGCGCTGAAGGCCTCTGGGGTGACATGGAAGAAAGGAGTGGCGCTTGGAGGACATGTCGAATGAACAGGGCAAAATATCATGATGAGAGAGATACCCAACGCTCCATGACTACGGAAATCTATAAAGGCTATATACATACAATACAAACAGGCATGCGATGCCTCTTCCCTTATCTCTTGTGCTTTCCGTTTATTATAAAGTGACTGTTGTACAATATGCTGTTGTTTTGTCTATGGCTGTGAAGAAATATAGGCCTCTAGACGTAGCCAGACTTTGCCACGGCCTTTTCAAACATTTCCCGGCAGCGCACCTTGCTGCCCAATTTGGCGCAGAGCAGGAACGCACCGCTCAGCTTGCGGTGCAGGCTGTACGTCTCCTCGGGTGGCGGTGCTAGCCGCTCCTGAAGCATGACGGGGATGAGGGCCTTGACGCGCTCTGTGATGGTCTGGTCGTGAAAGTCGTAGACCTCGGGCGCTGAGGCCAGGAACGGTTCTGCAAGCGTCAACACCGACTGGATGTGCGCATCGACCATGACCTTGCTCTCGTGGCCTGTCAGGTATCCCAGGCTCTCCGAGAGCCGCTTGACCTCGCCACGGTCGGACCGCGACGCGGCCGCCAGCAGCTGTACGTACTCGCGCACAAACTCCTCCGGATACTCGCGCGAGGCGCCAAAATCGAGCAGCTCGAGCTTGTTGCTGGTGGCATTATAAAGAAAGTTGGTCCAGTTGGGGTCCGTCTGCATGAAACGGAACTCGGTAATCTCGCGCAGGCATAGCCGCAGTATCTGGGTGCCGATCCAGTCCCGCTGCTCCTGCGTGAACGACTTTACGCGCGTGACGCCCACGCCGTCGAGGAAATCCATAGTCAGAACGTGCTTGCCGGACGCCTCGGGGTAGACGGTCGGCGCCTCAAAGACGTCCTGCTCGCCCGCGAGGAGCGCCTTGTAGCGTGCGGCACACACGGCCTCCCGCTCGTAGTCGCACTCCCAGCCGAGCTCCAGCCGCGCGTTGTCGATCGTCTTATTGAGGTACAGCCCTCGAGGAAGGAGTTTGGTTGCGGTGAGAAGAATGCTCAGGTTGTCGAGGTCCGAGTTGATGGAGTCGGCGACGCCTGGGAACTGAATTTTGACGGCGACACGGCGATTATTAGCCTTGAGACGCGCCTTGTGGACCTGGCCAATGGAAGCTGCCGCGATGGGTGTTTCTTCGAATTCGGAAAAGAGGTCGCGCCACTTCGGTCCCAGGTTGGCCTTGAGGACACGGTCTCGCTGCCACGCCGGCATGTAATCCGCGCGGTCCTGCACTCGCTGAAGTACTTCTTGAATGGGGGCGGGCAGCATCTTGGAGTCCTGGAAACTCATCATCTGCCCAAGCTTAAGCGCCGCGCCACGCATGCGCGATAGCTTAGAGACAAGGCGCTCCATGTTGCCGCCGCTGAGTAGTACGCTTCCCTGTCCACCACTGCCGAACGCTCTGCTCACAGTCTCCGTGATGGCACCGCCAAACATACCGGCCGCGAGGCCGCCGTAATTCCATAAGCGGCTCACACGTGATGAAGGTACACTAGACTCGCGGAGTTGATAAGCTGGTTTTGAATCACCCTCATTGACAGCCTCGGTAGGCGTCGTGATGACTGGCTGCTCTGACACTGGCGCTGTGCCGACATCTGCTTGAGCTGAGGATGGCGTATGTGCCTGAGTAGCTTTCGTTGCCGGTGGTGATTCTGATTTCACGACAATTGGCTCCTGCGGAATAGGAGGAGAGGACCCCCAATGCCGCAGCGGGTGTTCCTTGGGAGGACCTCCGGCAGAAGCTGCGGCCTGCCTGTGACGCTGCTTGCGCACTGAATCCAGAATTTGGGATCCTCGCGTTGTATGAAAAATATTGACATCGACACCACTAGGGAGGCCTAGGTCTTCCGCATTAGGCTTTGCGGTGGCGTTGAACTCGCGCGATGCCTGCGCATATCTGCTCTCCGTCTGGGGGCTTGGCACCGACGCAGGTCGTGGTGGCATCGCGGGCGGGGGCTCCGTTCTCGGTGCACTAACATCTGACCTGGTGATCTCGGCTTTGATTGAGCCCAATTGGGTGCTGACCTGGTCAGAAACCTCTGCACCTGCTGCCTCGGCCTTGTTCTTTAGGTCGACGACTGTCGCTGTGGCGCTGCGATAGCACTGCAGCTGCCGCCCCCGGAGGGCAACATGCTTGCTGGCGACTGACCGCGAGGCGCTTAGCACCGCGACCAGGTCAATGGCAAGATCCGCGAACCTCATGTCGGGCGTGTCGCGGTGGCGGGAGAATCGGTCCTCATGAACAAGTGGTGACGTCGAAACCTTTCGAGCTTCTAGCAACTAAGAGCTTCCAGCCGGTGGACCCTACAACACAGGCTGCCGTCGACATATGCAGTTAAGCGATATCAGAGAATCATGGATCTGTCCCTCTTCAAGTTTAATGGCGAAATATACAAACTCATCCAATCATAATTTTTATTGAGTACATGTATATATTTACAAGTTTATTGGCTCATTTAGGCTTGGTGCTGGGCTTGGATGCATTCTTTAATGAGGAACCTCGTCGCAACGGCGTTTCTTCCCACGACTGCCCAAAGGAGCTGCTGCTTGGTGTTTTCCCTTTGGGCGTCCCCATTTTACTCCAAAGTCGCTGAGCTGCTGGTGTCAACCCGACTGAGACTCGGGGGCTGCTTGGAAACTTGGGAACTTCCAAAGGCTCAGAGCGTCCGGTGAAGCCATTGCGGGTAGATTCGCGTTTCGACTTGGCTATCCGATCCACCATCTTTTCATGCAAGACATCCTTTTTCCCTCGTTCTTGTATTTTGAATGGGTTGTTTGTGTCACCAGAACCTAGGTCAATTATAGGCGTCTCTTCCGTCAAACCGTCGTGGCCATCTTCATCGTCCACAAAAGCATAACCATTGACCCGAGGTGTTTCGTCGCCACCGGCCACACTAGAGAACGAGTCTTTTGCACGAGGCTTCCCCGCAATAGCGTCTTGGATAGAAGACATTGTGGGCGAGGGTGGGCGCTGTGGCATATGTGGCCGCGGAACTCGGGTATTGGCGTAGACGACAGTTCTTGGCCCTGCTCGGGAGGCATCTTCTGCCGCTTGTGCCCTTGTCTTTACACCATCGCTGAGATCCTTGGGCCCAAACATCAAGCCATTTTGGGGTTCCAATTTCCAGCTATCCGGACGAGCAGGCCGATCGTCGCTATCTTTGATCGCCAATCTATCTCGTTTCATGAAACCATCGTCGATAAGTTTCCCCTCCTGCGCTAAGCGATCTGTAACCGCTTTTTGTGCAATCATTTGCTTGGACGGCATCTTGTTGCCACGCCATAACCAGGCATATTTGTCGGCCTTTTTCTGATTTTGTTTGTCAATGAGTTTGTAAAAGCTTTCATTGTCTTCACTCGTAAACGTTTCTTGGAATTTGGTGAGACTCATGTGGGCTCCGACTGCTGGGCGTTCCTCGACGACCTGCGTCGCAACTGACATTGGCGTGTCGCCGGCATATGTCATTGGTGTTTTCCCGGCATCTGCAGGTGGATGTGATCTAGAAGACTCTTTGTTCTTGTTCTTCTTCAGTGTATTGACATGGCGCAACCTTTGGCCGGCACTCGATATCCAAGCTGCGTCTTTCGAATCCAGGGCGTCCAAGTATTCCTGCTGTATCTCCGTTTCTAACAAGCCAGGGAAGAAGTCTCTGGCTATGATTTGTGAGAGCGCATTGGTATAACTATCCTCATCAAGTACCTCTCTTGGCCTCTTGATCTTTTTGACAGGTGGCGGAGGAGCCATCAACTCCGTATCCTGCCGTTTCCGAATGATGGCATTGGAGGTGCCAGGCTGGGCCATGGTGCTGACGGCAAACTGCGAGAGATGCTATCAAAATGGATGCATACTGGCATATGTAGACCTATATATCCGAAAGCGCATCCAATAAGGCCCGTCACGATGTGTGAATGTGATGCGACGTGACCAAAGTGAACACTTTTGAGATTGAATGGCGAAGCTCCTCTATGCAGACAGACGCCGGACGGGCTAAGAGCGGCTACCAGATAAATATGCACTTAACCGACATAGATTGTCCAGTGTGCGGCAGGCAAGGCTTACAGGGGGTTCAGTGGCGACATGCCGGCAGTCAGCGCGCTTTACAGCAGCTGCCTGGGTCAGGTTAGTGGCAAAGAGCCCTATGCCTGCATCAGGTGGAACCTTCCAGGGCCGCGGGCTCGCCCCGCAAGTCACACCAAAGCCAGCCTCGCTCTTGGTCGGCGGCTGCAGCGATTGAACTCGCGCATCTTTTTCAATCCTGTTTGGCTTTTCTGCGGCGAAATCTACTCGGGCTACTGCGTCATATTCTCCTCGCCTTCTTCTAGTCGCAAGAGCTCATTTGTGTCTTCCAAAACTCCCAAGCCTATACCCGAACCGTCGATCGCCAACCTCCGAATACGGCACCGAACCCCGGGCAACAGCAGCACGAAGCCCACCATGTCGCAAGCTGTCGACCTCAAGAACCAGGGCAACAAGGCCTTTGCCTCTGGTGACTTTCCGGGTGCGATCAAGTCTTACTCGCAGGCTATCGATCTCAATGACAAGGAACCTACGTTCTTCACCAACCGTGCCCAGGTAGGCTGGCCGACCCAATCCCGCCCGCCTCCGTCGCGGCCTGATCGTGTGACTGACTTTCGGGTCTTCTCTGTAGGCATACATCAAAACAGAGGCCTTTGGATATGCCATTATAGACACTGGCAAGGCCATTGAGCTTAACCCGAAGCTTGTCAAGGTACGTGCAGCAACTCAGCGTGCGCTGTGCACCGCCGTACTAATCTTGTCGCCACAAGGCTTACTACCGCCGAGGCCTTGCCCGAACTGCCATCCTGCGCCCCAAGGAAGCCGTGGAAGATTTTAAGGAATGTGTACGCCTCGACCCTGGGAACAAAGATGCGCGATTGAAGCTGGAGGAGTGTAAGAAGATTGTGCGACAGCTTGCTTTCTATGCCGCCATCGAGGTTGGCGATGAGCCCTCTGCTGCCGAGGGTCTGGACATTGCGTCCATGTTTGTCGAAGACAACTATGATGGCGTTGAACTTGGCGAGGAAATGACGCAAGAATTTATCGATGACATGATCGAAAGATTCAAGAATGGCAAGAAGATTGCCAAAAAATATGTCTACCAAATTCTCGTCGCTGTCAAGAATATCATCTACGATGAGGCCACCATGGTTGAGATGGAGATTCCCGACGATGTCCAGCTGACTGTCTGTGGCGATACACATGGTATGTAGCAGCAGTGCATGCTGACTTTTTCCAATGCGCTAACATTCAAAGGCCAATACTTTGATCTATTGGAGCTGTTCCGCAGAAATGGCAGGCCGACGGACAAGCACTGGTACCTGTTCAACGGCGACTTTGTGGACCGTGGATCGTGGTCTTGCGAAATTGCCCTGCTGCTCTACGCTTACAAGTGGCTACGTCCTAATGGCTTCTTCCTGAACCGTGGCAACCACGAGACGGATGACATGAATAAGGTCTATGGCTTCGAGGGAGAATGTAAGGCCAAGTACAACGAGAGGTATTTCCAATGCTGCCAATGGCTCAATTTGCCCTGAATTCTACTAACATGATTTCAGGATTTTCAAGATCTTCTCTGAAAGCTTCTCTGCCCTACCTCTGGCCACTCTTGTCGGCAGCAAGTACCTGGTTCTTCATGGTGGCTTGTTCTCCGATGACAAGGTCACCCTCGACGACATTCGAAAGCTTAACAGACATAACCAGAAGCAACCTGGCCAATCTGGTCTCATGATGGAGATGCTTTGGACTGACCCTCAAGAAGAGCAGGGTCGCGGACCAAGCAAGCGTGGTGTTGGCATGCAGTTTGGTCCGGACATCACCAAGCGCTTCTGTGAGAACAATGGACTCGAAGCCATTATTCGAAGCCACGAAGTCCGTATGGACGGTTATGAAGTCCAGCATGACGGCCGATGCATTACCGGTCAGTGACAGCAGATCCACTTCGACACAACGCGACTAATTGTCTCCTAGTCTTCTCTGCCCCCAGATACTGCGACTCTACTGAGAACCGCGGTGCGTATATCAACATTCGCTCGGACTATAAGCTGCAGTATGAGCAGTTTGATGCAGTCCCCCACCCGGATATTCGACCCATGGTAAGATGCTCGTGACGAACAAGGCTTGATTTGATCCTGTAGCTAATCATTTCTTGCAGGCTTATGCCCAGAACTCGCTCATGTCTTCCCTGGCGTGAGCGTGGCGCGAGAGCATATACGCATTGATGAAGATTAAAAAATAAAAGAAACTTTGACAGTAGAGGGTTCTGGAATGTGACATTTGACTGCAAAAATGATACCAGTCATGCAAAAAGGACGAATTTGGACAATGGTGGAATAAACCTTTTTTGTTTCTTTCGGCTTTGCGGCGACGGGCGAGGACATGGGATTGTTGTATATAGGATACCCGGCGCGGATGAGACGTATATATGCGATCGAAACACATGCCTTTCTAGTATCGATTCCCCATGCTGAATAAGAGCTGGCTGAGCGAAGATGGCGAAGACTCTTTCCCTTGTCCAGAGAGTATAAAGTGCTGTCATTGCGTAGGTCTTGAGAATGGGGTTTCTTTCTTCTCCCTCGCGCGCTCTCTTTCAACCCCGCCACAGTTTCTCCAGCGCCTCGCTGCCGACCATTGTGCCCAGCCAGTCGGAGCACTGCTTGACGCGCAGCAGGAACAAGGTGCCGCCACCGTCGCCGCTGCCGCCGCCGCCAGCCACGCTCCCGCGATACGCAGTTAGGGCCGCCGCGAATGACTGGACGTCGTCGCGCGGCATGCGCACCCAGCACTGCCGGCCCGCGACTTTGAGGACGTCGAGTGGGATGCCGGCGCCCGTCTGTCCCAGGTACTGCCGCAGCGCGTCGGCGCAGTACGATCGAACGAGGAGCTCGTCGAGCGCGACGGCCTCGGGCGCGCTGCTACCGTCGGTGTGCAGCTCCAGGTGGGCGTAGGCAAACTCCGGGGCCTTGATGGTGAATTCGCGGCGTGTGGTTTGGGATGCCATGGCTATTGTATTGTGTGGGTTGTGGCCTGGTTCTTGTAGTGACCTTTCCTTGCTGACGGACCAAAAGTAAAGAAAGGGTTCGAACCGTGGACAAAGAAGCTATACTGAGCGGGACAAATAGAAAAGTGAAGGTCCTGGCCGTCGACCAGTACGAGAGAAGACGTGCAAAAAAAAAAAAAGAGGTCGAGCTCTTGGTGGTGGTGAAGATATGCATCTATCGGGTCCGCTTTGCGCGCAAGGTCAGTGTGCCAAACACCCCGACGTCGCCTCGTCCCTCCATTTCTTGGGATCAGCAAAACCGCACAACGACAACTGGGACTTGATTGAAGGGCTTGCCAACCTAGCGGATATACGAACTGGTGGAAAAAGAAGCCGAAATAGAAGCAATTGTGTTCACCCGCCCCCATATCGTCACCCTCACCGATCGTCGAAACCATGTCTGCGTCGGCCAACTTCGTGACGCCGGGCCAGCTGCGCTATCTGCGCGCGTGCATGGTCTGCTCCGTCGTCATGACCTACAGCGTGAGCGACCGCTTGCCCCCCTCCCCCCCCCTGCCGCCAGCAAAGTCGGGGACGATGTACTAATGATCCTTTTTGCCGCCAGCGCTTCCGCGACGAAGGGTGCCCCAACTGCGAAGAGTTCCTGCACCTCGCGGGCTCGCAGGACCAGATTGAGAGCTGCACGTCGCAGGTCTTTGAGGGCCTCATCACGCTCGCCGACCCGTCCAAGTCGTGGGTCGCCAAGTGGCAGCGCCTCGACGGCTACGTGCCCGGCGTGTATGCAATCAAGGTCTCGGGCCAACTGCCCGACGAGATCCGGTCGGCGCTCGAAGACGAGTACAGGATACAGTATATTCCGTGCGTGTAAACCCATCTGCCCCCCACCCCTTTGCCCTGTGAAAGCACAAAGAAGCTAATGTTACTGTGTGTAGGCGAGACGGCACGGAGGCCGAGGCGGAATAAGACAAGGGCGCGACGATTACGGAAACTCGAGCATTTTGGGGCAAGTAGGAGCGAATACAACAGGGATACGTGGGAGCGGGATCGGGATATTTCGGCGCTCTAGGCGTTTTGATTTTCAAAAAGACTGCTAGGCATTTGCAAAAAGAAACAGTAAGAAGAATTTCGACAAGAGAGAATAGAATATGCTGCCATTTATGGTATCTTTAAAAAAAAAGGCCTCTGTAACTCCGTACCCCAGATAAAGATTGTACACTTCCCCCTTGCAAGCACCAAAACGCCGTTACAATATGCAATGGAATTTGCGCAGCCTAGTAGCACTATTTTAACTGCTTCTCTGCTTCTTGAGGGGGTTTCCCGAGCCGGCACCGTCGCGCGTGCGCTTACGCTCCATCTCCTGACGCATGATGCGCTCTGCCTCGCTCATCTTCTTGGGCGCCCCAAACGCGGACGGCTTCTTGACGCCGGCGCCACCACCGGACAGCGCATTCTTCTTGGCCTGCGCAAAGACGTTCTTGACCGGCGCCTTGCCGGCGGCCTTGAAGGAGAAGCTGCCACTGGGTTTCTTCGCGTCGGGTGCGGCGGTACTGTCATCATCTGCCTTTTTCTCGTTGGTGTCTGCGTCGGGGTTTCCAGAAGTAGCGTCGTCGGGTGATGTAGCCGTAGTTGTCGCCAATGTCGTCGTCGCCGTCGTCGTCGCCTTGGGCTTGCTGTTTCCGCCGCCAAACGACAGGGTTATCTTCTCGCCGTCTTGCCTCCTGAGCTCGCGATCCTCGGCGTCCTTGTCGGCGTCCTTGTCGTGCGCGCCCGCGCCGGCAGCCTGCTGCGCGCGCCTGATTTGCTCGCGAATCATGCGCTGCTCAACCTCCTCGTCGCCTTGGGTCTGGGCGGCCTTGCGGCGCAGCGCCTCCTGCCGGCGGAGGGCGTCGGGCGAGTTGTCGATCCAGGCGATGTGGATGCCCTTGTCGTTCTCCTCGACGCGACAGATGCCCTCGCGGCCGAGGTGCTTGGCGAACTCGGTCAGCGACGGCCACTTGGTGGCGTTCATGTGGATGTGCTCCTTGTTGGCAATGTACTCTTGGTAGAAGTGGTTGATGTGCACCTGCTTCTCGCCGTGACCCGTCTTGAGGAGGTTGACAAAGTCGGATAAGAACTGGTTGCTGAAGTCGTTGATGAACTTTTTAGGGTCCTCGCCGACGACGAGCATTTGCCGCACGTGGCTCTCGGACTGCGTGTGCATCTTGAAGCCATTGGCGTCGCGGCATTGCTTCTCGCACACCTGGCAGTACCATCGCAGCCGCTGCAGGCCCTTGGACTTGAGCTTGTTGTTGAGGTGCTTGACCGAGCCGGCCTCTGCCTTGGGCATGGTGGGCAGTTGGTAATGATCAGGCGTTTTTTTGTGAGTTCGTGCCTGTGTGGATTAAATCGGGATCGCGGCAGGTACTCGAAATGGAGTATGCGCGTTGGTAAGGCAATTTGGCAGGAAAGCCAAAAAAAAAAAAAAAGGTTGCTGCAGAATTGGAGTGATGCTGCTTTGAAGAGGCAGTGGTGGCGGTTCGCCAAAGTACCTAATGTCTGCAGGCAGCGACGCAGCCCCGAAAAAAATCCGGCGCATGAATGCCCCACGCGCATCACCATCGACTTCCTCTCTCTCGCATCACCTTTTCTTGATCGTTTACCCGCTACGAGACGTACGCTATACGGCTACCTCGGATAAGAGACTAAATAAAAACACAGGACCGGATACCGAAGCCCGTGGCCCAGCATGTCGGAGCGCAAAGTCCTTCAGGTACGTGGCAAAGAGGACCTTCCCAGTCTCGTCACCCCCCACCCACTCCATGAAAGACGTCCGACATACTAACACCAATTTTCTTTCTTTTGTCCCAAATAGAAATACTACCCCCCGGACTTTGATCCCCGTCTCGTCAAGCGCGGGGGCGGCCCCAAGCAGACGGGCCCGCGGATCCAGACGGTGCGGCTGATGGCACCTTTTTCGATGAAGTGCCTGACATGCGGCGAGTTCATCTACCGGGGCCGCAAGTTCAACTCGCGCAAGGTGACGGACCAGACACAGCGGTACCTCAACATTCAAATCTTTTCGTTTCACATCAAGTGCACGCGGTGCAGCGCCGAGATCACGTTCCGCACCGACCCCAAGAACAACGACTACGCCATGGTGAGCGGCGCCGCACGCAACATGGAGCCCTGGCGCGACCGCGCCGCCGCCGACGAGAGCCTCGAGGACCGCCTCGACCGGCTGGAGCGGGAGGAGGCCGAGGCCGCGGGCGAGGAGGCCGAGGCCCGCACCGCCATGGAGGAGCTCGAGGCGAAAAACGCCGACGCGCGCCGCGAGATGGCCGCCGCCGATGCCCTTGACGAGATTCGCCAGCGCAACGCCCGCATCCACCGGTCGGAAAAGGACGGCGTAGACTTTGCCGACGCCGTGGTCAGGAGCGAGGACGAGGAACGCGCCCGCCAGGACGCCGAGGACGCCGAGGCTGCGCGCAAGGCGTTTGCGCGCCCGTCGCTCCGC
Organism: Cordyceps javanica; assembly: GCF_051103115.1. Classification (NCBI taxonomy): domain Eukaryota; kingdom Fungi; phylum Ascomycota; class Sordariomycetes; order Hypocreales; family Cordycipitaceae; genus Cordyceps; species Cordyceps javanica. The sequence continues at coordinate 1,111,296 of NC_139297.1, forward strand.
ACCTCCGCGGCGGGGACGGAGGAGGAGGAGGAGGAGAAGGAGGAGCAGAGACGGCCGGCGGCCACGGAGGCACTACTAGAAGAGGACAGGCAAGATGGGGGGCGCGCGTCGTCATCGTCGTCGGCTGTGGTGGCCAACGGGGCCGAGATGCCGCCGCCGCCGGTGCCGGTGCCGTCGTTTAAGAGGACAGTCAAGAAGAAAAAGGACCACTCGGCGCTGCTGGGCATCAAGAAGAAGCCGTCGTTGGTGTGATGCCAGAACCTTGTGGAGAGGGGACTTATGGGAATGTGTTACTGGGATGGAGTTTCTTGGTGTTGGGTCTTTTTGGCATCGCCAATTACGATCATGGTAACAAAGCATTATTTGACAAGCGCTAGGGGGTTTTCCGATAATGATGAGCGTTCTGGGGCGTTTTGAGCGTTTTGTTGTCATATATTGGTACAAGCCAACCTCATTTTCTGTAAGACTGACATGCAATTGATTGCAATGGACAGGTACGAGCCAGAGTAACAACAATCTCGACAATTAAAAACTATATTCGCATGTATTTCGCTTTGTAATGCTTTCAGTAAGTGTACCAAGGTTAACACCGCGCGTCGTGATGAGCACATATGGTCACGAAGGTACATGTATACCAGAATAGAGAAATATCACGGTGTGGAAAGTGGTTGATTTGACTTGCGGATATCAATTTTGCCAGTTAAAACATGACAGAACCAAGTTCGTCTTTTCCTTATTACCAGGTACTTGAGACTACTTTGTTTCCTGAATGCTACACTGAAACTGACCCCTTCTAATCGTATGTGACAAGAGCTTGAGATAAAATTGTGACAAGCGTGAACTAAACCTAAACCTGAGAATAGGCGAGAAAAAAAAGGCCAAAGCCAAAAAACCCCTAACGCCGTGGCATGTTTGCGTGTATCGTTCCGTTCGTGATGTAAAAGAAAAAGATGAAAAAGCATGAGAACATGGAGCCGTGCTGTCGAACCCGGTGTCTCTTGCTGGTTGTTGGAAATAGGACGCATCCTCGGAAGAATTTGTCAAGAAGAGCATATTTTTTTTGGTACCAGGAGAGAAGAGTAGCGCCACTGGGGGTGCTACCTGTCCGCTGACGTGACTGATGATGGAAGAAATGCGATCCAAAGCGTAACCGTCCTTGGAAAGCTAGGTAAGGTGGTGATTGAAACAAGCGTTATGCTTGGTAGTGAAAAGACGCCCCCGTGTAAAACAAGAGGAAAAAGTCGACAATGTGGGTGTTCGTGTGCGTGTGAACCTGAAAGCTCCGATTGTCTTTTGATTCTTTTCCTCTCGCTTTTTTTGATGTTTGTTCCGTGAGCAGACTAGGTACTGCTGACACCGTTACTCATGGAGCTCGACGTTGACGTCTGGCTGCTCCCGGAGCTCTGGGGCGCCGAGGATCGCGACGCCTCCATCTGGCGCTTGGTATGCTCGTGCATGAAGCGAGCGTAGCTGCTGATGCTAACGGGGGGAGAAGAGGAGGGCATGGCGATGGCGCTGGTGTCTTGCGTGGCGGGCATGATGGATGGTTTTGGCGTGTGCGTAGGTGGTGGGTACGTGATGGGATTTTGTGGTATGGCAAAGTTATTCTGCTCGGTTGTGTGGGTTGCAACGGTAGTGGGAAAGACGCCCGAGAAAAAAGTTGTTTGCAAGGCTTTTGTTTCCGGAGAAGTCGTGGCGTAATGTACAAGGCAGAATAGAAGAAGTCTGCAGAATATTGCAAGATTGAAGTAGAAAATCAGGTGCAGGCTCGATGAATTGTGTCGTTTTGAAATGGACTGAGTGTGTGATTTGGAAAAGAGAAGAGAGTGAGGACGGGCGGGGCTCCAGGGTCTTTATAAATCAAGATTGAAAGAGGAGGACGATGGGACTGGCACGATGAGGGGGGGGGGAGGAAGGGGGGTGTGTGGGCAAATACACGAGAAGTAAAAAAACCCGTAATATGGGAGGCAGACTGGAGAGAAGCAGAGAGGCAGAGGTACTCAGATCAGCGTAGACAACAGAGGAACAGAGTACGGAGTAGCGACAGGGCCAATAACAGAAGGCGGACTGGAGAGTTGGCAAAAAAAAAAAGAGGCTTGGTTGTCTGGGTTGTCAGGGTTGTCTAGACCGGGCCTGGGCTGGCAAACTGGGCTGTTTTTCTTTCTTCCTTGGGGAGGGGGTGGGAGGAGAGGAAGTGGAGTGGGGAGTCAAATGATGGCATAGTGGGTGAGAAGTGTGGATGGGGGAAAAAGTTGGATAACTTAGGCACTGGGGGCATGCACACGCACAGTACTCAGAGGCCAGCCCCGCAGAGGTAAAGGGTGGGTGGACACCACTGACGCAGGTTGGTTGGCAGGTGCAGTCTCTCTCTCGCTCTCTCTCACACCCATCATAGGGACTTGCTGAGTACCTCGAATCCTCATTGTGACCCAGGCACCTCGGGGGAAAAAAAAGAAAGAAACAGGCTTGGTGGCAATTTACGACACAAAAAAGCTTGAGTCCTTGTTTTCAAGTGGACAAACGAATTTCCTTCCTCTTCTTCTGTTTTCTTTCTTCCATATCAACATTGAACGGAGCGAGCATGAGCAATGCAAGTCTCTTTCATACCACGGTAGGTACCTGGGTAGGTACTTCAGTAAGTATCTAGGAACCTAGGTCGGTTAGTAGCGAGCTCACAAACAGCCTGTCCACTGGCAAGTCTCTATCAGTATTATTTTACTTAACGATGCCGCCATACCAACCTATATTTGCTACCTTAGTAGGTACTCCGTACTTAATCGCACTACACCAAAACAGCTCCGGTGTTTTTTTCAAGCACCCTTTTCAACTCTTGTAATTTGTACGCAACCATTTTTCTTCCATCCCGTATCGTACTCGTAAAGCATCTCTCTTTTTTGGTTTACCACGAGTCAACTCCCCAGAACCAACTCCTCCCGGGGCCAAGGCCAGCACCCACCCGCAACAAACTGAGCCCACGCAAGGCGAGTAACTTACTGGCCACAGCATGCATGCGGTGCGACGCAAGCCGGGGTTACATCGCAGCCAGTTTTCTCTCGTAATCTGTAACATTAATGCACCAAAAACCATAATCATGACCTCGACCCAAAACGGGTTGGACCCTTGATCACTTTGTTCTCGGGTCTGGGCCCTTGCCCTTCACCAATTGTCAGTGTGTCCCCCGCTCTCTCAGCGGTGGCCTATGGCGTAACCAGTGGGGCAACGAATAGGAAGCAGCTGTCATATTCTCGGTTCAAGAAGGAAAAAAACAGGAGCAAAGATATCAAGGGTCTCTCTCGGCACTCGATAGGCGTATTGGCGTACAATCGAATATTCATTCCAATGATGAATTCAACCGAAGGACATTTCTTTCCTCCCCCGAGAGGCGGCCGAGGAAAGCTACTGATATGCATCGGTGCCCCACTTGGATGAGCTCAGGGTCCAACGCCACCTAGGTCAAAAAGCCGGATTCAAGCGGGATTTAAGGAGAGCAATCAAAAAGAAAAAAAGAAAGAAAAAGAAAGAGGTATCATTTAAACACGATGACGATGTAAGTAAAACGTGCGACTCATGTTTTGCCCGTTGTGGTCAAGGCACGCACTCCCCTTCCACCCTTCTGAGCCCGGGGGAGGCGTTGCGTTGATGGGGGCCGCAGGAAAAAGCCCCCTACTCAAAGGTATTTATGTCCTTTACCAAGGTTTCCCACGGGGAAAGGCAAATGCAAGATTTCCTCTCGTCGGTTGTCACCCACAGAAAGGAGAAAATAAACCGTGCCCCAAGTCACAAGACGTGGAGCAGAAGCAGCAGCTGAGAGGGCAACAGGCGGACGGGCGGGGTTATGGGTGTAAGATGGATGAAAGCGACGACGCCTAAAAAGCAGGGCTGATAGAGTCGACGCAAAGTTCCAGACCACGGCGCGAGCCTTTTTTTTTTTCTGGTGGTGGGTGAGTGTGAGTGAGAGAAAGATGAGGGATCAGCAGAGGCAGAGACGGGTACGTAGACAGAGAGAGAGTTGAACCCGTTTCTAGTTAGTTGTAAGTAAGTACCTAGGCAACAACAGGCTTCCCAACTACCTACCTTATGATGTCACTGGTTGGTTTTGTGGGTGTGTGAGGTTTTAGCGGGTGAGCAGGGGGTCAAGATGGTGTGCAGGTTTGCAGTGCAGGCTTGCAGTGGGGGTGCAGGTGCACGCGGCCAACTGCTGTGAAGACCAGTCGCCCAAGTCAATCATACCTAACAGGGAATCACATTCTGCGACGCCGCTTCAGAACCAATTCGTTTTCGTTTTTACCCTTTGATCGACGCAATTTCCCGCTCGTCATTGCCAAACCTGGCCTCTCTTCTCTCTCTGCCACTTACTGCTTGTGGGGCGGGGTTTACCGGAATATCGTCAATAAAACAGAGAGTCACCCAGGGCTCAGACCACTGTTGATATGGGGAGCACAGAATTAATTATCAGATGGTAATAAATACAATGATAACTATAGGTAGCTACTAATAATAAGGGGGAGGAAAACAAGCTCCGAGCTGTGCGGAACCACCGTCCCCGCAAGACTCCATGGTGTGTTATGCTGGCACCGAGCTCTCCCCCTGTCCCTCTTCCACACTAAAAGTACTGATACCACTACCTTTCGTGCAACGCCCTTGATGAGGCACCAAATTCCCGATCGTGGGATGCCCTTTCGTGCATGCCGAATTGCCCGCTTTGCCATGTTTCTCCCTCAAGATTGCCATGTTCCTTACTGGGCTGCCCCATATGAGAATCAGGCCATCTTTAAAGTCTATGCATCCCCGCCTGGCAACTCTATTATCGTGACCGGATATCTGGTTGCAAAGTTTTCTGGTTGAGGGAAAACCAACCAACCAACCAACCAACCCACCCCGCACAAACACAAATATGCGGCCACAAAAAAAAACCGGCTGCAAGATGAACCACAAAATTCAAGGTATACCACCCATCCACGTTGCCACGGGCAGATGGGTTCCCATCAAAGCAGAACCACAGAAATCCTCACGCCAACATCTTTGGGGGAATAATTTGGGCGAATAGAGGCGAAAAACAGTCTGCTGCCCTCAACAAAAACGGGAACCAGGCAAATAGGCTGGCTCAGCAAGCCACCACCATCACTACCACTGTCTACCAGTACGACATGATTGCCATCACACCTTGTGGCCGCTAACGGAATGCATGTCCCAGGTCAGTGACGTTTGTGGCTCCATTATAACTGACGGTCCGACAAGCCCGCCCGCCCCTGGTCACATCTGCTGGTCTGCGAGGCGCCGGTCCAATGAGGTCATTGGTAGTCAATGGGGTCCACTCTACGATTTTAAACGGAGGTAACCCTGCGTCTCCGTTTTTCCTCATCTTTTCGGCGGACCGGTTCTGCCTCCTCTGCCTCGACATCATACCTGGACCGGACTACAACCTCCTGTTGCTGCAAACTCCAAGTTTTCCTAGCCCGTCTTCATCGCCACTTGCATCACGGCCAACACCCCACCAGCCTGTGCCTCTGTAGAGCAGCATACCACACCACCACACCAACACACCAACACACACGCCCTCTTGGATCAACCGATCAGTTGCTGCCAGCCATGGACCCTGCACCCGTCATTCGGAGAGGGGGTGTGTGCAGCCCACTCCACAAAAGCGTGTCAAAAACCTGAAAAGTTGCCTCTGGCCGCCCATGCTAGCCAATGACGGCACCGATTTACCTCCAATTCTCCTTGATGCGTTTGCGGCCTCGTCTGTCATTCTTTGCTTCACCTTGTCAAACTTATCAGAGGCCCCCGACTAACGAACGGTTACCTTGCATTGCCGAACCACCTTAAAATCAGGGTTCCGGGGGCCCCTTTGGACCCTTTCGATCCCGAGCCTCCATCCTGGACTTGGGCATCGCACACTCGTCATTTGCTCGGGACGTTGAATAATTGTGGCCTCCTCCCGATGCTTGATCCATAGGTTCTGATGGCACTGCAACCCCCTTGCCATGTCGAGCGACACTGAGACCTGGTTGCCTGCCCGAGATGCGCATCTATTCTCACCCCTCCCATGTCGGTGGCAAGCTGCCAAAACGACTACAGAGAGAGATGAAGCGCAGCCTGGTGGCAAAACAAGCATTATGGCGTACATCTTGCTACCGCCACCGGGGGAAGAAATAACACCACACACATCAATATAATCTGACTCGACAGGCTTTTGCTCATCGACATGCGGATGATGTCAACGGCTTCGCGGCCAGGGGTCCCCCCCTCTCCACAGCACCCAAACAACGCAGGACGCAGGAGTGAACCCTTCCACATGGTTCCATTACAGCCTTCAGATAAACGTTTGCCAGTCTCTTGCATCATGTCACAGCGACCCGAGATACTGGCTGGAGGTTGCGTGTGAGCGTGTCTGCTGCATCGAGATGGCGGGCTCTTTGGTGGAACAATGACGCTACACGATTCATGATGCGTTCGTTCGTATGCCACGCCCATTATTTGAGAGCATGTGCTGTGTCGTCACATTATGTAATTGCCCATGTGAAGGCCACGGATCTTGATATCAGTCTGTAAGCAGCTTTGGTAGGGCCTTCTTGTATTGCATTCTGTGATTGTTTACTGAGAGTTCTGCTATGACGCGCACAACTGCCTCTCTACCGAGAGCTCGCAGTTGCTATGCCAGCAACAGTGAGAATTATGGTACTCAACAGCTCCTCATGACTGTATGACTGTTCGCAAAGCTGTCACGCTCGTATTCGGGGTTTCGTTTTTACAAGGCTTTTTTTCGTTTTGACCTCAGTACTGTAGAAGCCGCAGACGGCCGTGACTCACTCGGATATAGAGTCAGTGCTCCCAAAAACCGACCTACCATTGGCCGGCACTAAAGAATCGAGGGCGATTTTCTGTCATGGCTCTGTGCTGCTTTCTAACTTGGAAATAAACCATATTTCGAATCTCTTCTAATTTTTTTGCTAAATGTACACCATTGCCCGTCGGTAGGTACCGCGCGATCTTATTCCAGCTCCACTGTAGTGTCGTTTTTGGCGCGCGCGCTTCGCATTCAATAACCTTTGACCAATATCGTGACAAACGAATTGGAAGCGGCAATCATACGCGCGTAATCGAACCAGCCGAGTCAATCCCATACAATCAAGAAGTTTAAGGGATTTAAAACAAGCAAGAATGGCGGACATCTCACACGACCAGAATCCTGGGGCACCGCCGGACTTGAACCACCACCCGCATCTGGCCATCTGCCCGCCGGCGCCCACTCTCCGCGCACCGCCGCCCGAGTCCCTGACCGACGGCACGGTGACAATCCGCCGCTGGCAGCCCTCGGACGCGGACGCACTGTTCCGCATCATAACGGCCTCGCGCGAGCGCCTCGCCGCCTGGATGCCGTGGGCGGCGCGGGCGACGACCTACGAGCGAGACGAGGCCGTGGCGTTTACGGAGCGCACGCACCGGCGGTGGGAGCGCGACGAGGGCTGGGACTATGCGATCACAATTGGCGGTGCTGGCAAGGAGCAGAACGACGAAGAAGGTGACGAGGAGGAGGAGGCGGCGGCGGTGGTCATTGGGTCGTGCGGGCTACGTCGCAGGGACGACCACCCGGGCGTCGACGCCGGGTACTGGCTCGCCGACGGGCACACGGGCAGCGGCCACGCGACGGCGGCGGTGCGGCTGCTGACGGCGCAGGCGCTGGGGGGGATGGGGGCGCCGAGCGTGCGGATCGTGCACGACGAGGCCAACGAGAGGAGTCGCGGGGTGCCGCGCAGGTTGGGCTTCGAGTGCCAGGGCGAGGTGGACGCCGAGGACAACCCGGAGGGCAGGCGGGATACGGTCTGGGTCAAGTATCCAGATCCCGTGCAGGGATAATCGGGTTGACTTTTCGAAAGGAGGTCCGTTGTGGTTTTGTGTCGGGAAGGATTCGTTGCATAACGACAGTGGACTGTCGGGTCCTGGAAAACGGCCTCTGCAATCGGGCATCTGGGGCAGCGCGCATGCTGTCGGCGGAGGATACACGTCAATACATACGAATCTAGGCATCAGATCACCAATTCTAGAAGTAGCGGTTGCGTTTTACGGGGGGAGCGTCTTTGTCGGCACATTCTAGTATTCTTGTACAGTTCTTGAGTGCAATGTCTCTAGCACACTTGCAGCCAGGACTGGAGGCAAATACCGAAAGCGAATGGCTGACTCTTTGAGGAATACAGGATAAAAACCCAGTGAATGCTTTCAAGATTGATAGAGACGTCACAATTAAAAAAAAAGCCACAACCGGACTGGATTTATAATGACTTATAAATCCTGGGGAAACATGCCTCAGCACCCCAAATTGTCCGCTCCGCTCCATGCCAATGCACGCAACAAGTCCGCAAAGCTTTGGCCGTCTCCACCCCGTCTCCGGCGTGCCGCCGCCGGAGGCCAGCCCAGCCAACGCCCCGAAGCCAGCGCTATAACCTGTGATTGGCCAGCTGGGAGACGTGATTCCGTCCCGCGCGGCAGTCCCATTTCCCACATCAATAAGCTTTTGACGGCCAAAAACGGAAGAGCAAGAAGAAGAAAAGGAAATAGAAGAAGAAGGGCCAGGAAACGAGAAAATGAGGCAATATGGAGTAGAAGCCAAAGAATCAAGTCACGCCTTGGTCCCTGATATCGAAATGGACATGGTGAAAATGCGGTGAGCTGATTGTCATGTACGAGTAATATATCTTGCATTACCATGCATAGCAGTTTGCGATATGACTGCAGACCCCTATTAGTCCACTAATCCGAAACGAACCATCGTGTATCAAAATACGGTATATATCGCCGAATAGGCTCTGCAATAACAACGAGCGGAATCCACTTAGCTGCCGCCGAGGGCCCTACAACACCTCGATACCAGCGCGCCGTTGAACCAAGTTTTCTCCTTTCTGGGTAAACCTGTGAAAGTGGATGGCCCCGCGCGCGCACGCCTTCATAAGCTTGCGTTCTGATGACAGATGCAGATCCGGCATTAATAATGGCGCCCAGGGGACGGATAGCTGAAGAGAAAAAAGAGGGTGACCTTGGGCTGGCGGCTCACCGGATCCGACTCATTAGTCTGGTCCTGCCGCGCGGGATGGCGATAGACATCAAGTATATAGATTGCTCGCACCCACGTTTTACCACGTCACTGAATGATAGGAAATCTCTGTCAGCGCCTGGGCTATACTTTCTCGGTCATTTTTCTCAACATCTCTTCACAAACACCAATTCACGCACCCTCCCACCTCATGAAGACCATTGTCATCCTCGGCAGCGGCGTCGCCGCCGCTGCCGTGATACGCCAGACCATGAAGTCGACCGTGCTCCCGCGCCGCGACACCAGGATGGTCGTCGTAAGCCCCAGCACGCACTTTGTCTGGCCCATTGCCATGCCTCGCGCCATCGTCCCCGGCCAGTTCGCCGACGACAAGTTCATGTTTGCCCTGCAGCCCACCTTTGCCGAGTACCCGGCCGACAAGTTCGAGTTTGTCCTTGGCACGGCCAGCGCCCTCGACCCGGATGCCAAGACAATCCAGGTAGCTCTGAACAACGGCGCGGACGGCCGCGAGAGCAGCGACACGCCACGCACCGTTGCGTACGACGTGCTCGTGATCGCCACCGGCGCAGCGTCGCGCGACGACATGCCCTGGAAGCCGCTCGCCACGACGGAGAGCACCGTCGCCAAGCTCCGCAGCGTGCAGGCGCAAGTCAGGGACGCCGAGACGATCGTGGTCGCCGGGGGCGGCATCACGGGCGTGGAGGCCGTCGGGGAGCTGGGTTACGAGTACGCGCGCACCGGCCGCAAGCAGGTCTACTTTGTGCACGACGGCGCGCTCCCGCTCTCAGCGTCGGCGCTGCCGTCGGTGCGGAAGCAGACCCGCGCCGAGATTGAGAAGCTCAAGGTCAAAATCATCCCCAACACCAAGGTCACCAGGGTGACCGCGGCGGGAGGCACCGCCGACACGGTGCTGGAGCTCACGGCCGCCGACGGCAGGAAGACGATGCTCACGACGCAGGCGTACGTGCCCGCCCTGGGCGTCCGTCCCAACACGGCGTTTGTGCCCGCGCGGCTGCTCGACGACGGCGGCTACGTGCGGCAGACGGAGACCCTGCAGGCCGAGGGCTACGACGCCGTCTTCACCATTGGCGACGCGGGCAGTCTCGAGGCCAACAAGGCCTCGGCCGCCGACGCGCAGGCCCGGCACCTGATTGCGGCGCTGCCGCTGTATCTCGACGGCAGGCCGCTGCCGGCGTACAAGCCAGCGAGCAAGGACATGTTTGGCATCACGATTGGTCGGAGTCGCGCCACGGGCCAGGTGGGAAGCTTCAAGATTTTCAGCATTCTGATCTGGTACCTCAAGGGGCGGTTCCTGGGGACTGACTATGCGGATCATATCGCGTCGGGCAAGAGGACGCTGACGACCAAGTTTGAGTAGGATAAGTCCGGAGGAGACGGTATGCTTTATTTGATTTTTGATTTTTGATTTTTATCATCTTTCCGCCGGGGACATCAGCATTGGAGTTTTAGGGCTAGTTGTCAAGCTGGTTCGCTGTATATCTTTAAATTGACTTACACTAATACAATACACACTCGACGTTCATCTACAACACACCAGTACATCACAAGACTGCATTGTGTTCCAAGAGCTACAAGATTTAGTCTAATAAGATTCAATCTAATTCCTGCCGTTGTTGAACTCACAAATCCCTGTCAAGAGTTTCATGACATGACTAAACAATTGATAAGTCAATGATCAGTGACATGACTTCACGTTGTCTGGCGGCCCACCAAGCAGCGACCCACACCTTGCAGCAACCGCCGCAGCAGCAGCTCCAACCTCGTCATCTTTGCATCTGTCGCGCAACAAACCGAGCTCCAACCAACGTTCGACGAGCATTGCACTGGCATCGCCGAGTCTTATACACATTCATCTGTCGCAAGTCGTTTGAAGAAAAGCTGGTTCTAGCAGCCATTGCGCGCGCGCATGGCCTGCGAACCCCGACAACAACCGCTCTCTTGATCATTTCCGCGCGCTCCCCGTACCCGGCGAGCCACCCGAAACCATGAACAGCCAGCCTCAGCCGGCTGGGGTGGCCGAACTCGTCACGCTGCGGGACGCGACGAGGTACTGGTCCAAATTCGTCGCGCGGTGCATCTCGAGCCGGCTGGAGAGCGACCGCTTCCGCAGCTTCGTGCGGCACGTCCACGCCCAACACCCGCTGCCGGCTCTGATCGTGGCTGACCTCTTCCTGCGCCCGCAGCCCGCCAACCGTGTCAGCCTTGACCCGCGCGTCCCGCCGTACATGACCGTCCTCACCCAGCTCGGCTTCACTGACGCGCCGTCCATCCTGCGCGTGCTCTACAAGTACTCGGCACTGCACACATACGCCGCCCGCGCCAAGCCGCCGATGCTGGCAGATGGCGGAGATGTCAAGAAGAAGGAGGGAGAGAAGGGGGAGGGCGGTGAAGGAGAAGCAAAACAAGAAAAGACGGTGCGCTGGCAAGAGTCCTCGTGGGCAGAAGAGGTCATGTTCTACCACGTTATTAAGACTATGTTTGAGGGCATCGCCTTTAACGACGCCAAGACGGGGCTGGAGCTGGTCAGCGTTACTTGCAAGTGGATGGACCTGTTTGTCAATGCCAGCTCGGCCTTTGCGGTCGATGTCCTCGCGAACAAGCATGACAGGCAAGCCCGCGAAGAAATGGAAACAGTGCGTGCTGCGCTCGTGCCGCTACTTTTACGACTGGTAGATAACGCCACGCTACTTCGCATCATCAGCAGACCATTTGCCAAAGGTGAGCAAGAAAAACATGGCTCATTTTTGATGACCCAATAAAAGCTGACACAGAGAGCGAGCAGGTGTCCGAAAGCACTTGTCGGAAAGCCTCGGCAACTTCATACAGACTTTCCAACCTCCGCCTCTATATGTCGAGAGGCTGGAAATTTTCCGCACACAGACGCTTGCGCAGCTGGACCCTATCGATGAGAATAAAAGGGCCGCCAATGCGGCCATGGATGAGCTTCTCGACTCCACTGTCGGCCTTGAGAGTTTTGTCATTGCCGACATCCCCATCTCCAACTCGAGGGCTGCGCTCTATGTCTACCTCAATGCGGCAGTACGTTTTGTTTTCCCTTGAAGCGAGTTTGAAACACTGCGGCTAACACTTGAAAAGCTCGTCGGAAGGCCCGTACTGGATGACGCCATGCTTTACGCCTTCTTGAATAATAAATACCAGGAAAATCAACAGGCGAGCGCTGTCGATCTGATTGTCGCCTCATTTGACGTGCTCGCCAATGCAGTATTTCGCAACGAAGGTCCGAAAGACGCCCATCTCTTGCGTTCTTTTGTGGTCAACAAACTGCCGCTGCTGTTATGCCAGTTGTGCCATCCGGAGTTCTCGGCCACATCGGCCGAATTTTGTATCACGGAAGCCCTCAGCCGCGTTGACACCAGCATCTTTCCCACAGCATCTCTCATGTTCGATGAATCGCGGAATAACAATCCCTACATGGACAGCGTGCGAGAAGAATTTTGTGCGGCATGTGCCTTGCACGGGCTCATTGAGAGAGACCACGTCGATCGCATCTTGGGCGAGACGTCCATGTCTTATGATTCGTCACTGGAAAGGGCTAACCGGGACAGGCTTGTCAGCGACTGCTTGTCCGACTCCGGGAAGATCCAGAATATCATCTCACAGTTAGACAGGGTGGATGGCAATGTCGGGGCCGTGGCCAATGCCATTGTGGAGGTTGGTGTTTTCTGACAAATGTACAACGTCAAGTTCTAACCCTATTTAGTTGATTCGACAACTCTGCATAAACAAAGACACAATGTCCTTGAAGCTTCTATGCACGCAGCTAGCCCAGAAGCCGCAATCGCTAGACATTATCCTCTTATTCGACAAAATCACTTCGATCCTCGAGCCAGTGTGCACGCTCTTGGACAATTGGAGATATGAAGAAGACCAGGGCGAGTATCAGCCCGTGTACGAAGAATACGGCGCTATCCTTCTGCTGGTATTCGCCTTTACCTATCGCTACAACTTGTCGCCGCTGGACATTGGCATCCAGTCGGTCGACTCGCACGTAGCCAAGATTATCACGCAGTCGCATATTCTACGGCCGTTGGACGAGCTAAGCGAGCAAGAATCGGGACATGTGACGGGTTGGATCAACGGCCTCTTTGATAACGAAACTGGTGGCCTGGGAGACGACCTCATGTCCTCGTGCCCGCCGCACGAGTTTTATTTGCTCGTCGCGCCCATTTTTCAGAGCATCGTCACCGCTTATACGTATGGCTACATTAACGATGAGAGCCTCAAAGGCGGTGTTGAATGTACGTCTCCCTCCGGACATGCAGAGTCCGAGTTTGCACAAGACTAACTTCACGCAGACTTGGTTGACACTTTTCTGCTGCCGTCGCTCGTACCGGCGATTCGATTTTTGTCAGACTACATCTGGGTAGACCAGAAGGAGCAAAAGTCGATAGTCAAAGCTTTGCAGCTGCTGCTCACCCCTAGCTCTATCTCTGGAGAAGCAAGCACGGTGCTGTCAGCGGTAAAAAATCTCGTCGCGCAGCCGCTGGAGCATGCACTGCGATCATATCAACGACAAGACCCCCGTAACCAGGATATCGAGCCGTTGTTGAGATCGCTCAAGGAGAGCCTGCCCCTGTCGCGACGGACGGGGGGTGCCGAGCACCATGAGATGGGGTCGTGGGCCAACAGCTCCAACAGCGGCCTGTCCGGCGCCATTCGTCACACCGTCCACGGGCTGGTGCAATGGAGTGTGCAGCCGGGGGTGAACGTGATGCCGGCCTCGTACACGCACCGCCAGTTCATCACCGGGTTGCGCATCATCGGCCCCAGCAGGCTGCTGCGACTCCTCATGGAAGAGATTCGGCAGCAAAGCGATCTGGGCAACGCCACCGTTGTCTACGACGTGGCTGCGGCCCTCGTCTCGGCGACGGACTCAACCAACGAGGCGCCGCCGCCGGCACCGCCGGTCGCGAACCTGCTCGACACGGCGGGCAGTATGCAGGCGCCACCGCAGCGCCCCCAGAGCCTGCGCGATGCGCTCAAGACGGCGGCCGAGGGCTATAGGCGGCTGCAGAAGCACGACCCATTCCTGGCGGAAGCGGTGGTGCGGCTGCACCGCCGCGTAGAGATGCTGCTAGTGGTGCCGCAGGCGCAGGCAATCCTACAGACAGCCGACATACCACTAGACCTTGACGGCGATGCCATGGCGGCGGCGGCGGCGGCGGCGGCTGGCGCAGACCCGATGGCCGTAGACGGCTTGGACACGACCGGCCTAGACATGAGCCTGGGCGCGGATCTAGACTTGTCCGGCGGCGGCGGCGATGGGGACTTGTTCGGTGGTTTGGACACGAGCTTGGATATGTTTGACGGGTGGGACAGTATGGACATGGGTGTAAACTAGGCGCAGCTTCTTCCCTGCTTTTGTACTGGTGATTTTGCAGCTTGTTGTGTAAATCGTAGTCGTGTTTGAAAGCACTAGCAAAATCGGAATTGGAAAAGGGCCATCATTGTAGAGCAAGGAGTTTGAATACATCAAGACATGACGAAAAACTCGATAAACATACCACACGAAGTGGTGGGTGTATGCCGTGAGCATCGTCGCATCTACCCATCAATCAGTATCTCCGACGACGAGGCTGAGCTGTACCTGACTCAGGTACCACCAGACCAGGGACAGGTATACACTACGCGAAACCTGCGGCGAAATTGTATGTGGGGGCAAGTAGAGTGTACAAAAGTTCTAATCGACCAGGCCACGCGACAAGAAGACACCTTGCCACTACGAGGGAGAAAAGAGGGCTGCTACTTGTGGTGCCAATCAATACTTAAAAGTCACCGTAAATAAGTAAGTAGAGCTCAAGTACTTAGCAGCTAATATAATTGGGTACTTTACCTCCTAGCGTCCGCCGCATTTCATATTTGATAGCGACCTTAATACGTGACGGCCCCTGTACATAGCGGCCCGCCACAGGGTCTACCCAATTGGGTTGAGGACAGGATGCTCAATTCAGACCAGACCTCAGTAACCTTCTCTTCCCTTCCACACCTCCTCCCTCATCGCTTTGTTCAGTATCCTCCTCTCCGCATCTTCCTTTCTTCTCCTTTTGCCTGAGTGAGAAGCGATTCTCACTCTTTTTCTGTCCCCTTCGCCTTGTTGCTTGCCTGGCCGTCATGCTCTTCAAGTCGTCTCTCCTCGCCCTCCTGGCCGTCCAGGTCTTTGGCGCGCCAGCCAAGGTAAGCTTCCTTTTTTTCCGCCGTTCCATTGAAGGCTCTCTCCATGCGCGCCGCGCGAAGCAAGGCGTCCGACCTCGCGGAAAGGAAACCATTGGCCCATCCGGCAGGTTGTATTCATCGTTGGCTAACCCGTCATGCCTGCCGCCCTAGGACGCTGAGCCGGAAGCGCCAGCCCCCGCGGAGCTCAAGGCCAGCGTCACGGCCACGTTCCCCGAAGCGGACCTCATCGGCCTGCGCCTCGTCAACGGCAAGCCGACGCGTGCCGTGCTCGAGGTGACCAACAACGACGACGGCCCCATCCAGGTCGCCTTCGTCTCGGGCTCCCTGACCTCGGACAAGCCGCTGCCCGACGATGCGCCCCTCTACCAGAGCATCCTGCGCAACCTGACGGCCTCACAGTACAACCTGCCCGTCGCTGCCGGCCAGTCGGCCCAGGTCCCCTACGCCTTCGCACTCGACATGCAGCCCCAGGACGTCCGCGTTCAGCTAACGGCCCTTCTCACCGACTCCAAGGGCGGCATCTTCCCCGTCGTCGCCTACAACGGCACCGCGTCCGTTGTCGAGGCCCCCACCAGCTTCCTCGACCCGCAGATGTGAGTAGACGCTCGAAGCCGCGCGCGATCCTCGTCGGTGCTACTAGTCCTCGTCCCTAATACTGACCCGTTCTCCTACAGCATCTTCCTCTACCTTGTCCTCTCCGCCGCCTTTGCCGGCACCCTGTACTTTGTCTACAAGACCTGGATCGAGGCTCTCTTCCCCCCCGCCAAGAAGGCGCCTCGCACGCCCAAGAAGGCCAAAAAGGTCGACGCCGACGCCGTCCTAACCAGCTCCGAACCTAGCGCTACTGCTACCGGCAGCAAGACCTACGACGAGAGCTGGATCCCCGACCACCACATTGCCCGCCCTGCGGGCAAGCGCTCCAAGTCTGGCACACCCAAGGCTAAATAAGGTCAGGACTTGTTTGGCTTCTGACTGTGTGTATGTGTGAACTAGTGGGTGGTTGTTTTCTTGTTCTTTTGAGGAGAGAAGCTCTCCGTCGTGCCCGATATGAAACGGCAGGTGACGCTTGAAGTGAGTTCGGAACACATGTGAACATGTGTTACGATGGCAAAAACACGGCATAGGACATCTTTTGCCTGCCCTGACGCTACTCGGGAATGATAATGACGATGCGGGGATGGATATGTAGGATTACCAAAAGCAAAAATTTGTCCAAAGAGAGAGATGACTCATAGTACTGGAGTTTGAATTGAGCTATTGAACAACTACTAGTCTACATTGTTCCGTGCTTGACGTACCCATGTAACGCCGGGGTTTTCATGTAAACACTGACGACCCTTGGTTTTGCTATGCCATGATGTAGCAGGATCGAGTTATATCGCCCGCATGATCCGATCGATGCTGTTCCGTGAGGCCAAGATGGCGAACACTGCAACACCACGGATAGACGCAAACTTGAACGAGCCAACAGCGCTCGCCACTCATATCCTATATAACCTTTTCTTCTCTCCCTCGTTGCTTCTCACCACCCCTCAAGAATCCTTCCCTGTCGTTGCCGCCAGCAAGAGAATCTTTGCCGCCATCCGCAAAACCCTATCGCGACTAACACGACGCCCAGGATGAGCACGGCCGCTCTCTCTGGAATGGCATGTTTTCACAACAACCCACGATTTAGTTTCCCAAGACGTTGTCTAGACTCTGTAGTGACGCTATTCTTCCTTCTCTAGCAGGCAACGAGGCGGTGGCTGCGTTGATCGTGATCCCCGCGCCGCAACGGCCTCTTCTCCCTGGCGTGCCACGGCTACATGTACCACGCATCACTACCACCACCTCCGCCTTCCGGCAAGGCGTCGGACCTCATCAGCCTCAGAGTCAGGCAGTCGCCTGTAGCACTAATTTGCGTCCTCTTTACGGGCCGCCGGAGCCTTAACAACGTAGGTATGCGTCGCCGTTTTCTTGTGTCCAACGTCGACATTGGCGGCCTGGTAGCCCGTCTTCTTCGGCTTCGCCGCTCTCATCATCGGCCGCCCCCCTCGGCTGATACTCGTGGCCTCAGGGCTGCTGCGGCCGGCGGCGGACAACGACGACTGGTCGTCTTCATAATCTCATACTTGTCTCGCAGCTTGGTTTCTTTATTTCTCTTTATTCTTTCTGTTGGCTGTGCGATTCCCCTCCACCGAACGAATTCATAATAAAATCAGCAAGAACAGGTGCTACGAAAGGTAACTCATAACATCGTAATATTCGACTGCCCAAAATGCTACCACCCTCATTTTCAGTATCATACACGGTCCATTTACAGGTGACATTTATTTATCCATTGCTTCTCGAGCCTGCCGCCTCTGCAGCCAGATACGATATTACTGCCCGGTCCTTGAACCGCCCATCGCTGGCGCTCCCCCCGTTGACACGAGTTGCCGGGCCTTGCTCCTGGACATTGCCAAACATACACTCCCATAAATCGCCCTTGTCAACCATTTCGCCTGCCGTTCTGTCCCTGCTCATCAGCTTGGACAGGGCGGCGTGTTCCAGCTCCAGTGTGTTGGCCTCTTCAATGCTCGCATCCAGCGGTTCCGGCGTGGCCGCCCTGGACTTTCCCGTTCGCCTGTTGTTGTGTCTGCTCGCGCTATCGCTTGCCGCCACCGCCCGGCCCATATGACCCATGCGCCGCCGCACCGACAGGTTGTAGATTGACTCTTCGACGGTGCCCGAGACCAAGTATAGCCAGACGGTCGTCTCGTGCTGCTGGCCGATGCGGTCGACGCGCGCGATGGCCTGCAGCTCGAGCGCTGTGTGCAGCAGCGGCTCGCACAGGAAGACGTGGCTGGCGTTGACGAGGTTGAGCCCGGACGAGTGCGCGCGCGCGTGCAGCAGGAAGCACTCCGCCGCCGGGTCGCTCTTGAACCGCGCGATGCCGTCCGCCTCGTCGATGGAGGCATACCCGATGCGGAAGCGGGAGAAGGCGTTGTGCAACACCGTCAGGAAGTCGCGGTACTGCGAGAAGATGATGGACTTGGCGCCCGGGTCCGATTCGCGCAGCCACAGCAGGTGCCGCACGAGCGTGTCGACCTTGGTCGTGAACGACGGCCCGTCCAGATCAATGTTTTTAATCTCGGCCAACTTGTCTGCGTTGAACTCGCTGTAGATGGTGCCATTGCGCAAAACGCCGTTGGTTTGGTGGCGCTCCTGCCGCGGCTTGTCGGCGCTGCCTTCGCTCAGGATCTGCAGCTGCTGCGGCTTGATGGCGATGTCGTGGAGCTGTTCTGGCTTGAGCTGCTTCTTGCACACGGGACAGTTGCGATGAGACTTGTACCACATCATCATACATTCTTTGCAGAACTGATGCCCACACACTGTGAGCACGCCCGTCACAAAGGGCGCCTGGCAGATAATGCACATGCGCGGCTCGTTAGACTTGTTGCCGGGCCCGCCTTCGCCATTTTCCTTGAGGTTCAGCAAATATCGGTGCTTGGCCTGGCTGGAAAGGAGCTTCTTGCGCGCATCCTGCTCCAGCTTGTTCATACGCTCCTCGACGCGCGCCGTTTTTTCGCCTTCGTAGGGGAGCACTGCGTCAGACACTACCTGTAACTGGCGGTAGTACTCAAGACGAGCATTCATGGCGTCCTTGAAGCTCTCAATCTCGGATTCTAACGCCGTTGCTGCCTTGCCCTGCTGGCTCAGCAGCGCTTGCGTGTGCTTCAGGTGGTCAGAGACAATTTTCAACTCCATAGCCTCGCGACTGCTGCTTGGTGCATCTCGATTTAAACGAGTTTGTAGACCCCGAAGTTCACCGATTGCGCCGCGCATCGATATGTGCGAGCGATGAGGCTTCAACTGTTTCCTGATATTGAGCAATGCCAGCATTTTCTCTGGGGCGGGACCACCACCGTTTTCTGCCAGTTTGATGCTCGTCTCGGTCTCGTGTTTAACTAGCTCATTTGTCTGCCCAGACATAGCGTCCTGACGATCTGCAATGACACTTCGTAATGCCTGCACATAAACCATCAAGTCATCCTGGTACTTGGCAGAGTCCACAAGCTCTTCACCAGTGAACTCAACTTCATCTTCCTCGTCAAGCAATGGCCGAAGAAGTAGCTGCACCACTTGCTCTCGCCACTCATCCATGACGTTGGCTTGCTCATTGAGCTCTCCGTAGAGCACCTCCAGCCGGTCAATAACTCTGCCACTCTCAATGCCCTTACCCGTTTCGACAATCAGTTCGGGGACTTGAGCAAATGTTTGGTTGTCAGCCTTTTTTTTAATCCTGGTCATATGACGGTTGACTTTGCGGTAGCTTTCTTGCAGAATCTCTCGTCTTAGAACCTTGGCGTTTTCGTACCCGTCATCTTCGAGCTTCGTAAGGCGATGAAAGTCTTCCGAGCCTGGCTCTGTCATTTCGGAGTTGTCACGCATTTGGAAATTGGCGTTGGCACAGAAGAATACTGCCTTGTGGTGTATTTCCAATGCAGAACGTAGCCGTCTTTGCAATTCCGAGATCTTACCCCTCGAATCAACAACATCAGCATCGCTTTCAGATTCAGAATCAGAGCCATATATGTTTCGAGCAACAGACTCGGGCAGTGACTCTCGGGATCTCTTGAGGTCTTCGATGCCGCTAGCGAGTTTGGCTCTAGAATCCTCGACAAGCTTCGCTGTCTCCTCGTGAACTTCTTCCCATATGGCGAGAGCCTCCTTTACTCTTGGGCTGTTCTCAAAGAGCTGACCGCGCGTTAACTTTGCTGCTAAATAAGCTCTCTCTTCATTGCGAATGGCCGTATCGCTCTGCTCCAACATTGCATTAAGAACTTCTTCAATGGTACGCATCGGCCGCTCTTTATTGTAACCAAGCAAACGTCGGCTATACACACCGACTTCTGGATGCAGAGCTGTTTGGCGTAGTCTGGTCAACCATGTCCGCATCTTCGTTTCATAGTCTTCGGGATCCCAGTCATCGACTGTAGGTGCCCCGTTCAAGGTCAGGTCACAGTCTTCTGCCATGTCCTTGAATAAGCTTTGGTAATGCTGCTCCTCTACGGCATTGAAAGGCATGCTGATAACGTAGCGTTTCTGAGGCGGTAGAAGAATTTCATTTCGCACGAGCGCTTTTGTATGTCGCAGCACAAGCGATCGAAACAGCGTCTGAAACAGCGGCTTGTGGAACGAAATCAGCGCATTCCATACCTGGTTCGCGTAACAATATGGGTGGTAGCGGAGAAATAACAGCAGTCCAAACAAGTCTTTTACGTCGTCCTTAACGGGAGTTCCGGTGATGCCCCATGCATTGATTCGTGGGATAAGGCGAGCAACTGAAGCAGCCTGGCTCACACCGCTCTCAATCATTTGTGCCTCATCGAGACATACTCTCCACCAGGATATTTGTACAAGAGGTGATTTGGGGCGTGCATACGCTCGCTCAAAGCGACGTGAACGATCAGGCGGGTCGGTAGCGAAGTGAACTTCTTGGGAAAGGACGGGATACGTCGTGATCACGACATCGTACGAAGCAAGCTCAGAAACTGCCTGCAATTCGTCGTCCTCGTCAAGTTTCCTGCAGCCTTGATAGTGAGTGACCCGCAGAGATGGCGCATGGCGTGCAATTTCGGTCAACCACTGCTGTCGGAGAGACTCCGGCGTGACAATAAGGGTGGCGTTTGTTTTCAAAAGCCCGTCCGAGTCCATGCGAGAATCCGAGGGGTCTTGAGAGATATCTTGGCGCTGATTTAAAAGGATGAGTCCAATAATTTCAAGGGTCTTACCGAGGCCCATCTCTTCGGCCAGAATCCCTCCCTTCATGACTCTGTCGGCTAGGTGATAGGGCATCTTGCTTCGCGAAACAACATGAAACACATCACTCAGATAAAATATATCCCCTTGTGCGTCCTTGACTTCGCGAAAAGTATCGCAATCAGCCTGCGCGACAGCCTCTGAGATAGGCTCCATACCAGAAGACGTAGACTTGATGCCCTCGCGATGCAAAAGCCACTTGACAGTCCTTTTCTGGTACGGAAAAAGGGTTGCCTCTAGCGATGGTATTTTGATAGACGCGGAATCTGGATCATCCTTGGGCGGAACGTACGCCGCTTCGTAGAAATCCATCGGGGACCAAGCAGAAGAGTTGATCCCGGAGTGAGGGAAAAAAGTATCGATAACTTCCTGGCTCTCTTTGCGCTCGACATTCGTTCGCATAACGTAGTATGGCGACGGGGTTTCGTTCCACATTATGTTGAACGTGAAAGAACAAGTGACCATGCCTTGAGCAATTTCCAGCTGGGCGTCAACTTTGGTCCACAGAACTCCGTGCGAGCTTCGTAGCACTGGCTGCGACATAACTTTGAACACATTGTCCATTCCAGGCTCAACATAATCATCGTGAATTAAGACGGTAAAATCAGGAAGACCAAGGGCCTTATTACGGGCTCTTAGACCGAGCAAGTTACCACCATATCGAAAGGTGACGTGGGGTCCAACGTCGGGCTTGACGGAAAGCTGGTCGGTCGTTTCGCGGCGTTCAATCGCGCGGGTGAAGGATATGGAGCCTTTTCGTACGCATATGGAACCAGTTGGGGGGGGCTCGGTAGTCTTGCGACGCTTCGCAGAACCCCCTCCACTTACACTATTGGGAATGTTCTGGTGTTCGGAGCCGGACGGCAGCGCGAGAAGCGCATCGACGATATCGGATGATAGGACATCTGCAGGGATAATTTGGCGTTAACCTTATGTTCTTTTGGTCATGCATGAAAGGAAATGACAGCATACCGTTAAATCCGAATTGATTGTTTGCGGCGGCGTTCCATATAGGCACTCTGGTTGTGCGCTTCGTTCGAGCCATGGTGGGGGCTACGAGAGGTCGGCGCGTTGGCGCGAGCTTGGAGCTCGGAGAGGGATCAAGGATGCATTTATAATGATTTTCGTTGAGATGAAGAAGGCAGCAATGGTGGCAATGGGCTGCCAAGGGGTGTGGCAGAGATGGCGCAGAAAAGACGGTTTCGTTGAGCGTAGTCCATCCTGGACAACCACTTCTGCCTGGTGGATCCACAACGTTCGCCTTGTCACGCAAAGCGTGTGCCAGATATGCGAACCAGATCAAGGCAACAGAAGTCAGGCACACACCCGCCCCGGGGATTTTGGCGATAGCATTCTATTGCGCTTCGTATCAAGGTAAATATCACCAAAATATGACTGTGCAGTCTGTAACTCGCGTTGCAGACGCGCATCACTCGTCTTGAGAAGAAGTGCTCATGGGTGGAAGTTCACTATCAGGGAGACAAATTCAGGACGCTTTCTGAATCTCAAGGTGACCCAGTAACTGAATTAGTTTCTGCACAACAATAGAGGAGACGAATCTAACGTTGCAGTAAGACCTACCAGAGTCAATTCAAGCTACTATCGCCGTCCATGAAATTGTTCACTTTACTCTTGATAAGCAGCCTCGCGATCGGTCCCACTTCGAGTTTGACAGCCTTGCTTACATAACACAAGCAATCAGCGACAAATTTCTAGCTTCAATCGCAACAGGCAGGGCAATTCGCAGTCCTCAAGCGAACGGCGGACTCTGGCGTATTAGCCTTCTCAGCGTTGAGGTACTTTTTGCATTTCATTTCTCCATACGTACGGTTGTTTACCTTATACACCCGGCAGGCTGCCTGTTAATCGTCACCGCGACGACCAATCGCTAACCCCCTACGTTGACAGCGATCTTCAAGATGAGGGCTCAACATCTTTGGTCCTCTTTCCGGCCGCTCATCTCTGCGCCAACGACAAGTACAATCAGGAGCCAAATTCGATGCCTGCACAAGACGCGACCCCCTCCCATAATTCCCGAACCTCGGCCGTTTGTTCCCGATGTCGAGACGTTTCTGAAGCTCATTGGCCGCGGCTTGAGCAGGCACGCGAGCAAATTCCCGTCCTGGGAGGCACTCTTCACCATGACCTCGCCGCAGCTCAAGGAGCTCGGTGTAGAGCCCCCGCGAGCGCGCCGATACCTCCTGCAGTGGATGCAGCGCTACCGCAAGGGCGTCGTCGGCCCCGGCGGCGACTTCAAGTTTGTCCAAGACGGCGAGGCGCACCTACGCATCGCGACGCCGCCATCGGGCGCGGCCACGGACGCACGATGGGTCGTCAACGTGCCTCACGGCGAGGGCGTCGACTTGCAGAGCACACACGTGACCTACCCTCGGCCAAAGGGCTACTCGGTCTGCGGCCTAAAGACGATTGCCGGCAGCTTCGCCACCGAGCTGCCGGGCAAGGGCGGCGCTGTGGTGAAGATCACAGAAGGCATGTGGGAGCAGAAACAGGGTAGGAAGATTGACGGCGGTGAGCGCAGAAGGGCAGAGACGCGCTTCAAAAAACGCTCCGCGGAGCGCCGCGCCGAGCGTGAGGCCGAACTAATGAGGCACCTGTAAATTATAACAGAAATGAGACGATGTCGCGAGCTATCGGCATTGAATACACTATATATTGTACCAATTATATTGTTATATTAGTTTTCCACCTTGAACCCTACCATGATGGTTGCGGTGCTGGCGCTTTGTTGATATTCTAAGAAGATGCCAGGGGCTCGATATTAGCTTAGAGACTTCTTCAACACGCTTGCTGCCATGGTCAGCTTGACTTTACAATACGTCATGACTAAATACTCTGCATTCGCGCTTAAACACAGCAGTCACGCCTCTGCAGCCCCTGCGTGAAAGCCATAGACAGTCCGTAACGGCACAGCCTATGAAAGGGTGGCACACAATATCGTAATGGGCATGCTCTTTAGCATCATGTAGCTGCAGGACTGTAGGAAACAGCCCGCGGAGAAGGAATGCGGCAGCTCGTGGCCCAGTGAGGGCAAGGCCGCATTCTCAACAGTGTCGCCGACAGCCTTGCTTGCATGTGAGATACAACTTCGACCAAGCGCTCTGTGAGCATTCAGGGGTAATCTGTGCTGGCCTCGAGTCAGGCGCAGTGTTCAAATATGACAGGTGTTAATCACGTTCTAGGCCACTGCTCAACATTGTCGTAGTCAAACCAGGCAATGATTGACCCCGAGCAGAGGGTGTGAGCCTACGATGCAGGTTCATGTCTGACCTTGCTGGATCTGCAGTTAAAAGATTTCTTCACGATCCCGAATCATGTCCACAAAGCTTGTTCTGACGTCTTGTCCGCGGACATCGGCTCTTTTCCCGTGGAGTTATCACCAGTGTACGCGGACCAAAAAGGTGTTAACTTCGCCTTGCAGGTGTAAGCATTACAGATCGTCCGCTCTTCTTTGGAGACGCCTGAATCTTCGGTCTGGTTTCGACATGATTGGTATACCTCGGTGTTTTTATTGTGTAAAATATGTATAATGTGTATTGGCAATCGATTCTTGACGCTTCATCTGGTTGCTCCCTGCCAAGATATCTAATCTCTGGAGAGAAGACCTGCAACTGCGTGGTTGTCTTTGGTTGATCATATCCCTGCGAGTGCTCCAAAAGATCCCACGACTTGGGCGCCGCTATTCGGGCCGTTTAGAATCCCCTCGGCCTGAAGAGGGTGTGGTCAGCAGAAGAATGCCCGAGATCAAATAAGGCTGAGTTTTTCATATATATGACTTGGACGACTCGCAAATAGCACTTGCCTCTCTCCCTCTCTTTTTTGTCTTAATTCAATTATCCGACGATACAGAACACAGATACTCGGCCAGCGCCCAGAGAGTCAGAGTCGTTCTTACGGGCAACAGAAGCGTGGCCGTATCTCTCCGCCGCAGAGGCCTTGCGCCCTGCCGCAACCTATCTCTTGTCAGCTGTCCGCCATTGCGTACTTCTCTCGCTCTCAGATTACCGTTTGTCGCCATAGCAGTTGCGTATGAGCTGACCATTCGCGAGGAATTAGTTCAGGTAGGGCGACTGGCCTGCAACGCCCCCCCGCTGCGCCAGCCTCGAATCGAATGATGACGATTTTCAGCTCAGCCCACTTTCGATTTCCGGCAGAGAGAACTGCCTACCTCTCGTTTCTGCTGTAAGAGGGCATCTACTAGTTCGCAAATGTCACGCCTTTTCGACTACTTCCACTTGGAGGAAAGCATCGTTCTCCTTGGGCTCTACCCACCTTCTGCACCATTCGCATAGCCCATGGTGGAGAGCGAGGGCGTGAATGTGCACAGATCCGGCCCTTTTAGCGCACCGCGCATCGCAGGTTTGGCTGCCAGTTCTTATCATGTTATTATTCCATGTGCTAATGCGCCCTCTCGGCTCTTGTAATCGTCAACGGCTAGGGACATCAAGTGGCTCATCGATGATGCTGGCCACGCCATTGCCGCCGGTGATAGCTGCGGTGGCTTCTTCCCGTGCCGGGGAGATGGCTTGCTCAATCCTGTCCTGGAAGTGGCGTGTCGATATACCTGCAAACTATTGAGACATTATCAGCAAACCGTTGAACCCCCCCACCACCACCGCTTCTCGCATAATTCACCAAAATTTTCATTGGTATTCTCACCATCTGTATTGGGCGAATACGCGAAGGAGGCGCCACGAGAGCATGCTTGAACTGGCTATTTTTCCGCCGGGGTTTGTGATCCACACACAAATGATGGGCAACTGCTGTCCAAATCCTAGACGAGGAAAACTCAACTAGTTGGCTTGATGCTCTCTCACGCCATCACTCACAGGTCTTTGGCCATTGCCAAGCGGCGCACTTATCAGTCAAGTTAGGGAGGTGGATTTATGATCCTTTCCGCAATGGAGACTCGCAAAGCCGAACAGGATTATCTCGATGACGGCCGGCTCAACATACTCCGTAAAGGATGCAAAGGTTTGTGGGAAGATCGTCGCCATCGAGTTACCGTTCTCAATGACGGGGGTTGCGGAACAGCTTCGCCCGGCGCCGTGCACATCCCAATTACCAAACTTGGCGCATCAAGTTGTAGGTGTCCTTTCTTGTGTGCACTGTCGGGCCCGCACCAAGAATCTCTGAAACAACGTTCCATCACAATGGAAGGCGCGCCACGGTCTGAACATCTACAACACCCTGCAAATGCGTATGAGGGGTGGTGGATTGATTAACTAGCGGCTTGCCTTGGTCTATCGTGTTCCTGTATCAAAGCTTAGTTCATTACACAGGTGATTGATGCTACATGGATATTTCGCCTGAAATGTTTCCATCTTAGTTGCTCAACGACTGATCGCTAATCGAAGAAAGCAAAGCAAGCAAGCTTTCCATGTGAATGTTGCTTTCATTCCACAGCCCCTACTTGAGAAGACCGTTGGTAGAATTTGCGATTGTGTTCGCACTCAGCTCACATTCCAAATTTACAGCATCTTTTAATAGTAGATAGCTTCGCGTCTCGAAAAAATTTAAAGTCATATTTCGTCCTTCTCTAATAAATCAGCTAGCTAATTTTCGCCTCCTTTACTCGTGCAGTCTTTCTCCCTTCCGTATATTCGAAACACACTTATGCTGCATACTGCCCATCATGTGCACTAGCCCGAGCTATGGAACGAAGTCCTGTGAACACCTACTGTCGCAAGGCTTGAGTGCGTGACCTAGATAGCAGCGTACGGGATCTTCATTTGTCGCTGAACAACTCCGTTTAGCGCCCAATTCGGAAAGTCGTGAATCTAGATTCCTCGCGGCCAGCGGTTCTCGCATTCCACACTTGAGAGGCACACCAGCGGTTATGGCCAGGCTCACCAGAGGCAGACGATCGAAGACTACCATCTCAATGCCGGGATTCTGTCAAGGTTCATGTTGAAATAATGCCCGTCGTATAAGAGAAATGGGCCAAACTTGAGAGATCCCCAACATGATTGGCTCCCTTGCCTGCGTGGCTTGTTGAACACTTTCAGCTGAGCGCCCTAGAACGGAGTCACGACACTCCGCTCTTCAGAAGGGGGGGGTGCACCTAGAGGGCCAGCAGATCCTCGGCATACCGGGGTTTGAAGGTTTGAGCAGGAGGTCTAGTGATAAGACTCAGTTGGGAAGGGAATCAGGACGAGCTGGTCAATAGAACGTAGCATAGATGCCATACCTAAGCATGCAACATGCACCTCGAGTGTAAGCCAGTGGCATGATGCGGGTTCAAACACGCATAACGCACCGGCAGGCAACCCCAAATCCACTAGCACTCGAAGAACAGCACAGCACGGGCATGACAGGGCTTTCGGGACGGCTTGTACGGGTTTTTAACATCTTCCTGGTAAGTGTGGTCGCCTATCACCGTTTTGGCGAACGAGGCAAGCAATGATAGAACGGCGAGGGAGGACACCCCCCCACCACACACACAACCGCGCAGCGCTAACACCTCCGTTATGCCGGCGAGCTGAGCAGCCAAGATTTAAGGCTACTTGCCATGTGGCCCTGATGACGTTCAAGATTAGTTACAAATTATGCAACGAGATCTTCAAGGTTTCTTTTCTCGTGCGAGAAGCATAGGTGTTATGATGTAGAGTGTTTGGAGACCTCCCGAAGATGGTGACTGCATTTGCCTGCGCAGCAAAATATAAATGGGCATTTCAATATTGCAGCTCCCTCAGCTGTTTATTTGAATGTTTTCATCGAGACTTTTGTATTACGTCTCTTGGTACTCCGTATACAAAGTTGCTCTACCAGGGGAATGTGCGGGTATACGTTCTATCCTATCAGGATGGTCACAGTTTGGCTTGGAGATACAAGCTTATCTTGACTGTTCAATCTTGGCATTATTTCTCTTGAATTCTCTAATATTCTCTTTGGTGACGAAGTCGGACTGCATCGCTGGCTGCTTGTATCAGCCAAATAGGCGATCGAGTATGTATGTATGTCCTAGATGCTTCTATTTTGACGATCCACGACGGCGGCATCCTCATTGAACCATCTGGGGGCTGAAAAAATAGGGGGCTATCGGCACTGCATGGCAGCCTCTTGGATCAGTTTCTCATAAGCCCCGACTCGACCAAGAAATTAGGGGGGGGGATATTGTCCGGCGTCGTTTCGTATTTCTCGCATTGCTACTGTAGTCGTACAGTCATATGCCTGCCTCCAGGGTCCGCCACGAGGCACAGTTTCGCATACATGTACGTTGGTTGTATGCGCGGCGCTCGGCTGTCGCGAGCAAACCTGCTTGATCAAGGCAAACGAGCCCAACCGCCCTACGCCATCACACCATCGGATTCGTGCTGCTTTTTGTTGCGCAAACCTCACGAATCAGGTACACACGTGTGAAGATCACAGCCCCCTAGCAAACCTTGGACTCAAAAAGCTTTCATCAGACTTGTCTGTGATGGCAACTGTTCCGCGATGTAGTGACATGCAGCTGGCCGTCTTCTCATCTATCCCAGCCTTCCAGACGCCGGCGGCATTGATCCCGCTTCCGGCGTCGCATTCAATTGAATCGGCGGCGGGCACGGCATACATATAGCGGGGGTTGCAGTGCTGGTTTTGTACTCCCTGCCGTGGCTGCCAGGACACTGACACTATTATGACCAAAGGGGGCATTTCGTTAACAATCGAGATGCCGTCTTGGATTGCCCAAAAAGAGCCATCGTACATTGTCTTATCCCCTGAAACAGGCACATTGACTGGTGCATTCCCACTGTCCGGCGTTCCAGACACTCGGACCCCTGCTGCACCGGACCGCGGCACGCTACCGAGTTCCCGTTCCCCGTGTTGCCAATATGTAAGAAGCATGCGTGGAAGGCTACCAGCAGCTTCCGTTCACACCCCTATGAAAACGGTCCCCTGCGAACGCCAGAGCATGGTTCCCCTAGTACGTCTCCGTCCATCGTCATCCCATGCCTACGCATCGCAACAGCCAGATCCAGCTTCCAGTTACTTACCACTTAGAAGACACCAGCGTGTAACTAATCCGTAGGTAGTACAGCGATAGCCCACAGCGATGAGGCCTCGGTCTCGATTCTGGCTCAAAAGTCCGCCAAGTCAGTATAATACTAGCAGCTGTAAGTCTCCTCCACTTACCGCCAGCCCTGGTTCGCCGGCTCACCATTTTAAAAGCCTGCGCCACTAGTAGAAGAACAATGTCCGATGCCTATCGGCGATCAAGAGTTTCCTATCTTCACAGTCTCCCTTTACCAACTTACCTGTCCCAATGGAGTACAGTGTTGAATATTTCCGGCCCCCTATTCGCTGTTTTGAATTCAGATGCCTCATTGGGCGGTAGTAGAATAGTGCCAGTCAGTGCCGGCCTTCTCGGTGAGACTCACAGCCTCAACCTGAACGATACACCTTGGCGGCTGAATATCGGTCGCAAAGCCACATTTCTGGGTTTGTGGTTCCGAGGTTACCTTTGAGCCGTCATTCTATTTATTCCGGTTGCCTGTTTGTCTACAATGACGCAAAGTGAGCGGTGGCTTTTGCTACAGAGCCATCTTGGCGTGGCCGACCTCAGAGATGGGGGTGAGGCGGGTACAAGAACCACGGCCCCCATGGCGGAGCCATAGTAGTGCGGTGTCAACTCCATAACAGGGCAAATTTATGAGGCCTTGTCCTGTCATCATCACTATTCTGCAAGCACAGTGACACTGAAAACGCTCTGTACTAGTCGTTTAGCAATGACTCCGATGTCAGTATGACCACTAGCGAACAAAACGCACGTATACCATGGCTTCTTTGAACTCGGAGTTTCAACAGACCTCGAATCAACTTGACGACAAACTCGGATAATAAGCCCTGTCCAAGGGCTGACCGTTTACTATCGCCACGTCTCTCGATTGCTTTGTACCTGGCATGGGTTGAATACTGAGTAGTAACCTACGATGGGGTGCGCGGCCATACTAGGTGGGTGTGGAGGAAGGCAACCACCCGCTACTTAATAAGTAATCTGTAGTTGCAGCAGCTGGAGGTCCCCTCGACGCCTCAGCCCGGCCCCATCTCCATTCACACCCTCCGATGACCCTGGCAGCCGCCGCGTGCTCTGCCGAATGCTGATTGCGGTGGTTCACGGCCCCAGCTGGACGCCCCTCCATCATGTCAGTGCCTACCATCACGTCTGCTTGACTTGGCACTTCTGCCCTACCAGCCAAAATAGCAGAGTCTGCCTAGCTGGCTCCTAGCCTTCTCGAAAATCTCTTGTCCCGTTGTGTTGACCAAGGGGGTGTCTGGAAAATCCTAACGTACTTCTAGCCCCTAGGCATGATGCCTGCTATTGCAGATGCTGGATGTTATTAGACGGCGGATGTCGCTCGTTTCCAGTGACTTCTTGTTTTCTCACTTACACTCTCAAAACACACTACCATCTCAGTATATTTGATCACTACTCGTCGCTCTCCTGTTTTCCATGGTTGGCTTGCGTAATCCCACTTGTGCCACTACGTTGAGTCAACCGTCTATTCGCCCTGCAGTCAACTGATATATTTCTACGTTCAAACGCATACCTTATACACCACCGGAACTGTTGCTCTCAATTACCGTCAAGGCATACATTCTGTCTGCTGCGCAATTCTCCTTTCCTCGTCCTCACCAAGTTGCTGGAACACCGCAGCTCAGCTCGTGAACTCGGCGACTATCCTGCAGACTAGACATCTGCGAAAGCGTGAACACAGACTTTCACAAGCATCATGTCGTCTTGCATGTCAAGGCATAGCTCATACAGCGCCAAAAACCCGCCATCATCCTCAAAACAAAAGAACAAGGCCAATGTCAAAGACTCAGATTGGGCCGATGTGACTGACCCCGAGGAACGTCGACGGATTCAAAATCGCCTTGCACAACGAAAATTTCGTAAGTTCTGATGTGTATATATATATGCCAATAAAAAATTATGGATGTGATTTCTCTGACACAATAATTTCTGCCATAGGGGAGAAAGCGAGAGAAAATAAAGAAAAGTTGGAGCGAGACTCGCGAAATTTGAAGCATGCAGGCAACAGTTATCGCATCCCCAGCGCGCTCGACTTCGGGGGCGATGACACACTGTCTGGTCTGCCATGGGGAAGCGTCAATCTGGGACACGTAGTCTCGCGAGGCCACGAAGCTGAGAGCAAGCGCAGCAGCGGGCGCAATACCCATACAGGCGATGACAGCAGCAACCCGTCCAGCAACAGCTACTCCCTCGCATCGTATGGTCGAGCGATCCCGCATCCCATCAACTATGGCGTCGGCGTCGGCGTCGGCGTCGGCGTCGGCGAAAACCAAGTCGTGGATGATTCGCCATACTTGTATGGTATGGGCTCACCTCTCATGCCACAATTTTTCACGCAGTCATGATATGATCCAGTGCGTATCCGCGATATAAAATACCAGAGTCGAGGATCCGCTAACCATGTGCAAAAGCATACATTTGATTTAATGAGTTTGGCGTTTATGGATACAAGAGGACGTTTACAGGAAAATTAAAACTAGCCACTAAGTAGCAGTATGCATTATCGTACGGTCGGCAGCCGCTGTGCGGCGAACGTTCTCACTTCTCACATATCTTCTATTGTCATTTATCAGCACTCTCTTCAGATTTAGATGGTCACCAGGCATGCTTTCATCAAGTACACAAGACAATTATCCAAGGTGTGTTTGCAATCTTTCTTCCATTGCATGGCTTGTGAATTTCGGGAGCGTGCATCCGTGATGACTCGACGCCGAGCGGACGCACGCTGCAATATTGCGCTCACGACAGGCAGCCAAACCCCTTCTCATCACTATGCCACGTTAACCCGAGCGCATACGTGGTATTTCTCAGCCCCTCAGCCCTGTACACGCGGCAGCGCGACAGCTCACCTATAGTGTGACGCCGTCAAACCTGTGCGGCATACGAGGCCGCCGTAAATCTTGGCCAAGCTCAGCAATTATTCGCTTCTGTACGTTTTTCCTCTTTCGTTGTTAGTGTCATTATTTTTTGGCCCAGCCTTGGCCCCATGCATCTCCCCTGGAGAGATTTTCAGACCCCAAGGCTTGTACTCAGATAGGCAAGGTTAGGGCTACAAGTTGAGGCTGTCGTCGACTAGCTAGTTAGTGGTCCTTGGTCCATGTTGCTCACACGCCCCCTTCCCTGAACTGGAGAAGAAACTCCAGGAGCTGATTCAAAAATATGTACTGCCTAAGCTTGTGGGCCTGTACGCCAACGGTGACATAGGCTGCAGAACAAAGAAGGAAAACGGCGCGTTGAACAACTGGGGCAAGATGGGTATAAGAGTGAAGATGCAGCCTCGAGCCTTGCCAACTCCTCCTCCGTGCAAGCACTTTCATGGGCTCTCTATCCTTTTGACAGGTTAAATCATGATTCGCATCGGGGAATGAATCCGATAGCATGATGTCGTGTCCTGATGTCCGCGAAGTCTCTTCTATCAATGAGCAGGTTCACGTTTTAACCTCTTCCAAGCGGTTTCGGTTTATGTATAATAAAACAGCATCGACCCATTGGTAGCGACTAGCCCCTTGTAAGATTATACCGCTAGAGATCGCGCTCCGCCCCTGATATAAAGCCGCAGCTCGCAAAGATGTAGACCAAATGGGGCTGACGCTGGTTAGTGCGAGAGAATGCACCGTTGAAAATTAGCCGACCGCTGTTGTAGGGCTTGCATCATCCATCGGCAAACGCTGGAGGAACGAACTACTGCCGCAGCAAGTGAAGTTAGGGTCCGCTTTGAAATGATGCCTCCCGATTACTACAATTCTAGATTCTGCTGTTTGAAGAGAATGGAGCAAAAAGCAGCAGGAAAGCGAACCAAAGCTGAGCTCCCTCAAACTACCAAGGAAGACGGGCTTGTATCGGGACGTGTAGGTGTGAAAGATAGATCCTGTACGACGCCAAATACTGGCCTGAGGGACTCGTTTAGACAAACCCTTTGCACACGGTCCTTTTTCGGATAAGGCGGCATACCGGGTGAATGCCGCGGAACATCAGCTTAATTTGTCATTGAAGCATCTAAACAGCGTATAGTCGCCGTAGTGAGTCAGCTGTATATGGCTGCTCGAAATGTCTTTGCATTTGTAATGATACGTCAGAGGTATCTACGTTTCTAATATACATTTCTACGCCCTTGGTGGTGGATGCCTTGTCAATATGACCTGAGGAGGACGAGCCCGTTTCCACGTTCGTCTGACAACGGCCCGTGGAGACGTTTCCAAGTTTCAGCCTCTCGCCCGCCCTATCTAAGATATGTACTCTGTAAATTCCTCTTTTTTAAAACGGGTTTCCATATGAATCCACCACTCATTAACCCTCCGTCGTTTGGCTCGCATAGTTCAGCTCGCACTGCTGGCTCAATTTCGTTGCAGCCACAGCCTCAGCTAGCTCCAACACTAACTACTAACAGGCAGCTCTTGTGCACCCCCTCCATTCATGCATTGTGAGCGATGAAATCTACCCCCCTCCCCTTATTCTGGTCGACATTTGCTTCTTATACTGGTAATCGATTGTTTGTCATTAGTGGGCTATCCATATGGCATTTACCTGCAAGCCCGGACTAACACTTCGCGGCTCTTAGGCCGACTGAGCTCCTTCTTGGCCATGTGATGCCACCTTGTGAAGGAAGCCAGTGTATGTTGTTGTAGCAATATAGGAGGCTTTTCGCAAGGCAATTCAGCGGTCACATATGGACCGATACGCTGTCTTCACAGCAATATCCTGGGGACGGCAAGTGTTGTAACACGGCGAAGCTTATGGGACATTCGAGACTGGCGTTCCTTCGAGAGCATTTTCCTCAAACAGTGATTGGGCTACGACAACTGGACACCCAAATTCAGATTTTGAGTGCTAAAAGCACCGTAATTGGACTAAAAAAAGATCTAGAGAGCTTGCCAGCTTATCGAAAGAACAAATCTTAGACTTGAAAAACTCGTTGTCGCGCACGACACTAGATCAGGTAATGACGGCCAACAAGCCCGGACATCCGCTTTATACCTTGATGGCGCATAAGTCGACGGGGATGGAAACATATGGCAAGCAATTTACTGATGTTAGGTAATATGAGGCGAATATATCGCCAAGCTCTCAAGCAAAGTTTAACCGTCAACTAGCTTTGCACGCGGTAGGTAGTCTGCCTATGAACAAGAGGTTTGCAAAGACAGGTATGAATCAGGTTTGTTTACATCCGTTACACATGTAAAAGAACTGCAGATGGCCAGACACGAATCGTGATCGAAATAATCAATATTGAAGCGACAAAAATAGAATTGACGCGACTTGACGTCGGTGCTTCCCCTGGCAGCAATAATTGGCAATGAAAGCCCCATTTGGCATCGCGTGCAAGACACGGAACACAGTATGCCTGGTATTTCGCAGGAAACACGGGTAAGTATGCCTTCGGCTAATGCGTCGCTGCTGTGGTAAGTATACAAATTATGAGCATAAGCGTAGCGGCCAATCCGTATTGTTGACCCCATCAGATCTGCAAGCCGGATGTACCGAACCAATCCATGGTAAACAAGTCAGGCCTTGTTGCGTGCCAAGACCTGCCAACAAGTGCCGGACTCGCTTTGAAGCTTTCCAACTGACTCGATGAAATGAACAACGCACCATCATGGTTCCATTCCTGGACTGCCGATGCTAGTGCACGGCCCTCAACGATAGCCGTTGTAGATGGTATGGAGTAAAATTGGTCAACTTTCTTTTTGCAGCCAATCACGGGCGCATCACCACAGTGCAATCTCGCCCCCGTTACTCCTGTCTCAGATTTTCAGAATGCCTCTGGGCATGAAAGGCGCGGCTCTTAAAGATGTCGTGGCCCTTCTATAAACACATCACGCAGCGTGACAAACGCGGTTCTGAGGCAATCATCACCCAAGCTTTGTCCGCCTTCAATTCACATACTCGGCGCTGTGTTTGCTCGCGTAAGTTGCTATTGACCTCCAACGTATAGCAAGATGGGCCCATTCATTGTCTGGTTCTACCTCGTCGGGATCGGCTGCGCCAGAGCCTTCAACCACTATATCCTGGAGGAGTCTTACGACCACACAAACTTTTTCGACAAGTTCCGCTTCTTCGAGGTAAATGAATTCCATGTCTCGGGCGAGGATATCGAAGGGTTTCTAATTTGTATGATGTGCAGAGTGATTATTCAACCGGCAACTATAACGATGTGGACCCAACATCGGGCTATATCAACTATCGCAATCAGGAAGATGCCGCGGCGCTAGGGCTCATCGCGACACAAGGGACGGAAATGTTTCTTGGAGTCAATCATAGGGATGTTCTGGACCCAAAAGGCAAAGGTCGCGACAGTGTTCGAATCGAGAGCAAGAAGCTCTACAACCATGGACTTTTTATCGCTGAATTCACCCATCTGCCGCAAGTTGGCTGTGGAGTTTGGCCGGCTTTGTAAGTCGGGCAAAGACTAACGAAACTAGGATTACGGTCCAACTCAGAAACTAACAATGTGATACTCTCCTTTCTAGTTGGACATTTGGTGACCCATGGCCCGTGAAGGGTGAAATGGACATCTACGAGAATTGGAACCTGGCAAAATACAACATGGTGACTCTTCACACGGGGAATGCAACAGAGGTCGGAAGCTGCACGATCAGTCAGGAAAACATGTTGAATCCTATCATCACGAGCAACTGCGATGCTACCTTCCAGGACGAGAACCAGTCCGCCAACCAAGCATGCGCCACCGAGGAGTCGCGTGGGCAATGGGGCTCTAGGTCCGGCGGGGTTTGTAAGTCTCAATCGAACGAGTATATCGACGCTTACTCGAAGCTAATATGAGCGAAAAGACGCAATGGAGTGGACTGCCGAGCATATAAAGCTCTGGAGTTGGAGTCGTGACCAGACTCCGGCCGACATCAAGCGCCGACAACCAATTCCTCGGCGGTGGGGAACACCCCATTTCTTTGCCGGAGGCTCGTCTTGCGATATAGACAGTCACTTTCGTGATCAGAAGCTTGTGCTGAATATAGACTTTTGTGGCGTAGCCGCGGGAAATCCGGACCTTTGGAAACAGCAGTGCCTGCAAACCACGGGATACGAAAACTGCGCCGACTATGTCGCAAAGAATCCCGATGATTTCGCCAATGCATTCTGGAAGGTCAAGGGAATACATGTTTTCCGATCCGCATTGAACGCTACGCAAGATTCGACCACACAAGTATTCGATCAGGCAGAGTCATGACCACTTGCACAAGTTGCGACGCCATGACTGAACTAGATTTGTAGCTGCTCCCAAGTGAGAGTTTCATTTCATGACGGGCGTTGCGTTTGTAGGTTGCACGTCGAGTCCGTACCAACAAGACCACATGCACGGGACTGACCTTTGCCGTAGCAGATTCTACCAACGCCGAGGGTAATCCCCAGACGATGAACTCGGAGGCAGCGACATGGCATTGTTCAAAGTGTGTATTTTCTTCTGCAAAAAGAGGCCAGGGGTCAGGAATCGCTACCCTTTAATATGACATCAGGAAGAAACTTGAATGGGCTCAGTGATCTTGTCGTGGGTAAACCTTGATTCGGGCAATGCTTCTGTAACTACTTTTTTACACATTCTACATATAACAGTTTCAATGTGAGCTTAACTTAGGTGTCAATCTTCTGGCATTATTTCGGCGCCAAATTTTGTATCTATGGCAAAAAAATCTGATTAAATCCCGTTTCTAATTTTATCTTCAACGAGCGAGTTCCATAGCTAAGTAGTATAAATGTCGATGAAAACCCCACGATATCATCCATGAAGCTTCAATCAATCATCCCGCTCGACGAATATTCTTCAATGATAACGGTGGGAAGGAGGATGCTTACGTAGCAGAAACGTAGCTCTCTCTGTGTGAACGTCTGCATGATCCTTGCACTTCCAAGAATTTGCCTATTATGTTTTTGGCGGTAGTCGACTGACTTTCCATGCTAGCTCAACAGTCTGGCGTTGTGCCCTGGCTTACACGTCTTGGTGCTCAGAGCTGCTATCAATAACTAGACACAGGCTGACAGTTGAGCTTGGCATGCCCCAGATGGTGGCGATTTTCCAAATCTCTATATTCACTTCGCCATTTGCCAAAAATACAATTCAAGCTCGCTCTCACATCATCGTTACTCTCCTCACATGCCTCATTCGCGACTCCACCGCCTGGCAGAAACGCCTCCAAACGGCTGCCCCACAGTGGCATCGTAAAGAAAAAAGTACCAGACTTCCTATTTACTTTGAATACTCAGCTTTGAGGACCGTTCTTTTGCTTGCGCGCCACAGTTTGTTTACATTACGCCAAACTTAGCGCAGGCTGGTTGCATTGGTAGCGGAAACCTTGCAGTCGGCGTACATTCATCCGGTTCATCATTGAAATACGTTGCTGCACTCTTAGCTACCGCCTACGCGCAACACCGCGTGGTACTTTGTTCGAGGAGCGTCCCATTTCAGAGCTTCTGCCACAAAGCAGCATTACAAGGCTGTTCGAGGGCCCAAAACTTGATATACTCTTACTGGGGAGCGACGGCGCAGGATTTCAAACATGATGGGTGGTCCCAAGGTAAAGACTGCCAAGACTGAAGCGGCGAAGAAGCCCTCCAATCAGCGCCAAAACAAGGCCGAAGCAGTCAAGACAAGTGCCCATGAGGATATTGCCAAGATTGAGAAGAAAAGGGCAAAGTTCCTAGCCCGATCACAAGAGCTGGAAAAGGAGGCGCACAAGCTGCTTGCTGAGGCCAAGAAGGCTGCCGACAAGTATGCGGAATTGACGAAGTTGCTGAAAGACGAATACGAAGACACATCATCAGAAGTATGTTGTCTGTTGATTTAGCCCCCACCCCCAACCGTTGTATCAACTGACCGCGCGAAAATAGAGTGAATCAGATGAAGACAACCTCACGTCATCGTCAGACTCCACAAGCTCATCGTCCGATTCCAGCTCAGAAGGCGGTGCTACCGTCTCCTCGCCCGACCCCAAACCCGCCAAAAAAGGCAAGAAGGAAAAGGAAAAGCCGGGTCGCAAGAGGAAGCGCAATTCCTCCACCGACGACAGTGACGACAACAGTGACAAAGATGATGACACCACCAGCGACTCGGAGGACAGCGACGTAGACAGGAAAGCTACCAAGAAGAAGGCAAAAAAGGCCACGAAGGAGAAGAAGAACATACCCAAGGACAAGAAAAAGGACAAGAAAAAGGCAAAAAAGGCAAAAAAGGCAAAAACCAAGGCCAGGGACACAGACAGCGACAGCGACAGCGACAGCGATAGCGACGACGAAACGCCCACGGCCGGCAGCAAGTCGGAGAGCTGGCACGTCGCGAGTCTCGACGGCGGCTCGGCCCGGCAGAGCAAGTTTCTGCGGCTGCTCGGCGGCAAGAAGCAGGGCATGAGCCTGCCGACGGCGGGCGCCGGGCCCGGCCAGAGCGCGTCCGAGTCGGCGCGGGCCGAGGCGCAGATTCAGCGCCAGTTCGAGGAGGGCATGCGGATGAAGAATGACGGCGGCGGTCCGCGCCGCGGTCTTGGTCTGAGCTGAGTGCGGCGACGTGCTTGATTATTCAAAGAACACATTGAAGAAGGATGGCGGTAAGCGGGAGCAAAGCATGCTCACTTGTACACTCATGCGGGGGGCGTAAGATTGATCTTCAGTGTCTTTTGGATAGGCTTTTGCATCGAGCCCTACGCAGATGGGGCCGTATGAATTGAGATTGTTTTTTCTAGAGCCTGATTTGCATTTCTGCAACCATGGCAATTCAACGAGCATTTTTGTGGACAAGGTGGAAACACGAAGATTGAATATAATAGCTTCGACATATCGCGTCGGCGCTACGGTGCCCAATATTCTCTGTAATACACGGCCGACAATATACGGTTATTGAGCTTGTTCGGCCTTGTTCCAAGCTCACAGTTGCAGGCATTCCTCCTCCTGTCGCTGTTTGCCAGCTTGAAAGGTGAAGATAGGCTATGCATCCTGCATTGAAATAGTAACCCCATTTGTTGTCCTCGGACGGCTGGCAACGCCCGGCAAGGCCAGCCACGAGACGCTTTTGTAACATTCGAGTCTTCTCACAACCGACGCGCGGGGCGCAAAGCGCGTCATTGATCCTTTACACTTGGCCACGACACGCAGTGCGTGATCCTTGCCCCAAGTCCCCTCATCGCTTGTGCGCTGCGCTCGCCGTTTATTGACCCCACCAGCGAGCGAGAACCTCAAAAATTAAACCGCCGAAAACAACAAAAGCGAGAAGAACTATTCACGGGACATTGTCAGCTCAGGTAACGTATAATGTGGTGTTGTAATTGACCAGGGATGCGGAATTTGGGTCTCCATCAAGGGGGGGTCAACAATAGCTTCCTGGGGCATCTCGGTCCTCGGCAGCAAAGCCGAAATCTTCCTACGCATTCCCTACAGCAGCATATTCAGAAGTCGCCAGGACTAAGAATGAGTGCATGGACTCGAAGGATGTCCTAGGGAGATCGGCGCACCCATCTACGACCCCAGTCTCGTCAGATGGGAAATCCGGAGATGGCTCGGGCTTGGGTACTATTGAACAGCGCATATGAAGACGAAGGCATATGGCGGGCCATTGAGGTTTTCGAGACGACACGGAATCTTGTTCAGTCGTATGTGTGCGGGGGTGGTGGCTGTTGCGAGATCGACAGGGTCGTTGCTTCACGTACCAATCCAAAAGGGAGAGATGCTGGGCTTCTGGACGACCTTGACGCGCTTCTTGATCTGGTCGCCAGACTTTCCCATGCGGGACTCCTGCTCCTTGGCGAATTTTGCGTTGCGACGTCGCTGCTCAAGAGTTTGCGCCTGCGAGAAGGGGAAAAGCCCCTTTGGTCAGCCGTCATAGCTCATGGGACAAGTGACGATCCCCTTGGCTGGGGATGCGATTTACCGGGTTGCGCTATGGATATTTGCGCGAAACCCGAATGGGGAAAAAAAAATACCGCCGGCCTTGTATGACGTACCATTGTGAAGGTATATGTAGTAGGAAGACGATCGGTGTAAGAAAGAAGAGATGTGGGTTGTTTGCCGCGGTTGAAGGAGGAGGGATCGTTTGGAATTTAACTGGTTTCGGAGCTCCCCAAGGTATGCAGGTTGGCGCGTCGATCTGAGTAGGAAACGTATTCAAATACCCGAAAGTAAAAGAGTCAGAGGCGACTGTCAGGGAATCGAGTAGAATTTCCGGTATGACTGTGTTGCAATTGGCACAAGGATCGAGCAATCTGTTCAGTTGTCCGGAACGGGAGTTCAGGGTTTGGGGGGTCTGGCGGACCTTTGGGACATGTGTCGTCAATCCCAGGAGACAAGCCGACCCATCAATGCTGGGAAGGGAAGGTGGCCTGTTCCCCACAGTGCAAATAGTGGGGGCCGAAAGAGCCAACGCCGCTGCTGTGGCCGTGCGCGCGGCTTTTGAGTGCAGCGCCACACTTGACTTTCTCGCTGAGAAGAGAGCCGCCCTCCTACCAGTAACCGACCGCACCAGTCTTTTGCTCATCGAGTCAAAGAACACGGCAAATCTCCAATATCAACGGAAATTTGTTGAAAGTGTGGGGGGAAGGAGAGGTCATTCTTGAAGGCATCTTAATCTCACAGAGTCCAACATGTTCTCAACGCGCGCCGCAACACTGGCTCGTCGCGTGCCTCCCCTGCGCCGTCAACTTGTCGTTGCCAGAACATATGCGACAGAACAGTCTGCCAACCCTACGGTGAGAGCGCGCCTCTTTTTTTCACACACTCTTTCCTTAGCTCTGCCACCATTGTCACCTTGTCCAAGCTGATACGCGCCCTGCTGATACGTCGAGATGATTCGCGCCGCACAACGGGAGGCCCCGTTTCAACATTTGCTAACTTTACAACGGCAGGCAAGCTTCTACAAGACATTTTCACGACCCATAGCCAAGGTCATGATTCTCGCCGTATTTACGTATCAGGTCGCATACTGGTCCTGGATAAAGTTGGAAGCCGACGAGGCCCGTGACAAGATTGATGGTTAGTTCTGACCTACCCTGCAGTTTTCCGTCAAGCGATGCACTGGTGTCCCTTTGAGGGGTACGAACCCCAAACCCCATGCTCACACTTTTTGTTAGCCGAGATTGAGACTCTGGAAAAGAAAGTCAACGACTACAAAGAGTCAAAGGCTGCTGGTGCGACAGGCTCCAGATAGCATAAGTCTCCGGCAACCACACATCAAATAGCCCCTTTCTTCTGTAACTAAAATGTACACTATAAGGAATTTTTAATGAAATCCTCTCGTATAACAAAGGGCCAGTATATTTA
Source organism: Cordyceps javanica (assembly GCF_051103115.1). NCBI lineage: Eukaryota > Fungi > Ascomycota > Sordariomycetes > Hypocreales > Cordycipitaceae > Cordyceps > Cordyceps javanica. The sequence continues at coordinate 1,152,629 of NC_139297.1, forward strand.
TGTCAGTCATTACAAAATGCATATATTAGGTCTATCTCCGGTCGAGAGTATAAAACGTGCAAATGCCAAACTCCAGGCGCAATGCAGTGAGAAATATCGTCATCTAAATTAGGTATTCGCAGGAGAGCCCAGCTTCCTGCGAACGTATATCAACTACATTAGTATAGCAATGCCATTACGAGAAACACTACGCCGCAAAGGAACGCAGTGTTAAAAGCAAGACCTGCAGCAGCGTTCACACGCGTGCGAGGCTCACCCGGGTAGTTGCACCTCACTTCCTTGTTCTCCGGATCACGTGTCGCATAACTCGAGTTAAACTCGCGGAAATGCCGCAGAGGACACGCGAGCTGAAGCGCGGCCGGACAGCTCTGCACCACGTCGTAGCAGAGATCGTCACAGGGCAGGAGCTCCTTGTAAGGACCGGGTGCAATCTCGTCGTCGATGAACTTGTTGCGAGACGTGTTGAAAGCCGGCGCGCTGTACCTTGCGAGGTCTTCCGCGGGGAGCCTGGTTCCGTTGGGGAACGGCTGACCGGCGTTGCGTACGATTGAGTGTGGGCTGTCGAGACTATAGTCCTCGCACCGCGGCATAACGACGGTGCAGAGCCATTTCTTGTATGCCCTTCTGCAGTCATCGCAATTTTTCCGGAGCGAATACATCTTGGTCGAGGGTGCTTCACATTGCACTTGCATGAGTGCCTTTTCAAAATTGTCGTACACTTCTTTGGCATAATCATCATACTTTTGTCCGAGGCTACTATCGCCCTGGAACTTTTCGATGTTGCCCGGAACGGCGTATTGGATATCATCGCAAAACTCCAGGTCTGTCACCATCTTACAGCTCGTCCCTATTTCAGCGTTAGTAACGAACCTCACTCTATCAAGTTGATGAACGTACCCGATACCGTGTCGAAGGCCGTGGATGTGAAAACTGTGCCTCCGCCACCGACAATGCCCTCTCCATCGCGTTTCGCCGCAGTCGCGTTTGCATTTGGAGCTTTGACAATGAAACCTTGGTATTTTGTTGTATCATTCAGCCCAGTAACGAAGAATTGCTGCTTCGGAAACCCGCCGGGTCCTCGTGTCGTCATGGTCATGTGGACTAGCTGGTTCAGGTTACCTGTCCCATCAGGTGTCGCATATATTTGTGCGTTTGTTTGAAGACCGCATGTAGAGTGTTGAATTCCATGAAGCCTGGGATAGAGCTCATTATCGATGTAGAACTGATATTGCATGCCTTCGCCCATCACTTGCTTCGCTTCATCGGCATCCGTTGTCAGATTCTTGCTGACTAGAAGAGCTGAGCTTGCATCGCTATCAAGCCATAGTAATTGCCCATCTTTGTTCACGTATCGGTGATAGTAGTCCTGAGCAGAAGCGGCCAGCTCGAAGAAGTAGAGGCCATCGTAGCTGGACGACACATTTGGGGCCTGGACAGAGATAAACAGGTCGTCTGTGATGTTCATGTCGAACATCACGGCACCGCCATCGAAAGTTTTCTTCTGTATGCTAGGACTGTCCTGCATAGACATGTCGGGGCATCCTATTTGGCTCGAATTCGATATGAGCAATGTGAGCTGTGGCGGCGCCATGTCCGCCTTGTCATTGCCCGGGACACGGTACGGTTGCAGGCATGTATTCGCCGACAGGAAAACAGGTAGCCTCTGGCCGTCTTGACGAGCTACTATGCCGGCTCCAGCGCTGGAATTCAATGCTGCTTCGGCAGTATCCAGATCGATGCGACGGACATTCGCTGCACTGCCTTGGCTGTCGGTGGAGAATGTCTTCTTGAGTTGATAGCAGGCTACTTCCCCTGGTCTGAGATTCAACTTGGAAGGTCGGTTGTTCTCGAGCGGGCCGATGACGACGGCTCTCTTGCCGAGATAACTGCTGTCAAATGGCGCAAAACTTGGCTCGTAGGTATCGCCGAGATCGAGAGGGAGACCGATATCGTAGCCGTTCAGGTTGTTTGAGGGAAGATGACTCGGTAATTCGGCTGCAAGCACAGCCACCGAAAATGCGAGTAAATATAGAAATGTAGATATAGTCGCGACGAGCGAAGCTGCCGACCGCGACGGCAGGAACCTGAATGGCATGGTGGACGAGCCGCCAGCGGCTCAAGGGGATTATCAATGGAGTGCCACGAGGCGCGCTACGTGATCAACGGCGGGCTTATGATGATGCCTGATAGATTATCATGATTTTGCTAGTCTGCGTCGAGTTGGATGGGGTAGGTAGAGAGGTAATGGTCGTGAGGTGGAATCTGGCCGTTTCACAATCTTGACGACGGCTCTGGCGTTTACGCTGCGTGGGTCCGCGACGTATCACGTATAGTGGGTCCCGGAAACTTGCAACAGTTACTGTATAGAATGCCGACATGATAATCATCTGGAATTTATTTTGGAAAGCTGGATTTTGTTTATCACAACATAGTCTCTTCAGCAATAGTTAGGCTAGAGTCAATGGATTTATAAGGTATAAGGCTGTTCATAGTCCATGTATACCGCATTCGACCCGACAAACCTGCCGGCCACATCAACACCACTCACTGTGTTCAGCCTGATGCCTCCAAAGCGGAATCTGGATCAACTGCTGTCAGTTTAGCAGAGAAGATACAACTGCGTGCATGATAACACCTGGTTCTACATTGCAAACGCGGATGTGCTCGATATGCCCACCTCCGCCGGTGTGTGTCCTCCGCTGAACTCAAGACCTTACCTAGCCTCTTGACAGCCATGACGACCTCATCCAACAGACTAATGAGTTACAGCGAAGACGGCTAGGGCAAACATTGAAATGACAAGCGCAAGGTACTCTCTTGCGAAGAAAACAGGCTGTGGGGAGTTTTGAGCTCGCCAGGCCGCACTAGAAATGACTTGAACGAGAAAGAAAACGAGACTTTTGGAAACCTTCTTCTTGCTGTATGTCGTATAAGAGGTCGTTCATGAGGTAGCATCTCCCACTCCAACAAGAAAGACCTGTATTGCAAGGGGCCGAAAGTCACTGTTCAGACGGCGTTCCAAGGCAACATCAGTCTCCGTCCCCCCGAGTCGGCGATCTCTCCAACGGCGAATAGTTCATTTCCGTCCGATGGCTCGTCTGTGGCAGGATGTAATGACCCTCCTGATTCCATTCTAAACAAGTTAATAATTTGTAGGATTGATTCTTCTACAGCGGGAATCGTTGATGCGGCATTGGCAGAGCCATGGCACAGTAAGCAAAGGCAAGGGCTCAAGTACCTAGTTGAGTCCCATTAGGAGTCTGGGCAAACACTACCTGCCTAGCTCAGGTTGTCACAGACAAATGAGGCAATCTATGTTCATAAGGATCCGCACAATTGGCTGGGCATCTATAAATATATCTTCACGGGATTATTTAGTCCTCATTCATGACTCTAACAATTCTCTGCCGGTGATTGCGCATTTCAATTCCAAATATATAATGCTCGTCAGTGAAGATTTTTGTCAAAGTTAATCCCAGCATCATGTGGAGGAAACTCCAAGTCTCAAGGTAGAGAGTTCGCGTCCTTTCGTAAATCCAGGATTTCATACATGAATTTTCGTTGTACCCAGCAGCCGAGAGAGTAAGAATAACGTGGTGTGGCAGCTTCACGTGTACCCACCATTGACATGACGACCTTGTCCAAAGACTATAATTATGGGCCAGACAAGAAATTGACATCTACTAATTTGGTACAAACTGTCTTTGAAAGAAAAGTACAAAGTCGTTTTCACACATTTCCAATCATAAGGCGCTTGAACTTCGCTGCCTTTACACCTCACTCTCATCCATCGTTGCCGAGCGTTCCGTATGTAGAGCACGTGAACTGCGCCAGGCAGTGGTCGTTATCCTTGCACGCAGCGTGCAGTTTTGGCAATGGTCCGGGAAGCCGAGGCGATAAATTCATTTGCAACCATGCCTGCCGTTGCGAATCCCTTTAGTCGGACTTGTTGACAGCGGCGTCCGCCTTGGAGCGGAGGTTGGCGCTGGAAGAGCCACCTTTGAAGTATCGGCTGAGGGTAGGGGCAAGGAAGGAGCGGAAGATAATCTCGGCACCACTGCGTCCAAGGTTAGCATCGATATATCCAAAATGTGCGATGCGATTGGGGGCGACGGTGCGCGACTTACCGGAACATGGGGAGAGACAGCCACAGGAGGAAGACAAACTTGAAGACAAAGTAGAAGGGGAACCAGTAGACGATGTTGAAGAAGCTTTCGACGACGCTGAAGAAAGCAAAGACAACCCAGTACTACAATGCGTTAGCGGGTAGGACTTCGTGATGTTTCGCCGCAAGTATTGCGAGGGTGGAAAGACAACACGTACGGTCAGCCACTGCGTGTCGTCATCCTTGGTATCGGTGAAGAGAGCAGCGAGGGAGTAGTATCCGGGGATGACGAAGCCAGCAAAGTTGGTAAGGAGCTGGCCACCAAGGTTGAAGATGATGAGGAAGAAGTACAGGGCCGCGACACCGATGACGGCATAGGCCTTGGGAACACCAGCCTGCCTCTCCAGGTTGTTGAGCGCGGGATATTTAGACAGCTATAAGTACGAATTAGGATGGTGAATTGACTAATTGAGCATGCATCGCAATGCCGACTTGCCTCCCGGTCGAGAGTGCTGAGGTAGTTTTGAGCCTTTTCCTGAGCAGAAGACATTTTTGCGACTGGCGGGGCGGGGGAGGCAGCTATAGAGAGAGAGCTTTGGAAGCTTCAGTTGGTAGTGGCGAGATGTGCTTGGCGTAACTTGAATCAGGCGAGTGCGAACGATTTGGTACAGATTGATGCGACGATGTTGAAGCGAAGCGAAAGTGTGTTTGTGGGAGCAAAAACTGTAGCGCAGGTGGCTTTGCTCAAGAATGACGATGAGGGAAGCCAACTTAGGTACTGACGTGTGCTTAAGCAATCCTGGTTTGAAACTGGGCCTTGCAGTTGTGCGCATGTCAGTTACGAGGTGGGTGTTGGGTACTGCTGCAGGGGGAGTACATGTTGCGGAAGTGTGAATAGCCGAGAAACGAAGTCTAGGCGGAGAACAGGTACATAGATTCTAACAGACTGCTTGGGCTTGTGATATTGTGGGTATTCCCTACTTATTGACCGCGGCTGAGCATACTGGTAGGTCCGGACCGTACGGTAGGCAGCGCCATTGCGTCAAGTAAGGCCTGATCTGATGGAAGCCTCCACAGCGTAATGGTTGGTCTCAGCAACCTGGGGATGGATCAATAGGTGAACAAGTCAAAGAGGAAGAACGCTGGAGCGAAGGCTACTTGGGCATCAAAGAGCAGGGGGGGCAGAGAGCAAACATAATATAGCATGCAAACCTAGTTTCAGTATCCCATGGGCTCAATACTAGGTTGCTGTTATCTGTAATCGAATACTGACTGGTATGACCAGCATCCCGAGAATTGCTATTTCAGCCCAGTCGGGCAGAAGCTAGTATATGGCGAGAATACCTCGCTGAGTGTTTACCTTATTTAGATGTGGGTTTTGGCCTGATAAAAGCACAACAAGCAAGTAGGTAATTGGCATTACTTGGCAGCCAGTGGCATTTAGGCATTGTACACTGTACAGCACAGTGTTGAGTGCTGACGGGGAGGGCTAACTTAAGCTGCGACCAGCGTGCGGGCAAACACAGTGTGACACGACCGTGCAAAATGACCTCGATGCGCACGGAATTCTGCCAAATTAGATGCGAAGATTGACCTGCTTACGTGCTTACCTAAACCACTCGAGTTGTTGTTTTGTTTGGGGCCATTGCTTTGACTCACCCCACTTGAAGCAAGCCGGCCAGGCCAATCCCATCCCAGCTTGTTTTGCCTGTTTTGCCTGTTTTGCCTGCCTACTTTCCCGCCACCCACCGCCTGCCTCAAGCGTGCCCACTCGTCGCCGCCTCTGTGCTTTTTCTCCTCTCGTTGGCCTCGCAACAGAAAACAACCACAACAACACTTGCAGTCGACGATATCTAACCACCACCTGCGCGCCTAGACTGCCGGTGACCCCTGCAGAATACTCTTGAAGCGCTGCAGACGCTTCTGCAATTCTTTCTTCTGTTGTGTCCCTGTTGTCACCGCCTCTGCTACTGCTTACATCCTGTCGACTGCCCTGGAAAAACAACAACCGGCCAATGTTTATTGTCCCACAATAGCTTGCCCATATATCAACACCAGCGTATACAACATCACGACATGGACCAAGGTACGTCTCGCGCCTCACTTTTCCAGTGCTCTGAACAAACCTAAACTATCATTCGTTGAACGCATTCTAAACCTATTTTCCTCCCGTAGACACGGTCGCAGCGCGCGCTGCCAAATCTCGGAAGCGACCGCAGTCCCGAGCCTCTACTGCTTCTATCCACAGCGCAACGACTCAACACAACATGGATGGCTCTACATTTACCGATGCCTCCGGCATGTACGGCGGCCAGTGGATACATAACGAGCACCCTCATCCCAAAGACATGACTGCTCCGCAGATGTCTCCCGAGGACATGATTTTGCAAGCTGCCACGCACATGCAGTCCGCCAACCATGAGTTTGCCATGGACAGTTCCATGGCGGCGCACATGCACCACATGGCTTATCAGCACCAGCATCCCCACGGAATGCCTAGACATCCTCTTCCTGCCGACCAGTTTGGCGCCAATGCCAGCTTTACCGAAGGCGACAGCCAAATGCTTGACCGAGACGACGTTGACGACGCGGACTCCATGGCTCTCGCTGCCGGTGTGCCCAAACCCACCCGATCGAGTGCCAACAATGAACTTGAAATGCGACAGCTCTTCAGCGCCAACAGACACCGTGGCCTGCAAGATGTTGCCTCTGAGCTTCATGGCAATGAGCGCGGCCCAAACTCAGAAAGAACCCGCCAGGTGTTCGCGATGCTTTGGTAATGATGCCATATGTGGCCCATTGGTTCTCTTTATACTAATCCACTTTGCAGGATCAACTCTGTTTGCACCAAGGGTAAAGGGTCGGTTCCCCGTGGTCGAGTCTATGCCAACTATGCTTCACGCTGTGCCACCGAGAGAATCACCGTCTTGAACCCCGCAAGCTTCGGAAAGCTCGTTCGTGTTCTGTTTCCGGGACTGAAAACCCGTCGTCTGGGAGTTCGTGGAGAGTCCAAGTATCACTACGTCAACTTCGCTCTTGCTGAAGACCAGACCGACATGTTGGAAGCTCCCCAGCCCCCTCGCGCTATCTCTGAAGCCAAGAGCTTCTCCCAGAGCCAGAACGCAGTATCACAGCCCCCCAACAGCTCACGACGCGCAGATTCCCTATCAGAGACGTTAGATACATCCCAAAAACAGCACACAATCATGCAAGTGGCAGATAGATCACACAGTCTGTACAACCTACCGGATCTTGCCAGCATTGACAACATTCAGTCTACTTCTACCAAGACTCGCTTGGAACTGGAATTTCCTCCCATGGATCAGGATGACTTTGAGCAATCTGAACCTCTCGGTCTTCCTACCATTGAGACATTCCTGCCTCAGGGAACCGACCCTGACGCAGCCAAGTCCTTGTCTGCTCTGTACAGGTCTCACTGTACGTCTCTTGTCGAATGTATCCGATACTGCAGAGAAAAGACGTTTTTCCACCTCTACACATCTTTCCAAGGTACACTTACTATGCCCGTACAAAAGCTTTTTGGCCACGTGGCACTCGCGCCGTGGATTGAGGGCTGCGACTATGTTTTGTATCAGCGCATGATGCGCATCATCTCTGGCTTAACACTACAAGTCGTACCCAAACCTGTTCTCGATACTCTGAGAAACATCTCAGAAAGAATTGTACCGCACATTCGCGAATCATTCCAAGGCCAGCCGCAGCACGTTATTGCCGCCAAAGAGGCGCCTGCTGCTCTTTTTGCAGGCCTGATTGATCGCGCTCTACGAGTCAACCTGACGGCCCATGCTGCCGCCAATATGCTTTCAAATCCTGCCAACCGCGACCAGATGTATGTGGATTGGATTACCATGATCCGCGCTCGCAAGGTAGCTGAATGCGTGCCTACCCGCGGCATGGATGACGTTGTCGACCTGCTAGTTACTGAAATGCGCGATCTTTTGGATCCTGTCAACGTCCCTTGGGAGGTCGAAGTGCTTACTATTTACGGCGATGCAGCAAGCCGCAACCCCCGTCCAGAGAACGAGGTTGGAGCTGCCTCCACTGGTCAAAACGTGTTGGATAGATGGGTAAACTTCTTGCGATTACTTCCCTCCAAATTTACCTACGCATCTCACGCCGATATTGTGTGGTGCGTAGAGCGTGTTGGCACTACCGTCATGCGCGACTTGACATTATCGCAAGGCAAGAGCTTTGGGTCGTGGTGGGTAACAAAGACTTGGGTTGATGAAATGGTGTGCTTCATCGCGGAGCAGGGGGGTTTCATGAAGCAGAAAGCTTTCCCCAGCGTTCATGCTGCCCCAAACGCCCAGGCAGCTGGTAAGGAGGCCAGCTGCCAGAAGTCGAGATACAGCAACGCCAGCGAAGACCTGAATCTATCGCAATCGCAGCCCGGCCGCGCGCCGTTCCCTCCACCTGCGAGCAACAACAACAATAGCAAGATCAACAACGCGTCAGCTCAGCCGCCCGTGGATAATGATGCGCATGATGACAGTGGAATTGGCATTCGAACACCAGAGGAGGATTTTCCTATGCATAAATTCACCTTTGCTGAATCTGAGGCGCCAGCGCTTATGGGAGCTGGTGAGCTTACAACGTAAAGGAGGGGCATGTAACAAATTAATGGTTGGCGCATGGTTTGGGCATTGACGTTGGCGTTTCTGGTTGGTTGAATGGATGGTATGAATACCCCAGCTATACACTTATAAGCAGGCAATTGGGAAGATGACGAAACGAGGGCACGAAGCTACATGACGAAGTCTATATGTGCGATCACTCTGGAGCACGACCGGTCTTTTCGAATGAATTGTTGGCTAGAATACCCGTGCAATCTCGGAATATTGTGTATTATCGGCGACTGGATATTTGTTTTTTTTTAAGGAGGAGTCTCTGTGGTGGTTTATTTTATTCGAATGTCTATGTTTAAAAGTATTTTGTCTAATGATTGGAGCCATGAACTGGTCCTCGGACTAGCAGCTGTTGATTGAATAACAAATATTCCCTCTTTTGGATGATATACATTGCTTGACAATACTACTTGTGCTCCCTATGTACAGGCCTACTTTGCAAAGCCAGCGAGTTACGACACCGAAACACTGTATAATTATGTCGGCTGTCACTCCCCACGTACTGTCCAATGGCCGAAACAGAATGCAGCTACGATGTGGAAATTGCGTGTCCCAACCAACGTTTTATGCACTCTTGGCGAGCTCAGCAATAGTCCTCGTCAGCCGTGTTGCATTTTGGGGACGGGCTGCTTTGACACCATTGTTGGTATTCGGGACCAAATAATGGACTACTTCTCTGGGGACTTACCTTTACTACATTCTAAGGCTGCATGGAACGCGTATGCTCATTCATCCAAATGTGATTATGCACTTGGTGTAAACAGGATGACTGGCCTCGCTCGTTCAGACACCGACCGTAGTCGCTCGAAAGTCAATGGCTCGATATGCGACAGATGGCACACGGGGCATAAAAAGCGATGCGCTGGCAGACGGCCAACATTTGGGAGACACTGTTCGAAGGTGGCGTCACAATGTCAATGTAAACGACTGCGGTGGAGCAGTCGATGAATGTGCGAGAAAGAGTTGGATCATCTTGAAGTCCCCATACGATCATGGTATGTTCTTCGCTGAATTGCCGGCCTTTATATGGCACCTCAACCTGCGATGAGGTTACTGCGGCCTGGCAAGAAGCGTGCAACGAGAAGCCTGCGTCGACGAGGAGGTTCACATGCTCCGCATGACTATACTTTGGCCAAGTTCAGAGTCAAGGATTTAATTTCTCAAAGAATCTACCATACGTTTCTGTGCTATTGGACTTTGGTTCTCATGTTGTTTTGACTACCACTCTCGGCTTATTCAAGACTCAGTGCTGCCTCATATAATACATCGCCCGATTTACAGTTACTGAGCCATAATACTGAGACTTTTGTTTATGACATCTTTATTCAAAAACTTCAAAGAAATATTACCAAAACAAAGAAAATCCTCCAAAACACCACCGCGCGCGCTGCGTGCATTATTATCCCTTGTCGGTGGCGGGCGCCATCAGGATGGCAGCGACTCTGTTGGCCTTGAGGCCGTCATTGGCATCCGAGAACTTCAGGCGTAGGCTCACCATGAAGGAAAGGCCGTCACCGTACTTCTCTCGGACCCAGGCGAGCTCCGCGGGCCCAAAATACCTGTCAGCCTCTGCGGACACGGCGCCGTTGCTCCCCGCCACCGACCCATCCATGCCCAGCCCGCTGTCCGTGCCGTTGGGTGCAGGCACTGCGGCCGATGCCTGGCCCGGGGCGCGGAACGAGCGGATAATGTGCCGCGCGGTCGCGGCGTCCTCCTCGCTGCTGCCGCGGAGCTTGTGGGACCGCATAAAGGTCCAGACGTTGCCGTACGTCTTGATGATCCACGCGCGCTCCTCGTCGTCAAAGGAGGCCGTGGAGGACCGCGCCGCCGCCTGCTTCCTGCCCGCCGCCGTCTTGGCAAGCTGCCGCATCACCTGCCTGCGGTCGTCGTCGTGCCACCACGCGCTGATCTTGTACGACGTCGCCGGCTTGAACGGCGACGGGCCGACGCGGGGGCCGATCGGGGGCCCGCTCAGACGCAGCTGCGGCAGCCGGCCGGGCTTGTCCGGCGGCTGGAAGTAGCCGACCGCTCGGCCCTTCTTGTCCGTGATCTCGCGGACGCCGCCGGTGCCGGTCCGTAGGACGTACTCCTCCGCGATGGGCGTCCCGATCACATTGCAGAGGCAGCTCGGCACGTGCAGGACGTTGCGCAGTCGCAGGATGCCGTGGGACTGCGCGCCGCGGGCGTCCGGGCGGCGCTTGACGCGCAGCTCGACTGTGCCGATGCCGATGACGGCCGCGCCCGGCGATGCGCTGGCGTGCTTGACGCCGAGGACGCTGCTGATGGTCTGGTAGTCGTCACCAAACCACGATCGATCCTTGGCGCGGCTGGAAGAAGTCGTGTCAGTATGAATGTTTGTCCTATGCGGAGTAGAAGGCATCCTCTACGTACTGTACGTTGGAGTCGGCCGAGAAGGCCCAAGCAGGACAAGGAAGAGTGTTCTTCATGTTTAAAGTTGCAAGAAGTCGACGAAGAAAAACTCTGGAATCTGAAGCCTTGGGGCTGTGAAGGCTGAGAAGGCTCGTTCGAAGTTTGACTTTCAGATATGTGTTGAGAGTGATGATTAAAAAGAAATTCAGAATTCAGGAGCAGAGTATCGACCACTTATATAGTATGAGCTCAAGCAGGTAGGTGTACAAGAACTGCATGGAAGATTTCTATTGGAAAGATGACCGACGAAATAACTCGCGCGCAAGTAGGTTCACAGACCCATACGCCGGTTCCATGGCCCGCGTACAGGATTCCATTGTCATACCAATATATATATACTCTGTGTCAAGGTTATCATGCTCATTTCGCTATGATGACCGGAACCGGCCTTTTATCACATTGATCTGGTAACACAGCAGGAGTGTCTGCCCCAGCCACTCACACGCGACATGAAAACTTTTCCCGCCTTTCTGATCAAACAATTGGAAAATCAAGTCATGTGTAATTGCTGTGGCACGGTTCCAGAGAGAACTACACGTCCCGTTTCAGGACCAAGTACTTGGTTCTCCTGGCACAGTTGCTGACCGGAAGCTTGCCCGAAGTGAGTGCCATGATTATTCTGGCTTGTTTCCCGCTTCATATCTAAGCGAATACGTCATCTTGCCAACGTTCCACTCTGAGCTTTCGAGTCTTATCTGAGCCGCCTCAGGCTTTACTGGTACATTTGCGCAACAATTGTGGTCTCCCGTCCCTTGTCCCACCCTCACTTCCGAGCGCCGTTGCCGAACAATGGATATTGCTAGTTACAATAAAGAAAGTCGCCCAGTCGTCCTTTACATATTGACTATATACATTGCGCTGGCCTGAAAGTAGACGGTCGTAGGTGATGTTGCTGATTTTAGCCAGAGAAACTCGTCTCGGAAACCAAGGTACGCAATGTTACAGTCCAATATACTGCTTGAGTGGTATTTCACTCTGAACCTGCAACAGCGCGACACTGCATGCAATAGCCTCCGGTGCTGGGATGTAGGATTAGAAGATTAGAAGCGTGGGTGATGATATGGCAAAATGCTTACCGTAGCCGATCAAATACTACAAGATACGTGCAAGCTTTTATAATGTCTATCTCATAGGTACTGCGTGTTTTTAACATGTTTTCCGTCAAATTGTGGTCTCGCGCTGCTACAAAAGCAGCACGCTGCGATGCGTAGATCGCATCGGAGGCCGATTGTGCGGCACGCTACAGCTATACTAGCACTTCGGTATCTTGACAACTCTTCCCTTGGCCCACACTGCGCCGAGAAATACTTTCGTAGATAGTCAGTTAGTGTAACCTTATCGCCATTAGCAGACCAATACCGGAAGGGCTGTACTTTGCCAATGTTCCTCATGCTCTGGCCCGCCGCCAGGCAACAGCCCGCTACATTGCAAACTCGGCATCTTACTCCATGCATTGTTAGAGTGGGGAATGTACTACACTGGATGAGACACCATTGTTAAGATGAAGATACTACTACTCAAGAGATCTCTATTCTAGCTGATTAAATAGTTTACAAATATGTGCGATTGGGCGGGCCAGATCTCCTTACGAAACAGCGATGCACTAAGCTTGTTGCGCAAGATATAGATGTACTAGTGCCTCATATTTGCGATTCATATTAGAAAGCGGATTTAGCACTTGATTATAGAGAAAATACCTAAAGGCCCCTCGAAGCTAACTAGTCTGACCTATTCGTAATGTATAGGGAAGATATAGTAGACTATTTTGCCTAACTTGTTGGTTAGCTAAGTCATTGGTAGTCTCCTCCTACCCATGTCGCACTTCTGAGCATATGGCCTGTCTCGAGTTAGTTCATGTGATAACCCTAAGTTTACTACGGAGCGAGTGAAGTGTATGTGTGCTATAATGATGCTGTGGAGTATGTGTGGCTTGTGAAGCGTCGCGAGACTTATTAAACGTTATCACTTGTAGTAACTTTAGATTGAAGCTACATAATAGCATCACATACTAAAGCTTACGGTGCTATCGACATGGAGAGCAGCGGCTATTCCCCCATACTGAGGGTAGCTCATCCGTAGGTTATGATTATGCGGCCCGGCGGCTACCAAGACCAACGCGACGGTAACATGGAATATACCAAAATATTTGAAAGAACCTCTGTGGACGGGAAAATCTCGGAGCGACACCAGATATTAGTAGTTAGCGTGCGATGGCGCAATCATGGTTTGTGCCCAAGACAAGAGAGGTTCTCAGCCCAGCACCCACCACGTAACTAGCTACCAGGGGCGGTACAGTGCATTTACGGACCTGGGAAGCGTCTGAAGGCTTTGCTGGCCTGTGATTGCCGCTGCCCCGCGAGAGTTAAATGCACGCATAGGCGGATAAGGGGGATGCATCTCTCTCTCTCCATCCGGGGACGTGCAGACGCTCTACACCGTTATCCGACGAACAACCTGTTCTAGGCCAGGGCTTATATTTCATCACAACCGCAAGCACCCTCATGCCGAAGACGCGCCTACATCACTGAACTACCGTGGGCACGGCGTCAGCGATTCCAGGCCGAGCACTGTTACAGTGGGCTCAACGCGACTAGCACCACCCAAATAGCCTCGAAGCAAGACCCCGGCATACAACCTCCGGCTCCGGCGACCCGATCTTTTTTTCACTCATACCTGGAGCCTGTGAGTCGACAGCCCGATTGGTACCCTGGCTGTTGATATTCTTGATCTATTCCATTTCTGCACGCAAGAGCATTCTCTACAATTTTTTATTTCTTCATCATTGCATTACAATTCATCCGCTCTGTTGACCAATCTCAGGTGTTATTTGCGAAACTTTCTCGGCCGTCACCGTTTTGGCGGGTCTTCAAGTGCCATTCTGCCTGTGACTCGCGCAGCCAGTAAAAAAAAAAAAAAAAGACTGCAGCGACGAGCCGGAAACAGTGCTGAGTAAACGGACAAGTAATTTTCATCGACGAGCCAACGGCAGAACAGAACAGGCAACAGAGGGCATATTCACACTCTCTGGATTGCTCGAGATTTCGGTATTCTCATTTCTAGCCCAGGCTGCTGTCGTTTGCAGGCCAGACACTGCGTGAGGGGACGGGAGCACAAGAAGGGCCATGAGCGGCTACTCATACTTCAACTCGCCCGAGCTGGGCTGGGTTGTGCAAAAATTTGGAGGTACGAGCGTTGGTAAATTTCCTGGCAAGGTACGTCGGATCGGTGACATGCCGCCATGGAGCCATGGACCTTCAAATGAGAGCCGCGTGTGGCCTGTGAGCGTGAGACACTTGACGCTAACACTTTTTCGCTGCAAAGATTGCGCATGATATTGTCAGGTAAGATTCAGCTGTATGCAGTTTCGACCGCGAAATCTAACCTCTGGTCTACAGGGCAAGCTTGCTACGAAATCGAGTGGTGGTAGTATGTTCTGCGCGAAGCACGGGGAAAAAGGCCGAGGGCACCACCAGCCGGTGAGTTGAAACTGCATCGCCCACGAGACTGCATCGCCGTTTCTAACATGCAGTCAGCTTGCTTGGTGTTTATGCCATGCTCAAAGCTGTCGGTGCTGCGACAAACGCCGAGGAGGAGCAGCTCGCACACATTGACAATGCCAAGATGCTCATGAACGACATCTGTAAAGATCACATTGCCGCCGCCGAGGCCTATGTCAGCGACCCCGTACTACGGCAGAAACTCATCACACGTATAGAGGCAGAATGTCAAGAGCTCGTCGAGTACATCATCGCAACCAAGAGGTTCAACCTCGAGATCAATGCACGCTCCAAGGACCGCGTCATCAGCTTTGGTGAAAAGCTGGCCTGTCTCTCCATGACGGCGGTGCTGCAGGATGGTGTATGTTTCCATTCAGTGCATTGGTTCTGGTTAGACGCTAACAGAACTCGCAGGGCGTCGATGCCGAGTATGTAGACCTCGGTGACGTGCTGCACTTTGAGGCCGCGGACCCCCTCGATGCCAACTTTTACAAGACGGCAGTGGACGCTTTCCAGAAGAAACTTGGTGCCTGCGGAACCAAAGTGCCTGTCGTTACTGGTTTCTTTGGTAATGTGCCCGGCAGTCTTATTGACGGTGACATCGGCCGCGGCTACACGGATCTTTGCGCTGCTCTCTGCGCCGTCGGCCTCAAGGCTGAGGAGCTACAAATCTGGAAGGAAGTCGACGGCATCTTCACGGCTGATCCATCCAAAGTGCCGACGGCGCGCCTTCTCACATCCATTACACCTTCAGAAGCCGCCGAATTGACATTCTACGGTTCCGAGGTCATCCACCATCTCACCATGGACCAGGTCGTCCGCGCCACGCCCCCGATCCCGATCCGTATCAAGAACGTCAAGAACCCGCGCGGCACCGGCACCATTGTCATTCCCGACCCCATCTTGTCCGCATCGCACCAGCTGCATCGCTCGCGGTCGCTGGCTCATCTCGCCACCAACGCCGACGGCCTGCCTAAGCCTCCGAAGCGGCCCACGGCTGTCACCATCAAGGACAACATTAGCGTCATCAATGTCCACTCCAACAAGCGCTCCATCTCCCACGGCTTCTTTGCGCGCGTATTTTCCATCCTCGACAAGCATAGCATCTCGGTCGACCTCATCTCCACGTCTGAGGTTCACGTCTCCCTGGCCATCCACTCGGCCAGCACCCGCATCGAGGCCTTTTCTAGCGCGAAGCAGAGTCTAGAGGAGTGCGGCGACGTGAGCGTGCTCTCCGACATGGCCATTCTCAGCCTGGTAGGCGCCGACATGAAGAACATGGTGGGTGTTGCCGGCAAGATGTTCTCTACGCTAGGAGAGCACAATGTCAACTTGGAAATGATTTCTCAAGGCATGTATATGTGCGCCAGCCAGCCAAATCTCGAGTGTGAACTAACTGTGTGATAGGTGCGAGCGAGATTAACATCTCATGCGTCATAGATGCTCGTGATTCCAGCCGGGCCATGAACGTGCTGCATACACATCTTTTTACCTTTTTAGACTAGAAGTGCGGTCTCCGCTCAGGCCATGGCCGAACGTATAGACGCGACTTGGACGCGATTGCGGTTGCTGGCTGCGTTCTCATTAGGCTTGACGCATTTTTTTTTTGTTAAATATATGGGGCAATGAGCATTTCGAGTAGCTATTTGTTTCGGGAAAAACTCACAATCTCGAGTACCACTCTTGACGTCCCCTGAGTAAAGACGCCCGTGTTGAGTGGAACGTGCTGCACAACATCGCACGGATACCTTTCCCAGCGACTGAGTGCGAAAGAATTAAAAGACTAATTCGCCATAATACCGAGCAAATATCCAGGAAGACTTTCACTTCCAGATAGAGTAAATGGTGCTCGTTGTCGGCCGGCTTTTGAAGCTCGATAATGGATTGTCCAGGGTAGGTAGGCGTGGCGTGGGAAACGGCTAAAATGTAGCTTATAGCTTATGACGTGTGGCCGAGAAAGGACAGTGACACAACCAAGAATTTCCTGTTGTTCAATTATGTTCCTCGAGTGACAACTCATTTCTTGACTAACACATGTCAATCTATACGCAATAATTGCTGTGGTAGTGACTTCGTCTAATGTTCAGACCCAGGCCCCGGTCTTCAAGGATCTTTAGCGCCTGTGACGCATGTAACGGGGGGCTTTGGGACAGCGTGCCCGCCCCTCCGCTCTTTGACCAATTTCCGCAACACACGAACACAGCTGATATATTTCGGGCAGAATGATAATAGAAGATACCTTTAACTGCTGCCCGGGAAGCCCATGACCACACGATTGCCGCAAGACGAGCCAACACTCGAGGCCACCGGCTTTCATATCATCCCGTGACATCATGGCGGCGACCTACAATGCAAATGGCGGCTCGCGCAGTCGCAGTATCCTCAGCGCCTTGGCTGCGACGGAGATGCTTGACAGACGCTCAAAGCTGCCAGCAGGTATGAAGCTCATGGAAACTGGGGAGGATATCGGATTGATCGCCAAACCAGACTAATAAAGCGTCACTCGTGCAGAATTACTAGTTGCGGTGCTCGACTACCTACCTGTCGCCGATCAGATGCGAGTCGCTCGAACATCTCGCCGCATGCAAGAGATGGTATACGAGGATGCCCGATGGGTGTCTCGCTTGAAGAGCATGGGCTGTTGGGACGAGCGAGAAGCAAGGCAACGCTTCGAAGATGCGGTCCGCCGCCGTCGCGAGCAGGCTGCCGCGCAGGCTGCCGCGCAAAACGGCGCCAACAAGCAAGGCACCACGACTCTGTTCGATGCGGCGACCGAAGAGCAACGGCGGAAACGAGCAGTATCAGAATTACGCGATGGATTCGAGACCATGACAGTCGGAGGGCCGGTCTCCAATACCGGCCCCGAGGGCCAGGCCACCTATCTGGAGGTGTTTAAGAATGCCCAGAGTATCCGAGGAGGTGCTAGACAAGAGTACGGAAAGATCTACGGCGCGCTGGCGCCGTTTTACTTTGACATCGTCAAGGCCAAGACACATGCAGAGCCAATTGTCTTCAAAGCGTTTAGAGATCCCGAGACACAGGCGCAAATGCTCGCAAACCTCCACAAATTTGCCAAGAGCGACTGGTCGTCTGGATGCATAACCCGAGAATCGAGGCTTAATTCTATGATGGGAATTTTTGAAAGTGCAGTCGTGCGAGAATTTGAGCAAGGATACGAATTCTGGGACGTGGACGGCCGGATGCGCCGTTTTGGCCATGTGCTGCATGCTCTCAACGGAGCCAAGAGCGCCATCGACATCTTCATTCGCAAACACCCCATTCTCAATGACACAGCTATGAACTTCAACCCCATAGAATGCATAAATCGCGGGCAAGGGGCCGATGACATTTCACTCGCGCCGTCGCAGCAGTTTTATGAGAGATTGCTGGTCAAAGTTAACGAGCAAGCCAGCGTGATTGAGCGGATTTTCCCGGACTCCGAGCAAGTATTCTGGGAGTTCGTGGACAAGGTTCGAGAAGACATCATCATGGAATACACAACACCACTGTTTGATGAAAGCCATGAGCGGTCACTGGGCATGTATCTCAAGGCGGTCTCTGGGATATTTGAGCAGACCTTGCGCTTCTTCCGGTCGCTGAAGCCGCCAGGTGCAGTTGAGGAAAAGATCCGCGAAATGGCCAAGGTGATGGTGCTACGGGTGTTCGAACCACATCTCGATCTGTACCTTCAGGAGGAGTTGGAATATTTTACAAAACGGGCCGAAGAATTCGTGTCGCAGTGGGAAAAGAAGCTCTCAGAGCAGGACTCGTCGCTCGAGTCGTATTACATGTCCAACATTAACCGATCGGCAGAGAAGAAGGACTTTCTGAGCTCATTTCGAAAGGTCGTCATGATGCCCGTTACGGCGCTGCCCGGCATGGGTTTCTCCTCATCCGGCAGCGCTAATACCTCTGCGGTGGCCACGCCCATGCCGTCACGGCCTGAGACGCCAAGCCTGGGCCGCAGTAGCCCGGCCCCCGGAGCTAAGGCGCCGACGGACGAACTCGCAGCAAAGGCTGCCATCATGGCCTCGAAGCTGGAAGGCATCAAGTCACTCTGTAGCATTGAAGTAGCGCTGAGCCTGGTGCAGGCGGCCAAGACGAGCCTGGGCCGTGCCTCCATGCTGATCCCTTTGGGCGGACAGGTAGGCGGCGAGGCCAAGGAGCAGTGCTCTACGATATTCGTCGTGCTGCTGCGCATCCTTGGCCAGAGACACGTCAAGCACGGCTTCGACCTTGCTGTAGGGCACTTATCGCAGTACAACCCGCGGGGCGTGAACCACAACAGTACCAGCGAAAAGCCAGGTGGCGGCGGCGTTGCGCCGCTGGTGACATTTATCGAGCTCGTCAACGTCGGTGACCTCATATCGCAGATGATTGACGTGTTTTATGAGCAGCAGCTCGCGACGCCCAAGATTGCGGACCGCAACGACTTTCTCGACCCGGCCAATATGGCCAAGAAGAAGTTTGAGCAGATGCTGGACGAGTCCGTCGCGGCGGGCCTCAACAAGGGAATCGACGTGCTCATGGACGAGGTCGAGTACCTGCAAGCGACGACGCAGGCGCCCACCGACTACAATCCGCTGCCGGTGGCGCCGACGGACAAGACGGCAAGCATCCTCGGCGGCGGCCTCGACATTGGCCCCACAGCGACGGCGTCGCGCATCGTCGCGCTCGTCTCGGGCCACACGAGCATGCTCGTCGGCACGACGGACAAGTCGATGCTCGACGTCTTCAACGGCGAGGTCGGCCAGCGCCTCTTCACCGCCATCTGCAAGCACCTCAAGCGGCAGCGCGTCAGCGTCGACGGCGCCGTCAAGCTCATTGCCGACATGAACCTCTACTTTGACTACGCCCGCGCGCTGCGCATCCAGGACCTGCTGCCGTACTTTCGCGCCCTGCGCGAGCTCAGCCAGGTGTACCTCATCGACCCGGCCCACGCGCGGGAGATGGCGACGGTGATTGCCGACGGCGACCGCTTCGGCGGCGTCTTCCGCGCCGAGGAGGTGTACGAGTACGCGCAGCGCCGCGCCGACTGGTACCAGGTCCGCAAGGATGTCGAGAGGGCCATGTACGGCATGGATTGCTGCGTCATGTAGCTGGCCGACAATATGCAACTCCTGACGATCTCGGGCAAGATGGGAAGAAGATAAAAGAGCAATGATGGCAACGAATTGGGCAGAAGGAAAAGAGGATATGGGATGGGTGTGTTCTTACGAAGTCTACGGCTTTCTTTCATTATTTTCTCAAACTTATCTTCACTAGTAGCCTTGATGGCCGGGCATGGAATGCGAGTACATTTTTACATGGTCATCTCAATTTGTAGTTGTGATGCATGTTTCCTGTTCAAATGAACTGACAAATGCATGCTACTATTCCGTCTATGATTTTTAACGCCAGGTGTATGTCAGCGGTGTCTTTCGCTTTGCCTAACACTCTTTTCAACCATGAAATCCAGAAAACGCCGCATGAATTTTGAAAAGAGGTCACCCGAATACTATTTTTTTTGTCCAAAGTCTAGCTTCCGCGCGACCTTGCCTCCGCGGTCCTCGTCGACGACGCCGGGCCGACGCTTCAGATCGGCGCCGACCTGTTCCTCGCCGCCGCCTTTGCGCGGAAGGTCCTGCTGGCGGGTGGGCTTGGGGTCCGCGTGCCACCAGGGGTGGCGCAGCATGTCGCGGGCGGTGATGCGCTTCTTGGGGTCGAGCAAGAGGGTCTTCATGAGGAGGTCGACGCCGTCGGCGCCGACGGTGCCGAAGCGGCCGAGGTACCAATCCTTGCCGTGAACCGGGAACTGGCCGGGGACGGTGTACTCGGGGAGGCGGGTGACTCCGGGCCAGTTTTCCTCGGTCGGGGTGCCGATGGCCTCGCAGATGAGGCGGACCTGGTCGAGCTCGTTGTTGCCGGGCATGTACGGGGCGCGCATGACGAGCTCGGCGAAGACGGCGCCGACGGACCACACGTCGACGGCACCCGAGTAGTGCTTGGCGCCGAAGAGCAGCTCGGGCGGGCGGTACCAGCGGGTGATGACGTTGGAGGTCATGTTCTGGTGCGGGTCGGCAAAGGAGCGCGCGAGACCGAAATCGGCCAGCTTGACCTCGCCGTCGGCGGCGATGAGCAGGTTATTGGGCTTGATGTCGCGGTGCAGCACAAAAGACTCGTGGCAAAACCAGACGGCGCGTGTCAGCATGCCCATCCAGGCCTTGATATCGGCGGCGCCGTAGCGCACGTTGTCCGTGTCGCGGATCAGCATCTCCAGGTCGCCGAGCGGCAGGAACTCGAGCACCAGGTTGAGGTTCTGGTCCTTGGAGGAGAATACCGAGAGCAGCGAGATGATGTTGGGATGGGACAGCTCTTGCAGGTGCTTGAGCTCGCGCACGGCGTCGGGCGCCATGCCCTCGGTGTATTCCTTCTGCACTTTGATCTTTTTGATGGCGACTTGCTTCGCGGGATTCGATTTCAGGTGGCCGAGGAAGACGATGGCATAAGTACCTTCACCGAGCTTCTTTCCTGTCGAGGAACACTGAGTGTTAAATGAACATTCTGAAGTCGTGGACGAGAGCTTTTTTTTTCGTGATGCATACCTTTAACATATTTACGCTTCTCCTCTTCGTTCATCTGCTCGGCCACGTCCAGCGTGGGAGGAACCTGCGGCGCGGATGTCGGTGGCGTCGGCTTGGGCGTACCGTTGGACGATGAGTTTGTGCCGGACGCCAAGTTCTTATATGGCGAGCCTACCGCACGTATCGAGGGCGCCTCGTTCGACTGCGTCGTCGTCACGACAGGCGACAAAGTCATGGTGGCAACGGGCTGGGATACGGTTGAGGTGTCTTGGTCGCCCCGCTTGGTAGGGTAGAGATTGAATTTTTCTGTGCCACAGTCGCTGTTTAGACTTGATTAAACACAGTAACCAAGATGTTGACCCAGTCCGATCGTAGGTGGTGTATAGCTCTTGATTGCAGTGTGAATGGTTTGCTGTATGCGGCAGGCTGCTGATAGGCGCGAGTTGCTGTCGGAAATCCGTCCGCACTATCTTATCAGTGGCGCGACATGAACATGCGCTGGTGGAGCTGGAGGGTGTTCAGTTCAAGTTCAAAGTAGAATAAAAAGGATAAAAAAAGCACAGGGAGACGAAAAAAAAAAAAAAAAAAAAAAAAACAAAGACAAAAAACAACAACAAGGATTTCTATTGGAATCTAAGCCTAGAACAAAGCTAGGCCGCAAATATTACGTGGTGAGCTTTGTATCCTTCGTCCATGGAGCAACTGGCTCGACATCGATATTAGGCGCAATTGAATCGTCAATTTGGGCGGTTCGCTAATACCAGCTGCATTTTAAGCAAAGCAAAATGAAGACGGGGCGAGAAAAGAAAGAAACAAAGATCGAGTGTGATATCACTCCTAGAAACAAAATACTACAGCTAAACTTCTAGCTCCTCGTGGCAGTGATGGCTGCCCAACTCATTCAATGAACCGCGGCATGACTTTCAATCCATTTGCCATCCACAGCGGAGGCAGAGCCTGGCCTGGCGCTTGATGGGAAAATTATTTTCCACTAGTTGGAGTGATATTCGCAGATTCACTGCCATCTATTTGGACATTGTCTCGAGGTGCTGCAGACAGTCGTGGTTCAGCAATCCTGGCCAAGTACATGTAGACGAGGAAGTGGCGACGGAGGGCACGTACAAGCAATAGAGATGGCATCGACACCGAGGCCGGTGCTAATGGCCGCAATGAAGGTAGTGGAGAAGTACATGATGCTCGAGGGTATGTGTATGCGGAGATGTTTATAAATACGGGTATGGGTAGTTATGGATAGCAGTATCGATGCGAGGTGAAGAGTTGAGCAGACCGTGTCAGACTAATTCGTGTAAAAAAAGACTTACTGAACAAACCGTGGTGAGAGTGGGAGATGGCAGCTTCATATGTATTTTTGTCATGTCGGTTCGGGGTGCCAGACTGCGACAAGAACACGCAGATAGGAAAGGCCAAGCGGCGTTTCCCTGCATCGATGGGCAAAAACGAGGCGGCATTTCAGGCAGTGTGGTGTCATGTTGGGTGGTGCGTGTTAATCGCCTGCGTGAAGGGGGAGACAATGTCACCAACCGCATCGCACATACGAGTGGGGGCTTCCTCGATAACTTGGCAAACTGGCAAGGGGTCAGGCTGTATCAAATCACCATTGGGGGATGAAGCAAAATGAGGGGAAAAAGAGGACTACTAATAACAGACTTGATGGACTACAATACGTAGTATCAGTACGGAGTATTGGTATTTAGCTTCACAGCAGCCGCTTCTGCGCGCCGGCTTGCCTCCCCTTTACCCACCCTTGAAGTGGTGGGCTGTCTTGCCGTCTTTTGTCAAGCCACTTCCTACCTAGTTGCCTTGCCGTCCCCTCACGGTATCTTCCCAGGTGCGCTATGCCTCCGATTTGTTGTTCGTCTGATGGCGCGCCAACGTGCCTGCTGCCCCGCCGTATCTATGCTGCCACCTTGCTACTAACAGCGCACCAAGGATTGTGACGAGAGATGATGGCTGAAGAAGACGTCTCATGTGACATCCATATCTGCTCCCAATGCAAGCGGCGAATCACACAATGTCTGATGGAGTGGTGTGCAGCTCGCTGTTCTCACTCTTCCCGTACGGGCGGGTCACCAGCACACTATTTACTTAGGGTGGCACTTTGGGTGCGGCAAGTATCGGGGCCAGAGTCGGCATCTGAGAATAAATGAGGCGGTAGACCCGGGCATGAAAAGCGCTCAGGAACTCGGCAGTTAAGACGCAGCCGAGCAGGGCGTCGGCCATCGGGAGCAGCGAATGGCCCAAGTTTGTACTCCGTAGTTGGCGCGTATCTCTGCTGCGAGGTGCTGGTCGTGTTAGGCTGGCTGGGTGGTGTCGCATTAGGATGACGCCGCCGCCCGCTGCTTACGCGGGCGCCAGCAAATTCGCCCAAACACAGAAGCATGTCTTCGCTAGGTTCTGGGTTCTCAAGTAGCCCAGCTTTACATCCAGGCATTCTCTTTGCGCCTGAATGCTCTGTCGCAGTGAAACCCGGGCCTTGCTGTACTGACATGTGAGTCGTGCCGGAGCTGCGCTCACATAGGAACAGATCTTGAAGGGCATGGAATCAAACCCATCAGACTAAACATGCTCCGTACTCAGGCCCCTGTTGCGGCCTTCCGCGGGCTGGTATACTGATAGCATTGTATCCACGCCACTCCGTCGTCCGGAAGCGCGCTGATGCTTGCTTCCAATGCAGGCCCGCCCTTTGACGAGATATATATCACTGGCAGCGCACAGCAAGGTAAACGCCGCGACGAGAGTACCTTTCCCCTTTTCAAGTTCGCTTCGAGCTTCGCTGGAGAGTGGTTGGCTGTGGCTATCTGCTTTTAGTTCGAGGAACCAGATTTGCAAGGAGACTGGTGCTTGATATCCTGGCACTGCATGAATTTGGCCCGGGTGCGGGTCACAATGGACGGGGGTACTGCACAGTCCAGCGCTCTTGATGTATTTCAAGTTGTTGCGATTTTCTTCTGCCGTGGGCCTCATTGTCTAACGTGATGCCGAAAAACAAAGAGGCTGTGGTAGTGTCAGCATGGAAAAGGAAGGACAACGATGGAGGATTGCTGCGCCTCGCAGCAGCCAAAATGATATCGGGAGGCGACTCTGAGTCCGTGCAGTAGAGTCTGGTTGGATGATATGTAGCTTGCAGCAGCTAATGACGGAATGTTTCGCCTCACTACGCCCGGCTGTGGTAGTAGAGCTGAGCTGCATGTATCAGGCTGCGCCGCGCTGTACCCCAGCCCCAGGTAGGTCCTTTTTACATCAATGCGAGGCATCAGCATTATCTTGACCTGTTCAACTTTGCTTCAGGCCACCAAGATTCTGCAAGTATCGCAATATTGCCGCATCCCGCATTGTGGTTTGCATAGCGCTCACAGGCCACTTATCGTTCACGCTGCATTGGACTTCTGTGATAGGTGTTGCAAAAAGAAAAATGGAAAAAAATAGCAACCTCAACAGGCATCTGTCTGATTGTTATGCCAGTGAATACAACGAGTCTTGTCCTTCACTGTGCTCAGGATCTACGAACACTGCGGACTTTGAGGATGAGTCTGAATCACGAATGGAAACGGTAGATGTTGATGACGGTCAATTTCTTTACGTGTACGAAGAAACGGGTGGTTTGAGTGTTCGTAAGTCGGTGATTAGCAGGTCCCAGGCGCGCGGCAAGCTAATCGACAACACTTCGGAGCTTGGGTAATGTGACACGAGAATCACCAGTTATCAATAGCCCTCTCTCTAATACCGGCTGCCTGTCAGGAGAAAACCCAAACGTGACGCCCGCCTCCGTCCTTGCCCGCAACCAGGATATGGTCGCCTATCTGGCCCAGACAATGATTATCAACGACACATGGCCAGCACACGCGGCATATCCCCGCTCAGTAAAGCTACAGAAAGGGAAGCCTCCGCGGCACTGGACTTCGATTACGCTTCCCAGGGTCGTCTCTTGGATTCTCGAGAAATCCGGCTCGACATGTGTGAGCGGAATGGCTCTGATTCGCGGACAAAGACGTATGTCGGAGCGTTTGCCACTCGTGTCACTGAATCGCTGACCCATGTAGCAGAGTCTTCGACAAACACAATCTTGCTTCTTTGAGACAAGGATCAAAATCTAAAGATGCGGCCGCTTCTCACATTCTGCAGACACCAAATCCACGAAGTCACCTCTGTCAAACTGACCTTGAACATCACCGAGACAGATACGCTGATAGCGGCAATGTTGAGCGGCAGTCAGAGATGAGGCTGGAAAGAGACCGAAGCATGCAGAATTCGAATTCCATTCTCGACTTCAGCGGTAACTTCCAGGGAAAAGGGCCATTCGAATTTTCCAGGAGCTCGCTTCACGCTCCAGAAAGCTCTCAAAAGCAAGTCAAGGCATGGTTGGCAGGGCCATTCCCCTGGAGTTGCTATACATTTTCGGATGTTCAGAAACTTCTCGAGACCGTTCAGGACTCCTTCCTAGAGCGACATGACCTTTGCACCGAGTCTCAGCGACCGGAAGCGTCGGGCGGAGAGGCGCACGACTCTCACCAGGCCCGGAGAGCTTTGAAAGAATCTGGATGGTACTTTCAATTCTACAAGGGGCACTCTTGCGTCAAAGTTAAAATCTACCCGAAGAAGCTGTCCCGATTCGCACCGATCCATGCCCAGAAATACCCAAGCCTCACGGGAGAAGATTTATTCTTGCTGTATCTGAACAAAAAGTATGGACTTGTGCGAGACACGATGCGCGGTATCAATTTTGCCTCCAATCAAATGGAGAAAATTAAGAAGTCTTTGCGAGGTATCACTGCTACCGAGATGGGACGAGCTTCTGTGGCAGTGGGCATTGAATGGCCGCTGCGCCACTTTTTGCAGTCGCAATTTGTTGACAGTACGTCTAGAAAGCAGCCGTTCAGATCCCTCATTACATTGACCGGCTCTTCGGCCGATGCGCAGGCCCTTACCGCGGGTGAATACCTGTCGCAGACCTGGCCGTCGATTGCAGACAAGATTTTGCAGCTGTTACCGAAGTCGCTCGAGCCCAACCTCAGCTATGCATCACTACGACAAGGTGCGTGCGCAATTCCGTACAAGCACTGGCAAGTCAGTTCTTGCCAGTCCTGAATCTGAGCAGTAGCTAAAAAAAGATGCAAAAACTAACTATGCGTAGCCTCGGTTGGCCTTGACACCGATGTCAAAGTCTGGTACCAGAAAGACCACATACTCATCAATGGAGTCGGCGATAGAGATGTCATTACTCAAGTTCTGCAGGCATTTGTCTGGATCAGCTGTACCGCACGTGCTGTCCCTGCAGTTAAGGGTGTCTGGGAAAGCATTCCGATATTTTCGAGAGTTAGAGCCATCAAAACTCAGCCGGGAACGCAAACCTTTGTCACGCACTTCCTCACACGTCCAATACCGCCGACAACGCAGCAAGGGAGATGTTGGCAGCATATGTTCCAAGGCGCCGTGCTGGCGACTGGATTCCCGATTTCGCGACGGCCTTGCAAGGAATTAGGTTTAGAGATGCCGCTTAACATGATGACAGAGCTCGCCGGATCACATCGAGTGACTGAATGGGACGACAAGATATTTATCAAGGGATATTCGACCATGCTAGTCGCCATCAAATCAACAGCCAATATCATTATATGGCACTACTATTACGCTAGGCCAGGCAAGAGGGTCTCTCACATGGACTGCAAACAACAGGCCGCAAAGGTGAGCATGGCGAGGTTTGGAGTCCGTCGTCACATAGTTGGCTGGTGCTCAAGCAGCAAGTACTGCGCAGGTATGAGACATCCGCTGCGGCTCAAGGCAACAGCTAATCTCAGCAAGGTTCCCCGGACGCCAACTACAATATACGCGGTACGCAGCTGCCACGACCCGCCGCGGGTCTATTCCTTGACAAGGTCTCCATCTCTACAGGGAGCACGATAACCGGCGGGGCGACATTGACGCCTGGCGTCAAGGAGCTCCCACCACATCTTGCAAGACACGGTACAATTCCTAAACTTAGGTGGTTATCCAGGAAATACGTCGTGTTTTGGGATGAGGAGGCGAAGCGAGGCTGGCTCGTCAACGGAACGAGCGCGCTGCTTCACATTGTGCGTGCCTCACTAGCACACTATGAGAAAGACGACTTTAGCCCTTCCTTTATGTTTGACGGGAGAAAGATGAACAACATGACACATAATCAGTACAGATACAACACGGCCATCGGTGTCCTCATCGACCAAGGTAATCAGGCACTCGCTATATACCCAGACAGCATCACGCAGCGGCGAGAAACATGTACAGAGAGTGGCCACACGACGCACACGCAGACATCTGGATACTTTCTCTTCGGTGATCTTGTTCAGCAGCATCTCTGCACGCTGGAGCAAATTGTCGACTTTCACTCGCACCTCGCTGGACGCGACGGCATCAACCTCAGAATACGAGCAAGAAAGCACCTCGAGGGCTGGGACTTTGCAGATCTTGCCAAGGATTACGACCCCATGCCACGCGTTGCCACAATACCAACGCTCGGGTACGGCTGGGTAGACTTTGTGCGCGCTATCGGGGCAATCACACTCTTTGGGCGCGGGTTCGGTGAGCTCATCCAGCCAGCGAACAGCTCAACTGGGAGCATGTGCGGGCGATGGAACAGCCTGCCGCCTGAGGACTATTTACTAGCCGCGGACGTCGCGGACCTGACGGCCATCATGGAGCAGTATGGTGATGCCTATGCTGTGCCGCGTGAGTTGGCGCGCAGTGTCCTCTGGCACTCGCCCGCTGATACTTACGCGGCGTGCCCGTGCAAGCGGCCACGGGGTAAACAGGGTCAGACCGCCTACCATGTCAGTCCGATCCAAGTCCTGCTTCCCAGCTGCTCGCGCGCGCGAGGTCGGGTGCCGTTGGCGGGCAGTCAGGTGGAGCTCGAACAAGGCGGTGCCGTCGTCTTTGGACACAACGCCGTCTTCGGCTACCGCTGGCCAGAGAAGGGAACAGATGAGGTGCCGGCTAAAGATTTTCTCGTGCCGCTACGCAACATGCTGCCCGTGCGCCTCTTCCCCAGGGCGCAGGTCGAAGCAGGCGCATCGCCGGACAGCAGCGACACGGACACGATGAGCCGCCTCGATGCTGACGAGGTCATGGTGTCGAGCGAGCTGTCCAGCGCAACAACAATGGAAGAATCGAGTAAAGCGACTCCGGCGACGTTGGCAGAATCGCTGTAGTCGTTGCGCCTGAACATATGGGGTCGGGCGTCTAGCAAAGCGAGACTGCGTCCTGCAGCATGACAAGGAAGCTGGGTACAAGAAGGCAAAATATCGAAACGTAAGGCGATATAAATGAAGACGAACGTGCTTCGCTCGACAGGAAGCTGAAACCAAGCTGTCAGTTGATATCGAAAAGTATAGAGACGGTCAAATATTTTCAAACAGCGACTGGATTCGGGGATACTCAAGAAACAAAAGAATTTTTTTTTTTCGAAGAGGTATCAAGTTAAACAATGTATACGAAATGTAAAAGTGCACATTACATTTTTTTGGCATCCATGTCGTCTTGTTAGATGGATTCACATACCCATTGGCCAAAAACGCCCGAACGATGAGATCGTGGCTGTGACTGACGTCACCACTGAAGGACCCACGGGCACCCTGCTTCGAGGCGCATGGCTGAT
Organism: Cordyceps javanica; assembly: GCF_051103115.1. Lineage (NCBI taxonomy): Eukaryota > Fungi > Ascomycota > Sordariomycetes > Hypocreales > Cordycipitaceae > Cordyceps > Cordyceps javanica. The sequence continues at coordinate 1,181,518 of NC_139297.1, forward strand.
GGATTGATTATTGATCTGCAACCAACTGCTCTACCAAAGTCTAGTTTCCGTCATCCCCGGAGCTTTCTATTGCACACGTTTGTTTGTTTTTTTGGGTCAGATTCTGCTTCGTCGCTTCTTCCCTTCATTCCTTCCTGAGACAGGAAGTAAACAATCTTGCACCAGATTCTCGACTGCAACTGGCGCGCGCGCGCCGCGGTTTCTTCATCAAAAACCGTTCAACATTTACAACCATGGCTGCTAAAGGCTGGATATCATTTTGGGTAGGTGCAACTGCCTCTGCTTTGCAACCGAAACTGTCTGCTAACCCTCGTCCGCGCCTTCTCCCCCCTTTCGCGCAGTGGCTGCCCATCATCTCGGCCCTCGTCTGGGTCGGTATGCTCCTCGGCATGCTCCTCCACTGGATCATCAACGATCACGCGCGTCCCTATGACTATCAGGACCAGGACATTCGTGTCGTCTACATCTCCAATATCGGTGCCGATGTTCTCAAACCGCTCTTCATCGCTGGCTCCTGCGTGACCTGCCTGTTCCTGGACCTGTCTATGCTGGCCGCGCGGTGGCTGCGCCACCGCGGCCGCCTCGTGCCCAACTCGTCGCGCGGCGAAAAGGCTCTTGCTATACTCACCATTATCTTTGCGATTATCGGCACGGCGGGACTGATACTGCTCTCAATCTTCGATACCAAGCACCACAAGAAGCTTCACTACCTGTTTCTGCTCTTCTTCCTCGCCGGGTACATGCTCTCGGCCATTTGCACCTGCTGGGAATATCAGCGGCTGGGCATTAGTACGTTGCCGTCCGCTCTCAAGTGCTCAGATACCGCATTTGAGTGATTAAAAAAAGAGAAAAAAAAGCTAACACTGCATTCTTTCTTCCTCTGCATCGACAGAGCACAGGGAACATCGCGACCTCCGTATTTCATTTTGGGCGAAGTTGGCCATCGTGCTGGTCGAAGTGAGTCTGGCTATTGCCTTTGTCACCACCAACTTTACCAAACACAGTGACGCTGCCGGTGTACTTGAATGGGTAGTCGCCTTTCTCTTTACGTTTTTTATACTGTCATTTGTTATTGACCTCTACCCCGCCATCGCGACTAAGCCGCACAGCACGCGCTACGATAAACGTGGTCTCCGCGATATGGAAGATGCCAGCGGTAGCACGTCGCCACACCACTACGGAAACGGTGCTGTCCGTAACACCTCTGGTGCATTTTAAGAAGGAAAGGGGGGCATGCTGTATTCTATACAAAGACTGGAAAAAAGCGAGTCCGTGTACATAAAGTGAGGATGTAATGTCAATCAATGGAACGGGGATGGAATAGATTGGGATTGGAATAGAATGGAGTGATACTTGCAGATTCTGGGCGCACGTTTTGGGAAATACATGATTATAAAATGCTTTTGTTGGATAAGACAGAATGCGATAATTGAACTCTTTGAATGAGCAAGCATGATCCTGCTATCGTAAACGACGATTCATCCGTCCTAAAAAGAATGAACCAGCAGCCTTCTCAACTGCGATGACACTTAGGGAAAAACACCGTTGCTATCCTGCCACCTATCTGACAATACATTAGAAGTAAAAATGAAGTAGTAAACTAAATTGCATATTAGAGGTATATTGTCCAAAAAGAGACGTCACGCTTTCCCACCTCTTTATTAGATCCAAATACAAGGGATACGGCCATGTCCAAACTTCATCCTCTTTCCATCCATATAGATCGTAAAACAACAATTACGCCAGGTGGGGTGGCACCCTTCACATCTCTTCCTTGAAGCGAGAGTCGCGCGCAAGGCTGCTGCTTCGACGGCCCTCATCCTCGATCGGCTTGGGCAGCTCTAGGGTGCGGCTGCGCTCGTCGGCATCCTCAAAGGGGGTACTCACGGGACTGACGCCACGAGAATCGGTCTTTTCCAGGGCATTGTCCACAGCGGTGGTATCGGGTACCGTCTCGCCGACAACGGACTTGCCGGCTGCGGCGGCAGAAGCGGTGGCCTCTTCAGCTTCAGGCTCCTTGATTTCGAGCGCAGGGACCTTGTCGGCATGCTCGGTGTCCTTTTCGGTTGCCGCCTGTATGTCAGCCTTCCCTGCGAGCGCCACATCGCGGACGCTGGAGGAGCGATTCTCCAGGCTGGCGTTGCTGGCGTTGGAGGTCTTGGCCTTGGATGAGCCGCCGAAGAAGCTGCGACGCTTCTCGCCGGGGTCCTTTTCAACGGCATCGGACTTGCTTCGAGAAACCGAAAAGCGCTTTTTGAGCCAGCTCTTGACCCCCGACTTGGACTTTTGAGACGAAGCAGAACCTTCTACTGACTTGCGGGGAACGTCGTCGGTGCTTTCGACGGCGCGGCTGGACGCAGCCTCGGCAGTATCTCCGTGCGCTTCGTGCTCGTCATCGGTATCCAAAAGGTCGTCACTATCATCATCTTCTTGGGCGGCGTCAACAGGGTGCGCATCGTGAGAGTGGCGCGTATGGGGCGCAGCTTCGGTACCATTCTCGGTAGTAGGAACGGCCACAGCACCACCAAGCTTCGATTTGCGCTTCTCTTCCTTGATGAAGCGTTGATGCTCGGCCTTTTCAGCCTTCTCCTGTTCCTTAAGAGCCCTGAGTTCTTCCTTCTCCTGCGCTTTTCTGGCCCTTTCTTCATCTTTTTTTGCTTTTGCTTCTAATTTCTCCTCCTCTTTTTTAGCTTTAGCATCCTGCTTCTCCTCGGCGCGCTTGGCCTTCTCCTCGGCCTTTTCTTGTTCTATGACTGGTATTAGCAAAAAATGATCCATAAGTAAGCAAAAGCGGCGCTTACCCTTGGCCTTTCTAGCCTGTTCCTTCTCAGCGCGTTCTTCAGCTTTGATGCGCTCTAGCTCCTCACGTCTGGCATCCTCCTCTGCTTTGAGAGTAGCTAGACGTGCGCGCTCAATTTCCGCCTTCTCGTTGATGTCATCTAGCACGGGCTGCAGTCTCTTGGCAGCAATGGCGTTGATTTCTTCTTGAGTCATATATTTGCCGCCACCTATATCAATCTTGCCTTTGTTCTCGGTACGCGTGTCAGACCGAGCTTGAGCAGCCTGTTGAGCTTTCATTTCCCAGTCGGTGAGCATGGTCGAGTTACGCTTTCCAGTGTCATTGTAAACCTTCTCATCCATACCCTGAAGACGAGCCTTTACGTTGCGTTGTGCGGCAGCGAGAAGCGCCTCACGGTCCTTGGCTCGTTTCTCGGTGTCAACTTGGGACAGCTTGTTGGAGAACATGGACATTTGCTGGCGAATTTTTTCGGAGCGAACCTTGTCATCGGGATCAGGATCGCTATCAGCGCGACGACGTAGCTTGTTGGTCACAGAAAACTTGCGACGGGGAGAGGAAGAGTTGCCATAGTACTCCTGCGCATCACGGTTCTGCTGGTGTTCGTCGTGAAGCTTGGCCAAGCGCTCCTGGGCCTGCTTGTATGCGGCGTCCTGAAGATTTAAATAGGTGCCAGCGAACGGTGTGCTCTCTTGGTTCTTTTGCGCATCCTTAGTCTGGTCAAGCATCTTTTGCTGGTGTTGGTACATCTTCTTAGCCATCTCAACAGCAGTCTGGTGGATTCGCTCCTCATCGGTCTCGGGTTTGACTGGAGGGTGAGAGGTAAACATATTTCGGGTCATGTTGGTAATGGGGACGGCGCCAACTTCTTCAATCGTAGGCTTGTGAGCCATTAGAGAGTTTCGGTGCGCCAGAGCAGCCCCGTTAAGAGCACTGGATGCGGCGCTAGCCTCCAGAGTATAGTTATCTTTGTGCGTGGAGCTTGGGCGTGCAGAGTCGATCTTTGAGGATGCCATGGCGCCCTTAGCAGCAGCCAGTGAGCGCTGCTCGATTGACTTGCTGGGTGAGGACTGCGCGGTAGGTTCGATGGTGGAGGCTCGGTTACTGTGGAAGGCCTGGGTAGCAGCAGTGCCACCACCGGTAACATCCTGAGTTTCGGCGGCAGTTTGACGAGTAGCATGAAAAGCTTGAGTAGCTGCAGAGTTGCCCCAGTTGTCGTGCGAAGACTTTTTTGGGGTTGAAGGCCGCTGCTTGAGAGCGGCGCCGGCTGAGCCGACGGCCAAGAGAGCAGCTTTGCTAGCACCACTGCTGTTGGCAGGCTCCCATGCGGGTGAGGACTTGTAGTCTTTTGCGAGGGCGGCGGCGGCAGATGCAGAGGGAGCCTTGTCAGGTCGCCAAGGCTCGGGGGACTTTTGGTTGGCCCATCCTAGGGTGGCGGCGGCGCTGGCGGCAGCACCGTTTTCGCTGAGGCCTGCAGAGGGGAAGCTGGGGAGATCTTTGGGGTCGGCATACTTGAGCCTGCCGGCCGTGGAAACTAGAGGGGAACGCAGGATGTAAGCATGTGTGAGGCAATGTGTAGACGAGTGATCTAAGTGAGGATATATCGGAATGTACAAATTGCGGGGAGTGATGTAGGGGGGAGAGCGGTGGATCAATCGTGTGGCTGCCGCGTTTGCAAGAGGAGCGGCGATCTCGTGTTCTGGTGCGAAGTGTTGCATGTTGGCTTACCTTGCGCCGACTTGGGCATGGCTTGGAGACGGCACACAATAGTTTGTCCCCAGATAGACAGACCGCAGAGCTATAGAGATATCGTAACACAGCCGGAGTACTGGCGATGATGGTTTTGCAGCCACCGAGATCTGGGAGCTGGGGGAAACGGCCTGGCAGAATGACGGATGAAAGAGCTACGATGCGCCACGAGGACGGGACGTCAGCATTGATAAGGGAACCAAAAGTGAGCAGAAAACGGAGCTGGCGGGCACTAGAGCTTTAGAAAAAGATGGGGAGTTAGGAAATCGAAGCAAAGAGACAGAAAAAAAAAGCATGAGGTAGCCAGCCAGAGAGCTTCGTGGGTGAAGCCAAGCTTGGTTCAGTCGCCAGCACTAACGTTTTGGGGGTGGCTCCGCAGCCAGCCAAGCGACGCCGGCCCAGCAGGATTTTGGGAGAATTCTGGGAGTTTGGGAGGGCCAATGCTGACGTCATCGAGACCGGTCACCACAGATCCGGATTTTGGGGCGCCGAAAGGAGCTGGTGGTTGGCCCGACAGTGGGCCTACTGTGACATGACTTTGATAGCTTGCCAGCTTTGCCTGGCGGCTGTGCAGAAAGCGCGTTCCTGGGTTGGTTACTATCAAATGTTATTCAGCAAAAAATAATCGAAATCAAATCGCAAGGACGAGTGCCAGCATCTGGTATCTGTATCGAGCACCATGATTACGATGTGTACCCAACCAACTTCCCAAACTCACACTCAAGTTGTACTTATCATCTCCATCCAAGACACCATCCATAGCGCTGCAACTGACCTTTATGCCACTCGCTCCCTTGATAAACCTTAATCAAGTCACCCACATCCTTTTCGCGTCAACCTCCCCACCGTTCAATGCAGGGGCCATCTTATACAAATTAGCTTGGACATTCAAGCTCAACCCTCTCTGCCATACACTCAAGCCATTAAACGCGATCGCTTGTCCTGGCGTCAATTGCTGGCTACACTATACCCTGGACGCCGACACTGCTTTATATTCTTACCAATGTTCATGATGTTATTGTTTCCGTTGCGTAGCCTAAAGCCCTTCCGCTTCCAGCCTAGCTGCTCTGTGCATGACAAGGCCAGCTGGAAAAGCTTTGTTGGGCTAATGACGTCGCTCGCCATACCCAGCGATCTCCATTTCACTATGCCTTGGAAGGCTAAAAATCTACTTCCACTAAGAAGTACTCGCATCGGCGGCGCTCGACAGGGAGCAACCTGCTGGTTTGGCTGCGGCAACGTGGGCCGCAGGTACTGGTGCCAACGCTGCACCAGAGCTGGTCGCATGTTGCCAGTCGATTCACATAAACATTCACGAACAATGTTTGATACCATGTGAGACTGTGAGACTGTGAGACTGTGAGACTGTGAGACTGTGAGACTGTGAGACTGTGAGACTGTGAGACTGTGAGACTGTGAGACTGTGAGACTGTGAGACTGTGAGACTGGCAGCGGAACGTGGACCCTGCAGCGATCGGCCGCAACCTAATTAAGAATGGCAGTTACCAGCATGTTATGCCGGGCCTTCTACTACGGTCCTACAGCGCAGGATGCGCCACTATGAGTGCGCCACTATGAGTGATGACCGATTTCTCCACCAACTTCTCCCCAGAGCCGCCGATGCACAGGTACGCTCCGGCCCTCACCCTCACCACTGGCTTCATCTCGCGGAAGAATTGTTGTGAACCCGCCGTCGTCCGGTAAAAAGTAATGGCAGCCGAGAAGGAACATGCACTTGAAAGGGTGTCCAATTTTCGAGATGTGGGCAAATCCGTAAACTCCTTTCTAGGTAAAAAGTTGGTTGTTTGCCTACTCGTCCCAGCTAATTCACCATATATCATTGCTAATATGACTGGATCCGCCAGAGTCGTTCGAGAAGGGCTCGTCTACAGATCCGCTAGACCAGGTACGCGGAACTCGCTCCTGAAAGTCGATTACTTGTTGCTCTAGACGCTGATGCAGCTCTCAATTCGCCCCAGACAATGCATCGCCTGAAGACATGGCCTACTTGGCTGACAACCTCGGCATCCGCACCGTGATAGATTTGCGCACTGAGTAGGCCATTTACTACCCTCCAAGTCACTAATTTTTATTCTGTCCTTTTTCTCATGCTTATTCAAAATGGCCCGTCTCTTAGTACTGAGTTGGCTCGTCAAGCAGCCAAGCGCCTCGCGCAGCGCCTCGCGAACCCCTCCATGCCAGAAACGGCTCATATCCCAGGTATCCAGTACCATGAGATCAAATTGACCGGCCGCAGTATCGAGCGTCACATTGCAAGCCTCCTCACGTGGTGGCAATTTTTGTATGTACGCGTGAGGCAACATCATCAGTCTTCCTGACCATGATGATGGTCCAGGCGAATCACATTATCTAATGAAGAGAGCAGCCAATTCATCTTTCTTTATGCTCTCAAGTACCGCAACGAAGCCATCCGCATCGTGGCTGAAAATGTTCTTGTGCCACGAGGACTGCTCGGTATCGGTCGAGATAAGCTGGATCACTCGGGCGCGGAGATTGCTCAGGCGCTGACTCTGTACACGAGCACGCAAACGACGCCGGTTCTCGTGCATTGCACTCAGGGCAAGGACCGGACAGGTATGTGTACGATGGATGGTGAAGGTGAAATCAAACGAATGCTGAAAGTTTGTCGCAGGCCTGATTTGCTGCCTTATCCTAATGATCCTTGACGTCCCCATGCCGGCCATCGAGCATGACTACTTTCTCACCGACGACGGCCTCGCTTCCGAGCGTGAAGAGCTGATTCAAGAAGTCAAATCAGTCGGGTTGACGGAGGCATGGGCATATACGGATAGTGAGATGATTCTCGGTCTCAAGAGTCATATTGATGATAAATACGGCGGCCTTGATGCGTACCTCGACTCCATCGGCTTCGACAAGTCCCGGCGGGCACTTGTCCGCGATACCCTGCTTGTTTGATACCTGCCATAGATATATGAAACAATGTGTTCGTACAGTCAATTGCCACATATATTGCTTTTCATTCTCTATTGTTCATATCTGTGTATCGTGTCTATTGCTTTGTAAATCGTCCTTGCAGCCAACACCTATACATTTTCTTTTGTTCCGCGCGGTTAACCAGCAACCGGCGGTCGATACCAAGGTGATCAATGGCAAACTTGGGGGTATCGACCTGACCGTCTTCTTCGGCCCTCTTGCCCGACCAAATGTCGCCAAGCTCGTCACGGTCGAAGAAGTAGACTCGCGTTCCATCGCCGCGAATGTAAAAGTTTTCTTCAAGATAGCGGCCCTTGCGGAAGCGTACCTGCGCAAGGTCGCCTCTCCCGTAATCACGAAAGAGAACGGCGCCGCCGGGCTTCAGCAGCCTGTGAACGTTGTGCACTGCACAGGACCACTCCTTCGGCGACAGCGCCGAGAAGATGAATATCAAAATGGCCACATCTACGGATCCCTCTTCAAGGTCGGGCGGCAGCTCTTGGCCTGCGACATCCCAAACGTCGGCTTGGATTTGCTCTGAACTGTACTCTTCATGTTTGCGCATGACTTCTACGGCTGTTTTGGAGAAGTCACAAGCGTGAATTTTAAGTTGGGGGTTTTTGTTGCTGGAGAGAATGGGAAACGCTGTGTTACCGGCACCGGCACCGATTTCCAGGACAACTTTGGCGCCAGCATCTTCCGCCGTTACGGTGGTCAAGATCGGGAACTCTTGTTGGAGCCACTTTCTGTCCTTGAAGAAATTGGCAGTATTATTCTTGTAGAAGAGGTTCCACCACTTTTCAGGTTTACCGTTGAATCTACCTGGAAAGAACAGGTTAGCGTGTGCTTCCAGTGTGTTCTGTATAGTTGAAGGATGTAGGGAGATTAGTGCTCAGATGGGAGCGAAAGACTATAATAAACATAATTTCATCAGATATTTCAGATGAATTGTTGCTTCGATATCATCACCGAAAGAAATAGATGGAGCAGTGGTATACAAGAATGAAGCAACTTACTTTTATCAAAGTCAGAGACAGGGGCCTCACGTTGCTTTGCAAGCTGCTGCTCAGTATACTCCTTGTATGCATCGTCAGTTTCCACATGATCCCAGGCGTTAAACTCGTAAACATTGTCCTCTTTTGTCAAGTATCGGCTGCCAAACTGAAATGGGTCACTTCGTTTCAAGTTGTCCGCCGGATTATGCGACCTGTGCGGAGGGACCTCAGCGCTGGTCGCATCCGCCGCAAGGTTGAGCTGTTCAAGGTTCGCCGCAGGTGCGGTCTCGACGACGGCAGCGTCATTTGATGGGTCTGCTGCCATGTTGAAGATCTCTCAGATCAAGGTAGCCACGAGGTATTCGCGGATTTTCCCTTGGCCTAAGAGCCCTTAAAAGCGCCGCTCTGGCACCAACAGAGAGGAAAGAGTGAGGATGATGAAATTTTCCTGAAGCGACGAGAAAAAAAGGTGTCAGTGGACTGGGTTCATTTGCTGACATAATACGCTCTGCGCGCTAACACGCGACAGGCATAAGTACCTATGGAGCCATGATGCCTGACTCTTTCGGCGACGTAATTCATGAATCAAGGCCAATTGTGAAAGAAAGAAAACACAATTTTTGAACTAAACTGTATCTATTACTTGTGTATTATCATCGTGTCTTGGATTGCGACTTGCTGTATCTGCTTTGCACCTGGGTCAAAGTGGAGTCGGGGACTGCGATCCTCCAGCAGCCGGGGCGGAAATTCGCCAGCTCCGCGGCCTACTTATGTACCTAGGTAGGTAGGTAGGTAGTTACCTAGCCGGGCTGGGTAGGTTGCGACAACAGTTCGTCTCAGCAGGTCCTGACAGCCGGCGTCAAATCAACGAACAATACCGTCATTCTTTGTCCTAGGTCTCACACGAAGGCCACGGCCGCTAGAGTACGAAAAACACCGACATGGCGCCGTCTCTACTTCGACCTCAGGTCCACCTGTCCAATGCAGAGGCCCTGAAGCTCGCGCAAATGGCGCCGGAAGTGCTGAAGAGCAATCCAAAGGTGTTTTCGGCGTCACCATTGGCCGCCATGTTTTCCGCATCAGAGACTAGCGATGTATGGACAATTTACGAAAATCTTCTGCTTGCTTGCCTGCGGACCGGCGACGACAAGGCTGCCTCGGACTGCCTAGAGCGAATCGTCATTCGATTTGGACCTAAAGATGAGCGTGTGATGGCGCTGGAGGGGTTGACAAAGGAAGCAAAGGCGACAAATAATAACGACCTCGAGAAGATTCTGAAAGAATACGAAGCCGTTCTGAAGGAAAACGACGCCAACGTCGTACGTTGAGGCAACGGAGCCCTATTGTAGCAAACAGTCTGACTAACATCCGCCATAGCCCATTGCCAAACGCAAGGTCGCCCTTCTTCGATCAATGGGCAAGATTCCGGAATCCATTGCAGCTTTAAACACCCTACTCGAGTTTCACACCACCGATGGCGAGGCCTGGGCTGAGCTGGCCGAGCTGTACCTGGAGGAAGGTCTCTACGCCCAGGCCATTTATGCCCTGGAGGAGGTTTTGGTTCTCCAGCCAAACTCATGGACTGTATGTCTCCACGTGACGATGAAGTGTGGCGGTCACTGACATGCTCCTGTAGACTCAAGCTCGGCTCGGAGAGGTTTTTCTCATGGCTGCATCAGCCTCAATGGATGGACCCGGACAGCAATACGTTGTTGAAGCGATGAAACGCTTCTCCCGTAGTGTGGAGCTTTGTGATGATTTCTTGCGTGGTTACTACGGCCTTAAACTGGTAGGTTGTGACTCGAACATAACTGTGATCGCGGCTGAATAAACTAACTGTGCCTTCAGTCATCTGAAAAACTGCTCGAGTCGTCGAGCAAAGGAAAGAAACAACAAGATGAGGGATTCGCCGTGCCTAGTACCAAGACTATACAGAAATTGAACGAACTCGCCACAACGAAACTCGCGGAGATTGTGCGTCGCCATGGAGCTCAAGAAAAGCTGTGGCAAGGGTATGATGCCGGGGAGGTCGTTGCGGCGCGAGAGCTCCTTTCCAAGTCCTCAGCCCAACTGGTTAGGTAGAGTGCGTAGGGTTCATATGGGCAGGGATGGCAAGGTAGCCGAAAATAATACTGGCAGTTCAGACTGTATGGAATTTAATTGGGGTTGAATACTAAGTAGATGGGAGGCGCCGGCGCCGGCGCGCCAGCGTCTGACCGTTTCAAGATTCTTGCCAAGTGACAATTAGGCTGCAGACAATCCCTATGCCAGGGGAAGTAAAATGTCTCACTGTAGCCAGGAACAGCATGAGTCATTAGCGAGAAAAGGTGTACTAGTAAGCAGGTAAGTAATACTTCCAGGATCCCCCGAGACGTTTGTGTAAAACGAAGGCAGGACAAGCAGGAGGGGTAGGTGTATAGAAGCCTTGATGTGTAGCCATCGGTCTGGTGATAGTTCTAGATTTACGCATTGCATATCCTGAGGTAACTTTGATTCTGAAAGTCACAAGAATAGCTGCCAGAGATGTTAAGTGACAAGTTACTGACGCCTTGTCTCGTGCCACACCTACCTAGGCTGGTATGACTGACAGGCTGACTGACAGACTGACTGGCATACTGACCGACAGCTCCTGGTACCAGATGCCCCCACCTCGCCAACTATTAGGTACCATCTTTGATGCGTTGGCCACTAGAGTCATAAACAACCCCAATTATCATTCCGTTTTACAAGGAGACGTCTGTAATGGACTTTCACCAGCAGGGGGCAAGCACTGCCCGTGGACCAGTCGTTTGTGGTGTGGAGCTGAAAACAAGAGTCAGGACCAGTGCCTGGGCAGCTTCGGGCGTCCGTTGCTACCTAGCATTGAGGCCCAACGAGGCAGCGCACCCTGCGATTCCAGCCCATGGCCAAGACGGAAAGCCGGCGTAATGGCAGCGGCAAAATTTTCTTTGCTGCGAGTGCATGAGCCCGGTTTGCAGTCGAGAGCTATTTCTAGAACTGTCCACGACTTCTGCGTGATGCGACAGGTGAGTTGTTTACTGATAAAATGGCATTGCGCCCATTTGCGCATGCCTACCTGGTCTGTACGCAGGTACTCACTCTATCATAAGAGATAAAAACGCCCCGAGCCAAGCACCTCAAGGCAGCAGCTGCATCTTCTTGCTCGTGCAGCTTGTTGCCCACTAATCGACCTCTCTGCAGGCTACCTTCAGCATTGGCCCATCTGATATTCGCGAGCTGCGGCTCCGGGCTGCCTGGTTTAGGCGTGCCGCAATCACTACGCCGCTGTCCTGCCCAGACAATTGACGTATCAATATATATGTATATGTATATGTTTATATATATTTATATATATTTATATATATTTATATATATGCAAAGGGCGTCGTTGCTACTGCACTCTATCGCGACTGCATGTCGATTACGCAGTGGAAATCTATCGACCAAGTTCCGTTACTGGAGCAAAGATTGGGCCTCACCACCAGTGCCTGCGCCATCGGCCTGTTATTGGGTACCATTGCCTAAAATAAGCTGCCTGGCAATTCGGCCAAGGATCCCCCAGCTTGGGCTGCCCGGAAACTGGGACGAGATTCGTCGCTCAGTGTCCCTGGACATCGGATCAGAAGCTTGTGACAAATCTACCCAAGTATCTGGGCCCGAACCCGGAAAACAGAAAATAACAATAATAATAAACCAGAGCTGCAAAGAGCCCTGCTGGTGCTGGCCAGTTGTCTTACGGAAGCTGTCTCAGGTCGACGCCTGCTGAAGAACGTTCTGGGCCGCGCAGTCGCCACCCTGCACGGGGTTTGTCGCCTGAGAAGACGTTCCCGCGAAACGACCCTGGCTATCTATTGTTTTTGCACACCATTGACGCCTGTGCTGTGATTGGTTTTTTTTTTTTTTTGACGGATACCGCTCACTCTATTAGGTGCGGCCCGTGTCCGGTACCCAAGTACCTTAGCAACGGCCGTTTCCCCACCACGAGGAACCAGTTCAAAACACAAAGGATCGAGCGAGTTCCAGGACGCTTGTCAAGCTATCGTGCTGCTTGGTACCTCTCCAAGTACCTAGTTAAGTACTTGTCTACTTACTGGCTCGGTACCTTCCCAACTACGGATACCAATGCTTGACTACTCGGCCACCATTCAGGAATTAATTGGCTTCCCCCCCTTCTCATCGCCATCTCCAGCCCTCCCGCGTGGCTAATCAACATACTGCCCTTCTTGGGTACCAAACTCCTCACCGCTTCTCTACCGACCTGGCTAGCTGCTTCGCATACTTACTCCCGCGGCCACCAAATCACATCCCGCCCGTTTTCTGCTGCTCTCACCGTCACCCTCACCGTCGCAGTGGTTTGAGCAATTCTGCTTCACTGTGTAGCAAGTTCCAGCTCAGCATTTTCAAACTGACACGCCATCAGTCTGCTCGACTCCCTAAGTTATCGAAGTACCTGGGTGCTGCCCTCAATATCAATTCATTGACCCGCAACGCCCGCCAGCAGCTCCGAGCACACCCTGTTGTCTTTGACTTGCCTCGCCCTTTTTTCAGTACCAGTACCTGCGCACCTACTCCGTACAACAACGACAAGCCGCAGACACCCGACAGTGGCAACTGGCACACCCACTCCTCACCATCGACACCCACGGCCCACCATCTGGCACCGGCCACCACCAAAAACACACGCACCACCACGTTAGTACACGCCTCCCTCCACCCTAGCTCAGGCTATTTTCTCCCTGCTTTGCGTCCTGACACCTCCCCAAGATCAATCTTCCCTTCCTAGAATCCTGAAAATCTGCTAGCACAGCCTGCCAGTCTGCGAGTGCCTTGTTATTCTCTCTCCCGTCGCTACCTGCCTCCGTACTTGCCCCAGCTTTGAGTTGCCTGGGCGCCCGCACCAAGAGCTCACCGTCAGTCATCACATACCCCTCGCGATCCGCCGCCTGACTGGCTGCCTTCTTTATTATTCACCCACCTTGTGCTACGCCGCGGCCTACTTTTCCAGCCGTAGCACCATTTATACCACAAATATCTCGCGCCGCCTTTTTGCAACACGGTTTCTCCTCCCGTTGCAATCCCGGCTTCACATCGTTGCGCCGCCTTGCGACCTATTGCACCGCGCCCTCAGGACCGCGGCCACCGCGCTCCAGCGTTGACACCGCCCAAACCCACCCAGTCGTCCTTGTGACGCCCTTGCTTGCGGAACCGATCCTCAAAGAAGGATCGACGTGCGTAAAGGCCATATACACAAGACTTCTGCTATGCGGTGAGTATCACCAGCGCTGTCGCTGTCGCAAACTCCATCGATAACCACCTCAACCCTTCCTTGGCCATCTCCATCATCACATTCCTTGTTGCTTCATCGGCGCGCTAATCCTCCTCCAAAGAAGAACGTCAACGTCTGTTGCCCACTTTTCTTCGGGCGAGCCCTCACCACATTTCACGCCCTCGCACCCTGCTTTCATCCCAGACGACGAGTCTTTCCACGACGGCTACGGCTATACCACTCAAGAAGAAGACAACTGGGCCGACGAGGACGAAGTCAGCGAGTCCGAAGCATCAGCCTCCTACGACCCCGTACCACCTGGGCCACGCGCACACCCCGCTCGCCTCCCGTTACGGACAGCCCAGGCCTTACCTCATCAGCAACATTATCGCCCGGCACGCCGCGTGCCGGACCCAGCGCCCAGCGTGGAGCACCAAGACGAGTTCGGGCCTTACAGCCCGCCCTACGCCGGCCCTCAGTATGGCCGCGGTAGTTACTCGAGGGACCCAAGGGCAGGTGCTCAGCACGCTCAACCATACGCATATTACGCCCCCAACCAGATGGTAGCGTTTAACGGGAACCCTTTCACCGCAGCACCCAGTCCTTACAGCAGTCAGGCTACCTTCGCTCACGACCCAAGAGCATACGGCAACGAGATGGCACAATATCACCCTCAATATTATCACCCGTATCAACAATACCAAATGGGTCATCCTGGCATGCATATGGATGGTCCTGGGGCGGTAGCCGCACCTGCACCCGCACCCGCACCTGCACCTGCACCTGCGCCTGCGCCGTCGCCCGGACCGAGTGCTCGTGAGAAGGAACTGCAGGACAGGCTTGCAGAATTTGAGAGAGAGAAGCAAAAGCAAGAGCTGGCTGAACGCGAAAAGGAGATCCAGGCAGAAGCTAACCGAAAAGCTGCGGAGGAGAGTCGGAAAATAATCGAGGAAATGGAGCGCATGAAACAACAGAACAAGATCGAACTTGACAGAGCCCGAGAGGAAGCCGCACGGGCCGCCAGAGACGGAATCGCAGCAGAAGCCGCTGCCGCCGCAGAACGTGAGAAACAAAAGGCAGAGGCCGTGAAGCAGGCCGAGGAGCGCGTCAGGATTATGTATGAGGAAGCAAAACGAGCTGAGGAGGCTAGGCAAAAGCAGCAGGCCGAGGATCGCGCCAAAGCAGAAGCCGAGCACAAGCTCCGCGTCGAGGCCGCACTGCGAGCCGACGCCGAGGCGAAGGCTGCCGCTGCGAAGAAGGCTGCCGAAGAAGCTGAAAAAGTGAAACAGATTCAGGAAGAGGCCAAGCGCAAGGCCGACGCCGAGTTTGCAGCCAAGATTCAAGCCGAAAAGGATGCTGCCGCAAAAAAAGCCGAGGCCGATGCCCTGGCAAAGGCCGAAAAGGATGCCTACACGAAAAAGATTCAGGAAGAGACCAGGGCCAATTTAGAAGCGCAAGCCAAGAAAGACCGCGGTCCCTTTCTCCAGTTCAAAGATGCTTTAGGCCGGAAGTACAGCTTCCCATATCGCCTGTGCACAACATGGCCGGTAAGTCAGAACAGCCACGAGCGCCTCCTAGAAATTGTGCATGCAAACGCATCGGGACGAATCAAAAAGGCTGATTTTTTTGTAGAACATGGAGGAGTTGATCAAGCAAGCTTTCGATAACGTTGACGAACTGGCGTATCAAGTCCACGAAGGATGGTATGATTTGGTTGGCCCCAATCAGGAAATCATTCTACCATCTGTCTGGGAAAAGGTCATTGAGCCAGAGTGGTCAATTACTATGTCAATGTGGCCACTGGACCGCATTCAGCGGAACGCCCGAATCCCTCCACACATGGCGGCAGCCATGGCTAGAGGCCGTGGTATGGGTGGCGGCATGCCCCCAGTGCCTCCTACTATGGGAAGAGGTCGCGGCGGTATACCAGGAGGCGCGATACCGCCAGAGGGATGGGGTCAGACCCACAAGCCCACGTCCAACATCCCTCCCGGCATTCATGTTGTTCGTGACCCTGGCAAGAAGGAGAAGAAGAACAAAAAGACTCCTCCCGCATTTGTTGGCTTTTTCGGCGGAAAGCCAGTAAAGAAGAAGTAGGTCGATGCTTATGACTTCTCTAGCGCAAGGTTAGCTAACACGCCTTCCAGATCCAGCAAGAAATAATGCAGCGACATCATGATGCTGAATGCGTGATGATGTTTGATGCTAATAGATACCCAGTTCTGCTTTGCGACGATTTCGGCGAGATGGGCAATGCCAAGGTTGTATCCTGATGCTTGACCACTGTGTTAAGATATATATATGCCTGCTTGTCACTGATCTTCTTTTTCTCGTTGACGTGTATTTTCCTTTTTGTCACTGGTGTATGGAGAGCAATATTATTTATGCTTCTAACTGATTTTATGATTATGGATATTAGGTGAACAAACGGTACTGAGCTAGAAGGCGCAGAGGCGATCTCATGCTGTGCTATTTCGCGCAGCTTTCTGTCCAGGTGTTTGCAATATTCGCATGTTTCTATTGGCTCGAGTTTACAACAAGCTAATGTCCCCCTCTTTGCCTGGATGATTTCAAATTTACACATTTTTATGGATAGTCTTGCATTCTGTATGAATTTATGTCTTATGAAAAGCACTATTAAGTCTATATGCTTGCAACTACTGCTGACTTTCCTGGTCTATACCCAAATGTATTGTCTATTTGTACATGTACACGCCGATATCGATTCCAGATATCAGCTCAGGCACTTAGCAGCGGTGCCCAAGTTGTTCCTTTGCTCGCATTTCGAATGCTTCAATCATAAGGGAAGCGACCTTGTCCGAGACGGCGGCGCTGACTGCCGCGTATAGAGGGTTGGTGAACTCATACTTGATGCTAAGGTTCACCTCGGTGGCTGGTGATGGCTGCGCCGTGAGTGGACGCAGCGACCAGCGCGTCACGAGACTCTTGAAAACTGTTGACGCACCCAAAGACGACGAGGTGCCGGCCGGGTCGCCGCTGACGGCTTCGACGGAAACGCCGGGGACGCAACGCAGCCGACTTGTAAACTCCTCGTTGAGGCCACCCCAGCCGACATGGAGGTCGGCCAACGTCGGCCACCTACGACCCTCGTGGTCCGGCACCGACCACTGCGTGACGCGCGACCTGGCGCAATAGGGTACGAATTGGGAGTACGAGTCCACGTCGGCGACCAGCCTGTACAAGTCGTCTCGGTCATATGGCAGCGTTCTTGTTGCTGTGAGCGTCTGACTGTTGCCGTTGGGCAGTGTGAAGAAGAGCCGGCCGCATGCGGTTGGAGCGCTGCGACGCAGCTGTGGCAGACACCTTGTCGCTGTTCGAATCGACATGATCGGGAAGTGTTGCAGCTTTGCCAACTGTTGTAGTCGAATGGCTGGCTGGCTGTTCGAGCTTCGTCGCTTGTTCGTCCGGATGACAAGCCAGAATATGAGTGAGTCGGACTTTGAAAGGTCTTGGAGGATAACTATTTGTATTTTTCTCTCGTTACCCTGCACAGTCAATTGAATAGAGTTGCGCGAGGTAGAAACGGAAACCGGGGCTCTTGGCAGTCCACGAGCTTTGGTGGGAGCTATCAGTAGTGAGTAGTGTAGACGGGCCAGGCGAAATATGCTTCCGTCATGCAACCCACCAAAGTCACAAACCCCACAACCGTACTAGAACAGTAGAAGCCAGTTGGAAGCTCGCCGCCAGTTCATCTAGCCTCAGTCCAACCCACTTCGCTCTACTTTCAAAGTCTTCCCTCTTCGCTCTTACCTTCTACGCCAATTCGAAATTTCGAGTTGTGCTCTGACTTGCCAGCACGCGGCCCAACACGCGCGACCAGTAAGGGAGCTGCGGGAAGTAACCGGACCGCCCCACGATGAAGCATCCGCACAGTGGCCGATCCACCCAGACTACATTTTGACAAGCAAACTCTCGTGTGCACTCGTGCCTATCCGCGAGGCCAAACCCGCGTGGGGCTGGACGATCGACAAGATGTAAGGGACACGAGGGCAAGCTTAATTCGCGTCTTCTAGAGCTTTCGAGGCTGCTTCAGGACGTGGCGCGGGATATGGGATACGCGCTGATACATGTGCTTCATACAGGTTCGAAAAGTCGCTTTATGACCTGATTCAAGGTCTTAGAAACCATAAGGGCACCGAGAAGGAATATATACAGAAGAGCTTGAAAGAATGTCGCGTCGAAGTGCGTAGCCAAGATATGGGTATGAAGCTCCCCCTCCCCCGGCCCCTTGCCCTGCGTTTCTACGAGGAAAAGGTTCACTAATGAAGAGCCCGTAGATGTCAAAGCGACTGCCCTATTGAAACTCATATACCTGGAAATGGTTGGTCATGACATGTCCTGGGCATCTTTCCATGTCCTCGAGGTCATGTCGTCACCCAAGTACGCACAAAAGCGTGTAGGGTATCTGGGTGCTGTCCAGAGCTTCCGTGCTGATACCGAAGTCCTCATGCTGGCGACTAATTTACTGAAGAAGGTATGCCGTTACAGAGTTGTTCTCAGCAGTGCTAGGCGTTAACATTGTTCAACAAAGGACTTGAGCGCTGCTGCACCGACTGTCATGTCCTTGCCGATTGCGACGCTTCCACATGTCATCACACCGTCGCTTGCGCTCTCGACCCTCGCCGACTTGCTACCACGACTAAGCCACAGCCATGCCAATATTCGAAAGAAGACGCTCGTCACGCTGTACCGACTTGCCCTTGTATACCCTGAAGCGCTGAGAGCGGCGTGGCCGAAAATTAAAGAGCGACTCATGGATGCTGAGGAAGACCCCAGCGTCACGGCGGCAATCGTGAACGTTGTTTGCGAGCTTGGCTGGCGCCGGCCCCATGACTTTCTCCCGCTTGCGCCAAGACTGTTCGAGCTCTTGGTCGACGGAGGCAACAATTGGATGGCTATTAAACTGATCAAGTTGGTATGTCGTAACCAGAGCAAGGCAACGTGCGATGATTAGTGCTGATGCTAGGTAGTTTGCAACCCTGACACCGCTCGAGCCTCGCCTTGTCAAGAAACTCTTACCGCCACTGACGAATATTATACGCACGACGCCCGCTATGTCTCTACTATACGAATGTATCAACGGAATTATCCAAGGTGGGATCCTTGGCAGTGCCGACGATACTGAGACCGAGGAGATTGCCACCCTCTGTGTGAATAAGTTGCGAGGCATGGTTATCATGAATAGTGATCCAAACTGTAAGTTATACCAGCGAAAGCAGACAGTACTATCATTTTGACCATGAGACAGTGAAATATGTTGCTCTCTTGGCATTTAACAAGATTGTCCTTACTCACCACTATCTTGTTTCGCAGCAAGAAGACGTCATCCTTGAATGTATTGATAGTCCGGATATTACGATCCGTATCCAGGCTCTCGATCTTGTTCAAGGCATGGTCACTAGCGAAAATCTGGTATCCATTGTCAGCCGGCTGATGAAACAGCTCAAAGCGGCCACAATTGCAAAAGGAAAGCTCGATGCTGTATTGGATTCGATGGATGCATCGGCAGATTCTGACGAAGAAGCGCAACAGGCTGTCAGCACAACATCCGACAGGAATGCGATGCCAATTCCCGAGGACTACAGAATCGACGTCATCGGAAGAATTCTATTCATGTCTTCGAAAGACAATTACGCCAACATCGCCGACTTTGATTGGTACATCGATGTTCTGACACAACTTGTCCGTATGACGCCAGTGGCACGACTAGCCGATGGGGACGCAGAGGCGGCTACCAGCAGGCGATCTGCTGGCGGTGTATCGGAGAAGATTGGAAACGAACTACGAAATGTTGCTGTCAAGGTCCGAGCTATGCGACACTCTGTTCTTCGGGCGTCTGAGAGTATCTTGTCGCAGCTGATTACGGACACGCCAGCAGGACATCCCATCACAGCTGAAGCACTCAAGTCAGTCGCTTGGCTGCTAGGCGAATACTCTGACATACTGTCCAGACCAGATGACACAATAAATTCTTTACTTCAGCTGACGACACGCACCGCGAAACCCGATGTCGCGGTGGTCGTGGTGCACGCCATCGCCAAGGTGTTCGCGTCCTTGACGGGGAGTGAATCGGAACTATGGACAGCTGAAAAAAAATCGAGGACGTCGTTGCTGCTAGCTCGCATACTACACTCCATGGAGCCTCTCACGCTGAATCCCAGTCTCGAAGTCCAGGAACGTGCTGTTCAATTCACTGAACTGTTGAAACTTACGGCTGAAGCGGCGTCTGGCCAGCCTGCCTCCACGGAAGCAGAGTCGCAGGACCCTCCACTATTACTGACGCAAGCTATACCGTCGCTTTTCAACGGCGGTGAGCTGAAGTCGGTTGCAGCTGGTGCTCAGTTCAATGTACCGATTCCTGATGGACTTGATCTGGATGCGCCAATCCACCCCGATCTTAATCACCTTTTGGCCAAAGCCGACATTGTTACCCTTGATGTGGATGACTCGGATGAGTTTGAGGTTTATTACCACCAGAAACTAGCACCAACGAGTGTTTCATCCTCTGCTCCTGCTATAAGTCTCCTTGCTGAGCCAGATGAGGATGTCGGTGCATCGTACCAGCAGCCCTCCGAAGATAGCTATTTGGACGCCGACATCATTGCTCGACGGAAGGCTCAAAGGATAGAGAGAAATCAAGACGACCCATTCTATATCGGAAGTGATGATATACCCAAGACCTCCAACTCTATCCATAACATCCTTCAAAATAGCAACGGCCCGGACCTCGACATTGATGCGATTCCTGTCATGGAGCTGGACCTGGACAAGCTGAATACGCCTGTGTCGACGACATCGCAGCGGTCACCAGTGAAACCACGCAAGCAGGTCGTAATTGCAGCAGACGAAACTCTGCAAGGTGGCGACGGTTCGTCGCGGAACTACGACTCGGAAAACAACTCTGATTCCATGGTAATTAAGGGCAAAGCAAGAAAGCTCAAGCAGTCCCTTCTCCAGGTGGACTCGAGCACCATTGGCTCGTTCAGCCTCGAGGGCGAGCCGAAGGGTGGCTTCGACCACGAGCAGCAGCAGCGCGAGGAGGCAGAGATGCTGCAGGCAATGCAAGAGGTGGAGCGCCTGCGCCTGGAGATGCAGCGCGCCAACGAGCGTATCCAAGTCGCGCAAGGTGTCGACACTGAAGGCACCATCATCATCAAGAAGAAGAAGAAGAAGAAGACAAAACCAGCAGGTGCTATTGTTGGCAAGCAGGATGCTGAATCCGGCGTGGAGACAGTGGTGAAGAAGAAAAAAGCCAAGAAGGCGGAGCCGCCTCATGAGGACGATATCGGGGAGCAAGGCGCCGGTGATGCTGTCGTGGAAGTGATTGCGCCGAAGAAGAAGAAGACAACGACGAAGAAGAAAAAGCCTGCTTCTGCCGCGGAAGTGGAAATGGGTGACACATAGATATGCCACGCCTGGCTACTCAAGTCATGCATATTTAACTTGACTCTCTCTCTTTCCTATGGCATGTAAAGAACTGGAATACAGAAAAAATGACACTTTTTTTTTTCCAACGAAGCCTTGTAGCGGACATGTATCGAGTGCTGACAATAATGTAATTCTTTTGACTGATATCCTCTACTACAAGCACGAGCACCCAGAAACCGTCACGCCAGCCAAGCAATTACTCAGGGAGGCACCATGCAAATAGAGGAGTACATATTCATATCTAGACACCGAACCAAACACACACAAAAAGGGGTTTCATCGTCGTCGCTACCATGTCAAATCTTTCCCTACGTAGTTTCGTCTCATCTTGACGCCTCTCATTTTACCGAGGATGATATAGCGACACATTAAAATGCCTTCAAGATGTTTGAGTCCCTCTCCTCCGAGACCAGCAACGCGCTCGCTACAGGGCAACGAACAAGCAAACAGAAACGCCAGCAAATTCACAACAATGGCCAAGAAAGATTTCTCTAGTCATCCATGGGCTTGTCTTCGAGCGTCACGCCACGCGCACTATCCTCGGTTGGGGGAGAACTGGGCACGCGACGGCCACCTACGAATCTCGTCGGTGTGCCCTTGGTCAGGCTGTCTGTACGCTCGCGGTTGTCCTCGCCCGCAGGTGTGCCATTAAGGGTTTCAGGAGGTGTCATAGTTCCTTCTGCGGGAACCTCCAGGCTCTGGCGATTTACCGCGCTGGCCAGGCCACTGCCGAGGCTGCTTCTGTGCCTGTCGTTTGTCGTCGGGCTGGTCTGGATGGGAAATCGAGTCTCGGGCCCTCCGCTACTGCGATCACGACGGTGACGGTGGGCTCCGGGGGCAGGGCTGGTGGCGCGGCCGCGGCTTGCCGTAGCTTTCTCCAGTAGGACCCTGTTTCGTTCTTCCACCAAGTTTTTGCGATTGCTCTCATCCGTGCTGACTGCTCGTGGCCGGGTGCCTCCGACAGAGGTAGAATGGCTCAATGTTGACATACGCTTAAGTTCGCTGAAAATGGCATCTTTATGGGCAAACAGATCACGAACCAATCTGATGGAGTGTTTTTCTTCCATTGTGAGTGAAGTCTCGGCACGTGGGCGGAGGATACAACGCGACAAGGTGGTAGCGAGTGAGGTGATATAAGCATCATCAGCCGAAGTCAAGTCAATCAGTCGAGTAAAATGGTTCATGCAGGCGTCAAGAGTTGCTATGTTGGACAGTCTGAGCTGCGATAAGGTTTGTTGCAGAACAGCAATGCGCGATGTCTCGGTGCCTTCGGTGGCGGGTGTCGTATAAATGGTGCGGACGATTTCGTAGACATGAGTAGATACAAGAGAGTCTGTGGAGATCAGTCTCCTGTTTGCCTTGTAAGGTGGAAAGCTAGTACGTACCAGGAAGTTCGAGAAGGTAGAGCTTGAGCAGGCTGGCAACTGTCGGAATGTCAAAGTCACTAAAAACTTCCTGAGAAACCGCGCCATCGTTGTTCAGCTTGGCCCGAAGACGATGCGTCTGTGCTAGCGGAACATCCACAAGCCAAACACCTCTTCTGGCCTCATCGCCTTCGAGATCGGGATAGTGATGATCAAGGTAGGTTAGAATCGCGGTGACAATGACGGGGACTCGTTTTTTATCAGCACGAGCGCGAGCCTCGAGGTCCACACCAAAGATCTGTTCCTCCACCTTGTTGTAATAATTTTCGTAGACGGCAACACGCGGGACAAAGCCACCGGTCCGATACGTCTCTAGAAGGTATCGTAGGTCTCCCAGGGGCTGAACAGTTTCTTGGAAAAGCATCATCTTGTCAACCGTGGATTGGAGGCTAGGAATGACGTTACTGATGGTGCCAGAGAAGTCAAGGATAACAGTCTTAATAGCTTTAAGGCGGTCCAGCTCACACTGCTCCAGAAACTTGAGGTGGAGAAAGATAGACTGCTCTAGATCGCATCTCAATTGATCAAGCTTCTTAACAGCTGATTTGTATTTCTCGTCGTATTCTCGCGCTTCCCTTTGTAGTCGCTGCGCAGGTGTTTCATTGGGGTGGGCATTGTTGAGAACATTCCAGTTCGAGAGATATTCGCTGACAGTGCCGACGACGGGAGAATCACTAGACTCCGAAATAGGTAGGGAAAATGTGCGGCTGAGTGCTTGCTTCTTCTCCGGGATACCAGCCAAGCGAAATGACTTTGGACGCCATTGGTAAAACATTTTGGAGCTGTTGGCAAAGGTGCTACCAACGTTTCCAATCAGACGAAGCAGCCCGTTGGAAATGAGGTCTTGGCCGATGCGTTCGGCATAACTGATACTGCTGGTGGCCATGGTCCGTTGAAGATATTCAACGATATCAGAACCAGCTGAAGTATTAAGATATGTGCCGAGAATCGGCACCTTGGTCTCTCCCATCTTGATATTTGAGAGCATATGAGAGAGGATCTTTTTGAGTTGATCGGGTTGATATATCTCGTCACCGATCTCGAATATCTCTTCATCATCACGGCTCTCCTCATCTTTATGAGGCTGCACCTTGATTTCGGGGATCTGGGCACCATTTTTTGGGCTCATCTCAGGCTCCTGGAAAGCGAGTTTGTTCTCTTCCTCGAGATCTTCGACCAGGCGGCACTTGTTAAAGTAATTGGAGCGCAGCTTCTTGACGACCTCGGCTTGTCGGTCGTGGGTTTTCGTGCGCGCTTGTAAATCATCCTGCGAATCCTGAATACGGGCTTCGTGTGCATCGCACCAACGAGCGAAGGGATTGACAACGAGGTCGCGTATGTTTTGCGCAATGCGCTGATGGCTTTTCGCAGCATCCTGCATCTCGGTTCGCATGCCGTCATAGGCCTGATGGGAAGTCGCATGCTGATTAGTACCGCAAAAACGAGAGCATATGTAATCTCGATTCCGTATAGCATACCTTGCGAACGGTTGCGCCGTCATCTCGGGAGAAGCCGCCGGTGACGCGGTCAGCGGCGGGAGCGATATCTGCCAGTCGCTGGCCGTAAACGTCTTCTGCTTCGGCTCGTAGTCGTGCAAGGGTCAAGATCTGTCGGTTCTCCATGACGCCTTGCTGGAGCTTGCCAAACAAGACGCCCAATCCTTTAAATCCGATTAGCAAGAACAGGGGTTAGAAAGAATTGAGGTACCATACCCCCAGCATAGTCATTAGACCAGAAGGAGTCCGCAAACCCCGGCATACTGGACAACTTCAGCACAAAAAGAGGCAACAAGTCAGGTGTTGTATGCGATGAAGAGAAAGAGAGAGACTGCTGTCTGGTGCAGAGCTATCTTTTAGACAATGACGCGCGTGTCTCGCTTGCTATCGAGATGGAGGGGAGCGGCACGGCAAGGAAGGTTACTGGTGTTGAGAGAGCACGTATCGTTCACAGCGAGCGGTACCGAAAGGGCGGGCAACGAGTAAGGCGTCCGATCGAGAAATAAGCTGGTGGTTCTGATTGAATGGCGTGGTGATCGACCAGGGGGTTAAAGAAGGAAATTAGGCGCGAGGTGCAGCGCCAACGGTTGTACTGAGTATGAATACCGGAGAATTGGGGGAGCTTGGGAGAGAGGACCCGTACGCCAAGCACTGTGGCTCGCGCGTTCAATGGCCTTTTTTTAGCGGGCTGTCGAAGCCTGCGGTGCGTGCCTGCGCCTCACAGTCTACAGACACATCTTACGGCCCTGTAGATCCCCCAATAGCTAAGCCCGCAATTCGTATTCATGCCAGCCTCTGGCTCCCGATGCCATGAACAGGGGAAAAGGGGCCCCAAGAATTGCCCTCAATGCCATGGCTCTGAAGCTATTCGAATCGCAGCCTCATTGTTGTACAGCATCACATGCCGATCAACAGGTTTTTCTTTAGCTTAGGTAGGCAGGTTGGCAGGTACTTAGGTAGGTACCTAGGTTTTTACCTAAGTACTTCCCCCTAGGTCGGTACTTAGGTACTTATCACTGGTCCCGGAGGACAATGTCACACAGCGGGGGGCAAGTCTAAGTACTTCTTAAGGTAACTTATTAAGTTAGAAAGCAAGTACTTACTCCGTACCGTACTTAAGTAGGTTTTGACAGAGAAGGTAAGTAAGTACCAAAGTACTGAGTATCTAGATGGACGTAGGCAAGTACCTAGGTAAGTAAAAGGTACCTAGGGCACATATTACTCAGTACTTACGGGTATTGGCAGGATGGCAGGGTAAGTACCGCCTAAGCTGTACTTATACGTGCCTAAGATGTCACTCAACCATTGCGTGATAGTCTGTCCCTTTCCCAACAAAGGTACTCAGTGATACATCACCCGTGGTGCTTGCATTGCCTTTTGGAATGCTGAGTAATTCATCACATAAAGTCCACATTCTTGCAATACCTTGCGGCATCATCTCACAGAACACACACTTCTGCGGCTGTCAATCGGGGTCGTCTCGAGTTTACTGTACCCGGAGTGTCCGTTCACTTCCCCTATCTGTTTGATCGCTGCCACTGCCATTTAACCAAAACATGGCTTGTCTACCAATCACCGTCGGCGACAAGCTGGATAATCCTAGGCGTGCATTTGCCAGGCCACAGAAGGCTTCCGCGATGAAGACGCTGATTGTACTCGCTGCGACAGTAGCTCTCATTGTCCATACGTTTTGGGGGACCAATGACATCATCCATAAGCTACGTGCGAGCTTCACTGGGACGCGCGACTGTAGCCGTTTCAACGCTTTAGATGACAGGGCGCGTTGTATTCTATCCTCTACACCACTGATAGGTAGATCTCACTTCCGCCTAACAACAGAAAGAGCAGAGCGGCACTAATCATGGTATGTAGACGGACATGTCGATTTTCCATTTCTACTTCGTCTACTTTACGGCAACCAAATCGAGGCGGCTTCGTTCCGAGAGTCTTTTGAGAATGGAACTTTGCCGGGTCACGTAGATTTGCACCGTTTGCGGCAGGGCGCATCAGGCGGTGCGTTTTGGAGCGTCTATGCACCGTGTCCCAAAGATAGCAGTGACTTCTCCGACGAGAACTACGCTGCGAGTATGTAACATGTCACCCCCCTCAGGGTGCGAACGTTGTCGGCTAACTGCCCGAAGGTGTTCAGTTTACACTAGACCAGATCGACGTCATAAATAGGCTCCAGAGGTTATATCCCAATGACTTCTCGCAAGCGGTTGACAGCAAGAACGCTTTGCCAGCCTTCAAGCAGGGCAAGCTTATTTCACCTCTCGGCGTTGAAGGGCTACATCAGATTGGAAACAAAGTGGCCAATTTGAGACTGTTTTACGAACTTGGCGTTCGTTATGCTACCCTCACGCACAATTGCCACAATAAGTTCGCGGACGCTGCTATCCTGGACCGGCCTACCAGAAAGGCAGAGCCAAAATGGCATGGCTTAAGTCCCAGCGGGCGCAAACTAATTCATGAGATGAACAGAATCGGCATGATTGTCGATCTTGCTCATGTGAGGTAGGCCATTCTTGTTCCCACCCTATTGCCGCATCGCAATCCGCTGACCACTTGAAGCGATGATACAATGCGCGATGTCTTGGAAGGTAACGAGGGCTGGCAAGGGTCCAAGGCTCCCGTCATTCACTCACACAGCTCAGCGTACAGCATCTGCCCACATCCGCGAAATGTACGTGATGAAATACTGCAACTTGTCAAAAGGCACAACTCATTGGTCATGGTCAACATTGCACCAGAGTTTATCTCTTGCATTGACACCGGAAATGAAAACGGCATCCCAGACTTGGCTCCAGGAAATGCTACAATACAGCAAGTGGCACGCCATATTCTCCACATTGGCAAACTCATTGGATTTGATCATGTCGGTATTGGAACGGACTTCGATGGGATTCCGTCAGTCCCAGAGGGTCTCACCAATGTGAGCCAATATCCGGACCTTGTTGCTGAGTTGCTCAGGAATGGAGTAAGCAATTCCGATGCAGCGAAAATTGTCGGTGGCAATCTCTTGCGAGTTTGGGCTGATGTTGATGCTGTCGCCGCGGAGCTGCAAGCTGCTGGCGAGCCAGCCATGGAGGACGAGCTATGAGCTATGAGCTACAATCTTTGAAAGCTATGAAACCCATACTACAAGATCGAAAAATGCAGGCAGGCCTTCTACTTCCTCGAGTCTAGCCCCTGGAACGGACTACCGTTGCATAGTAATGCCAGGTTTTTATTTGTACATGGTCGTGTCTCCGGCTCGGCCGGTGTCGAAATCAACGCTCTGAACTGCGCGCATCCAGGGAAATAAAAGTACAGTAACCCAAA
Organism: Cordyceps javanica; assembly: GCF_051103115.1. Classification (NCBI taxonomy): domain Eukaryota; kingdom Fungi; phylum Ascomycota; class Sordariomycetes; order Hypocreales; family Cordycipitaceae; genus Cordyceps; species Cordyceps javanica. Next base: position 1,208,970 of record NC_139297.1, read on the forward strand.
CATGAAGTCTACTCTCCTCCTTGACAAAGCTATGCCCAACGACACTGGCCTTAATCAGCCTTTTCGGTTGATGCGGTTGAGCTTGTTCGCCGTCGCGGTTTGAGTTCTCGTTCGTTGGCCTCGTACGGGTAGGCCCATGGCGTGACGACGGCCTCTGTATGATGCCATATCCTTCAGCCTCTTTATATTGTCCTGCAGTGTTTTCCTGGCATCAGTCTCGATGGGCATCTGGCCCAGCTCGGCCGTCAGTGAAGTGATGGTGCGCGGGGCCAAGGAACCCATTGTCGCCAGTTTGTGTATCGAATATTTGGCCATGATACGCTCAGAAATCTGAGGGCCTAGGCCGTAGAAAGACTCAAGCGCTTTCTGCGTCCCCCAAATTATCCATTAGCTGTCCAAGTTCCTCTTTCCTGCCAACTATCCTGTGAATCGCGTACCTGGACGAGCTTGGTCTCTGCAAAATTGACGCCTAAAACAAACACCTGAATGGAATCAGTAAGGAAGCTTGAGCGCGGAATCAATCATATGAGTATGCATACCATGGTGGCTGTGTTGCAAGATTTGTTACCAGCTAGAGGTTCTTTTCTCCTTTCGCAAAATTACCCATGCATAGATAAGTTCAAGTCTCGATGTCAATCGGATAAACTATGGGAAAGCTAATCCCGGCTTACTAACACCGCGTTTGGATACAGGAGTTGGTGGGCCTGAAACAAGTGGTGGAACAGGTTGAACATGACAAGATGGGTACGTAAGTTCTGTAAGTACTTATTCCTCGGGGCAAATGATGCATCGCAATTAGCATTAAGAGGTAGCATTATCATCGTAAGATAGACTCCCTCTAGCTAGATATTTTCAGTCAACAATTTCGGTCTCAGTTATTATTTAAATTATCGATGTTTTCGATCGTTTTTTACTTGCAATTCTTGACATGCAAGTCTTTATTCCTACCTAGATATCTATCAGTACCTCTTAGCGGTGCTGGGATCAGTAACTTAGGTAAGTAATTAGTGGACAAGATCCAGGATACAAAACTTTCGCCCGACACTCCATACTCCGTAGCGGGGAAGCCCTGGCATTAGCGGCTTAGTGCGCATCACGGAATCAAGGTACAAGTGTCCTCCGTGCTAGAGCGCCCATAGCTCTCTTTCTCCTGTCCATCCCTTTGCGCTTTGTCCTTGTTCCTTTCCCACATCACACGTCCTTGTCGAAAACAATCACCAAGATGTTCAGCTTTCGTCGCTTTATGGCTTCGGCCATGCTGCTCCTTGCAGTTGGCCTGGTCTTGTTCTCCCAGACCGCCGCCGCTGCAAAGGGCCCCAAGATCACCCACAAGGTCTATTTTGAAATTCAACATGGCAAGGATGACCTTGGTCGCGTCACCTTTGGCCTCTACGGCAAGACCGTTCCCGAGACTGCCGAGAACTTTCGCGCCCTTGCCACCGGAGAGAAGGGGTTTGGATACCAAGGCTCTACCTTCCACCGTGTCATCAAGGATTTCATGATCCAGGGTGGTGACTTCACCAAGGGCGACGGAACCGGTGGCAAGTCTAGTATGCACATATTGACCGCAAAAGTCTCAATATATCAATTAGCTAACACGCTTTAGTCTATGGCAACAAGTTCAAGGACGAGAACTTCAAGCTCAAGCACACCAAGAAGGGCCTTCTTTCCATGGCCAACGCCGGACCCGACACCAACGGCTCACAGTTCTTCATCACCACTGCCATCACTGCGTTAGTAACTAAATGCACTTCACAATACGCTGTTGAATGCTAACAGTACACTAGCTGGTTGGACGGCCGCCACGTCGTTTTCGGCGAAGTTCTCGAGGGTTACGACATCATCGACAAAATCCAGAGGATCACTACCGGGAGCGGGGATAAGCCCGAGAAGACTGTCACCATCACCGAGAGTGGCGAGATCCCTGTTCCTGCCGAAGGTATTCACGTTGAGCTTTAAACTACCTGCATCCTGCACAATGCCTGAAACATCCTCCGCCTCTTCTTGTGTTTACGCAAGCTGATCGATGCTTGTTTCGCGTATTCAGAACAAACCGAATCTATTACAGCACCCAATGTCGGGGAGACGATAACGCAATACAGACGCTCTACCTTCTCAATGCCATGGTTGATTCTCTTCGGCATTGCTTTCGGCATCTTTCTGGTTCGCATTACATCAAAGAGGAGAGCTGCCGTGCATGAGAAATCTCTAGTTTAGAATAGAAGCGAAAAATACAATGAAGGTTGTAGCCCAAATTGCTCGGTCTATTTCTTATTGTAACCAAACATTCTGGACTCCGCGCTCTCGCTGAACGCCAGCTAGCGCGAGATTATCACGTGGGGGTTCCTCACTAAACGGAGCCCGCCCCAAAAAAAAGTTGTAAGCTGGTGGTTGTAGGCGAAGTTTGGCCCGCGTTCGATGTTGCCTCACCGTCCTCAGGATATTTCTCCCTGATAGAAAAAATCGCTTGCGAACTCAGAGGGCCCAGACGCTGTAAATATGAAGGTTCTCAGTCTTAATTTCGTTAACTGCGCTGCCAAGGCATGCAAAGCCACCTCCGAGTCTTTTCCTCTGCATCCAAAGGATGCTGAACTGGTTCAAGATGAGATTGAGCTGAACCCTGCTATGCTCATCAACGTTCTCCCAAGACTCGACTGGGAAGCTCTACGAACAACCTCATCAGAGGTAAGAAACGATGCATAATGCCCTTTTCCATAAAGGTAGACCGCGGTACCATCCTGTGACAGGGACAGCAAAACGCAGACTTGTCTCATACCACATATATCTCCCCTCCCCCCCCGGGCTCCCCTCTCGTCTCATGATCTAGCTTTCTGGCTAACACGACGTCATTTCATCGATAGCTTGGATTTCCGCAACTACCTGAGAAAGCTCCCACAGCTGAGGAGCTGCAGGCTGATGGGAAGACATTGAAGGATCTGCATCATTTGCTACTAGAGACACAGATTTCGGAAGGCAAACTCGTCTGCGGCAACTGCGGGCATGAGTACGCTATCAAGGAAGGTATCGCCAACTTCCTACTTCCGAGCCACTTAGTTTAATCGGCTATGAAGCTTGAGACTCGATCAGTACGAGTTGTCACACAGTGATGCTTTGAAAAGTGCAGGTGGATTATTTGCGTGGAGGGTATCGCAGTCAGCGTACCGGCGTTCAATCGGATTTCAAAATGGGCTCTCCTCATGTGGCGCCGCTCGGGGTGCATTGCTTTTACCGTCAAGCAACAAGCAAGGTCGCTATTCAATTCTGCAAATTATGCTTATCATTCGCACATGAGATTAGTACATCTTCTCATCTACGCGAATGCTGATATCAACTCGAAAGTTGCAAATTCCGATACGAACTTTGTATAGTACAAAGAGCCGAGTAAAACATACGCAGCAATATGAATAGATCCTGGATGCCTGCCGTTACTGTTGCTTTTTCTGCGCAGCTGGTCCCATTTCCTTTTCGAAGGCACCATACGACACCTCAAGACTACCGAGGGCCTTGACCCCAATTCCAAGAATGCTGAGAAGAGCAATAGCAGCAATAAGACCCATGAAGATCCCTAGTAATGCAATTAATACTTCAACTGTGAATTGACAGCATCGGGATACGCACCTGGTGTGAAGAACTGGTATTTTTCGAAAAGCGGTCTCTTATCCACTTTTTCAATAATAGCATGGTCGTCTTCAGCTCTTCGAAGATCTAGATGTATAGCCTCCTCGAAATGGGCCTCGTAGGCGGGTTCCGGTCTGGTGGCGTAGAAGATCACCGTGAGGCTGTCGTGGCCGTTTTCTTTACCGATGCGTTCATCAAGAATACGATCTAACGATTTGTTAGCTACTGTGAATGTGAAATCGTCATGATCGCACCATTGGCAAGTAGAGCATCCTCTCTGTTTTCTTGTGGTAGTTGCCGCAAGGAGACCTGTTCAACTGTGGCCTGTTTCCCGTATTGCGAGCAGGCCGCATTGGTGAAGTCGATAAGGTTACCATAGTTGACGTCACCAACGACTTCTGAAACGATATATCTTCCTTGGACACGTTCGTCTAGAGTCATAGAGTGATATAGTGACGGCATGTCCGAGCCTTCGTTGCCGTAAAGGTCAGAAGCTATCATCCCGGGCTGGGTCGCAAATACATAGTGGCTGGTCGGGCATCTCGATAGAACGTCTTTTGCGTTTTTCAAAACGTCAGCGCTTGCCTGGAGCTGTTCTGAGTTTGGCGAACGGAAGCTAGGTAACCGCATTTGTTAGAGCTGTGCGAATAAGGGCGAAATCAGTCCGTCACCTACGACGCAGTAGAGTAGAGTATCCATGGTGTGGCATCTGAGAAAGCCACAGCAGCTCCAGAGAGCGTGAGCGACCCGATAAGTGCTTGAAGACGCATTGCAGGTACAGATTGCTCAAGTTGTTGTATTCGTAGCTCTGGCGCGCAATCGCTCGTCATGATGCACGGGCAAGGCACAGTAAAAGCTTATGTAATCACCGCCTTGGTGCAAGTCCCCGTTAACGACACACCTTTTAGCCAGGTGAGAGAGCTCTGTAACTCGCGGCCGAGACCAGCAAAATAATTTTTGGCTGGCCGGTCGCATGACAGTCAACTTTACGCTTTAAACATAGACGACCAGCCAAGCAAGCAGCATGTTCGCCAAACCACGAGTAAAAAAGAGCACGCTTCTACCTCCCGCCAGGAAGCGAAAAAATACTTCTGAAGTGGAAGAAGTTACATTCGACAACGTCGCCCGCCAAGAATACCTTACAGGCTTTCACAAGCGAAAGCAGCAGCGCATAAAAAATGCCCAAGAGGCAGCCGCAAAGCGGGCACGACAAGAGAAGTTGGATACACGCAAACAGGTAAAATATTTCGTCATCTAAGGAAGATTTTTCGTTTCTAGCTTGATTGACTCGTTTCTGCCTACATAGGTTCGAGATGAACGACGCCAAGAAATGGAAGATCATGTCCGCCGTGTCAACGAGATGTTGAAAGCTTCAAATGCTGCAACAGCTGAAGGCGAGGACGAATTCGGTAACGACAAAAACGAAGAGTGGGCTGGATTTCCTGATCGGCCCGAGCTGGATATTGTCGATCACGAAGAGGAATACATAGACGAAGATCGGTATACCACCGTGACGATTGAGACGGTATCAGTTTCTCGCGACGGTCTATCAAAACCGGAACCGCCGAGCGAAGAGGGTGAGAGCAAGTACAAAGACGAGGACAACATCAAAGAAGAAGACAAGGAGGAGAAGAAACAGAGTCGAAAGCCTGTTAAACCCAAGAAGAAGCAATTTCGTTACGAATCAAAATCAGAAAGAGACTTAGAGAATCGCAAACAAAGGGCAAGAAACAAAGCAAAGCGACGGACGTAATGTGGATATAAACAAATTGGATCGGTGGTATATACCCTATGAAAGAGCAGGCTGAATTACTACGAGACATCTAATTTTATGTCGCTATGCATTCTGCCGAATTCGCGATAATTTACTTCTCGATGCAAATGCCACGTAATAAGCCTTATGTAACCCGAGCGACATCATGAACGCATGTACAAGGAACCGCCAGTCTGCACCAAAGTGGTCATTTAGATCAGATATTGCCAATCTCAACCTGGAGTTCCTCCAGTTCCTTCTGGAGGCTGGTGTGTTTCTTGGCCATCTCCTCGTACTTTTGCTCCCACTGATCACGCTCGTTCTCGAGGGCTTGCACCTTGCGCTCGAAGTGGCCAGCTTTGACGTCGGTCTGGCGGAGCCTAAATACCGTTGTGTTAGCCAGAGCAACGCAAAAAGTTGCAAAACAGGTGCTCTGGGTTGCGGCTCGTGCGCTTCATACTTTTCGTTGGCGTCTCGCAGTGTCTTGTCGGCACTTTCTGCTTCTTCTTCTAGAAGTTGAAGTCGTCTCTGCAATGTTTCGTTCTGGGTTCCATGTTGTTGGCCTTCGTCGGCAGCCTTCTTGAAGTCCTTGATAGCAGTCTCGAGCTTCTCGACCTCCGTCTCAAGAAGGTTATTCTTGTGCTGAAGCGAGGTGATCTCCTGCTCTTTGGAAAGATTCTCCTGTTCCAACGTCTTGACCTTGGCCTGGAGCTCTTCGACCTTGCCGACGGCCTCATCCGCCTCCAGGCGAAGCTGGTTCATTTTCTGTGCAAAAGTTCATGAGCCACTGACCGCTGCATCCCCCTGCGCTAGCGGCAACGGCTATGAGTGTAGCGCAAGTAAGCGAACTTACCTCCTTGATGCGATCCATTTTAGAATCTTGATTATTCGTCGAACCCTCTAGATGAACTTTCCAGGCAGGTTGTATGATTGACTGATTGATCGCGCTGTTTGAACGGGCGGAGGTGGAAGCAGGGAAAAGGGGTGGGGTAGGGATAATTGCCCCTCCAAGACTCCTTGTGCACAAGCAGCAGCTGGACCTTTGCCCCCCCGCTGTGGCTGTTGTGTGGTAGACACGCACCGGCCCCGTTGCCCAGACAACATCGCGTTAAACATCCATTGTCGACACCTTGACAACGAGGCAACCCGTTTCATTACACTCTCCTATTACTCACCCACCAATACTAGCATTGGCAACATCTTAGGCAATTGTTCAATTTCACAATAACGTCGTTTCACGTTCGAGTCTTTTTTCCTGCCTCAGAATCTGAAGGCAACGATGCTCGCAGCACATCGTGATCAGGAGAACCTGGTGCATGCGCACCAAATTCCAGCAAAACAACAGCCCAAGACGCCGGCACCGCGATACCCGAAAACCCCATTGGGACGGTTTGCAAAAAATGATGAAAATGTACCAACAGATTTTGCGGGCAAAATTGCGCTCGCGGGAACTATTAAGAATACCCTAAATGGTCAATCCACGAGAAGGCCAGCTGCGCAGAAGCATGCATTGGCAACTCCTTTAGGTACGACTCCTGATCCAGCCGTTGCGTCATAAGCTGCTCATCAAGAGTGCAGGAAACCAGTCCAGAGCCCCTCTTGGTAATAAAACAACAAACGCTAAAGCCCGGCCAAGTCAGTCCGTGACTGGGAAAGCAAAGGCGAAGCCAATCGAGGCTTCGCATGTAAAGCCAGGCATTCAGCGACCTACACTACGACAAACAGAAACTAGCGCTTCAAAGTTTGAAGTCCAATCAGATGAAAATCAGGCAAACCGAGATGAAGAGCCCGAATGCGCGCCGCCGGCCCCTACGCCTTTACCATACCAATCAGACGTGCTTCCCGAAGGAGGTTTGACGTTCAAGACCCTGAAGAAGAAGTACTTGCTGGAAGGATATTACGAGAACTTCTACAACCCTGTTGATGTTGACGGCATTTCACGTCTTGACAAAGCCTTTGATGATGAAATCCAATCGGCACTGGATAAGGCAGTTGAGCAAAACGACCGTGAATTTGCAGCTCTTGACTGGGGCTTACAGGATGCGCAAGACACTACACCTCTGCTGCACGGAGTTTCTAGAGATCCTGGCTTAAAACTTGGCGCATTGGGCGCAAAGGTGCTTTCCCCCACTGATCAAAAGCTACACATGATGAGCTCTCGCAGGGCTGCTTCAGCATTGGCTATCCACTCAGACAGAGGTGTGAGCGCATTGCCAGAACGGATGGCATCCTCAGGGCGGTCTCTAACTCAGCCTAAAGTGGCAAATAGATCAGCGATTGAACCGTCGGGTACAACGCCTGGTGAGGCAGCCTCACGTACCACGATTGGATACAGCAAGGGCAGGACGGCATCTTCTATGATGCGCCCCCAGCATCAAGCCACCAAAAGTCTGACTAGGTCGCTAGCTTGTCAAACTTCGGGCAGTACCTGGGATTCTACGATCACTCCTGCTCGTCCCCGTCTAAGTGCTCGTGAACAAGGCCAGCTGAAGAGTGCCGAGCGCCCACCGTTCACATCCATTTTCTACGACGATGACGATGATGACGCAGAGCCTATGACTCTTAGTGGACCAGCATTTGAGTCCGAGGATGATGAGACGTTTGAGCTGAAGCTAGATTTTTGACTGCGCAGGAGGTATTTCATTTGTGATAAGGGAGAGCAATATAGAATGGGCTGGCGTTTCAAGATGCGCGTGCCGTCCCGCTCACGCAAAAGAGGGGACTCATGATAGGCATGCAGGTTTCCAGATGAGTGTAAATACATTATAAAATCAACATGACTTAATGACGGTCCTTCTCTTCACACAAGTACAGAACAGCACACGGTTGGCGGCTTGAATAGACTGCGGAGCGGAAAATCTATTATCCGTGTCCCACTATGCTGCGTGGTGCGGTGTGGAGTTCATCCACGCGCTTGGAGGACCCAGAATGAAATCGCCATCCCTGGACGTGCCGCAAGTTCAACATTCTTCCAAACTCCTGTCACAGCGTCCTGGCAGCAAAACTTAGATACTGAACCGAAGCTCCAAGTGATAGTGGTCGCCTCTCAGGTCTCTATACGTTTTCCTCGCCTCAGCGAAATTTTTTACTCTGCGACGCTTGTGCCCGCGCCGCAAAATTACACTAGGCCTCCCTCGCAGGCTTTCTTGCCGCCTCGTCGGTCGCGTGAACTCAACATCTGCGTACTCATCAAGAAACCCAGCTGCAACTACTATACACAACAGTTGCTCCCAATTATCTCAGACTACCCAACGGTATAATGATCGAAGCACGCCATAAAAGATAGCAGAAGCGCATCGGCACGATGACTCGCCCGCCACCAGGCGTGAGCTTCGCGCAATTCTTTCCCAATGCCCCGAAAGTCAGAGCCGAGGCACAAGGCCGGAATGAGCGCGACAGAGCAAGTCAAATAGCTGAAGACATCGACTCATCTACATTCAGCACCATCACACCAGACACTGATTCGACCCCTCTCTCTCGGTCGCAGGTCAACGGCAGTGGCTCGATGCCAACACATCAAGGCGATGAAGACTCTACGCTTGGCGACATGCCCAGCACCGTCGATTCTAATAGCTCACATACAAGCTCATCCTCGTCGATCTTTAGCAACGCGGCGACTCGGTTGCCTACGAGTACCACTCGTATCGCTCATATGCCCTCAGTCTCATCACCTCTGCATCACTTCAATTCGGCAACTTCATTCCCAGAAGGCCTGGTATCCTCGAGGATGGAAAGAATCGTGAACGGCGCTGAATCGAGATCTCATTCCGCACCTAGATCTTTGCCGGGGATACAGCAGGATGTAGCTCGAGAGCCTGGATCTTCACTGAAGGGAAGAAGGTGCACATACGACCCAATACTCGAGCGTTTACGCAACAGAGCCGTCAGCAAGACTTCAAAGCCCGTCTACAAGGAATTTGGGTTTGAGAGTGCGCCTGCACCACTGGACCCGCGCCTAGAAAAAGGTGGCCGCTTAGGGTATATCAATACCGACTTCTACCTCCCGCGAGCGCGCTTCTGCACGGCTCCAGAAAATTTGAAGCCATACGCTTATGACCCTAAGACTTCTATCGGACCCGGGCCGCCGACACAAATTGTTGTCACAAGATATAACCCGCTGATTCCTTTCAACAAAGTAACAGCTATCTTCGCTACATTCGGTGACATTGCTGAGAGCAGCAACAAGATGCACCCTGAGACTGGTAGCTACCTCGGCTTTGCTACTATTCGTTACCGCGATTCTAAGCGAGCGGATCGTCCTCCAATCTCGGCTATCGATGCTGCCCGACGAGCAGTGCAGGCTCGAGGAGTAAAAGTAGACTCCGAAATGGTGAAGGTCGAATATGATCCCGAAGGGAGAAGAAGTCGCAGAATGCTCGAGGGCCACCTACGCCGAGAGCGAGAGAAACTTGAGAGGGAAAAGCTGGCACAGGCTGCACAGGTTGCACAGGCTGCAAAGGCGTCCGTGGACGCCAAACCGTCTAGCTCGTTTGCTAGGCCGCCGCCGACAGGTCCGAAAGGGCCGCCTGCTACACGACCCTTGGCGCTACCAGTAACACAGCAAACGACGCCTGCTGCATCGGTGAATCGTGCTCCGGCAAGCCTCGAGCCGAAGGATATATCTACACAACTTGCGAACGACCCGTACATCTTTATAGATTGCCAAAGTGTTCCTTTACTTACGAGCATTCTGCCGCACATGAAGAAGCGACTAAAGAACTACGCATTCGAAGACATTCGGATCGACAAAACTGGCTATTATGTCATTTTCAAAAACTCTTTCACTGGAAAGATGGAGGCCGAGCGCTGCTTTCGAGCTGTTAATCACACGGAGTTCTTTACTTACAACATGTCCATGCAGCTATGCTTACCGAGAACGCGAGCCACAACTCCCGTGGATCGTAAGAGAAGCCCGAGCCCCGAACGCAATAGCCGCCGGGCGCAACAACTCAAAGCCGAAGAAGATGCGGCTCGACGCCGACGAGAGGACGAAGCCGACATGGAAGAAGAGAGGAAACAGAGAGCTAAAAACTTCGATCCCGTCATAGAAGCCGTCCAGGTTGTTCAACGAGAAATGATGGAGCATTTGATTCGTCACATCCGAACACAAGTCGCCGCTCCCTCGCTTTCCGACTTTCTCGACCCTATCAATCACACCGCGAAGCGCCGTCAGCTAAATATCGATATGGCAGAGGAAGAAGATGATGCCGCCTTGACTGATACGTTCGATACCTCCAGAATGGGGACACCCAATTCACGTGCGGACCCTATCGAGCGCAGAACTGGCAGATTTGAAGTCAAGACGCTGCCAAAAATCCGCAAATCCAAAGCTAAAGGAAAAGCACATCGAAGTACATTCATCGATCCGTTTTCACGAAAGCGGGCCTCTGTTTCTCGGCCAGCATTCAGATCTCTCCATCACCGTCTCAAGAGTTTTGATAGTGATTTTGAGTCGGACGATGATACTGATGCCAAGACTCTCGCGGCAGCTGAGGCTGAAGGTGCCGTATCTCGCCCGCAGAGCCGCATGAGCACGGATGAAGACAATTGGGCCCCTGGCGAAGATGATTCCATGACGGAAGCTAGCCTAGTGGTAGTCGACAAATCTCTTTCAAAGAAGCGCAAGCTTGTCTCCGTTGCCGACATTGCATCCAAACGCCAAAAGAAGCTAGGCGAAGATTCTTTCACGGCCAAGTTTGACGATACCAAATTGGACGAATCCGAGGATATCAGCGCTGAAGCAGACGGGGCCGATGATAATGACAGCAGTCTTTCAAGATCACAAACCCCGTTGCCAACTGTCCCCAAAGGAACAAAAAAGAAATCTGCCAAGCCCAAGTCTATCGCAAAACAGGCTTTGGGAGAGGGGGAGAACTGGGCCCAGAAAGCAGACGACGAGACGCTTGAGGTCCAAACACTGCCCAAGTTCGACTCAACGCAACGAGAACCACAGAAATATGACCAGCGTCTGTTTTCGACAGAGCCACTCTCCAAAGCACTCCCCCTGTCAGATAGCTTTAAGCCTGATATTTCGGCGCTTGACCTCCTATGTCTCGGTGCTAAGGACATTCCCGACCTGGCAAAGCTAGGAAGGAAGTTTGAGACCGCTGATATTGGTAACGCTGATATCTGGCTTTGGCAGAAACAGCGCATCCGAGAACTTAATGCAGGCGGCCCGTCAGTGAATAGGCGAGTTTCCATAAGCGGTTACTATGTTCCAAATCCCACGGGTTGTGCACGAACAGAGGGCGTCAAAAAGATCCTGAACTCCGAAAAATCGAAGTATCTTCCCCACCATATCAAGGTCCAGAAGGTGCGTGAGGAACGGGCGGCTCGTGTGAAGAATGGCAAAGACTCTACTACAACTGCAGTGGAAACTTCCAAGCTTGCGGCGGATAAATTAATCGCCAAGGGCAACTCAAGAGCCAACCGAGCAACCAATCGCCGATACGTTGCAGACTTGAACGACCAAAAGAAGACTCTTGGACAAGACTCTGATGTCTTCAAGTTCAACCAGCTTAAGAAGCGGAAGAAGCCTGTCAAGTTTGCCAGATCTGCTATTCATAATTGGGGCTTATATACCATGGAGGACATCCACAAGGATGATATGATTATTGAATATGTGGGTGAAGAAGTGCGCCAACAAATTTCGGAGATCAGGGAAAATCGATATCTCAAGAGTGGTATCGGCAGCAGTTACTTGTTTCGTATCGACGAAAACACGGTTATTGACGCGACCAAGAAGGGCGGGATTGCCCGCTTCATCAACCACAGCTGCATGCCCAATTGCACGGCGAAAATTATCAAAGTCGAGGGCAGCAAACGCATTGTCATCTATGCACTTCGCGATATTACTATGAGTAAGTTTTTCAGTCTTTTTCATCACGCTGCATTGGCTAACTTGGACCTCTCTCCAGACGAAGAATTGACATACGATTACAAATTTGAGCGCGAAATCGGCAGCTTGGATCGAATCCCTTGTCTATGTGGTACTGCAGCATGCAAGGGCTTCCTCAACTAACGGCGATCTTCGCTTTCCTGCGCAGCAACTAGTCAAAGAGGAGTTGCAGCCGGCTGTACTTTACGAACCCCCCCCAACATGTTTGACCAGGAGAGAAATTGCGGGCATATCAATTTAATAAGAGAAGGGAGATGCACTTGATGGCATTGTGAGATTTGGGATAACCACGGCAAAAATCTTATTTCTGTTTACCTCGACTGAATCTTCTTGTTTTCGGCGGCGTTCGGGATTTAAGCAAGGCATGTGACGGCTGGTTTGGGGGAGGCAATATTATGGGTGACAGACAAGTTTTTTTTTTTTTGCTATTCCCTTTCGATCTTCACTGCGTTCTCACTGATAGTTACGTCTGGCTTCTTTTGTCTTTCATCCTGTTTTCAACAACATTAGTCAGGCGGCAGTAAAAAGCAACCGACAGACAACAGCATTAGAGTGGTTTATAGTCAGGCGTCAGAGGTGCATATAGGCGGTGGTTCCTATCTTCTTTATTTGTACGCCTTTTGACGAGGGATATCACTGGTTAGCTAAGCTAGCTGCTTCGGGTTTTGTACATATAGTTGCTTTTTTTTCTAGTTCAAGCGTAACTCAACCCAACCGCGATCATCGAACACAACCGCCAATGTTTCCCTTTTGCCATAAGTTGAATTCAGCGGTTCTCAATGCCAACAATAGTAGACAGTGCCGAACTTGCAATTTTGGCGTATGCTTCTATGATATACTCTTTCTATATGTGGGAGAATCACGGTGTGTCAGCGTGCCCTGGATCGTCAAAGCGACACGCTGTGTGCCACGTCTCTTGACTTTCAGCAGCCATATCTCGCACGAGTTTCGCGACGGCTTTGCTCACTTAGATGCGCCGCCGTCCCCAGGCGGGGCGCGAGGTCCCAGCATCCAATCTTGCATGGCTAACCACTCGCTCCAGCTCAATTCGGCGCTTTGAATTTCATGCTCGGTCGCGCCTTGGAGCGGTCGCAAGAATGGTACCATCTGGCCGCCCTCGACGTCGTAGCTTGACTTGACCTTGACCCAGTTCTCCGACTTGGCAGCGAACAAAAAGTTTCGTCTTTCCATATCATGAATCTGCCCAACACCTTCGCTCCAATCGTCGCCGAAGAAACCATGCAGGACGGCTGGCGTGTCGAAGCCGGTGGCAACCAGCCGACGGACGTAAGGCACCAGTGCAACGACGCCGGCCGAGTTATTATCCTCGTCTGAGGGCTCGGTCCCGCCTCTCCGTAACTTCTGAAAGGGAAGCAGAATATTCACAAAGGCTGCCACAGCCTGTACTGGGCCAGTATGCTGCGCATGCTCAACGAAATGTTTCTGACATTCGCGAAACTTGGGATACCACTCGAAAAGGTCGAATTGTGATTCTTGAAAAGGCTGGAGGTAAATCGAATTGGATTTTGCCGTTAACATGATGATTTCCGACGCAAGTTCAGATTCTGATCAATCTTCAAAAAGGGCGCGATTGCTGACTGCTTACGTGTTGAAAAGGCATTGGTGCTGAATTGAGTCCCCTCTCGTCACAAACTGCAACTTTTCTCAATGTCTTGAGAGTCTTATTCGCGAGACACTACTGATCGAAATTAGCACCGCTCGTACTCTAGGACAGCCTAGTCATGCCTTAGGATCGGTGGTGTGACCAGGAAGGAACTCCCGAAACGTAGCGGCGGAGTGCCAGCCAAGACGGATAAGTATAGTTGAACGCACGAAAGAGGAGATCTGAGATCAGCGCTGTGCAAGTCTGTATCCCTCACAGAAGAGTCGTGTTGGCCTCATACAGCGCAAATACTTAGTTTTGATGGTCTTTAGCAATACGGCAAACCAGCCGCGAAAGTCCCGATGTCCTGATCTCGTGCAGGAGATAATACAACTGGAACTAGTGTAACACACTGAGTATATATGATGTACTTTGCGGTCAATCAAATATGTTTTGGCGGCGTTCATCTCAAGAGTTAATGCATTTTACAATACGACCACGGCTCAACAAGAGACGCGCGGATAGGGTTCCTGATATAGTTTGATGTACCTGCGAGGCTAATCCGTGAACCGCCACATGGCTGCCTGCTACCGAAAATTTAGCTACATGGTTTACGAATTAATCCAGAAAAGGACGCACTTGCATCTCGCAACATCATGAGCGAGTGGGGAAGGCGGCGAAGGGGGCGTGTCATAGCCTTTCAGGTCTCACGGCCGTGGGCCAAAGCCATGTTTGAAACCGGGTTCTCTTGTAGCCACACCTCCTATGACGACTTCAAGGTGCGCTTCATGCTGCTTACTTGTCGTTTTTACGCTTGGTCGGTAGCCCACTAATTGCCCCGGCGGGAGGGCACCATGGCTCGTTGGAGGGACCAGATCGATCTGATACTGGGTCTGGTGATTAGCTATTCCTCATCTGAACCAAGTGACACATGCAAATTCGCTGGCGTGCAGCACAATACAATGCTTCTCGGATCCTTGTCTACCTGGGATGAGACATCAGAGAATGAAGACTGGGCACGTCAACATCGTGGCGGCCCACATCCCGTTACAACAGGGAGTAAGTACTTACTCTGATGTCTGGATGGGACTCCAGAGCTTGTAGGCCCGCCTTCCATTTTAACACTTCGTTTAGCGTTTCGATCTTACCAGGATAATTTCTGGTGCTCAGTTGCACCAATTGGTTACTACGGGAGAGAGCCATGCGAAAGTTTCTTGGAGAACACAGTGTTGTGTATGATAGAGCGTGTGTGTTTGGTCTGCAGCATTTAGTTTTCCAATACATCCGCTGGATCCAGTGTCAAACTCGGTCCTGGTGTCATTGACGGCACACCCTGCACGAAAACGGCTTCTAAGCCATCACGCTGGACCAAGTTGCCTTCAAAAGGCCATGCAATGGTGGTCCCTCGGCGAGACAAGAGGGGTTGTGGTCTGGGATTTTTAACTGTCTCCGCAGCAATATCCATTCAGCCATTCTCCTGATTCGCATTCTGGAATCAGTATTGCGCTGTGGGCGTGCCTAAGACCTTTGCCACTGTGCTCCCTGCCTCGTAGCAGCACATGGCGCGTGGCGTTGACTGCGGGAAGTTTCCGAGGCCTCGTCTGTGAAAAGCAACTCCCGGGTGGCGGGTGGCTATCAAGAGTGATTTGCGCGAGCCCGTTACTTACAAAGTTGCGATCTCACCCAAAGGAAAAAAAGTGACTTGTCAATTACTAGTACCAGCAGCCAACAGGGATCATGGACTGCCTCGGCAGCGGGGGCGGCAGCCGAAAATGACACCTCGTGCCACCTCCTATCCGGCACAGCTGCTGCCAAACCTGGCTTCAAAAAACATCGGCCAGTGAATTTGGCTATTCGGTATTTTCCGCGGTGCCGCACCTAGCGCAGCGGCTTCTATCAACCTGTTGTGCTGGGCAGAACCCTGGCAGCCATGTGGGCAGCCATATAGGCATAGAGGTGGCTGTGATTTTTTTGCTGTTCATCCCAAGTCTGAAAGCAGATCCAGCTGCATTGTGATTCCAGTACACTGGCCAGGGTCAACACAGAGGGCTGACTATTTATGTATGAGTGCTGGCTCAGATACCAGCTACAGCTGATCCTCTCATCGTGTCATCCGGCCATCATTGCACTCAGCGATCTAGTCTCGTCTGTACTGGAGGTATAGACTTGTTGGCAGTCCGTAGTGAATAGAAGACCGAGGATGCGAATGAACGAACATCGCAGTACGGATACGATGCATATCAAAGCCCTCAGCCATAGCGTATAGGCTTACAGAAAAGCTGCACTGGAGTATAGGTCAACTGAGCGGGACAATGTTTCCATAATATGGACTGGGCTTTGCCACTGCCGCTGAAACCCATTCTGTCAAACACTGTGCTTTCGTAGGTGAGCAAGTTCCCAGGGAGGAGGTGGTAAAATGATTTCAGCAGGTTTAGATAACACGAAAGAGATACAGGAGCCGGTAATTATGGCTACGGGTCTCGGGATTACGAGATAAGTAGGCGTACGCGGTAGCTTCTGTTTACCAGCTTTGTATGGACGCCTTGCTAGAGGCTCCAACTAAACTGCGTAAATTCCGACGGATAGGACACTTTAATTTGAGGTCGCTGATCGAAGCCCAAGAACCCAGTCGCTGGGTCCCCAGCAGTTTGCATGTCGGGAGCTGCCACTATCAGTAGTACAGCTGCGGATGCTTCTGCTGGCCAATCACCAGGCGCCGACGCGTCTTGTTAAACAGATCAAAGCAACAATTTTGAGCTGACAACACCCCTCATCAATACTTCCTTTATTTTCGGTACCAATGCCTACTTACAACCACTCCTTTCTCTGGCCCTGCTCTCGTTCAGAGCTCGCGATCATGTTAGAGTTCTACCACGCTGCTCTGAGTTTGCATTGTGCGCCGCCGGCCGCTCACTTTGCCAACGGCTCGGATGTTGCGTTGGCCCTCGACCTGGTTGTCTGGCTATTTTATTCAGCCCACCTTGTGACCTGGAGGGCTGCTTGGGCTGTTCGTTGAGGGTGCTTGGGTGCTTATCCTCGCCAAGCAGTAACAGGGGCACCCCCGCACCAATTCAGCTGAAGTCGCCCTGGACACCCGGGGGTACCTCCACAACCATCAATTCGCCGGCCTGCCTGCAGAATCTGGCATCATGCGATAAGTGGCGGTGCGCTAGTGGCCGTCTTGTTATGGCCATGTCTTTGTGTTGGAGCGGTGCAGGGAGGGGGTTGGGCCCCTGGTGGATAGCATCACCGTGCAGGACGCGAAAACTATCGGGGTCCTTGATGGAATCCCGAATCTACCGCTCCCGAAAGCCGAAATTTCACGTCAACCTTCTACGGCGGCTCAAGATACTGGTAAAGCCCAAGGGGAAGCGTTTTGGTCTCGGACACGGGGCTTACCCGTGGACCGTGGTGGCCGACCAATGCAAGTGAAAGCTGCAGGCAAACCAAGACTCGGCGCTCTGAGGACACTGAACTCAAGTTATGCCTCGGTGGCCTTTCTACGTATGGTTGGCGCGTGGGAATTCATTGTGATCTCTCGGTTCGCCTCAGCATACTTCTCCCTTCATAAAAGCTTTACTTTCAAATGCAAGACGCAAAATTGTCCGTCATGTATTGCTATTTGAAATTTTGTCCATCCTCGTACTGACTTCAGCCCGGCCTTCTTCCGCCCTTGGGCCGTTCATTTGTGGCCAAGCTACTCGCTCGCGACAACAAGCACAATCCATTCAATTATTGTCGTGATGCCTATATGCTTATGTAGCAACACGCATTAATTGGATAGCAGTTTAAAATTGGGGCAGATCTTAAGCATAGTAATGTTTCAATTTCGGCTACAATTATTTGAAGTTGGCAATAGCGCCAAGGCGAAACTGGAATGCTCAAAGTCTGTAGAAGAGACGGGTCAACTTGAGGGATGATTCATTCTCATCCTCTGGATCGCAATACAAGTGTAAGGCAAAGGAAGGCCTTAGTCTGCTGTACTAGGTAGTCTGCGTGTGCGGGGTTTCCCTCCTAAGCAAGACTTTCACCCTTCAGAGGGAGTGTCTATTATTTCACGGTTTTGTATGCATACCGCTGACGGTTGACTAACTTCTCGTACCAAAATAAAACTATGCAAATAATGGGCCACAATGTCTCCTAGTCTATGCGGAGTAAGCTTGAATCACCTTCGGAGCTTGATTATGGCAATATGTAGGTTTGCCTCTCCCCTAGGCCATGAACTCGAGCATGATCAGATAGGGTTAAAATTGAAATTTACCCATCCGTCATATTCAACTCTGCAGAGTCTCTCCCGTCAAAGAATCTCAACGGTCAGTTGCCATTTAATGTTTGAGTCGACGAAGTGGCATTTCGGCATAGTCACTCTGTACAGTCCAGAAGGCTAGTCACGACCATGGCGTTCCCGTTGGTTTATTACCAAAGACTGTAATGCTCCGCGCGTGGTAAGCTCTTTAACTGTTAATTTGTCCGTCGACTTAATGTTTCTCAGACCGAACTTACTTCCGCTCAAAACTTCATTCGATGGCTTGAATCTGGTTTGGTATATGGCCATGGAAGGGCGATTCTGGCCGATGAATCAATCAAAACTCCTCAGCCACAGCTCTCTGAAGTACCTTATGCAAGAGAATAGTCATTGCCTTTGCTCTAGTAGCATTCACAATAATTGATGCTTACTGTAAATGATGATTGTCCATTACAGAGCTAGTCCCGAATTAAGAAGCCCCCACGCCCGCCAACGCTTTCCCAATCAAAGTCTTCGCCCTGTCACTCAAGTCCATTTCCAGCGCAATTTCTTTGCCTTTCGGGCTCATCTTCCCCCACGTTTTCTTCAATATATTGACCAATTTCTCCTCATCAACGTCATCGCGTTTTTCAAAATCGTCAAAATGGTCGTCTAGAAAGACGAGGCAGGCAACGTCCTCGAGGACTTGGGCCTCCTGGTCCGAGTCGAGGTTCTCTTTGCGGATGAGCGCCGCAATGCGGTTGCGTCCTTCTTCAGGGATTGCCGGTTGTATTTCAGATGTGGCGAGCAGGTCTACTACTTGTGAAGCTGCCTGTGTCTTTTGCTTCGCGCGCCATGTTAAATACCCGCGCCGGGTCATTGGGAACGAGTTTCGCGGTATCTCCCATCTGCGCAGTGATTGAGACGTCAGTAGCTCGTGGTCTCGAAATGCTTTCGTGCTTTCCTGATCAAAAGCGACAGGGCATGCTTCTCTCGGCCGGCGGCAAACGTCGAAACAGCCATTTTGAGTGGTCGTACCGTCTAAAATGTTGTGCGCGGCATGCGACTTGTAGAACAGGAGATGCCTCCGGACAGCGAATTGCCAACCACGAGGTCATTTTCTCAGCGTAGTGTAGCTCATAAGGAACCTTCTCGTCACTGGAATTCTTCGCCTCACGCTTATCTTGTGCATGAGCATGATCGATAAGCGCAATAGCTTGAGCGAATTGGGCAGGCAATGGAGGGAGTGGAGGTAGAGGAGGTGCCATTGCTATTTGGACGGGTCAGTCAGTACCATGTGTGTTTGGAAGATTCGGCGTTGCGAATTTGAGGAGAGATAATCAATGCAGCCTGCATGTCTCATCAATCATCCGCAATCGGCGTGCGGCAATTGGTCTATCATTTATAGTATGTGTGGCCCAGATTACTCAGCTGTCAAGTGATCTGTACGTCCAAACATAGATAATAAAGGTTATTAATCAAGATAGAACTAATTCGAATACTGAGCATAAACGCGATCAATACTCTTCGAAGTCGTAGTATTTATAAATCAGCGCTGCTTGACATTTTGCCTCGCAAAGGTAATTCTCGAAGGTTTCTTGCGAAACGTCTGTAATTTGGGTTGATTGGATAAGCAAACGAAGAGGCTGCGCGCCGCCTATTCACGGTGCTTTCACGTCACCCATATGCTAGCACCTCCCTCTTCGCAAGCTCATATGCACAACACTTACATTATTCCATTAAAAGAAAAAGAGATTGCTAGCCCACAGTACTTTCTATCTTGCCGACAGCAATGGCGGACGACGAGGCTGCAGACGAAGCCGGGTCTGGTGTCTGTTCAAACTCGTCAAAATACGAGGAAAACGACACTGAAGCCTTACAGAGCTCTTCAACAGATTTCTCCGAAGCAGTTTCCTCCATTAACCAGCGTAAATTAGACAGCGGCTCGAGCAAAGAGAAATGTTTGGCAAAAGGGGAATATTCCAGAAAGAGTCTACCCAGAAGCCACAACTGTACAAGGAGCGCAGAAGAGCATTCATCTAGTTGCTCTAAAAGCTCAAAAAGCAGATCCAACAGACTCTGCCTCGAAAGATGCGACAGCACGGATTTAATTCCGGGCTCGGAGGATACGGAAAGCGATGCAGTGACATCGTCCGTAGACGCAGCCTCGTCAGAAATTTCGGACAAAGATCAAGGGCTACCGAGCTGCGAAGGAGACAATTATGATATTTTGAAGTTGAAAGAAATTCTAAAAGCTGCAGAGAGCAAATCACGGTGGTCCCTTTCGGAAGATACCCTTCTCCGATCCCTAAAAGAGGCCAACGACAACTTGAGCTGGGTGGACATTGGCAAGAGCCTCAACCGAGGCAAAAGCGAATGCAAAGGTCGCTGGAAATTGATCAAGCATCGGGTTTCTGAGCAGCTAACTGGGCCAGGGGCCAGGATGGAGGACAGTGCAGAGTGCAGAACGCCGGCGCCGACTAAGACCACAGCCGATGGTGATTCCAAGACTGCAGCATCATATGGCAAGCAGATGGCGATCGGCCAAGTATCACACATATCAGTTGAAGACCTGGCCGAAATCCAGTATCAGAAGCGGTATTGGCATGAATATATTGGCCGCTACCTCTACCCAGCGTCTATTAGGATCGAGCCTGACGCGCACTTTTCGCAGAGCGACTGCCACGTGCTTGGGATGATAGACGCACGTTACCAGCGCATGCGCTGGCTGGAAACCCAGGCGCGCTTTTACAACGAGACGGGCCGCATGGTGCCGTTGGAAGTGATTCGCAGGAAGTGTGACGCGGCGGTCAGGACCGAGTCCAATATTGCTGACTGGTTGGAGAGAATTAACAATTGAAGCAAGCGATACAGGGCTATCGCTATTTACCGCCCTAGAATAAAAAAATGACATGATTCGCCTCTCGTTTCAGCCTATCGCTATTCGGTTGTTCACATGCGAGATATCGCACAAAGTTGCGCATAGTAATACGAAGAATTCACCATCCTCGGAAGTACTCACAATCCTCGAAGACAACATCACCCGTGGGGATCGAGCACCGAACAATGATACAGTGTCCCGTCCAGAGCTAGATAAACAATGCCAAGACTTCGCGTCTGTTCTTTGGACATATATACAGTGTTTCTTCACCTTAAACGCCACGTCACCTGTGCCATTTTTCCCCTGTTCAACCAAACTCCGTCCAAGCTCTATAGCAAACAAATACTCCGAAGCCCGGGTTGTGACGATCAGCATAGACGTGCCAGGGTGATCAGCAGCAAATTGGAATCAAGGTAGGCACCGCGAGCAGGAGGGGACAAGGGCTTCATATAGCATTCTCCATTCCTGGAGGTAGCCTTTCCGTTGGCGGCGTGGAATGGGTTATCTCGACACGCTTGCCCTTGGTCACGGAATTAGTAGTCCCTAAGCCTCTCTTCATCATCTTGCCCAGCACCGTAACTAGCTCGCAGGCGTCCCGGAACATATCGTCGTCCATTCCCTCGGTCGCATCGTAGACCTCGGCAACCGTCTTCTTGGCGAGCTGTCGGCTCGATTCGGCATCGTGGACGCACTCATATAGAAAGGCGGCATATTCGGTTTTGACGGAGAGTCGCAACGAATGTGAGCCCCAAAGCAATTGGTCGGCTAGATCCATGGCCTCTTGGAAATATTCATGGGCCGTGGGTAGATAGTCCCTTTCGGGTAACAAAAACGATGGGGGGAGGAGCGCAACCTGCGTCTCAAACCCCGGGGGTGGCCCGACAGGTCCGCCCTCCAGCGCATGCGTGGGCTGGACGGAGGAGGAGCGAGAAATGGGATCGCCGTCGACACCGAGCAGCCCATGGTTGTCCTTGTACACAGGCGCGAAGGCAGCAGATATCGCTTCCGGAGTCCAGCTACCGATTGTCGAAACGGGGGGTGAGTTATGAAACAGGACGAATATATGATGGAAGCTCGCACGAAGCTTGTATGCGAGAACCTTGAGCTCAACGTAGTTGCCAACCATTGGTATGACATATTGCTGCAACATGACGAGACCCTCTCGAGAGAGCCAAAGAATGTGTAGAATGCGTCGGAGAAAGAGCGGTGATGTGACTGGCGTGGGTTTGCGCTGCTTCTTGGCAGCGACGAGTTGCTCGGCGAGATTAAGAGAAAGACCGAGGATCTTGAATAACATTGAGGATAGCAACGGGTTATCTTGTTCAACAGCCCTGGCTAGTCTGCCAAGGAACTTCTGGTCAACCTCGGAAGACGCCATCCAGTACGTTGTGAGACCCGACACAAGCTGTTCCAGCGGCCGTCTACCCGAATTCCCCAGAGGTCGGTGCTGGCGATGCTGTGGCGGCCGTTCAACTGAGCTGGCAGGGCCAGTGTGCACTGGAAAAGACAGTTATTTAAAAGAATGAACAGTAAGATGAGACCATGCAAGAAAGAGGAGCAATGCGGTTTGAAGGAGCTTAACAACGTCGGCGTTCCCACAGTTGGGCCTTCTGAGGCCAATAAGTGCGGCCCGAGCCCTGGCAATGCGGCGCTAGAGAGGCAAGCGATGCAGGAGAGCAGCGACAGCTGGCGGGCCGTGATTGGGTCCTGGGGCGTGGCAACAAGCAGCTGTGGGAAGCCAATGATGATGGAATGAGGCGATGCAGAGCTTCTGCGACGTGGCCAAGGAGGATAGGGGGCTTGATCAGGCTGATTGATGCAGGACGGCAAAAGCAATTGCGTGCAGGATCGGTCAAATGCAGTCATCGCAATCGCATGGACATATGGACAGGCAGGGGACAGAAGCGATAGAGAGCGAAGGAGAGAGAACGGACAACGGCAGTGTTGCGCGGTACGTGGGCGGTCTGACTTACCTTGGTGCTGAAGCTCTACAGCAGTCATGGAAGCTGTGACACGAACAAGTCGCGGACGCTCATGGCTCGCAAGCGGCCTGAACTTCGGGTACGCAGAACAGTCCACCTCCTCTGTAGGTCAGTTTGACGTACAGATAGTGCCTACCCTACCTAGCGATGAGGTGGGCAACAGCGAAGATGACCCGCGAGCTGTTTCGTGCGGGAGCAGGAAAGTAATGCGGGAGGCTGGGTAGCGGCGTCGGTGTTGGCGTCGGCAATGAGCGGACATGAAGATAGAGCAATAAGTTGCCCACTGTCGGTTTTAGGGAGCACGAAAAGAGCCTGAAAGCGCAGGGCCAAGGGGCTCTGCGAGTGGGCAAGCTGCCCCAGTGCAATTCAGGACTTTGAGGCGGATCGCCGTAGGTTTGTGTGAGGAAAGGATGAGCCAGCGTGTTGGGTGTCAGGTAGGTAAGTACTAAGGTGTCCAAGTCGCTTTTTGGGTGAGCCGGGGAGGGCCGTTGAGGAGGGTGGCTTGGCGGCCGCTAAACTGTATCAGAGCACAACAAAACAGCCACCGGCCGTTACGAAATAGATCATACCTAGGTAGCTCATAGGTAGCAACCTACCATCCCGTACCGACACAGCGAGCGGGTTCCTCTTCAGTAACTTCCTTGGCCCTTTCCAGTAATATGATGATGATATGCCAGCGCGGTGTATTGCCGGGCACCAACCCATTCGTCTGTTGCGCTGCGGCCCCTAGCTGCCTAGCATTGTTCTTTGTGCACCTAGCTGTATCAGGTTGTATGCCAGGGACCAGCCACCCCCCCCCCCCGGACAGGAAGTGCTTCGCATGCACTCAACAGCCTCCTGCTCACTCGCTTGTGGGACTAACTATACTCTGCAAGCCGCCGTCTGTGCCAGGATCCCTGCCGTGTGGCTGGCCTTTCTACCAGTACAACATCTGTTCTAGCGGTGAGGGAATCTGGCTGTGGGATTGGTCTCCATTCATATCTGCTAATCTACTTGCTCCGTAGTTTTTTTTGGTCATGTCGTCTGCCATTACAGTTTTAGGGATGATCAGTTTCTACTCAAATGCGATAATACGGACCTAGTTTTGATCGTGTGAACGCTCACTCAATCAATCACCACATGCCCGTTCTTGAATCTGCACTCTAACAGCCACCATTCCAATTAGCATCAGATCTCACTCCGTACATCTTAGTATGTCGAACCGACCTGGTACTTGTTCATCAAACTAACATCGCTCGATCGGAATATGGACTTCAAACGCGGTGCAGTATCTTATGGGATGGACAGCTGGCTCTACAGTCTGCTCGCATACCAGTAAATGCACTACATGCCTCGTACTAATAATTCCTACTATATACCGTCTCCGTTTTAGCCAAGCTTTATCAAATCCCTTGCCACTTAGTCGTAACGAGTGCCTTGCCGTGCTTGACTACTACAGGCCCAGGAAACCCGAAATATATGCGACATGCGACATTCGCAAAATAGTTCGCATCCAGGTCGCTGTTTAGTAATGGATGAGAAACCTAGTTTCTTCCTCGCATAGATCCGCCGTGTCGCCCGCGTCGGCTGTCCTTGATCAAGAATGATTCTACAGCGGAACCAGTATCGCCTTTATATCGCTCCGGCCCGCCTGCGGATACGATTTTGATACTATTGCCCAAGGTAAAGGCAACGGACCGGAGGCCAATCTTCGCCTTCGGCCCTAACCCGGGCACGACCAGGAACTCTTCTGAGCCAGGCCCCTCATTAGCCAGCGGCCGAACCTCGTCTGCCTCAAACTGTTCATCGGTAGCAGCTGTCCAAGCCTGCCACTTCGTAGTTTGGCCAAGATCTCTACGTGCGGCAGCCGATCTCCGCCGGTAGTCTTGGCGCTTGGTGTTTCGAGAGTGGTTCGCTTCTTGCCGCACACCAATGACGCTTCTCCCTTTGACAATCTCCCATGTGCCGGGGTCTTTGATTCGTTTCTTGGTCACTATTGCCTCCTCCCATGTACACCATCCTCCGCCAGCACTTCCTGATGGTGCACAGGCTGCAATTGCCTCGCTTCCTTCTGCAGGATGATAGCTGGTCACAATGCATTCTTCGGTATTTGATGCAACATATCCAAGGGTTAAAGTACTAAACCCAGATCCAGAGAGCGACGTATTATGTCGGGCGTCGGAATGCTCGCACTGGATTGACCGCGGTACCATGGGCTCTGTCGCAAAAATATGCTGTACAACGCCGTCATTCGCACTAACTAGGTATACAGACCTGACCGACCCAATGAGGAACAAAGGGTGGGGAGAGAGCGGCACTACTTGATGGAGCGTCGTATCGCTTACAGAATTCAATGGTAAGCTCTCGCATTTCCAGCCGGCCTTCGACTCTCTTGATATGAAAGCTTCTCCATTTCGTGAAAGTGATAGGATCTGCAGCGCCCTTGCAGTGGTCGAACCTGGTCAAACAACTATTAGCAAGTTAAATACATTCAAATCGAGAAAATGCACGACCCACCCTTGTATATCAGGGCGCGAGCCGTGAGCAGCTGTCCTTGACAGGCGGTCGACCCGCGTCGGCAATCATTGCCAACGACTGAAACATCTGTCAATGACCCATCTTTCTTCACAATAACAAGTCTGGGATTCTTCTGACTTGATTCTGGGTGGAAACAGAAGACCTCCGGCGTATGGCTACCGGAATTCAGTTGAATAGGCTCACTCCAAGCATGGTCCACCAGATGCCACAGCCATATTTGAGTCATTGACATAATCGCCAGCCATTTCGATTCTGTATCCACTGCAATCCCCAAAATAGGAAACAGATCTCGTCCGCCCAGCTGGCTTGTACCAGGCAGCTCGTAGTCTGTGCCATCTGAGCGAACATTCCATACTCGTATGGTTCGGTCCAGCCCTGCAGAAACAATTTGGCCATCCGTTGACGCCGCGATCATCGCAACATCCAGAAGATGGCCTCCAGATAGGGTTTTGACGGACAATGACGGGTTCGCTGCAGATTCGGGGAGATCACCTTTCGTATCCTCGTCTGCCAGAAGTAAATAGCTTGCGAGAAGTCGAAGGCAAGCACCTACCAGAACTATCGAAATGACGAACTCGGCCAACTGGTGATCAACGAAATCATATGCCGCGGGCAGAAACTTCTTTTTTTGCTGTGGTGGCATTCGATTTGAGTTCTTCAGCACAAACACCAGAGGATCATACACTTTGGCCGTATAACTGAAGGCTGAGGGCTTGATGGCGTTGATGACCTCCTGAGCAGTCTCGTGATCTTGAAGACGCAGCCAAGAGTTAGGAGATCTTGCTTGATGTATTTCTTTAAGTGGCAAATATGTGTCATCCGTGGCTGGTGGTTTCCACGGTGACGCGCCAAACAGACGCTTGGCAGGTTCCCAGACACCAACATCCCCGAAGAAGTGCCATTGGGCAATTATTACGAACCCAATCATGACGATTGTGCCCGCAATCCTGGTAGAGAGTGCAACCCTGCCTTTCAAAAAGTTGAACATCCACGACGGTCGGTCTTCCAAAAGTTCATAAGTGTTGTTATGCCTCAGCTTGCTGGCTTTAGAGAGCTCATCTTCGAGTTCAATCCTTCGCACATCAACGCTCAAAATAGAGAGGAAGAATGTCGACAGATAAAAGTAATCAAACATCGTAGCAATAGCAGCAAATATGCAAAATCCAGCGACACCAGGGGAGACAACTGTTGAAAGCCCAACCAAGATGGCCACATTTTGCATTGTACTTGCGAGTGCTATGTGCGCCGTCTGGCCAAAAGCTGAGCCAACGCGGCTGCTGGAACTGTTCTCAGAAGGCGTAAGAATGACGGCGTAGATTAATCTAAACATATTTTCCAAGCTGATGGCGAGGATCACCAATGGATAAGCTGCTCGAGGGATGCGAGATAAGTCAATATCAAGGACTGCACATACAGTCAAGCTGGACATGATGGATAGTAGTATTTGCGTTATGACCATGGCTGTCAGTCCGGTTTTCGACTTGATAGCTCGAAGCTTCGAAAGGCGCGTGAGGAAATAAATGCACATGAGGCCATATGCCAAAGCAAGGCTAATCATATCGTACAGCGACATTGGCCGGAATTGGAACTCGTATAATTGACTGCTTTCGATTTCCCCACTAGGTGGATATATATCCCATCTGTCTTTGGATTTTTTAGTGAGCAGTGGCGCATTTTTTTCCCACTGACGGCCAACTGGAGAGTCGCGGAGGTATAGAAGAGTGATCACAAGTGCATCAGCCGCCAAAAGCTTTCTCTCTGCGAATCTCTTTCCGCTAAAAACGATCGAATGTCTGAGTGTAACATTAGCTGATGTAGATTGTGTCTTTTTCTCATTGACAGTGGTAATCAAATCTGCATCTGCCAAAATTTGCTGATGCGAGCAATCCCAGTAGAGGAGTGGGGAGTGAAAGAACCAAGACTGGTTTGTGAGTCCGTTGACAATATGAACCGCGTCTCTGTCCCTTATTGACATGGACCAATCATCATCATGTAGAGAAGAAAGGCCCCGTGATGCGGCTGGTGAGAATTTCTCTGTTGGTCCAAGAAGCTCATCTTGGAGCTCTAAGGCGGAGCTCAAAAGATCAGTGTTCAGTGCTCGCATGTAATCACCATGAACCCAGATAGATCTCATAATTATATCTGGTAGAACGGAAGCCTCTCTCCTCAGTGGCTGTGCAACAGTCCAGACATGATGCGGGAGATTTGAAGCGCCGTTCGTGAAGTCATCTGTGAAAAGATATGGAATGGGATAGATCAGGATGGTGGCAACGACACCGGATATCAGGAGCGCCAAAATAACATGGTGTGCAACGTAATTACCATAGCGAGTAAATGCGACACGAACAGTATTTGAAGGCGACAAGGCCGGAGCTTCCGTAGTTCTGTGATTTGTTAACGTCCAAAGGGCAGTGGCGATACGCGACCGAGTTCTTACCCCCGGAGTGGATAAAGCAAGTACCATATCATGATTGTCGTAGTTATATCACTATTTCTATAAATTTGGGTCCAGCTGGCCCAGCAGCGTTAATCGACGACCGCGATTATTCAGCCGGAATGAACGGAGCATCACTGTGTGGCGCGATTGAATGTTTGCTCGTCTCGCGGATCGGTGATCTGACATGCAGTTGCTCTCAATTCCCCTATCGGTCGATAACTTGAATTTCCGGCATTTTATACATCCAAAGTGTGAGTTAGCGACTGTGGAAACGAAATTGTGATGAAGTGCGTGAGAGTACAGAGATGCAGGTTTGACTTCCGTCGCCGTACACGCAAATGGGAACAGAGTGGAGCCAGGATCCGGAGTTCCAGGCAGGCACCTTGACACTGTTGACCGCCCAAAACAGGGGTGGGGGGTAACCACGAGGAAGGAGACTGATCGCCTGTCTGCTTCTTGCTTTTCCACACCGTTCTCTAACTAGTTATTGCCAGCTGAAATCATTATCTACTGTATACACGCCAACCGCTGCAAGCTGTAGAAGCTCTTGAGCATGCCGGTACCTGTGTCCTAGCATGGGATGTAGAGCCTGATCCTGTATGGCCGGTCTACATAACAATGAACCCGTTCACATACCCATATGCAAAAAAATTGCCAATCAAAAAAAGAAAGAAAGAAAGAATCTCTCTTCTTGAAGTACCGGTAGTTTGCTGTGTATCCGGATGAACAGTCCAGACGCCCACTGAAGGGGAGTGCTGCAGAACCCCACCGATGGGCAGCCATCAGCTGTCAGGGCTTTCGAAACGCATATCCGAAGGTGCTCCGACTGCAGTTACTGTGTACTCCCTACTCGACGAATTGCTAATGTCTCATCAAGATGTCCCCAAAACAAGAGCAGCACTCTATAGAGCGAGCTGTGGAGCAGCTCATTACAACCTATGGAGAAATCAATAGTTCTGCCATCGAGGAACTTGACTCCGAACCAAGTCCGCTCGACTTCATGCGCTATGTCGCTTGCAATACGCCGTTCGTTGTCCGCGGGGGTGCATCTTCTTGGAGAGCCTTCCACAAATGGGATAAAGATTACCTCATCTCTGCCTTGGCCGGCCAGTCGGTAAATGTCGCGGTTACGCCGTACGGGTACGATTCATCCCGGATTATCAGCATTTACCTTCGAATACTTACCCAGTTCTGTTTCAGAAATGCAGATGCCCCCACCATGTCGCTCGCTCATGGATTTCCTCTGTTTGCAAAGCCGCACGAGGAATTTCAGCCATTTGAGGAGTTTCTCGATTACATTATTCGCCAGGAGATAGACCCTGGCTTCCCAAAAGATGCCGAGGTCCGCTATGCACAGACACGTAGGTCGACGAGGTCCACACACAACACACCTTCTCGTGAGCTAACTCCATCAATGTAGAAGATGATAACCTTCGACAAGAATACCAGTCTCTATCCCAAGATGCGCAGAGAGATATACCTTTCGCCAGGATAGCTCTTCAAAAGCCACCTGAAGCGGTCAATATGTGGATAGGAAATTCGAGGTCGGTTACGGCCACACATAAAGACAGCTTTGAAAACATATACGTTCAAGTTCGTGGTCGAAAGCACTTTGTTCTTCTGTCGCCACTTCACCATCATTGCATGAATGAAAAGCCGCTTCAGCCAGCAACGTATGTGAGAAACTTGCAAGGACAGCTTTCTCTGCACCTCGATGAGGATACGACTCCTGTTCCATTTGTTACATGGGACCCAGATCATCCTGAAAAAGACCATACGCCGTTCTCACGCTTTGCGCAACCGATTCGGGTCACGCTTGAACCCGGTGATATGCTCTATCTTCCCGCGATGTGGTATGTCTGAATTTAATACGCTTGGGCTGAAAAACTAACTGCGACCATAGGTACCATAAGGTCACACAATCAGTTACGGAAAATGACCCTAACAGTTTTGTGATAGCAGTAAACTACTGGTGAGGGAGCACCCTTGTCTCATCGCAAGTCGGTAGGTGCTAGCGAACTTGGCAGCTAACAACATGATTGACAGGTACGACATGAATCTCACAGGTCCTTTGTTTCCTACAGTGTCTTTCCTCCGCGACATCACGATGCCAGAGGCATAGGTAGAAAAAAGAGATAAGAACTTGTTGAAAATATTCAGTCCTCATCATACACCATATCTCTACTTCGTCTTCCTTTGTGAAACCCTCTTTTGTGCTCTTAGTTCCTTCTTCATTCTTGCATCGACAATTCTGTAACGGCCCTTTACACCATTAGGTCGGCCTTTGATGCCCTTGTTCGCACCACGCGCGACAACCAGTCTGGCTGGCTGGCTGGGCTTCTTGCGTGCGGCTTTGCTCAGCAATTTTGTGATGCTGTCGGCCTTTTCCTTTTCTGTCATGCCCTCGTCAGCTGCCAGCATGTCTGACTTCTTCTTGAGGCGCTCCAGCTTTTGAGCAGCTTTGATCTTCTTCCTGGCTTTTGCCTCCCGAACCTTCTTGATTGGTCGCGCGTTGAAAGCTCGCAGCTTTTCCTTGATTGCCTGGGCGGCAGCCTTAGAAATAGGCTTGTGAGGCTTATCATGCTTGGATTCATCCTCGATGAACCATTCAGGAAGTCCATCACGGTCGCGGAAAGCGTGCTTATTGAAACCATCGTCAATGACATCTTGGCTCGTCCTCTTGCCGCTGGCTAACTGATGTGCTAGTGTCATAGCTTCAGCAGTAATAATATCGATATCTAATAGCAATTGGGTTAGCAGCAGGCTTTCACGTGTATTCACTTGATTCTGACCTAATTTGCCATCTGGGCGCCTCGTTTCCTTTCTGTCCCAATCGTCCTCTTCATCCGCACCGCGAGCGACTTCGACTATGTCACCATTCTCCATCGCACTTGTGCGAGTACTGAAGCCGCTACTGGTGACAGTGATCTTTTGTTGCTCCTTTCTTATTTTGGCAGTAGACATCAGCTTGCGGATTTCCTCGTCGTCATCGGCGACATTCTCCTCGGTCTCGATGGCCTGTGGAAGTGTTTCGGTAATTCCTTTGAAGATGTCTTGGTTGAAAAAAGCAGCAGCTCGGCTAGAAAGTCCATTTCCGTTACTGTGATCATCATCAAAGCTCTTTAGGAGACCTTGAGCAGGGCCGTCCTCCTCGTCAGAAGAGGATTGGTCTTCTTCTTCCAAAGCACTGGAATCAGACTCTTCGCCTTCACCTGCAGACAGACCCTCCCATTCCTCGTCACCCCGCTGCTCCCTTGCTTTCTTAGCGCGATACTTCGCATCAGACTCAGCTTTGCGCTCCTTATAGTTTTCATACATAGAATCCAAGTCTCGCTCAAGTCGGTCTTCTTCAGTATCACTCTCGTCTTCATCGCAGCCAGAATCTTGTTCGAAAGAAGGTTTAGCTTCCGATATTGTCGCCATTCTACCACGATTCAGTCGGCGCATGGTTTCGGTTTTATCCGCGGATTTCAGCGCAAACATCGAGCCTTCTCCAATTGGGCCGGCTTCTTCCATACCAATATCCATCGGGCTGATCATGTTCATCTGCATGCGAACAATCTCTTTCTGCTTCTTCTCATTTTCTCTCCTCTTTTCTCTCTTCCTCTTGGCGCTATCTCGATCTCGCATGGCTTGCAACTCTTCTTGAATTTTGATCTCTTCATCCATTTCCTCAACTTCGGCAACTTCTTCTGATGTCTCGGCTACTGCTTTTTCCTTTGTGGCCAGCCCGAATATTTCACGGACTCTCAATCTCCATTTCAAGAGGAGTTTGAAGTCCCTGCGTCCAAGAATCTTTAGATCCGAGCAGCAGTCCCGAATTTCAGGGGTTGTCTCCGGCAGCTTGTCCAGGGCAGCCAATGCAACATCTCCCTTGAGAGGTTGTTGGAACGTGAGTTTGTTCGAACTTCCCAGTATGGCTATCGGGTCCACAGTTTGAATGAATTCAGTCGCCGGTACTTCCTTGTACAGCGTGTAGTCGCCTTCCTCGTAACCTTCTCGCTTTCTCTTCTTCACTTCAGGATTGTAGACTTTGGCTTCGTTATTGGGCGTGGCCCCAGCTAATTCAGCAAATACTGATCGAGGATCCAGGAATCGGGGATCAATACGCTTCGGAGCCTTGTAGCCTCTGCAAACAACAAAGATTTCGGCGGAGACGTTGCGAGAGGACGGTGGCTTCGTTGCTTCGACGTGGGTGAATAGTTGATTCAAGACCCACAGCAATGGGTTGTAATCTTTCGATCGGAAAACCTTCGTAACAAAAGTACCACCTTCGACCAAGAATTCAGTTGCAAGCTTCATGGCTTGCAACGCAAGCTCTGCCTGGTTGAACGAATCCTGCGCCCAGGCAGTACCGACATTAGGCGCGCCATCATGAAGAACAGTATCGGCTTTCCATGTTTTCAGGTGTTGTCGAATTGTTGCTCGACACTTCTCGGTCGTGATATCGCTCTGGAAAGTGATTACTCTCGGTATGGGTTTGATAGGCGCCAAATCAACACCGACAATCAGGCTGTTGACGGGCATGACTTCAGAAGCGACTTGACACCAAGACTAAATAGGCAAATCAATATTAATACCGGGGGGAAGAAGGTGAGGGACAACCCAATAAAATAGCTCTTACTCCGGGCGCAGCGCAAAGATCCAGTAGGACCTTGCTCTTTTCCAAGAACCCATATTTCTTGTTCAATTGCACGAGTTTGAAGGAAGCTCTTGCTCTATATCCCTTTTCTTTTGCGAGTTTGTACCATTTGTCCAAACGGCCTTTGCCGTGCTTCTTTTGAATCGCCATTGCAACCTAGGAAGCTTAACCAGGAAATCCGAGGGTCTCTTTTTCCAGGTTATCGCCAGAAATTTCGCTTGGAATTGGGCCTGATAAGACCATCACGTGGAGATAATATCGTTGTGGGGCACATGGCTAACAGCGACGCCATGTGGCGCGCCTTGTATCTTGTCTGCTTGTTTCGAAGCATTGGCTACTAGCAGGTGGACGACTGAACACTCATCCACATCGTTAATGAAGAACCGCAGTAATCTGACAATCAGCCTCTGAGGCCATATCCAGGGTCGTATGCGCATAGTTCGAAAGTTTTACTCCTCTTTGCTTTCAGCCTTCCTCTTAATGATGAGCGGGCGAATGTTGGCAGGCAGACTTCGCGGCATCTCCCGGCGCGCGAACGCAGCCTGCTCGACCCGGTCCATCCATCGTTTCCAAACTGGCGGTCTTCTGCAGGCAGATGGCTCGATTCGCGCAACCCAGCGCCGTATGTGGCTCGGTGGTAACGCATTTCATAATGCTGTTACCATCAGAAATGCATCTTTCGTTCGATTCCTCCCGAAGTTGATGTTGAAGTTTGTACGAATCCCTGCCATGTTTGGCGGCCTGGCAATAGGAGCCTTTGCCTGGGTCCAGTATCAGGCGAATCGTAAGTCATTCATTGTAAGCTTTAATAGGCAATTCTCTTACATCCTACAGAGGCTGGCGCATATGCTATTGATATTTTCCATTCGGCGAAAGATACGTTGACGAACACGACTTCGAATTTCATCGGTAGTGCCAAGGGGGTTGTTGAACAGACATTTCAGGGTTGGGAGACCACTAAAGAGCAGATCGAGTTCCCAGAATGGTTAAAGACCCTAGTACATACGTCTCAGGAAGCTACTGGCGGTGGCGGTGGCGGCGGCGGCGACAGCAATGGAAATAATGGCCCAAAGCACAGCAAGATTGGAGCAGCCACCGCTGTTGGAGCTGCTGCCGCTGGATATGGATACGCGGGAGAAGACGACTCAGAATCAAGCGAAGAGGACGCAAGGGACGACCAAATGATGGTACTCACGAAGAAGATGATCGAGATTCGGACGATACTACAAAAAGTTGGCCAGTCAAGCACACTTACACTCCCATCGATCGTTGTTATCGGGTCTCAATCTTCAGGCAAAAGCTCGGTACTGGAGGCAATCGTTGGTCATGAATTTCTGCCCAAAGGGTCAAATATGGTGACACGCAGACCCATTGAGCTGACCCTCGTCAACACACCAGGCTCTGCAGAAGAATATGGAGAATTTCCGGATCTTGGCTTGAAGCATATCACTGACTTTACGTCCATTCAAAGAACTCTCACGGATCTCAACCTGGCGGTCCCTGATTCCGAATGCGTGTCTCACGAACCCATACAACTCACAGTTTACTCTCCGAATGTTCCAGATCTGTCTTTGATAGATTTGCCTGGCTACATTCAAGTGGTTGGTCAACACCAGCCGCTGCAATTGAAGCAAAAGATATCCGAGCTTTGCGACAAGTACATTCAGGCGCCTAACGTGATTCTCGCGATCTCTGCCGCAGATGTTGATCTTGCCAACTCTACTGCTTTACGTGCTTCGCGGCGCGTCGACCCACGTGGCGAGCGAACCATTGGAGTAGTAACGAAGATGGATCTCGTGGATGCAGTACGGGGTGCAGCCATTTTGAATGATAAGCAATACCCACTCCGCCTGGGTTACGTTGGCGTTGTGTCAAGGGCACCCCAATCACAGGGTTTGTTCAAGATAGGCACATCCAATCTGCTAGCCACCATCACGAAGAATGAAAATTCATTCTTCTCATCTCATCCAATGGAATACGGTCCAGAAGCCGGAGTTAACGTCGGGACGACAACCCTGAGGAAGAAGCTCATGCATGTGCTAGAGCAAACCATGTCTTCCAGTCTACAAACTACAAGTGATGCAATTCGTCAGGAACTTGAAGAAGCCGCCTATGAATTTAAGGTTCAATACAACGACCGACCGCTGTCCGCGGAGTCATACCTGGCAGAGAGTTTAGACGCTTTGAAGCATTCCTTCAAACAACTGACGGAGGAGTTCGGGCGCCCACAGATGCATAAACTTCTAAAAGATGAATTGGATCAGAAGGTGCTTGATCTGCTTGCAGCCAGGTACTGGAACAAACCGATTACGGACCTGCTGCCGCCACATCCCGAAACAGATAGGATTACAGATCTTCCTAAGGCTGGTACTGATTCTTTGTACTGGCGTCGTCAGCTGGATGCTTCCTCTTCAGCATTGACAAAACTTGGCGTCGGGAGACTGGCAACCACTGTCGTCGCTACAGCGATTCAAGACAATGTCGAATCGCTGTTGGACCAATCCAGTTTTTCCAATCACCCATTTGCAAGAAGTGCAGTCATGGATGCTGCGTCGACGATCTTGAATGAGCGGTTCTACAGCACGAGTGATCAAGTCGAAAATTGTATCAAGCCATATAAATTTGAGATTGATGTGGAAGAGCGAGAGTGGGCTCAAGGCAGACAATATGTCAGCAATGTTTTGAAGAAAGAGCTCGGTGACTGCGAATCGGCATTGATAGCTCTTGAGACCACGGTCGGCGGACGTCGCAAGTTGAGAGATGTCATGGCATTTATTGACAAGGCTCGCAAGGGCGATCTTATCGTGGAAGGCGACGGACGGAGTGGCGCCGGTGGCTTCAGCGCCGCATTGCTGAGCAAAGGTGAGTGATACGAAGTGCTTTCTTCGGAAGCAGGGAAGCGAAGAACTGATTGATCGATCATAGGGCGTGAGGCGGTCTTCCTTCGTGACCGAGCCGACATCATCAAATTGCGTCTGATGGCCGTTAAATCGAAGCAATGCGCCAACTTGAAGAATAAGTACCAATGTCCCGAAGTTTTCCTCGATGTGGCAGCATCTAAGCTTGCCTCAACGGCAGTTCTCTTCCTAAATGTTGAACTACTATCGGAATTCTACTACAATTTCCCCAGAGAACTAGATCTTCGCTTAGGCAAGCATCTGTCAGACGCCGATATAGAGAAATTTGCCAAAGAAGACCCAAAAATCCGCCGTCATCTAGAAGTCATTCGCAAAAAAGAGTTACTGGAGCTTGTTCTAGAAAAGATGGAAAGCTTGAAACAGCTGGAAGGCCTCGAACGCGAGCGCCTCCCATCCAATCGCAAGCTTTCAAAAGAGCGTGGTAGGTGGGGGCTATTTTAAAACAGTGCGTTGCTCCTGCTCAATTTGTCGTGCCAGTGAATCTGAGCGGTCTTGGCATTATATTATATGAAACACCGCGTTGTGCAAGAGTATGATTGGCGGTACGCGTGGTACAGCAACGCATGAATTGTCGAGTGCTAAATAGAGATACCCTCCTCTAGTGATTTGAATTGAGTTTCCTATATATTATACAGAACTCACTTCTCGTTTTGCAAAATACTTCGACGTGGAGTATGAACCTTGCGTATTTATTAATTTGAATGAAAAAACTAACTACCGTTTCCATTGAGTTGCAATGATACCTCCCACCTAACGTTGCCGCCTGCGCCATATCCTTCTCCTAGACGATTTTGTATTAATGAAGTAACTCTGTTTCGTAACCTGCTTAGAGCCACTTCATCGCTGCCCTTCCGCACGCTGATTTTCAGGTTGGCCATGCAGAGTCCGTAGTGAACTTGCCAAAATTGGGCTTCATCAATGCTGGTTATACTGGATTCAGACTCAATGTCTTGGATAACCGAAGATACACCAGCATCACCATTTGTGCCACCATATGACATGAGTAGCATGAGGCCTTGTGCGATAGCAACACGCATCCCAAGCCCGAACATGGCGAGCGAGATGATCGCGCAGATGCATCTATCCAGCGAGGTGTAAAGTTCAGTCGAAATGAGCGGTAATAACGCAACCACAGTGGAAAACAATAGCGTTAGAAAATGAAATGGGTTGGATAGGATACTTGGTAAGGGTGCGAGGTAGGAGACTCTCATGACCTTGGCAATACGAGCGTGGTTTTTGAGGCCATATGCGGATACCAGTGTGCTGAGAATGGCGGCTGCGGAGGCAAGATCAACAGAACCGGCCGGGAGTTCTCCGTGTAGATGGGAATGCTCGTGATGAGGTTCATGGTGGCCCACGGACTCTAGAAGATGCTTGAGGTTGTGGGAAACAAGATCAAACCCACCAAAGAGGAGAAATATGGACATGGCGAACCCAGCCAGAACCTCAGCTCTTTCTAGGCCAAACGGGTGACGAATGCTGCTGCGCCTCCACACCTCAAAATTTCCAAGAACATCAACGACCACGCAAACAGCCGCACTGCCAGCATCAAAGAAAACGAGGTGTGAAAGTGCCGTTGCGGAAAGCGATCCCTCTGATCTGAAGAAAATGAGCACAGCAATAGCAAGATGCGACAGACTCCAATAAAGGCGCATTCTCTGATCTTTATTCATACTCTTCCATGCCTCTTTCGCGGTAGGGATTGGTAGAGATGCTGGGAGAACTGGCGGTGGCCGTTGAGGGGGCTCCTGGAATATTTGATGCTGCGTCGAGACACTGCTGTGTTTATATCTATGACCTCGCCGTTGGCCAATGTTCTGTCACAAAAATGTCAGTCATGTCATGATATGCCCAATGATGAGCGAGTGGTGTTGCTTACCGATTTTACCGGTGAGGTGGATATCACCTGTGTCTGAAAGTTGAACGGATTGGTGGGCGTAGGTTGGCCACTTGAACATTCTGCCGTACTCTCCGCCATCGTGAACTTGGCGAAACGAGCGCTATCTGGAGACAGCATTGAGTGTTCTAAATGTTCTGGATTCCGATTTGTAGAACGAACAGTGTTGCTTATGCTTGTGTCGTCGATGACAAGTTCAGGCAACGTCGTATCTGAAGGGCGGTCGTTGAAAGAATCCATGGGCTCCAGTGGCGAGATTGATATTCTCCTGGTAGTCGCGGTGGTGCAGTTCCAGGCATAAGCGCACTGAAGGATTCGTAAGGTCTCAAGATAGGTGGCGCGTAGAGGGACAGTTTACGGAGAAACTACAGTCGTCAAGGCGCGAAAGCCTGTCGCAACACAGAGTAGAGGGAGGAATTGCGGAGTACTAATGTAGTGGGTACGCCAGTGCAAGTAATAACTTTCAACTAATAACAGGGGGGCGAGAAGCACAAAGAACCTTGAGAGTTGATGTGTGGGTGGGTCGGGTTGGCAGGTGGAAGTGCGATTCGCAACAACCAGTACTCTAGCTACAACTAGCAACTCGCGATTCTGCAGGCCAATCGCGATATTCCAGGTATACCGGGGCATGTGAGTGTTCTAGACATTGAATATAATTGTATTTTTCTGACACATAACCATAGAACCCTTATAATCCTGCGCTGAACGATTTGCGATCTCGACTTAACTCACGCCGTCACCTCGAACCGCCGACTAGTTGGCAGCTGATTGCCTTGATATTGTAGCAATCAAATTCTCGCGAAGACTATGCATACATCGTCAACACATCCAAAACAACTCTATGTCACTCCCACATCGAGAAAAGCCACACGCTGGCTCAGGACTGCTCTCTAAATTCCCCTTTATCGTGAAGCCAGCGCTGGAGACGCAGCAGACTGACCCGGCGGCCGATGACACCCTTCCCCAGGACCAATGCTCAAATCATTCTTCTTCTGTGGCAGCACAGCCGAAAACACGGCGAAGACGCGGCTCTCTTAGAAAGGTGGCCTTACTCGGCAGGGGCGCACAGCGAGACAAGCGCGACGGCAAACTACTGGCAATTGACACGGCACAGGCCACGGTGTATGCCCCATTACCTGGTAACATCGATACTGCGGCTTCTGTCAGCAGCCTAGATGCTCTCGGTCTTGATGTTGTAAGAATACACTCTCTGGAAAAGCCCGACTCATCATTGGATAGTCGTGGCGGGACCGGTGGTCTAGCCAATTCACACCGTGATGCGGATGGCCAGGTAACACAGGATACGTCTACAACTGACGAGGACGATACTTTACATATTTCACATACTTCAATCACCCCTAGGTCAAATTTATCCGCATCTTCATCGGGTTCTGAGTCATATTTTGCTGCACGGGGGCCCTCGTCTCGTCCAAGTTCCTTCCAGCCAGCCAAATCGCCCCTATCGTACAGTGGCATTTCCACGAATACGATACCTAGCTCAGATGCCGATTGGGACTATGCAGAGACAGAGTGGTGGGGTTGGGTTGTTCTCACTGTGACATGGTTGGTCTTTGTCATTGGTATGGGCTCCTGTCTGGACATCTGGAGCTGGGCGTGGGACGTTGGTAAGACGCCTTATGCGCCGCCCGAGTTCGAGAATGACCCAACATTGCCCATAGTCGGCTACTATCCTGCTCTTATGATACTCACATGCGTTATGGCCTGGGTCTGGGTTGTGGTGGCCTGGGTTGGTATGAAATACTTTCGGCATGCTAAGATCAGTGGGGACTAGTAATGTTTTGCTGTGTATAAATATTTGTGGCTGTAATCTTAGATGCCCTAGTGCGTGTTCTTGCGCGTACCAGTTGATATCATACCTTTGTGATAGCATGTCGTCGTTCTCGAAAGTTGCCCAAAATTCTGGTTCTATGTTGGGGCTCTGGGGCTCTGGGGCTCTCGCTGGTGGCCGGGTCGCGGTTCGGCCGCGATACTGGATTGGTGTTGCTCTAGCAAGGACACAGGATGCGCCAGGCAGAATTCTGTGATGCTGCACAACAGTGAGGGCAAATAATCAATTTCACACCAAGTATTGGCTATGGATATAGCCACAGATTATATGGCTGTCCTGGGCATATTGGGACGCTCGCTATACTTACTTGCGACACGAACAGGTACTTAGTGCTCATAGGCGGTGGTGATTTCAAAGATTGCAAATCAGATGGCAAGATGGCCAAAGCCCAGTGCACACATTCTTGCCTAGGTACACACGTATGTCGGGTTGGTTGGGTAAAAATTACTCAGGGTCATACTTAAATCCAGGTAGGTAGGTAGGTAGGTAGGTACCTACGCGAGAGGGGGGGTTTTTCTAATAAACCCAAAATATAAATTTTCTATTAACATTTCTTTTTAGTATATTAGCAGAATTAAGGGGAATTCTAACATATTTTTAGCCTTTTTTAACATACCCTCTGATAGGGCCAGGCCATGTCTATAGGCGTAAAAAATATGTCAGTAGAGAATCCGTTTCTAAGGTATGTCAGAGCCATATCAGAAAACACCCCTCCTCCTCGTAAGTAGGTACCTACTTAGGTACTTATGCACCTTCCCGGCTCCTACCTTAGTAGTGCTCTACGAGTGCTTATAGGCATCGGCCAAAAATCTGTCCGCCTATAAACTAATCGCTGAAGCACCACCAGCGGGAAGAAGCCTTGGTAAGCACACCCGGCATTGACGAGAAGCAACGAAGCAGCCAATGCCCGATAGCGTAGCATACTTAGCGTAGGTACGTTCCGGGCAGCTCTCAAGTATGCCGAGGCAGGCAGGTGGGCAGGCAGGTAGGTAGGTAGGTAGGTAGGCAGGGAGGTTAGCACCAGTGCCTAGGAAAAACAGTACATACCTACCAAGCGCCCAGATATCAATTGTAGAAACCGTTGTTGCCAAAAGGGTTCACTACAGTGGCAGATACAAGTTCGTACTTAGGTAAATAGGTTCCTTAGTAGGTACCTAGTAGTAAGGTAAGTAACCAATAAGTTAACTAAAGAACTACCAATATACTTACGAGGTAGACGCCTAGGCATAAGCAGGTACCTAGAGCCGGTGACGAGACAGTGCCAATACCTTTTCTACACTGTACTTATGGGAACAACAAAGCGTGCTAGAGGGCCCGTAAGGGTGCCGCACTGTGCGACGACTGCGTACAGGCTGCCAGTGCAGTCTTAGGTGTCGGCATACTTAGCAGGCACCTACCTACCTAGTAGGTAGGTACCTACCTACTTACCAACCTGTATGTAGAAGTTTCAGGGGCAGGTTGACCAGCACGCCACTGTAGGTAGGTAAGTAAGTAGCCTCTTTACTGGAAGTAGGTACCTTAGTACTGAAGTAGGTACCTACCAGCCTACTAAGGTACTTAGATAGGTACTGACCTAGTTGCCTACCAAGGTATTTACAATCCACTGGCACTGTTGTGTCGGAGCGGTCCGTTCACACACTAGATCTCCCTGACGTCGCTGGATGGACGAAGTCTTCGTCAGCCAACCTCCTCTTCGACTCTTTTCATCTCGCCTCGTCAATATCCATCTTTCCTACCGCATCGGCGAGTTTCGTCGGGAAACAGTGTTTTCCGTTGCAGCTCTCACACCACTATAGATTTCTCCTGCCCTACCGCCACCGCTCAAAGCATTTGGCTCACGACACGACGTGGCGGCCCTAAAGCCTTGCCTGAAACACGACCTACTCAACCATCATCACTGGCACCTCACACCGCGCAGCCCCTTCCCCCCGAGGACCATCTCAGTCATCCCAAAGTGCAAGCATATTTTCGGGGATTCCTGCACCATCCCTACGTCGTGATCCCGCCAAGTATCAACACCTATTTTCGCGGCCTCATTCCTCGTGCCCTGACCGAATTCGACTGCGCAAAATACCGTCGTCCACGCAATTACCCAACTACGCCCCAGCGGCTTACTCTCGGTCGCGAAATTTCCCATCAGTGCTGGGGACTGGCAAGCTTCATTTTGAAGGTGCTCAAGCCGCGGTGGCAGGCTCCCCCGTGAAACGTATCTCGGGCAATATTGCGGCAACAGCGCGCTTTTCACACAGGAGACTGCCAGAATGAGAGAAGTCAACTTCAGTATCCCAAATGTCAACAAGGCATCTGTGGGCATCACAACTGCATTGTATGACCGCCGGGCACTTGACTGCACTTCAACTCTCCCCTTGATCAACTCACTCAACCACCTCGCATATCTCACGACATCCTCCGCGCGTATTCGAGATATACTGACTGTCGATGGAGGAATCGAACGTCTCGTCTGCATTCTAAAACAAGGCAGAAGCAAAGATATGATGGGGATGTGGAAATGGAACCTAGCATTTCAATGTGTTGTCAATATCGGCGTGCGCGGAACAGAGAACGTACGCACGCGCGTCGTCGAGGCTGACATGGTTCCTGTCATTGCAACCATTCTCGACAACTACATAAAGGTGATTGATCGATGCCGTGAGAAGGCGGATGAAGCAAAACAGAAGCAGATACACGAGCACCATCACCGACACCGCAGCCATGACCACCGCGTATCCTCCAGGGCGTCCGGTCTCTTCGCTAGTCGATCTTCACGGAACGAAACTGAACACAGAACCATACGAAGACAAGCTCTGCCCCCATCGATAGATATTACAGCTAGCTATGCAGGGCCATCTACTGCTGCCCCTCGTCAGGGAACAGAGGCGTCCTCTGCGTTATCCCCTGAGAGGCCAGGGACTTCAGATCGTGCAGCAGTTACACCTCTCCGCCATCGCCACAGCTTTCGGGCCACCGAGGGCCAAACTACCGCAACTCACCAAGCAGTCCAACCCTTGGCACCGACTGTCCCGGTGATGGAAGCTATTGATGGCTTTCTGCGTCCTGTGAGAGACGCTGACCGTTTAGCATCCATGACACTCATAGGGCAGACCGAACTTGGGTCCCAGCCAACTTCCCCTACAACACCGCTTCCCCCCCCTCAACTACGCTCTCCGACCGTTCTACCAACTGCGAACATTGACGAAGCAACTCCACAACGTCGCAGGCCATCGATTCGCCACCAAAACTCTACTGCTGAAGTCGACGATATTAATAATGATAGTATGCCATCGGATGAATCGCCGGATGCTGAGATGACTGGAACCGGAGATATGCGCTCCGCTGTCGGAATACAGGATATCACAATGGATGATGGCGAAGGGATGTTGGCAACGGAATCCCTCGAACTGACCGGTGCAACCGTCTCAGAGACTCAGGATACTGGCGCCTTCAACATCACCCACCGCTCCCCCATCGATGGAAGTATTGGCAGTGATGTCGCTCCTGCTCCTGTCCCACCTATCGGGTTATCACCAAACCGCCCCTCCCTGGTCTCACCCCCTCAGCCACACGTGCCAACGTCGTCGGTGCCAAGATATTTGCTGGATCGACATTTCGTGCCAAATCCACAAATGCTGGCTGTCATGCCGAGGGAGGAAGACGTCCTCATGTCACTGCAGCTTCTCGCCTACGTCTCTAAATACTGTGGACTCCGTTCATATTTCCAAAACAGCCACCTAGTACCTAGATTAGCTATCGGCAAGGACCTTGCGGCCCTCGATGGCGGAGGTGATGACGAGGAAATCGATGACTCTGTGGCTGTTGATGAAGAATACTTGCTGCCAAATGACTTTAACCTCTTTCCATTGGTTGAAAAGTTTACTGTCAGATATCATAGTACTGACATGCAATATTGGGCCGGCGTTGTTATGCGTAACTTATGCCGCAAAGACGACACTCGTGGCGGCATTCGACAGTGCGCATACTACCAATGTGGAACCTGGGAAGAGTTTCCACGACAATTTGCGAAATGTCGTCGATGCCGTCGGACAAAGTACTGCAGCAAGGAATGTCAAAAAAGCGCCTGGGCCTTTCACCGCCATTGGTGTGTCGCAGCTTCTCAATGATAAGGTGCAGCACTGTTTGGAGCGATTTTCATGACATTTGATTTTCCCAAGGGATGCGATCCCGCACTCGCAATCTACGTGGGTTGTCACAACTGCTTTGTGTAGCAACGCATTTGTCACACTGTGCATTCTCTTTTCGATACCATCGTGTTTTCAGGCGTACTCGGACGGTTATGACTCGGGCTTTCAAATTTTTTATGTCTTGCGTCTCCGAATGATCTGCGACATTGCATCGACCTGTGCGCCAATGGTCCGTCGAACGACTGCAGAGTCATACCTGCTCGCTTCGGCTGATAGTTTTGGCTATTCAGTATGCCTGAGGCCTTAGAAGCAGCAAGGCAAATACATTCCAAAAATTCTTAGTTGACGCTTGGCAATTGCATCTGCTTGCATTCTATTTGGGTTGCCAATAACACATTAGCGATGTTCTGCATTGGGAAAGATTTGTGTGGGAGAGTAGCTCAGACTTTGCTAATCAGTACTCAGACTTTTTGAATCAGTACAACTGAGTTGATACAAAGGATTCGGCGAACCGATGCTTAGCCGCTACTGATTCCATGCAATGGAGTGATGCTCACCTTTCCTCCTTTACTTTGTTCGAAATTTTTATATATCCTCTTGTTTTCATAGATGAATTTGGATGATTTATGTTTCAATCTTGACAATGTGCCTGCTCTCCAGTGCATAAAAACGTGGTTGCGAACCTGAAAGTATAGAGATCAACTATGTTGATATATTTCTTTGTACACTAATATCAAACGCCTAAGAACCATGCCGAACCCGTCCAAACTTTTGCCACCGCTGAAATAAATTATCTACTTGACATAGCCTTTCTCCTACTCTTCCCCGGGCGGCTCGGTTTCTTACCCTTACTGGCGGCCTTCATCTTTTTGGCATTGAAGCCACTCAAATCGCCCGAGCTCATCGCGTCGCCGGATTTGCTGTGCTTCTTTTTACCACCGAAGCCAAATTTCTCGTTCTTCTTTTGGCGCTTTACGTTTGACCGGGAGGAGGAACGACTCGCACCGGATCGCTGTGAGTGCTTGGATATCTCGTTAT
This sequence comes from Cordyceps javanica, assembly GCF_051103115.1. Taxonomy (NCBI): domain Eukaryota; kingdom Fungi; phylum Ascomycota; class Sordariomycetes; order Hypocreales; family Cordycipitaceae; genus Cordyceps; species Cordyceps javanica. Next base: position 1,253,367 of record NC_139297.1, read on the forward strand.
CGACTGCAACGTCAAACAAATCACCCTCCTTAGTGCCGACATCTCCGCCAGACTCTTGACGCTCTGAGACGTTCTATTAGTGCATTGTTCTGATCGTGCGATAACAAGGGGTCTTACTTCTTTTCAAAGTCTTGATCTTCTCGAGTGTTTCGCGCTTGGCCTTTTGTCGTTCTTGCAGTTTTGCGACTTGGACTTGTTTGCCGAATTTCTTGAGGTCACGCAGCTTTCGCGCCTCGGCGGAAGCTTTCTTCGCCGAAGCTTCCTCGACCAGCTTTGCCTTGACCTTTTCCATGTGCGCATCTTCCTTGACCATTTCGGCAAAATAGTCCTTCGGGCGGGAAAATGGCACACCTTCGGCGAGAAGTTTGCTTCGACCTTGTCGGGCGGCTTCAAGACACTGGGTATAGAAGGCAAGCTCCCGCTGAAGGTCGTCGGAGACATCAGGAATGGATTCAGCTGTTTTCTCGGAAGAGACGACCATTTGATGCGTTACGAACGGCACATTTTTGCCTGTCGGAATGGATATACGGTCAAGAGAGGCGAGGAGAGCAGAGGTATTATTGATCGTTAACCGGGTGTGTGGGATGATGTCTTCACGGTCGTCGTCGTCTAAATCCTCAAGGTCTGATACCGGAATATCTTCTTCTTCTTCGTCATCGTCATCGTCATCGTCATCTGCCGAAGGAGTTCTCTTCGACTCAGGAGATTTCGTGTTTTTGGGAAGGCGCCTTTCCAACTCGATAGATGATTCGGACGTGTCGCTATCATCAATTCCGTCAATGTCAAACTGTTATAGATAGATCAGCGATTCAATCAAGCATCGAAAACTAAGCAAAAAGTTCAACCTTCAAGGCACTGTCCCCATTCTCGTAGGAAGAGTCTCTTGCATGCGATGTGGCCTTTGCAGCAACATTGAGAGAGACTTCGGGTTGCTTTCGCACTTTGCTCTTCTGGAGATCCATTACGACAGACAGTATGCCGTCTGGGATGCTTGGATCTTGTGTTGCCAATATACCTGAAGAACTTTCGAATTTGCAACGCGGCCTGTTGAAGCGTGGTTAGCAACCCTCCAAAAAACAACTTCAGACAAGAAAATTGAAATTCTGCCGTCTGTTTATCTCACCGCCAACCGATGCTCCACTATCACCACTGTGCCAGTGTTGTAAATTCATTACTCAGAGGTAAGTACTAAGTAGGTACTTGGATGAGTACCTACCTTAGTAGGTACTAGGTAGATAGATAGTGAGAAGTACCCAAGTCCTTAGTAACTAAATAAGTGATTATCTACTTACCTAGGTACCTAAGTAGGTACTTACCTGCTACAGACTAAGTAAGGTACTTACTTACCTAAGCCCCAAATCGAGAACTTAAGGTAAGTAAAGTACCCAGCAAGTTAGCTCGGTGGAGTTCCTAGGTTCTTTTTTATCGTTGCTCAAACTCCCTCTACTTATCTAAGTTACGTAGTATTTTATTCTTTTCGTCCGGACTGAACATGCCAGTACTCTGGGGCTTATTTTAGTTGTTTTATTATCTACAAATGGGCAAAAGACTCCGAAGAAAGCGCATCTGAAACAGTGAAACAACGTAATGTTTTATGTTTAAAAGATAAGCCGTAATCTCGAGTTGTAAAAGTAGATAATTATACACAGCCCAAAAAGTCCCCGCATTGTCATTCACAGCGCTGCAGACCTGCTGTAAGCCGAGTTGGGTATGTTGCTGAACTTTGGTGTTGAAAAAGCTTCTGGCGGTAAACAATTGTGTTATGCGCCAGAGACCATCGGTATTGAAAAAGAAGAACTGAAATTGACGGGTACGATGTATCTTGAGATCTGAGGCGGCGTAAACGAGCGAAGTTGGGTTCTGGATACCCGTCGAGCTCGAACGAGGCGAAACTCGTGTGCTTTCGCCAAGTTATTAACATGTTACATGATGACACATGCTTGGTATCCGGAGAACTTTTTGCCCGGATTTGAACCCGTGAGAGCCGGCTTCGTGGAATTGATGTTGTCGTCCGCTTCGACATGTCCTGTCACGAAGGACTTGGACTGAAGCTCACGAGCGAGAGAGCCGCTACCAGTCTTCCCCTGGCATCCGCGCTGGGCTCGCTTCTGGTGAATGACAGGCATGATTTAGGTTTTGAGTTGAGGATATTCGAAATTGTAGGATGAGTACAAGGGATGTTGATTCTGTAGACTTGAGACGATGAAGAACAAGCATCGATATTAGAGCAGCGAGAGGCCCTTTTATGTCTTCAGAGACGTGTCTACGATGATACGGGATTCTTCTGTAAAAAAAAAACATGTAGCATTGTTCTTTGCCTACAAAGTTGAACGGGGTGCCAACTTAGTATTGTTCTGCCATTCTCTCGGCCTACGGGAGCAGTAGTGTTATATCGCGGATGGGTCGGGTTGTACTCCAAGACTCTAGATTGGCCGAGTAAAGGACGCCAGGGCCCCATTTTTCAATGTGTAATTTGACATACTTTGTACAAAAGAGCTACAATAGGAAAGAGATACTATTCGGCTTCATCTCTTAAGTATTGTTCTTCACATAGTGTGGGGCTAGCCATAGTGAGCAAACTTATGAATCGGCACGGCGAACCACAGCAGAGCATTTCAGCACAATGTCAACCTGGCTCTACTGCGTTACCCGTCCATACGGAAATGCAAGAGTCAATTTACTATTTCGAAATAATTTGGAAGGAGTATGCGCATGTCCGCCAACATGCATTCGAAACGCCAAATAGGATGGACGGTCTGACGAGAGCCCCACCCTGACCCATTACGGCCTGTTCTCTGCCCTTAGTAAGTGATGAACCAAGTAACCTTTTTTTTCTCGTTTTGGCTTTCAAGACTCGGCGTTTAGCTTACATGCGACCAGCCGTATCGACAACACCGCCATCGCGACTCGTACTTACTACCTAGATATAATCCAGAATTTAGTGTGCTCCCACACCCTGTGAGATACGCACTCATTCTGCTTCAGCATGCCGCACAAGCACAAGCGAAAGAGAGGCGACGATGCCGAGTATGTCTATGCACGCCTTTATGCTACTACCACTTTGGAACTAATGGATGGCTACAGCTTTAATTTGCCACCTTCGCAAAGGGCCTTACCACTCCCAGTCAACTCTAAGAAAGCAGTTGCATCGCACGGCACGTCTAGGCAAGCAAAAAAACGCCGTCTGGCAAAATCCGACAGCGATGCGCCACGAGCCTTCCAGCGATTGATGGCATTCTCATCTGGGAAAAAGATCCATTCTGGTCTTGAAGATCGAAAGGGCGAAAAGTCTACGACGGCCGAACTAAAACAACGAGGTGAATCACTTCAAATAAAATCTGGCGAGGACCTGAGAGCGTTTGCGGCACGAGTAGATGCTGCGATGCCATTGGCAGGCGTATCAACAAAGTCGGGCATCAAGGGCAAAGACCTAGATGGAATCAAGACACAGAAGACCCGGAAAGAGCGTAAAATGCACAAACTATACGATCAATGGCGAGAAGAGGAGCGGAAGATCCAAGAACAGAGGGAGGAAGAGAAAGAGCTGGCTGCAGAACGTGAACTCGAGAATGATGGAGCAGGCATTCTTTCAATCTCTGTTTTGGATGATGAAGGAGGCACAAGAAAGAAGAAAAAAGGAAAGCGCGGTAAAGACATCATTCAAGACGACCCTTGGGCAGACTTGAAGAAGAAAAGGGGAGAGGCGAAACGTGGATTGAACGACGTGGTAGAAGCCCCCCCAGAGTTACATAAGAAGCAGTCGAGACTTCTCAAGGTTGTCGGGACAGCTACGGTCAATGTTGGAAGTGCACCAAAAGCTGCTGGTAGCCTGAGGCGGCGCGAGCAACTTGAGGAAGAAAGACAAGACGTGGTTGAAGCATATCGACGAATCCGAGAGCATGAGCAACGAAAGCTGGATTCTAGAAGTATGTGAAAGTCAGATGTATAATTATATCTTTGCAAACATAACCGATGGGTAGATCCATTGTGGTGACACTTGCTTCCGGGGGAAGTGCCCGTGTTTTCCTCACGTCCTTCACACAGTCCAACGAACCGTGCCCGCCCCCACTTTTCTGAACTGAAGGAAGAAAATTTGGTGCCAAACGCGACCGTCGCGCTCTGGTTGCAAGTTCAACTCCTGAGACAAAACGAGGAACGGCGATTTTTTTTTTCCCGTCCATCCAGCCGCTAGATATGGCGCGTTAGTATTCTTATATGAGAGATCATGATTACGAACCTTGAAGGGTTACTCGAGCGCATACTGCTCCTTTCGTCTTGCGCAGGCGAACAAGGTACGCTGCATATCCACATTGGACCAATTTCAAATCAGCGCTGGAGCAAAAGAGATTCGCCGAGGAAATCATCGACACGGTCATGCATGCATTTCATATTTTAACCATATCATTAGGCTGTGTTGTGTGGGAGCTTCTTGCGTCGATTCTCGTCTTGCTTTCGATAAGTGAAGGGGACCTGTCTCGAGATGCAGTTCTGCAGATATTGGAAAATTCACAGGCGGATGCCTTTCGTACCACTGCAGTCATTTGGAGATGGGTTGTTGAGAGAAAAGACGTCTCAGTTGGGGAAACTCGAAGATACAATGACGCTCCCTTGAGTGAAATACTCTGCCTAGCTAAGAGATCGTCTGTGACAGAGCCCGCGGCAAGCACGCGGCCCTCAGACACAAGCACCGCAGAAGAAGATGAGCTACGGGTTTATGTGTCAGAAGATACTATGTGGGAATCATTAACAGGGCATGGAGTTGATCACAAACGCATTCCTCGCTCCGAATGGATCCTTCTTCAAGGCATTGCCTCTACAGCGACCAAGGGAATTCTACAAGGAGACCTAGGTAGGTTGGTTGGCCAAGATAAGCGGTCAGTTCCAAAGAGGACAAGCTGCTTGGTAGAGAAAGGCTACATAACGAAGCGGACTACTCTCGTTCGCGGTACCAAGACAAGTAAGTTATGGCTCAAATTCCTCGCGCCGTCCACATCAGACGAGTCGAACGAAGGGAGAGAAGCAGAAAACGATGTCACCCTCTCAAGGCAAATCTTGGTCGAAAACTTGGAGCCTGTACCGTGGCATACAAGATGGACGGGTGACTCTATCGATTACAAAGTACTTGCTACTACAATCATGGCGATTTGTAAAGAGTGGAACGTGATGCGCCTTCAAGACTTAAAATCAAAGCTTTGCGTTCTAGGAATGACATGGCAGATGAAAGTTGTCTCCAAGATATGCAGGTTTCTCAACGCCCGTGGTACTATTCAATACGTCGCTGCGAAGCTTAATAGCCGCATATTCAAAGACTGTATTCGCTTCCGCAGGGAAATGAATGCGAGAGACTGGTCCATTTTTCTAGCTACAGGAAAAAGGACTGCAAAATTGTCGAAGAACGCCGCACAAGAGTATGTTGAGGACGACGCCAGTATGATTGGTATCTTCAAAGGTACTCGAGGGTTTGGGCCATCCCACAGCCCATCATGGTGTATCTACACTCCAATAACTTCTCTTGTTGCACTCTTTATTCAAGAATCGGGGTTTGATGGATTGACGAATCCGCAATTATGCGCGATGACGATCGGACCTAGCTTCACCCGTTATCTGGCAGGCTTGACCGCTTCGATATCGACGGATAACATACAGCCAAGCAATGTAATGCACCTTTCTGTGAAGAGTGAGCGAGGACGGCCTGGAAAGTCTTCTTCATTATATTATTACTCTATGACAAGCTCGGAAGCGCATGAAGATGGTACTCAGAGATCAATCCACCGATCAGTGCCAAACGCGGAAGGATATTGCTGTAGCTCGTCCGAGTCTTACAGCTTCACGGGCCTGGCCCATCGAAGCTGCATACCTAGTCGATCATTGACACTATCGGATCTATGCCAGCGCGGCCTGTCCCAGCAGAAAAGAAGAGGACGCCCTAGAAAGATCAAACTGGAACAACGACCTACCTCTCCGGATCCTACTTCTCAAGAATTGACATTGGCACATGACCCAGCCACAAGAGGTATCCGTCGAACCATTATCCAATCCATGGTTCTGGAAGGAGACGTCGAGCTGGGTGACCAAAGAGTTGAGACGGAACATGATAGAGAGACTTCCGGGATGAGGGATTTGATGGAACCGGTGGATATGAAAGCACTGGAAGAGCGGACAACACGCGCTCGCGGCCGTCCGAGGATCCCCGATGCCGGCCAAGCTGGCCGGAAATCACTTGCTTCAAGATCTCAGGCTGCCAATGGTCGTCAGTTTAAATGCGAAAAGTGCGCTGGTACTTGGAAAAACGATGTGGGCTTGAAATATCACCTTGAAAAATCACAAACCCATTGCAACCCATCCTTCAAGCCTCACCTCATATCTTCATCCAAGGCTTCTGGGTTCGCCCTAATCAAGCGTCATGCATTGCAGACGACGAGACCGACCAGGAAGAACAACAATACCCATGCAGACGACCTGTTTGCCGATGGCAAGAGCTCATGCGTTCAACCGATCGGCGAGAAGCAGACAAATTTTAAAGGAAAGGGGGTTCTTGGTCTTGCTGTTTCATCCATCAGGAAGAAGCATCACCAGAAAGTTGAGCTTGCAAAGATCAATGAAGACATCTCTATTCTGTCTGGGCAAGCAAAGCTTCTGACTGCCGTCTCAGTCTCTTCGCCGCGGCAGGTCGACCCTTTCGCAAAGCCAGCGGTACGGCAGTTCGCTGCGCGCCGCCACAGCAAGAGTATGCCAGAAGACCCAGAGGCTTCAAAGAGTTGTGGAAGGCCGCAGCAAGTCGTATTTGAAGCATCTGAGGCCCATCCTGTAGTCAGTGCTTTGACGCCGCCTGACTCTGCTCTTCCCGCTGAGCATGTCAAAGAACCCCCAGAGAAGCTGCGAATCAAGAATCCAGTCCGCCATGTGTTGATGAATATCATTACCGAGCTACTATACCGGCACAGCGGGACGCTTCCAACTGGTGAGCCCCTAGTGAGTCTAGTATATGAGAAATGGAAGTCCAAGCACCGCGAAGGGGACGCTCCCAGTCCCGCAAGGATCAAGTCTACAATGCTGCAAATGATTCGAGAAAAAAAAATTGTCGACCAGTGGCACGCTTTCAGGGCACCTGATGGCAGAATAGGAAAATGTCAAATTATCACGATCCCGTCGGTCCCCGCATTTGCCCCAGAGACGAAGACTCTTGTTGAAAAAATTCGGCAAATATATCCGGCGAATATACTTCCCCATCAAATGCCAGGTCATCCGTATAAGCCTCAATCCTTGGAAACTGCTATTGAGGAAGAAGAAGAGTCGGATCTCGTGAGAACACATCAGCATGACAGCAAACCTGGTGGACGAGGTAGAAGGTCACTTGCAGCTGGAGTTGCGGTCCTGAGTGCTCCGGTATATGCAGCTCAAATAGCGATGAAGCGGGCTGTTGAGACTGGCGAGCTTCCAAGTTTCCCCGGAAAACGGAGACGTACAACTGAGGAGGTAACCCAGGCTCTGGAGGTTTCCCAAAATCAGCAGTTCTGGCCAGTGACTGACCTTTGCCCCCCTTCGAGCAACATCCAACAGCTTCCTCCGTCAACTTATCCTGGCTTTACTATGGATATTTTATTTGATAAAGACACGAAAAGTGGTCATGGTGTGACTCGCATTGCAACGCCGCTATGGGATCGCAATAGTCTGACGCATTGTTTTGAACGTCTTGCCGGGTCGATGCAACGAGAAGGATGGATTGAAGAATCCAGCTGGTTTTCATGGGCAACGCACTACCGTATGCCAACTCAAAGTCCTTTCAAAGCACATGCCGATCGCTTACAATCCGATTATTTCGTGGAGAAGCTCAAATTGTGTTTAGATATCGAGACGGAGGTTGAGTACAACGTGCAGCTACCTACCCGGGCGCACAACGTTTTCATTAATTTTCACGGTGGTGATACCGGAATCCATCTCCAGATGCCCATGTTACAGTGGCATAAGCCGAATAGGCGACAGAGCATCACAGCCGACGCTGCCATTAAAGCAGACGACAATGCAGTGGGCTCCTCCTCTGTGTCGGCGGTGGACAATGAACCAGAGCCGGAAACGGCTACACTGCAAAGATCGTATTTTTTGAACTCCGATCCTCCTCGCCAAAGAACCCCGACATCACTGAAACGCCTGACGCTGGCCTCGCGAATCCTGACGCCGCTTGCGCCCGAGGCCCATGAGCATAGGCTGGCTGTTGAACGGCGTTCGGATGTTGATGATAACGAAATTGTGGCAGCATTCGTGGTCATTCGCAGTCTTCTCGGCGGTATAGATAGAACCATTGATTGGGGTCTGTTGGCTCACCTATTTCCGACAATCGGGTTGCAGTATCTTAGACGTTTTTGGGCTAGACTCCGCAAAGAGCAAGCTTCATTCATGGCGAAGGCGACGCAAGAGTTCCAAGACAGCCTCATACTTGCAATCCAGGCCGACGAGATCGCAATTCCAAACTACGAGCGACCATTAGACTATGACTGGATGCGCCTTATCCAATGGGCTATCAAACATCCCAATCAGGAGCACTTACAACTTCCCAGCTCAAGGGAAAGGTTCAACCACGAGTTTACCTGTAAGAGTGGTATCGACAACAGCGAAGACTGGAAGGAAAAGTTTTTCCACCCGCAATCATCAGTTTATGCCCGTTTTGAGGCTGCCACGCTTCACTCTGGGTCACTGACAACCACAGAAATTACGCAAATATTGAGATCAGAGCCAGCACTAAGCACTGTTGACGTTGCTCGATCCTGGATCCGCTCGCTATGCTGCACGAGCGAAACCGAATACACACCTCAGGATGTCAAAGAGAGGTTTTCAATGCTTTCACAAGATACACAGCAGCGAAACACCGCTGTTCTTAAGACAGCTATCGACCAGCTGACTCGTGAGAGAGTGATTTGCAAAAGCAAACGAACACCCTTTGGCGGACGGCCTTACAGGCTGAATGAAAGCTATGCCTCTGTACTCTCGAAGGTTTCACATAGACAGAAGTACTTGGACGCAGTCGCTTTCAAAGAAAGTCTCGACAAAGCTTTCCAGGGAGCTGGTGCCATGAGGGTGCCCTACACCCTGTCTGACGGTGCGATGATGGCACTGATGAATTTGATCGCTAGTGAACGAATCAGGATAGCGGCAGCAGCTGTCCCAAACATACCATTCGGCTTTGAGCCAGGCAATTACGAAAGTCGCAAGTATCCGAAATCGTATTATCATATGGACCTTGAAATTCAGCCAACCCACACATACCTGTTCAACGACGATATTGATATAATCAGACTTGTTCGGCAAGTTGGTCCGCCGCGAGAAGGCCGTACACGAGAGATCCCGCAATGGATTGATTTCTTTGGCAAGCTTGACAAGCAAAGATGGGCAGATATTCTGGGTGCTGTCTGCTTCGCGTTCAATACGAGAGGCATCGTATCTGTCGCGGGCATGTGTGAAGTCGTTGCGCCAATACTCGATGTGTTCGAAGCCCAACTCATTGTTTCCTGGGGACTTGAAACTGGGCTTTTCGTCAGAGGGAAAGAATATTTCGACATCGGGCTGGGAGAATGGTGGTGGTTGGTTGCTCAACGTCCGTGATATCAAGCGTGCGGTACAATGCTAGTACCGAATTGCTGAGGAGCAGACATTTGCAAACATATGTGGCTATGGTGGCACAGACCTATCACAGCACACAAATATCAGGATAGAGATGTACCAATATCACGTGCTCACTACTACTATTGTATGAGGCCAGACCACAGAAATAGCTATCCTAGCTACAATAAATCTATGAGTAAATGAGAGGATATAAACTTCTTCTCCAATTCCGAACTCCTCAACTCCTGAAAAGCGGTCTATAATTATAGTCCAAAAAGAATTTTAATGAGTAATGCAAGAAGTAGGACCACAAGAACAACAATAGCCCTGTCTATCCAAAGTGGAACTGCTTCGTCGGTAGCCTGGTGATGAGCTGATGTAGCGTGTGGTCTCTGTAGTTCGAGTGGCGCTGCATTCTGGGGGGTTTCGTGGCTTGCTGCTCGGTGAGGTTGCGGCGGGGCAATATGATGTCCAGTCGACGGCACAGGAGCCTGCACAGACGTTTGCACAAACCCTTCCGCAAGTTCAGGGTCCTCTGAGATGTGTTCAGTGGCTTTGTTCTCTCCGCTCGCATCTTCAGGCTTCATCTCGTCTTTCCAGGTAAGCCGGAGTTCTTGCGGAACGGGGTCATCAGAGCCATTGATGTCGGAGTCTGAACAGCATTTCTCATAGTCCTTCATGATTTCCGCATTAGACCTTGCGCAAATATTGCAGGTCCACGCTCCAGACTCATTTGCTAGCCGCTTTCGCACGTCATTCGTAGTCTCTAATCCTCCTAATTGGCCACGCG